>NC_059479.1:7686574-8338690 GCF_018139145.2 Gymnogyps californianus
CCTGTCCCCTGCCCGGCCATCCCCTGGCAGTGCCACCCCTAGGCACGGAGGCAGGCGCTGATGCTTCCAGCAAGTCATTTTAGCCCTGGTAAGGCTAATTCTTCAGAAGGCTTCCCAGCCCTGTGCTGCCTGCAAATCTGGCGCTGCCGCTGGTCCCAGCAGGCTGCCAGAACGGGCACTGGAGCAACCGGGAAAGGCCATGAGGCTGGGGACAGGGCTCTGTCCCTGGGCCAGGCTAAGCCTGCTAAGGTGCAGCCACTGCCCCGCCATCAGCAGCATGGGGGTGAACAGTCGCCCCAAATATTTTTGCATATGGCCGTGATATCGGTATGGAAACTTCCTCCATCAATCATTAACCACGCGTGGCTCCCTGCCCACGGTGTGGCTCCGGGGCAGCTCCCTCGCCCAGGAGCAGGTGCCGAGATTCCCTGTAGCATGCGGGGCTGGAGTGAGGGGCTGTGGTCAGCCTGGCCGTGCACCCCTGGGGCCATCCCAGAGCTGTGAGATGCCTGGCACCATCTCGGCATCCTTGTCTCATGGCTGGTGCTCAGCTGGTCGAGGTAGTGCTGCTGGCGCTAGATGGTTTAGCATGGACCGATGTGAACCAGCAGGATCCCTGTTTGCTCCCTGGTGTGGCTTTTGGAAGGCTTCATGTCCCCATCCCTCTGGACCCCACTCCCCCCACCCAAAGCTCCTGCGGCTCAGGCATCCCTGCGCGGCCTCTTCTCCTTCGCACACAACAGCGGCAGCGTGCCAGGGAGGGCAGCCCTGGCTGGGGAAAGCAGCGGGAAACCTGAGGAGCAAGATAAGACATTCAGGGTTGCAGATCAAGGAACTGGGGCTTTTTTGGCTCCGGTCCCTGCCCTGTTGTCCGAGGGTCCCCACCACCTCCCTGCTCCCAGCCAGGTGCCTGCTCAGGCTGGTTGGTATTTCTATTCCAAGCAGCACAGGACCGGCTGTTGCTCGGGGGTGTCTCGTTAGGGCCTGAAATACAAGCGGTGAGCAGTGATGTCCCCCAGCCCGGTGCAGAGGGGACCCGTGGGTGGGCAGCGGAGCCATGCACACCATGCAGGGGCTGCTCCTTGCAGGGGCTGCAGAGAAATATTCACGCAGGGATTAGGCAGCAAGGAGCCAGGGACGCCGTTCGTTAGAGGAGACACTAATTGAGCTGGAAACCCTACGTGAGCTGTCAGGCGATGTCCCCACCACAAGCCATTTAAGTCAGCGATGGAGGCGCGAGGCTGCCCAGCCCAGGTGCAGCCGGGTGGGTAATGCAGTGCCGTGCTGCGCCGTCCAGCGCGGCGGGCAGCTCCACGGCACTCCATGTCCCAGCGGCCACCAGCCTGGGCCTACCCACCAGGATTAAGGAGGCTGCGAGGAGTAAGTAATTTAAATCCAGATTAGATTTAAGCAGCTGCTACGCAAAGGGGATGTGAGCAGGGGCCACGCGGCGGGGACGAGTGGGTGAGAGGCTGACCGGCGTTCCTGTGATGCAAGAAGAGGCTGCCGGGTCAGGGTGCGACCGGGGTGTCCGTGCCCATGGGGTATTGCCCGGGGGGCTGGGGTTTGTCCCCAGGCTTGGCTTGTGCCCACCAGGCTGGAGGCAGCAGTGTTGGGCCATGGGACGGGGCACCCTGGGATGAGATGCTCCCCGCCATGGGGAGAAAGCACAGGCAGGAGGACGAAGCATGGGGACAGACTGGGCTGCTCGCTTCGTAGGTGCCGAAGAGAGGCTATCCCTCCGTGCGGGGCTGCCGAGCATGTTCCACCTCTTCTCCCACTGCTGGTCGTGGCTGCAGGCCATACAGGAGCCCATCAGGTAGGTCCCTGTGCCTGCTCCTCGGGGCTTCCCGGGGGGCACAACATTTACCCGCACGTTTATCAGTGAGGGCACCGGTGCGGTAACACTAAGAGAGTGGTGCCCGTTGCAGGAACCGTCCCCAAACCGCAGAGCAAGGCACACGTGTGTCCTCGCTGCCCCTCCATCAGGCAGGATCTGGGCAGGCAGGGGAGCAGGGCAGGCAGGGGTGCACATGCAGGGAACGCTCCCAGTGGGATTCTCCCTGCGCAAAGTTAGCAGCTCCCCAAGAAAGGTAGGGAGGACAAACTAAAACACCTGCAGTGTTTGCATGTGTCGGGAGACCCGGGTTAATTCCCTGGGGACAGCACCGCACCAGCCCGGGCAGACTCTGAGGGTGATGAGGGGGTTTATGGTTCCTCTCCCGCCAGTGAGGACACGTTGCCGTAATGCCGGAGGTGGAGCCCTGCCGCCCACCAGCCTGGTCTGTATGTTTAAGGAAGAAAAAGACACTGCGAATGACTACCGTGGCTTGTCAACCACAGGGAAAACTTTCTGCGTGTGGCTCCAGTGGAGCACATCGCTGGAGACCAAATAGGACTCCAACAGCAACAGGAAAAACCTCCTAAGTCCAGGCAGAAGCCCATAAAATGTCCTTGCTACCCCTCCCTAGCTGTGTATACCTGTAACTCACCGACAAGGAAGGACACCAAGAGCAATCATTAACTGTTTGACTATAAGAAACAACATATTTGGCTTGTGCGTATCATTGCTTAATCCTATATGATGTGAAAAGAAATCCTTGCTGTGGGAAGCACATTGAAGGCCCCACAGTGTTGCTGTCCCACGGTGCCGGGCAGCTCCAGGAGCCTGTGCCTGCCCTCGCCCTCTCCCAGGCACCGGGGACTGTCCCTGCCCTTGCTCCCAGCTCAGCCAGAGCCTGTGTCACCGTCCTGCCCCTCTCCTGGCTGAAGGGCAGCTGCCATGGGCAGGGTTCTTTGCCTGGGAGCCCAGGGGCCAGCAGTGGTCACTGCTCCCCAGGGAGCTGTCGTGGTTTAACCCCAGCCGGCAGCTAAGCACCAGGCAGCCCCTTGCTCACTCCCCCCACCCAGTGGGATGCGGGAGAGAATCGAAAAAAAAAATAAAACTCATGGGCTGAGATAAAGACAGTTTAATAAGACAAAAAGGAAAAAAATAATAATAATGATAATAATAATAATGAAATGACAATAATAATACCAAAAGAATTAGAATATACAAAACAAGTGACGCACAATGCAATTGCTCACCACTCGCTGACCGATGCCCTGTTAGATTCCGAGCAGCAATCCGCCCCTCCTGGCCAACTCCCCCCAGTTTATATACTGGGCATGACATCATACGGTATGGAATACCCCTTTGGCCAGTTTGGGTCAGCTGTCCTGGCTGTGTCGCCTCCCAACTTCTTGTGCCCCTCCAGCCTTCTTGCTGGCTGGGCATGAGACGATGAAGAATCCTTGACTTGCGATAAACACTTCTTAGCAACAACTAAAAACATCAGCGTGTTATCAACATTATTCTCATACTAAATCCAAAACATAACACTATACCAGCCACTAGGAAGAAAATTAACTCTATCCCAGCCGAAACTAGGACAGGAGCACAGCCTTTCTCTGGGGTGCTCACCCGCTGTTGTCGCTCCCCAGGAAGGTGACCCTCCTCGTCGTGGGGCTGGACAACGCAGGGAAAACCTCCGTCATCATGGACATAGAGAGAGGTGAGGAGCAGCACAGCCCCGATGCCAGCCTTGGCCGGAGGCAGCAGCTTTACGGGCCTCTGCAACCAAGTGCCTGAGCCTTGAAGCACTGAGACCCTTGAAATACAGCTGCTGGGCTGGGGGAACTGTGCAGGGCGCTGGCCGTGCCCTGGGCAGCCTTGGTAGTGGGAGCGGGGATGTGGCTGGGGGATGCTCCCGGGCTCACTGCGCCAGCTCTCTGCCCTCTCCCTGCACGCAGCGCTGGCCGGCGAGGTGCTGCCGGCGGTGGAGCCTGGCCAGACCCGCCTGCGGGTGGACAGGTTCGAGGTGACGCTGGTGGACCTGCCCGGGGGCCAGCGTTCCCGTAGCGCCTGGCGCAGCCACTACGGCGCGGCCCACGGGCTCCTCTTCGTCCTGGACTCCAGTGACCTGGCACGGATGGAGGAGGCCCGCAAGGTCCTGAGCCGCGTCCTGAGCCATCCCGATGTCTCTGGGAAGCCCCTCTTACTGTAAGGCCGAGTCCCCAGGATGCGACCTGGAGGGTTTAGGGGGAGGGAGGGAGTGGGAACGCCTTGCTGGTGTTGTGGGGTGTGTGGCCGGGCTGCTGCGGGGATGTGGCACCCAGGAGGCTGTCGGGGGCTGCTGGGACATGGGGACCCCAGTGGTGCTCGGGAGCTGGGAGCATCCCTGGAGAGGGGCTGGGGAGGGGGCTCTAGAACCAGGTAAGGGCCAGGGCAATGCTTCACCTAATCGCGGCCAAACGGGGAGAAAGCATCCAGCCTCCCGCGCCGTCGTGCGGCGAGGTGCCCAGAGGCCGGGGTGACGGCCGCGCTCTGCTCTCCCTGTGACCCAGGCTGGCCAACAAGCAAGACGCGGCGGCCGCCCTGCTGCCCTGCGAGCTGATCGAGCGCCTGTCCCTGGAGCGGCTGGTCAACGAGAACCGCTCGCCCTGCCGCATCGTGAGTGCGGGGCTGCCCCCGCCGGCCCCGCTCCCCGCTCCCCGCTCCCCGCTCCCCGCCGGGGCTGACCCTGTCCCTCCGCCCGCAGGAGCCCTGTGCCGCCAAGCGGGGCCCCCCCGCCGGCCCGGCCCGCGCTACCCTGCAGGGGCTGCGCTGGCTTCTCCGTGCCGCCCCCGCCGCCCCGGTACCGCCGCCCGCCGCCGCCGCTCCGCCGCCCGGCCCCGGCCCGAGGGCAGCCCGCGGCCGCCCGCCCGCCCGCAGGTGGGTGCGGGGCTCCGTCTCTGCGTGACCCCGTCCCTGTCCTCCCCCCCCCCACCGCGGGGCTCTCCCCCATCCTCCGCCGTGCTCTCGCCCCGCCAGGGACCCGCCGCCCCCCGGGGAGGATGCCCCAGAAGGTGCGAGGAAGACGGGAGAGTACCGGCCGCTGCGGCCCATCCGCCGCCTCCTCCCGCTGGTGAGTGAGCCCCCCGGGATGGGACGGGATGGAAGGGGGCTCCTGCCACCTTCCCCTCATCCCCCTTACCCTGCCCAGGAGGAGAGCACTAAGGGCCCCGGGAGGAGGAAGAGGAAGGTGAAGGTGAGGAAGAAGGGCTTGGGGCAGCCAAGTCCAGCCGAGGAGCCAGAGGGACCAGGAGGAGGGGGTGACAGCCGAGCGGGGGCTGCCGGGGGGCTGCTGCCCCCCAACAGGGTCGGGCAGGAGGAGCCCGCGCCCACCAGGATGGCCACCCCCCACCCAGGTGAGAGGGGGCTGAGGGGGGCTGCTGGCACCACTGGCACCAGGACTCCTAGAGACACCCTACGGGGTAGTTTTGGGACCCGGCAATGTGGCAGTATGCCGGACCACTGGTCCCCGCCATCTCTGGTAGCTTTGCTTGCAGATCAGCTGAGTGGGGTCGTGGGAGTCTGACCAGGGAAGAGGAGAGACATCTCTGAGCATCTCTGCAGGGGCTGATGCACAGAGGTGATGGAGGACTCTGGATCCACCAGCAGCAGTCCTCTCAGCTGGTTTGGTGACAAACGCTTCCTTGCCCAGATGTGGTGCCTGAAATTTTGTGTTTCTCCATCCAGCGCAGGGCATGAAAAAGAAAAAGAAGAAGAAAATCAAGAATAAAATCAAGTCGCAGGAACCTGCTGTGGAGCAGCAGCGTGAGGAGGTCTCGAGCACCTTTGGTTGGTGTTTCCCAGGACAGATTTTGCGGAAAAGTGTCGGAGGGTCTGGCCTGCTGGCAGCGGGGCGTGAGCTGTGCAGGAGCCCTTGGCCATGGGGTGCTTGGTGTGGGGACATGGGCACACGCAGGTGCTGCTGCAGGGCAATGTGAGGGCTGTTGGGGAGGCAGATGCTGCTGCCTCTGCCTTCAGGTGGGATGCGGGGAGGCCACGCGAGTGCACTGTGCTGGAGCCTGGGGCGTCCTTGCAGTCCTCACTCAGCGCAGGCTGCCGGGTGGGCCCCGGAGCTGGCCCCTGGCCTGACCGCTTCCCTTCCCCCCAGACTTGTACCGCCGGGCGATGCTGGCTCTGAAGATGAGGCAGGAGCAGAGGAAGCAGCCATCCGCCATCGCCCCCTGAGCAGGGAAGGCACATCCCAGGGGATGTGTGGTCCCAGGGGACTGCAGACTGCAATGGCAGTGGGACCCATGCATGTGCAGGGCTTCTGGGGTGCTTGGCCAGGGCTGGCAGTCCTGAGCAACGGGTCCTGGGGCATATGAACAGCATCGTTGTCCTCTGCATGGCTTGAAAACCAGGGATCCGCAGGAGCGAGCCAAAAGTCTCTTTGTAAGATGCCTCTCTGGCAACTGGGCAGTAAACCCGTCTGAAAAGGGAACAGCCGGCCACTTGCCGACCCCGTGTTAGTATTCTGTGGAAGACTCAGTCTGAACCCGACTGAGTCAGTGGAAGAGAGGAAGATTGGAGCAAATATCGCAGGGGAAAAGCCTGTCTTGAATTGACCTATGCCCAGGCAAAGCTGTCTTCGTAGGTCAGGGGCTGACTCGGTGCCTCGTTCAGTCCCTGGCTGCTGCCTGGACAAGTTTCATTTCCTGCTGGTGAAGGTGGGAGGGCAGTCATGGATGGTCTGCAGAAGAGTTTCACCCAGCCCCTAGCCACATCTGGCACATCTGTCAGGAGCTCCTTTGCACGATGGTGATGCCCATGTTGTCTGTGCATCCTTGCAGCCCATCAGCAAAGCCTTAGTTCACTGGCAGCTGGTGGTGGAGGCTGCTGGAGGCTCCTTCCCCGGGATCATTCCTCCTGATCCTGCCATCCTCCTAGGAGGGACAGTGGTGACCTGCAGGTGACACAAAATCTTCCCGTGTCACTGACAGCCTGGCACCCTGCAGCCCTGGGCGGTCCCTGATCTGTGCTTAGCTCAGCTCAGCGATGGGAGAAGGAGCAACATCCGTATCCCAACACAACCTGTCTGCGTCACACACCATGTCTGGCAGAGCCGGGCTGTCACAGGGACTGGGCTGTGCCAGAGGGCTCGTGCTGCCCGGCTCCGGCTGGGTGCATGTACAGGGAAACCAACTGTCAGCCCTGGAAACACTTCACATGAAGTCAAGAGTGCAGCAGTTTTGTCTTCACGGCTGCAACAGCGTTAGGACTCGAACTGTGCTCGGCAGCAGAACGTGAGTCACCTCTGCTCCCATGATTGCTGATTAACAGGCAATGACTTTGTAGTCCAGGGGAAGAAAAATCACCAAAGCCCTTCCCTCGGCAGGGCTGAAAGGGGAAAAGAGGAGAAACTCTGTCTACTCTGCCTTGCCAGTCTGCTGTAAAGGTCTGTCTAACTCTGCCAGATTCAACTGTCAGTGACTGTAGGGTTTAATTGTAAATAAACTGTAAAAAACAAGAGCACAAAATAATACTGGCCTGTAAATACAGCACTTTTAGTAAACCGTTGTCTGGTGGAGATCCCTGCGGTGCCAGTGCTGTGGGCGGTTGACGGGTTGACCCTGTGTCATGGTTTAATCCCAGCCAGCAACTAAGCACCACGCAGCCACTTCCCCCTCCTTCCTCCCAGTGGGATGGGGAGGAGGAAAAAAAAAGTAAAACTCTTGGGTTGAGATAAGAACAGTTTAATAACTAAAGTAAAATAAAATACACTACTAACTAGCAATAATAATAATAATAATATAGTTGTAATGAAAAGGAATATAACAAAAAAGAGAAATAACACCCAAGAAAAGACAAGTGATGCACAATGCAGTTGCTCACCACCTGCTGACCGATGCCTGAGCAGTGATCTGCCCCTCCCGGCCAACTCCCCCCTGTTTATATACTGGGCATGACTGTTCCATGGTATGGAATACCCCTTTGGCTAGTTCGGGTCAGCTGCCCCGGCTGTGCTCCCTCCCAGCTCCTTGCACACCTGATTGCTGGCAGAGCATGGCAAACTGAAAAGTCCTTGACTTAAGATAAGCGCTACTTAGCAACAACTAAAACATCAACATGTTATCAACATTGATCTCACACTAAATCCAAAACACAGCACTGTACCAGCTACTAAGAAGAAAATTAACTCTATCCCAGCCGAAACCAGGACACCCTGGCTGGACGCCAGCCGCCCACCCAAGCCGCTCTATCGCTCCCCTCCTCAGCTGGACAGGGGAAAGAAAATGTAATGAAAGGCTCGTGGGTTGAGATAAGGACAGGGAGAGATCACTCAGCAATTACTGTCATGGGCAAAACAGACTCGACTTGGGGAAATTAGTTTAATTTATTACCAATCAAATCAGAGTAGGATAATGAGAAATAAAACCAAATCTTAAGAACACCTTCTCTCCACCCCTCCCTTCTTCCCGGGGTTAACTTTACTCCCAAATTCTCTACCTCCTCCCCCCCAGCAGCACAGGGGGACGGGGAATGGGGGTTGCGGTCAGTTCATCACACGTTGTTTCTGCCGCTCCTTCCTCCTCAGGGGGAGGACTCCTCACACTCTTCCCCTGCTCCAGCGTGGGGTCCCTCCCACGGGAGACAGTCCTCCACGAACTTCTCCAACATGAGTCCTTCCCACGGGCTGCAGTTCTTCACAAACTGCTCCAGCGTGGGTCCCATCCACGGGGTGCAGTCCTTCAGGAACAGACTGCTCCAGCGTGGGTCCCCCGCGGGGTCACAAGCCCTGCCAGCAAACCTGCTCCAGCCTGGGCTCCTCTCTCTGCGGGGCCACAGCTCCTGCCAGGAGCCTGCTCCAGCGTGGGCTTCCCACGGGGTCACAGCCCCTTCGGGCACATCCCCCTGCTCCGGCGTGGGGTCCTCCACGGGCTGCGGGTGGATATCTGCTCCCCCGTGGACCTCCATGGGCTGCAGGGGGACAGCCTGCCTCACCATGGTCTTCCTCACGGGCTGCAGGGGAATCTCTGCTGGGGTGCCTGGAGCACCTCCTCCCCGTCCTTCTCCACTGACCTTGGTGTCTGCAGAGTTCTTCCTCTCACATATTCTCACTCCTCTCTCTGGCTGCAATTGCTGTCGTGCAGTAACTTTTTCCCCTTCTTAAATCTGTTATCCCAGAGGCACTACCACCATCACTGATGGACTCGGCCTTGGCCAGCGGCGGGTCCGTCTTGGAGCCGGCTGGCATCGGCTCTATCGGACATGGGGGAAGGTTCTAGCAGCTTCTCACAGAAGCCACCCCTGTAGCCCCCCCGCTACCAAAACCTTGCCACACAAACCCAATACAAGGTGATGTGGAAGGGCAAAGCAGGGACCCGTGCCTGCGGTGGAGCCCCTTCTCCTGTGGTGGGTCGGGGCCGTGGTGCCCCGTGGGGGCCGGGCTGGGCTGCCAGCCAGGCTCCTTCCGTCAGGGTCACGGATGTCTGCAGGGCCACGAGGAGAGAAACATTAAAAGTTTATCCCCGCCAACAGCCGCTTCTCGCACACCCACCAGGTCTGGGAGGAGGCCAAGCCCTCGCAAACAGCCAGCACCCCAAAACAGCCCATGGCTGTGCTGGGGCTGGGCCTTGCTCTGAAATCATGTGGGGAGCAGGAGCTGAGCGGGTTTGGGAGCGTCCGGCAGCCAGCTCCCTCTGGTGCTCCCTGCATGGTCCTCGGCACGGGTGCCGGCAGCCACGCGGGGACACAACGTGCCCCGTGTGACACCCAAAGCCGGAGGAGTCGGCCAGCGAGACAAGTCCAAAGGCAGAACTGGCCGGCTGGCGCTGCTGGGCAGCTGAATGAAACTTACCCTGGGAGCCAGCTGTAAGAAACCAGTTAGGTTGATCTAACATGCTTTCCTCTAACATAATGATCTCCAGTGAGTGGTGCAGACAGGCGGTTAAAATATGTTGTCAAAATCAAACCCCCTTACCCTGGTGTTTCCATGGCTGTAGTGGCTAATCCCTACTACAGCTAGGAGACAATCCGGGTCTGCACCAACCGGGACTACGACTTTTATCTTCTTTAAAAGGTGAGCAGCAACAATTGCGTGTTAAAAATGGTCTATCTCAAAGTCAGAAACATCTCAGAAATGAGATCTTGAGATCTATGTGCTCAAAGATAAACTGAAAGATATTAATTAGTGGCTACTCCATGCCACAGCGTAACGGGCTGGGCTGCTCCTGCTGCGTGTGAAAAGCAGCGGCTTTAACAGGAGGGTGCACGCCTGGGGCAGGCAGGGTGGGCAGGGCTCCTTTTTCCATCGTTCTCCTCTTGCTATTCATCTTATGGCCCGACGGCTGAATAACCAGCAAGGGAAGGAGGTCTCTGGGACATATGGTCCTTGGTGGCATTGCCTGCTGCCAGTGGGGCGAGGTGCAGCTTTGCCCAGGCTGGTCCCGGCATGTCCGATCTGCTGGCAGATGCACCAAGGACAGGCGTGGTGCCTGGCAGCGGTGCTTGCCTTGAGGAGGTGTCCCTAAAAATGAGGTGGTGGTGAGTGGCACCCTCCCACAAATCTTGGGTTTGTTGGAAAGTGCTGGAGCTCCAAATGTGCCAAGAAGTACGAAGCGATGCAACAGCAACTACCCCGAGGAGACCCGTCTTCTGTCTCCTGATGCAGAAAGTAAACGGTATCGATAGCATTTTCTGCAGGGAGGACTGGAGCCAGCTGGGGGATACAACCGTGCTTTGCATTTAAGCATTTTTATATTATCTAGCACATCCTTCTTTTCAGGTTTCCAGAGGAGCTGTCTCAGGAGGGTCGGGTTAGGCAAAACCTGGTTCCTGCTTCCACGAGCATTTTTGTGGTGCCTCAGCCTGGGCTGCGGCTGCATTTGTTGCAAACTGGTGATGCAGAAGCGTGTGTGTTTTGCATGTCTGCAGCCCACTTCCCCTCCATAGTGCTTGTTCAGGGAACCCACTGCTGCCGGCAAGGCCACCAGCAGCTCTCTCCATGGCATGTGTCCTTCTAAGCCTGAAGGATGGAGGGAGGGAGAGAGGGAGTCTGCGCTTGTCTGAGCTTTGCAAAAGTTGGTGATGGCTTGTATGGTGCCAAGAGGAGATGAAGAGATGTTTCAGCGAGTGCCTGTGGATATACACCTACACCGGGGCATGGCTGGTCCCACCTCCTCATACCAACATTGCTTTGCACAATCGTATTTTTTCCTGATGCCTGTTATTGCTATCAAAATTTAACTGTGTGGGCTGAAATTTGGAGGGTAGGAGAGAGACTACTGCTCTTTTGAGAAGAGGAGTGGGAAGAGCATTGCTTGGTCAGTGCTAAAAAAGCTGCCAAGCCCTCCCGTGTACAGCACATCACCAAGCTTTCCAGGCAGTGGGAAGACCTGGAGGAGAGCCTGGCAGATGGGACCATGCGGCGAGGCTGCCGGCCCCTCTGGCTGCACCCATGGCCCTGCTGTGCTTTCTCCCACTTCTTTATGCTTTGCTTTCTGCCCGTTGGCTGGGCTTAGCCAGCAATTATACTTTATTTTTTAACCCTTCTTGCTCCTCTCTACCCCCAGGAGAGGATGGTGAAGGTGACGTTGTCCCTGAGAGCTGCTCTGAGAGCCCTTGATTTGTCCCACAAGTGTGGACAGGGCAGGAGGTCCTCCCACAGCAGGCTGGTGTTAAGATGCACAGGTACCTCTCCTGCTGTACATCCACTGTTGTATTTTATTAATAAAAACTCAGTTGTGTACTTTTTTCCCCTATACGATCCTCTCCAGGGGAGTGTGAACCATTGTGGGTCTCACCATTTTTTCCAGCTTCCAGATGCAGAGATCCTTTGGAAGTCAGCCTTCCTCAGGCCGGCACTAAGGATTCCCCACGCTCTGAGGGGCAGGACGGGGAAGGTGAGCCTGGTCCTGGGGTGCTCCACATATCAGGGAGCCATGGGGTGGTACGACCCAGCAGCGGCCAGGCCTGATGAGGGAAAACAACTTAATGAAGAGACAGAGATTTGTGATTGTGTGAAAAACATGATGGTTCTTTGTCTGCTCCCTCACCAAATTACAGAAGAAGGAGCCAAGAAGCGGTTTCTGAGAGAGCATCCCAGACACTGGCATTTGAACAGTGATTTAGGGCTGTAAAGGCAATTAAGTGCAAGTGCGAGTGATCCTTGCTAATGGGTGTTTTGCAAGGCAAATGCAACGGGTTGCATCTTGTGGGGTGCCTGCAGGTGCTCCTCATTCCCTGCCAACCTCCCTGTAAATCCCATCACTTGTTGTAGGGCATATATACAGCCAGGGCAAGCCTAGGGCTTTCCTGGGGACAGAGCTTCCTGGGGAATTGGGATGGTGAAGGTCTTTCACATGCAGTTCTGTGCTATCTCTTCTGGACCAAAGGTAAAAGAATTAAAAAATTTCTTGCCCCACAGCTGCAGTGGCTGGTGGGGAGGTGAGCAGCCTCTGCTCCCTGGCTTTGCCATCCCTTGGGATAGGGCTGGAGGTATCACAAATGTGCTGATCAGATAGCGCTAAGGTGTGGGGCTCTTTCTCAGGTTACACTGTTGCTGAAAGCTGGTTACAGTATGTATATACTTTAATAAATACATATGAGCAAGGTTAGGGGATTTTAAGCCTTGGAATGGGTGTTTGGGTTGATAAAAACCTGCAGTGGATGTTTTTTTCAGCTTGAGAAGTTGATTGTTATGTACACTTTCTCATGCTTGCAGCTCCTACCCTCTGACCCAGGTAGGCTAGGTGCCAGCATGCTCTTGTGGCAGTTTCCTAGCTGAGTCAGAAAATGGAAGTGTTGGGAAATACTTTTATTTTTTCTGGGTAAGCACACTGGGGCACAGCTGATTTCCTTGAGTTCATTCAAAATACTGAGCTGAAAAATGCTGGCATGTGATATTGGGCAGCTTTTACCCCTCTCCAGCTCTCGGAGGCTGCATGCATTGAATAATGAATAACCATGCACAGGGTTTCTTTTGGGTTTTTGTTATCAGCTGTAGATCCTCTGTTGTATTACATTAAAAATGAGAGCTGGAGTGTTTGCTGTCATGTATTCTGCAGAATTATTAGAAAAAACAAAGCTTAATTAGGTGAGAGTAACTCCCCAAGCTTCTCTTGATTGTTATGAAAGAGGCTGTTAAGACTTGGTGGGGAAAGAGAAGATAATGAGGACTGGAAATCAAGAAAATATGAAAACTTTCCCTTTCTAGGTTAAATGAGCCTTGTTGGAGACATTATTGCTGGCAGGAGGAGGAAGGATATAATCAAATTTATTTAATGGATGTATTTGTCTCAGGGCACAAGGGAATGTGCTGGAATCTAAGGTACATAGATTTGTCACATCATGTACCAAATATAGTTGCTTTTTTTCCTCCTCTTATAAGAAGCTTGTTTTTAAAAAGGGAAATTCTGTTAACTAAAATTGGTAGTCTTTCTCTTTCATAAATTATCACTCTGTAAGTCACTGCATATTTGAATAGGTTATTTCAGACAGTAAGGGGAAAGTGCCTCTTGAGAAAGACTATCAGTGTATTAATTAGAAGGGCTTTTGCTACAGAGTATCACTGGGTATGGGATCAAGAGCCAATTTATTAAACAAAAGTTTTCATTTTAAAGTCTTCTGCAGCAGAGCTCAGGCCTTGTTTGTGAGAACTTGCACCTTAAACTGCATTAATATTTCAGTGCAGCTGGGTTTAGCAAGACTCTAGCCCAAATCCCTGACCTGTGACTTAAATCTTTTTCTTGCTACCCAAGCTGTGCTCTGCATTAGACTTTACAACCCATCTTTCATGCATAGTGCAGCTGTAGGAAGAAGTTTTGAGGGTGATTTTGTAGGTCTCTTGTTTTTTTGTTTGCTGGGCTTGTGTTTGTAGGTTGCAAGGTAGAACTGCTGCATAGGCTTGCACCTACCAGCATCTAAACCCTGTGCCCTGCTCCAGCAAAGAAAGCTGCTGGTGGAGTGATAAATTGATTTAAAATGGACTTGGGGTGGAGAAAAGCATGTGCAGATCCCCTTGCTCGGTGGATGCTGCAGTGTGGATGCTGCTGCTCAGTCAACTCTGTAGTGCTCAGTGCAGGCTCTGAACTTGCCTCTTCCTTCCTTTTTCCAGGAAGGCTGGGGAAAGCCCAGAGTACTCTCTGGGAGGTCCCTGCTGCAGGTTGTGACTTCCCAGAGGAAGTCATAAGTCCAAAGCAGATGGTTTTGGCACAGGCTGTGAGGCAGGACTTTGGAAACTGGCACTGGGTGATGCTCTCCACTGGTGCTTGTCATGCTATGCTGATCCAGGGTGGGGAACGGGATGCACAGGCTCTGAGGGAAGTACTGAGGCATGCCTCCATGCAAACCCCTTTGCAGACAGAGTTATTGGCTTCCTTCCCTCGTGGGTGTTTTGCAAGTATGATGCAATCCCTCCTTGTAATGTCCTTGATATCGCACCGAGTGCTGGCTTGGCCCATCCTGGCTGAGACCTGCTTTTTCCAGGCAGATGGGTGCTAGAGGAGGATGAAGCCTACACCCTGCCCTGGTGAGGGGCAGTGAGGAATACCCAGAGATGTCAGCAGCTAAAGGCCATATGTAGGACTCCCAGATGCAGTGTTTGTGTGGCTTTGGCTGCTTTCAGAAAGCAAACTCCTGGTCCCATGCCCACTGGTCAGCTCGTGCAGGCAGGGTAAGCAAAGATCACTGCAGGGTGGATTTGAAAGTCTCAGATGTGAACAGACAGGGATTCTGCCTTTGGATTGGCTGGCAAAAATGTTCTCATTTCTTATGAAACAACATTTTCACTGCATCAGTGAAGGATCTGCCCCATTCAGGAGAAGAGGAGGAAGAAAAAAAAAGGTGTTGTCAGCTCCTCCTTGGCATCCCCCCAAGAAAGGCAGGGAAGGGCTCCTGGCACATATTGATGTATTTGTGGGCAAGGACAGAGCCCTGCCAGTCTCTGCAGAGTGCCATGACTCTAGCAGCTCTGAGCATGAACTCAGACTTTCCCAGATGGATATGGCCCTGAGATAGTTCCTGGCGGGGGGGTAAAATTGCTTTGAAAGTGGGTAGCTGTGGTGGTCAGCAGCAAGTGCCCTTTCCCTGATCCCCTTGCCCAATGTGAGCAGGAGATCCACAAGCTGCAAGTCAACAGGGAGGTCATGCCCTTGTAATAAATTAGCTGTCAATCTAAATAGTTGGATTAACAAGATCTACTTCAAGCCATCACAACATTAAAGATAAATCTAGTACTTGTCAGGAGGTGGGATGGACCTTGAAGAGAAGTAATACATCTCCATTGACTCCACCAGATATTACAAAAATCCATAAAGCAGTCTTGAGATATGGCAAGCCAATTGCATGTTCTTCCAAAGACAGCTCTCATCCTCTAACTGGCCACACGATGGCAGAAGAAGCAAAGAACATTGCAAAAATAAGCGTTTTAAAAAAAAAAGCAGTGAGGGTAAGCGTGTGTCCCCAGGTTAGTGGTGAGGCTGGCTCTTACCTCCTGCTAAGCTACCTGCCAGGGACTGAGGTTCAAAAGCCTCCATCGCTGTCAACATTAAAAACAAAGGTTACAGGACATGAAAACTATTTTGTGAAAGGATTTGATGGACTCTCCCAAGTTGCGAGTAGTTCATAGCAATCCCTTTGGTCGCTCTGTTCATGCCCTGGTTGGCAGTCTGCTGAGAGCTTGGCTGATGTACTGGATAACTAGTTTTTGATGCTAGTTGAAGCGGTGAGGGGTCCCAGCTGAGCTGTATTGTGCAAAATTCTCCTTAGGACCTGCACCTCGTGGTCCCCTTGCTGTGGGCAGGGCATGCCTGGATGCAGGATGGAGTCCCTGCCAGCTCTGTGTAGGAGGCCATGTTGTGGTTTAATCCCAGCCAGCAACTAAGCACCATGGAGCTGCTTCCCCGTCCCAGTGGGATGGGGAGGAGGGAAAACAAAAAGGTAAAACTCTTGGGTTGAGATAAGAACAGTAACTAAAGTAATACAAAATGTACTACTAATAATATAATAATTGTAATGGAAAGGAATATAACAAAAAAAGAAATAAAACCCAAGAAAAGACAAGTAATGCACAATGCAGTTACCATCCACTGACTGATGCCCGGGCAGTGACCTGCCCCTCCTGGCCAACTGCGCCCCCCCGCCGTTTATATACTGGGCAGGACGTTCCATGGTATGGAATACCCCTTTGGCTAGTTTGGGTCAGCTGCCCCGGCTGTGCTCCCTCCCAGCTCCTTGCACACCTGCTTGCTGGCAGAGCATGGGAAACTGAAAAAATCCTTAAGTGCTACTTAGCAACAACTGAAACATCAGCGTGTTATCAACATTATTCTCACACCAAATCCAAAATACAGCACTGTACCAGCTACTGAGAGTTAACTTTGTCCCAGCCAAAACCAGGACAGGCCCCTTTGGTACTGCCTGTGCTGTGTGCATAATCTGCATGGGGACTGGCTGTTTGTGGCATTAAAAGGTGTATTAAAAGCAGATTCCCTTGTAAAAGACCTGTGAGCTGATACAGTTGCTACCAAATCAGCAGCTGAATTGTGCAGGCTGTTTCAGGGTGTGAAAAAGCCCAGTCAGGGTTGTTTTGCTTCCTCTCTGTGGGGTGGTTTTTGCTGAGATAGGGATTTTGCTGCCCCAAGGCCACTGTGTCAGCAGCAAAAGGGGAGATGACAGTTGCCTTGATTTCTCCAGTGAAATCATGCCTTTGGCTGTGCAGGGTAAGTAGGGAGACAGATGGATTTAAGGAGTCTGGTCCACAGCAGGAAACTATGGTTCTGCTCTGGCTGAGTATAGCAGACCAGATGCTTGCCTGTACCTGCTCCCCAGCTATGGTGACTTGCTTGGACTTGCTTCATCTGGGAGGTCCCTGGAAGAGGGTCTCTCTGACACCTTAGCTACAGCCTCTGTTGGCAATACAGTAAAGATAATTACATATCTAATGCTTAATTCCATATCACAGTCTGTCTTGCATTTTAGTTCTAACTCCAGCAAACTTTTAAAAAAAATAGACAGCAGCATTTCAAACTAAACGGGATAGGGGCTGTGATTTGTACAGTATGGGAATCATAAAGACAAGCAACAAGTGTAGTTGCGTGGATCCTCTCTTCTGCTGGTGAGACCAAGCTCCCTTCTTACCAGTTAATGCAGGTGAGAGATGAGGAGTAACTGTACCTGTAGGAATATATTGCAGAAGAGAAGAATATAGTTGTTGGTGGGGTTTTTTTCTGCTGGGCCAGGTCAGCCAGGCTGCCTTGGCCTTTGGAAACACGCAGGTGCCTGGCCCCAAAGGTTGGTGGTTCATCGGGCATCATTGATCAATTCAATACCCACCACAGAGCACTGCAGCAGGAAAAGTGTCTGAGAACAGCAACTCCTCTTTCTAGCCAACACAAACAGGTTAGAAAAACATCAGAAAAGTATCAAAAAAGCAGTGCAAAAGCTGCAGTATAGTGTTGATGTAAGTTTAGTTCTCTGTTGTTGTTTTGTGGGGGAGGGAAGTCTAGAGCTAAACTGGTTAGGCATTATATTAAGATGTTTAGCAATTTCCATTTATTATTTTAAAATGTGTTTAAAACTGCCTAGCATTGTTTTGTGGTTTCCTCTGTTGTGGTTGAGCTTTTGTGTGGAAAGGTAAGTAACAGCACAGCTGCATGGAGAATAGTGGAAAGGTTGCACTTGGGATTCAGATGAGTGCTGGCAGTCCCCTTGGGAACTCTGCCTTGCTCAGCGGGGATGTGGGAGCCTTCACTGACCCACCTACTGTTGCCCTGGGATAACTGGGGTTAAAAAAAAACCCAGTAGGCTCCTGCCTGTCCAACACCTGACTGCTATTTTGATGCTGCCCAGGGCAGGCTTTCTGTGTGAGCTTAGATATATCACACTGTGTAAAACTGCCAGACAGTTGGTGCTTAAGTAGAGCAAATGTGACTGGTTTTAGCCTTAATAAAATCAATACGGTACTATTCTTGCTTTTAAAATGCCAAATGAAAAATCTCTGTGTGTTTTCCAGGTCTCTGGAAGCTCACAGCTGCTCTCTGGGCCCATTCGTGGTGCAACAAAGTGAGTTTTTCTCAGTTTCCAGGGAGAAGCCTGCTTTAAAATAGAAGCAACACAGGCTGCCGAAATGACAGTGGCTCCTGGGTGTTGGGGTTGAGCAGCCTGCCTGCTGCCGGAGGTCCTCAGGGCTGTCAGCAAGGGACAGCACCAGGAAAGCTCCCTGCCCTGTTCCAGAGGATATTGCTCCAGAAAAAGCTGTTTTATTACCAGGCAATAACAATGTCAAAAACATAATAGAAAAATGTAGATTTTGTTAGGTTACATCTCGTCTTTCTCAATTTTGGTGGTTTGTGGAAACATATTCTCATGCTCTGTGCCCTCTGGACTGGGGAGATGCTTCCCCAAGGAAGCTATTTCAGACGAGTGTTTCCGCTCATGCATTACCCCAGCCCAGAGGGAAGAGGAGACAGGTTTGGCCTGTGTGCTGCTGAAAGGCTGGAGGCACCAGGGAAAGCTAGGCAGTTCCGGGCTCAGGGCTGCAAAACTGCCCCAGGGGTTAGGCTGGACTTGCTGGCTGGTGGGCTTAGCCACCCAAGGCAGTGCCCGAGGAGTGCTCTCCTGGGGATGCGCACTGAGCCTCCCAGGAAAGGTTTGCAGTGGGGGAAAAATACTAAGGGACTCCAAACACCTCTGTGGTCAGTCACAACTTGGGGAAAGTGCTCCAAGGTGTGTTTATGCTATTTGCTCGAGCATCAGGGCAGTGATTGGACTTCTGTACCAGAGGATTATTAGGAGGCCTGAGACACAGAGACAGGGGACCTGCACTAGGGATGGAATTGTACCTGCTGTCTAACCATGGCTGATGGCTCCGGTGAGGGGCTGGGAAGGTAGATGGAAGGTCCGGCTCAAAGTGCTGCAGGGATGATGCTTCTCTCAAGCCCCTGCTACAGCCCTTCCCCGCCGTCAGTTCACTCCCTCAGCTCTCGCTGTTGGACCACGCACCGCGCCAGCCCCTGGGCTGCTCTCTTGCCCTGAGCGCTCCCGGCCCGGCAGGATTTGTCCGGGGGGGGCGGCTGCTCGTCCTCCGGCGGGGGCCTGCAGCACCCGCCGCCCTGCGGCCCCCGGCGCCTCGCTGCCCTCCCTCAGGCTCGTCCCGGAGGGGGGCGCGGGGGGCTCCCCCCGCCGGCCCCGTCCCGGCACTACAGCTCCCAGGCTGCTCCGGGGCAGGCGGTGCCCGCCTCCCGGGCGGCGGCGGGACAAAAGCGGGGGCGCGGGGGAAGTGCCGCCAGCCGAGCGCGGCCGAGCCGGGCCGGGCCGTGCCGTGCCGGGCGGCGGGGCCCCGTGGCGGGCATGGTGCGCGGCCGGCGGCGCGGCCCGCGGGCAGCCTAGGAGCCGAGCCCTGCCGAGCCGAGCCGCGCCGGGCGATGCGGCGGTGAGGGCGGCGGGGCCGGGCGCCGCCGCGATGCTGCGCCGCAGCCTCAGCCGCCTGGTGAGTGCGGGGCCGTGGGCGGCGGGGTGGGTACGGGGGGTGCCGGGCGGGGAAAAGTTCTCGGTTTGTTTTGGTTTGTGGTGTTTTGTTGTGGTGGTGGTTTTTTTTTTTTCCTTTTATTGGATTTGTTTTTCCGGGGGCGTCGCACGTGTGGGTGCGGGGGGGGGGGGAGACGGGGGACGGGGCGCATCCCGGCGCCGGTGGCTCCGCGGCGGGGGTCGCGGCCGCAGCGCTCCCGGCCCGCTCCTGCCAGCGAGCCGCAGCGGCAGCTCCCTCCCTTGCGAAACCTCTGGGGTAGGGCCCTGCCCGCGCTGCGGCTCTTCACAAGAAGTTGCCGTTGCTGTCAGAGCCCAAACCTTATTCCCCCCCCAAAACCTAGAGGAGCGGACTTCCCAGTCCCTGGAAGCATGCACGCAAAATCGCGTGGTTATAGGCCAGGCGAGATGCAGGGCAGTTGTGAGGGTGCTGCTCACTGCTTTTCCACCCGCTTCGTGTCCCCAAATACGTTAAAAACCCTCCCGGTGCCACATAAGCTACTTAGAGATTTCACTGTGACCTCATTGCTTGGCCTGAACTCTGTAATTACTCATTTTTTTCCTCTTCCACAGCAAGTGTGGTAAAACCAGTGTTTTAACATCATTTCGGGAGCTTCTGTTTATTTAGCAGTGTCATTTATTGTGCAGTGTGTAGTTAACAAAGTTCCTGGAGTTTAAACAGCAGGCATATGTTATTAGTACAGTGTATATACCCTTGGAGGTTCAGAAGCAGTTTCCTGAGGCACGTTGCACCTCTTGGCACCCGGTTACCTGCCAGAATAATGGGCTCTGCCTGCGGCTGCCCGCAAGGCCGGAACCGCTGGGAGAAGTATTTTCATATTCACTTTTGGTTTTGAGCGAGCTATTTTGCTGGATTTCCAGGCTTTCAGCACAAGGGACTCTAATCTCCTTTTTAAGTCTGGAGGTAGCACTGTAGCAGTTCTGGAAAAAGAAGATGGTTTATTTTCCCATTTGTAGGTTGTGTTTCTGTTGCAGGCTTTGGCTTAGCCCTGTAGAGAACACACCTACTGCAACTATTGTTTTGCAGCCCCAGGGACAAATGTATCAGATCTAATATCAGTGCCCTGAGTTTCTGACTTTGATGACTTTGAATTTAGCTCTGCTTTGTGTTATGTGCTTCCTACCCCGCCCTTGCAGGAGGCTTTTTCTAAGTCGGATTGGGAGGCATTTGGGGTATGAAGCATCTCCACTGAGTTCAGCTAAAAGCGTTTTTAGGTGGCTGCCTCCTGTGAGCAGGTACCCACGGAGGTGCCTGGCTCGGCTCTGGCTCCAGCATCCTCGTCACGCGTGAAGCGTGACCCCTGCACTGCCCGGTGGTCCTGCACTGGCTCCGTGCCACCTCTTGCAGTACCTCGGCATGGGGAAGGGATGTGCACCACTGCTGGGCCGTGATGTTCCACCAGGTGGAGAAGAAACAGTCCTGAACACTGAACCCAGGGTATTTCTATCCTCTTTGTTCAGGGCTGAGCTGTTACAGCATGTATTTGGAGGGTTAGAAGTAGTTTTCTGGTTGGAGGAACAACTCTGCTCGGGCACCAGGGTGACTGTGGCATTGCTGAGGGTTGTTAGACACTTTTTCCATCTACCAGCTTTACAAGTGGCATATGAGCCACAATGAGCTGTGTTTGTTATCAGGCTGGTGCAGGTAGCATGCGTCCCCTGGCCTTGGGCAGATAGCAGCTCCCACAGTCCGCTGTGCTGCTGCGGCTCTGCCCCATCCCCAGGCCTGCAGGTCTCCCAGGAGCTGGCTGGGTTTGGGTTCGTCCCCCCTCCTCCTCCGTGGGAGGAGAGGACAGCCCATGGTGATCTCCATGGAGGTATCCCCAAGCTGCCGTCTTGCCCTTGGCCCCATATGGGTGGCACGGGGCTTCAAGTGATGCTCGTCTTGTGGCAGTGGCGTTGCAGAAAATTCACTGCAGTTATTAAAGGCTGCAGATTATCTGACACTGAGATCCCATAGGGCTGCTCAGACAAATGTTGTCACCTCTCCACTGCGTGGTCTCTGCCAGAGACTCGTAAATACCAATGGATATTAAAAATCCTGTTTTCAGATGTAATTCACAGCTTAGGCACAATGAATGTGC
Source organism: Gymnogyps californianus (assembly GCF_018139145.2). Taxonomy (NCBI): domain Eukaryota; kingdom Metazoa; phylum Chordata; class Aves; order Accipitriformes; family Cathartidae; genus Gymnogyps; species Gymnogyps californianus. Next base: position 7,708,016 of record NC_059479.1, read on the forward strand.
GTTGCCCTATCAACATGACCGTTGTGTGGCTCCGTTTCTCCCTCCCATAAACTTTCTTATCCTGGATAGGGTATGAAACAGGATGGTAAAAAGAGCAAGAGGGGCAGGGTGGTGTTTGTGGGTCTGCTTTGCTGCCCTGGGGTACAGGCTGATGCTCACTGCAGAAGCAAATTGGATTCTGAACTTCAGTTTACACCGCTGAAATCATCCCTGCCAAAAGAAGATTGGGGCCAGGATCGCTGTGGGGAGGCGGGATTGAATTGCCACGGTTAATCCACTTTCAGGAGATACTGTCAACTTGAAATATAACTTTAATTCTTTTTTGGAAACAGATTCTGGCATTGGAGTCTTATTTTTAGTCTCATGCTATCTGTACGGCTGTTGTGGGGAGGATGCAGGAGTAGAGTGGCGAAATGTGTTGATGACCAGGGGAGGGTTTGGGTCTGTCTCCTTGTGCTGGCCTCCTTGCAGGACTGTGGCGAGCACTGCCTGCTTCCAAACTCGCTTGGCAGACGCCTGGGAAGCGCTGGTCCCTGTGTTGTGCATCAAAGGCAAGGTGCTTTTCTTCCTTAATTACTTTTCCTGGATTCTTCTGAAGCATGCAGACAGCCATACCTCCGGGCCACAGCTACACATCACATCACAGCTCTGCTGATGCCGCGGGGCCGGTGCTGATTCGGGCTGTTGTAAGAACTCAGTAAGAAATGCAGAAAGAAAAGTTACCGATGCCCCTGTTGTTTTCAGTTTTCCCCCCCATTTGCTTTTATTTAAGGCTGGCTTGGAAGCGAGCCCCGGGAGCTGTCGCCCTGCTCACAGCACAGGAAGGCAGGGCAGGGGAAGCACCCTGGGGTGCTCTCCCTCCTCTCGGGGTGCCCGGTGCTGGCTGAGCCCGCGGGCTGGTGCTCATCTATCACGGCATTCCCGCCTGGGTCTCTTGCCTCTGTGGTTAGTGCAGGTCCTCACTCTGGTATTTTCCTACTCTTGTTTAAAACCCAGGATAAGTAAGAAAATAACAAACAGTCCGTAATTGGGCACAAAATTCTTTGTTTTGTGTGTTTGTGCAGTGTTTAACAACAGGACCTTAGTTGTGTTATTCCCTTTTAATTAAATACCTTGGGGCCTGATCCTCTTTGCAGCCCGTGCCCTGGTAAATCCCCGGTGCTTAGCAAGTGCTGGGCTGGTTGTGAGCTGCTGGCTTTCAAGAACATTTGCTTGATGTTGGGGGAAAGATGCCGCCTCTTAGATGGGCATGCAGTGCTTGTCCCTGGGCTGGACCTGCCTTGTGACTCGGTGGCTTTGCCTTATTGTAAGCTGGTAATGATGTTCCCTTGCTGGTCTTCTCCTGGGGTCTCCATCCGTCTCTGCTGCATGGCTGCCAGCGATGGGGGTACCCCCAGGTTGGTTATGGGGCTGCGTGGGGTCCCCTGCCCTCTGCCACCCTCCTCTCCCTGGGACTTGTCAGCTCCCCTGGGTCAGGACTGGTCCCTTGGTGTCCTCGCTGGAAGGCCTCAGGCTTGCCCGCTTCACAGCGGAGGGACGGTAAGGAAAGCCAAGGGGGTTTGCTTTGTGCAGCCCTAAAACCAAGGAGCTGCCTTTGTAGCCGACCGTTACTCTTAAGTTGCATGCTTGGTGCTGCTTTCATGTGGAGCTTTTCCATCTGGGGCTCATTTTATCTAATTAAAAAAAAATTCTGCGCAAGCTGCCACAAGGCAGGGTTGCAGTGGACAGGCTGAGCTTTAATGTCACCTGTGGCTTGTCACCTCTGTGGCGGCTGCCCCAGCCAGGCTCCCTGGCTGCTGCTTCGCTGCTTGCCTTTCATCCCCCCGGCTGCGCCCGCTGTGCCGCTGGTGTTCTGCCAACAGCAAGGAAGGGTTTCTCTCATTAAAGTGCTTGCAAGTGTCACAAATTTCCTTTCCAAATCCTTACTCTTCCTGAAGTGGCGGGGAGACTGATCCTGTCCCTGTGGGTGGGGGCTCACGTGCACACGAGTGGTGCCTAGTGTGAGATTTGGGGCTCCATTTGGGCTCTGCTGTAGTTCTGCAAAGCCCCTTTGGATTTTTTTTGAAGGTCATCTCACCCCAAGTGCCCCCCAGCCCCACACACTGGGGGGGAAGGCTGGTGCTGCCGAGGAGGGGGGCCTGGGTCAGAATGCCCCACCGCAGGCAGAGCCATCAGCAGGACCAGCACGTGGTGGTTTGTCCCCTTGTGTCCCCAAAGCCCTGCCTGGCCCCTTTGAGGAAGAACAGAGGCAGGAGGAAGGCCTTGGAGAAGGCGTGTGTTGACTCAAGAGGTGTGTGCCGGAGGTTGGGGAGATGACTGGAGCCTGGGAAGGAGCAGGGCAGGCAGTGATGCTGAGCCCTGTGGGGCAGGTCCTACCCGGCGCTCTGCAGGAAAATACCCTCATTGAGACCTATTCAAATGGCAGAAAATGAGAAATGGCTCAAAGTCACTTTTTAGAAGGGAAATAAATTCCCCGTTGGCAATGGGGAGTAGGTGAGAAGGGGCAGGGGCGGGTGGGGAGAGCCCCTGGGGCACACCAGGCAGCGTGGGGGCTGACCACCGCCGGCTGCCACCCACCTGGACCCTGCCTGGCTCGGGGGGATGCTGGAGTATGTCTTGTGGGAGATGTCTGCGTCTGGGGTGGAGGATGCTGATTTACACTCCCGTCTTTAGTTTTTGCAGCAAATGTGTAATAAAGTCTATTTTGGGACATGGAGCACATCTGTGATTTTCTTTCACGCTTGCTTTTTTTTTTTAGAGAGTGTGAACCAAACATTACAGTGTGTGATTGCAGTTCCTATTCTAATAAGAAAGAATAGCATAGGTAGGAGTTGGAAGGTTTGAGAATTGCTTTTTTTTTTCCCCCAATCCAGCCATGTTAACAACCTGAGAGTGAGGCTGCATGTCAGATACCTTGTACCTGACTGCCAACTTCTGCAAGAAGCGTTTTGCTTTCATTAACGTGACAAAAACCTGCAAGCAGCAAAGGTTAGGGCTGGAGTGTCTCTGTGACACCAGTGGCAGTTCTGCTTGGAGAAATCCCATGCTTCAAAAGAGTGTGGATTTTAATGAAGTGACTTGAATTTTTCATGAACATTGCTTGAATTTATTTCGTAATGTGTATTTAACGTCATAATGGCATTCTGTGCGCTCAGGGCCGGTTCCCCTATAGCAGCTGCAGGGCAGCCCATACTTGACCACAGAGAGGACAACGGAGGCTCAAATTTGGAACCTGGAGCTGCAAAAGGCAGCTTCAGGGCTGCAACCCTGGAGCTGCAATCCCTTGTCGATGCCCCTACCCTGGAAAATGGGGACAAATTCCTGTAACATTTTCTCTTTAGGAGACTGCTTTGCAACCTTAACCGTAGCCTTATTCCCAGAAATAGCGCAACCATTTGGCTAAAAATAAATAAAAATCGAACAAAAAAACCAGCCTCGGACAAGCAGCTGCATGGAAATGTTCACACATGCAGTTAAAGTTTGGAGAGATTAGAAATTGTTGTAAGGAGGGACTGGAAAGCACCGGTCAAACATTAATGATAAATGGTGCTGCCAGTTAAACCCGTGGTGTGCAGAAACTTTTCTGTGGAGAATAACACATGTCTCGAGGCTGTATTTGATTCTTCACTCGAAACTGTTTTTGTCTCTAGTTGGTATTTTGCTAAGAATAATAATGATTGTCTGGGCTGTGCTGGGAAGGTTCGGAGCTGAACTGACTTGAGTTGCAGCTGAAGGCATGGCAATTTGCTTTTAACAATAAAAATTGTAAAAGCAAACAGACCGTCTATTAATAGCAGGCTTTTCAGCCTTGCCTTTAATTTCATCCTGTTGCCTTTGGTTTATGCACTTCCTTTCTGATTAAAACTGCTGCTTTCTGGCTGTAACTGTTGATGTCCTCTCTAGTGGAGAGATTTTTTTGAAATGTTAGTTAAAAGCAAAGCTGGTGGAGAGCATTACTGGAGTCTCTCAGCCAGAAGAAACCTTCACACCAAAATTAGTTGTTGTTCTGCCAGTGACCATGTTTTTAGCAATGCAGGCTGGGTCCCTGTGAGCATCTTCCTCCCACGGTACCTGTGCTTACATCTCTTATCTGCAGAGGTGTGCAACAGAAAAACAGCCTTTGGCTGCTAATTCCCTGGGACGTGGGACTCTGCGTCCCCTTGGGGGGCTTTACCCCACTGTTCTTGCTGAGAAAATGCGGAGGTGGCCAAGTGGGGGGACATCCCTTGTGATACCTGCGGCCGAGATCTGCCCGCTGGAGAAGCCGCATCGCAGCGGCAGGGGTAAGGGAGTCACCGAGCTGCTCGGCTCGGCTGGGGTTGTCTGGGAAGGGTGAATTTTCCAAGAAACTTGGACACGGGGTGACTGAGTGCACTATTAACCCATTTGCCTTTCCCCCAAAACATATTTGCTCGGGGGATTTTTCAAGGGAGTTTCCTGTATTTAGTTGTGTATAGGAAGCGGGTGCTGAGGCCGGAGGGCAGCACGGAGACTTTCATGTGTGACTCCCCTGGCTCGGCCAGTTGCTTCAGTGGCCTTCTGCCCAAAAGTGTCCCCCAGGTCCCCTGCTGAGCCCTGCCTGGGGGAGTGGGTTGTGTTACAGTGGGGAGCAGACGGCAGCTCTTGCCCTGTGCTGGGACAGGCTATCCTGAGGTGATCTTAGAAAGTACCTTCCTTACTGGTTTAGACTGAAATCTGCTTCTCGTTGCTCATCTCGGAAATTTTTATGTGCTTGTTGAGGTCTGGTGTTGGGAAGGATGGGCTGGTTTTTGCGTGGCTGGTTTTGCCAGTGCTATACACAGGGTGTTGTGGACTTTACCTGCCTGTGCTCTCCCCAGCCAGCAGACCTGCATCCAGACCTGGGCTTTGAGCTCTGCAGATGATGCATGCCACTGCGTGGGAGCTGGGAGAACCCTGCCACTCATCGCCTGCAGCCTCTGCCCCCCTCCCCAGCTCCCTCATCTCTTGCAAGTAGACGATATCTTTTTTTTTTCCTATTTTAATTGCCAAGCGATATTGAGGGTCAGTGTTTTTTAGTGTTTTCCCTTGTTCGCCTGCAGATTTGCAGCTTTCTCTAACTTGTGGGGACCGTGCAGATGCTGGGCTGCAGGCAGGGCTGATCCCCAGCAGCTCGGGGTGCTGGGCTGTGGCTGTTTGCTGCCCGCTGGTGATTAACCCTGCCGCTGAGGAGCCTCACGCCACTGGGTTGTTGTTAGCAGCGAGCGCTGTATGAAGGACACATCGGTGAGGTGTGCTGTGCTCAGACCGTGTCTTGCCTTTGGGGACACCGTGCCAGTCAGAAAGTGTGTCCTACTCATTGGAAATAGGTAATAAGGACACTGCTGCTCATGTTGCTGATGATTGTAAGCCATTTCTTTTTTTTTTTTTTAAATTATTATGTAATAATCTCTATCCTGTAGTTTTGCTCTCCTGTGACTCCCTGCACCCTTTCCGCAGGTTGGCTCTACGACCACAAGGCAGCCCCGGCTGCTTTCGGTGTAACCATCGCACCGCAGTTTGCTGAGTTTATTTGAATTATCCAACATCTGACCAGTGAGTTGTTCAGTAGTGTTTGCCTGAATTGGTTAACATTTGATTTGGGCAGTTAGCATTTTGCATTTTGCAATAAAGTTGACTCCAAGACTTGTGCACGGAGCTGTTACGTGGATTGCAATCACCCTTTCGTGGTAGGAGAGCGATGCTGGTACTGCCTGTATGCCACAGGGGATGGGCAGTAAGTGGCAAGCCGTTTTAAGCTTAGTTTAACCTTTCAACGTTGCAAATGGAGACCAAAGACAGCAAGGCAATTCATGATGACTAAGTTAGGCTCAGCAGCTGACGGAGCAGGTTGTGGGGCACTGCCTGCCCAGGTGCGAGCGCTGGTGGCTGGGAAGGAGGGCAGGTATGTCTGTTTAGTGCCATAAATATCAGTGCCTGAATCATCCAACTGGTGTCTGTGAATTTACTCACATGTCTGAAGCTCATGTGGGGCTGTGTGCCCCGTGACTTCCCATTCACCTGGGGAAATGGTGAAACTTTCCTGTTTTAAAGGGTCTTCTCTGGCTCCTGCCCTCTCTTGGCTCCTGCCTGGCAGTGGCATGGATGCTGGGTCAGAAAAGCCTGTTCTGCCTGGAGGCTGCAGCAACGTCTCTCTCTCTATATATATATGCATTAAATATGCATGTGTACAATATATACACATTAAATATGCAATATATAGAGCTGCATTAAAAATATATATATATATTTATTTTTGCTTATGGGCTCTTTCTTGGGCTTAGCCAAAATCCAGGGAGCTGCTGGCCGGTGGTTGGCACGAGGCGCCACTTTGATGGCTACAAAGTGCATTTGGATATCGAGCTATCTGCCCGCAGGTAAGGCAGCAGGGCTGGGTGGGGAGAGGAGCTGGTCATTACACTAGCGAGGGGCTCGCTAGTGGAAGGGAAGCAGTCCTGGGTTGTGCTTTCCCTCCTCTTTGTTGTTTTTCATGCTCTCATAGGGGTGCTCGCTGCCACAGATGCTGTTCAGAACCAATACTGTATAAAAATCTTTTTTAGCTCCTTATACAATTCCTTCCGCACATGATTTGCAGTGTGTCCATCTCTCTCGGGCACCTGTTGCATCTTGCTGACTCCATTTTTTCCCAAAACTTTAGTTGTTTTGTTTGAGATGGAATTCCAACTGAAGCCGATTTAGTCAAAAAGCATGCCTGCTCTTGACATCCAGCCATAATTGGTAGCGTTTGTAGTTCAGAGACATTTGTCCTGCTCTCCTTAATGAAAGCTTAATGCACCTATTTTTGATCTGGCTGTTTGTAGAGGGCTTTTTGTTTTCCTCCTGCAGCAGAAAGGAGGGGTAAGCACCTGCGAGGCTATCGTAGCCGGGTATTTTGGGAGCAAATCGGGCTTGTTCTTTTTGTTCACAACTTGAACAAGATTCCTGTTAACCTCTTTTGTGGCCTTGGATGAGCAATGCTTTGCTGTGAGCTTTTTGCTCTGAATTCAGCTGAATTTTGCAGGATCTATGGGTGAAAGGGCCCTTGGTCTGGCCCCAGCCTTGCTTTTGTAGGGTGGTATGCAGAGGGCTTGGTAATTTCTAGCTGTGTATTTTCAAAGGGTTAGCAAGCAGTATTTAGGTCTGGGCTATCTTAAAGTATGCTGTATACCCTTAATAAGATTTTATAAGACTATTAGAGTGGAAAACAGAGGCAATGCTCACTTGATAGAGGTAACTTGTTTGCAATATTGTGGCAAATGCACTGATTTGCAAAACAGAGGGATCCTCTTTTTCTTGTACAGTAAAGGATCTAGAAAAGTCGAGTAAGATGTGCAACAGGCAAGATGAGACAATTTGAAGCATTTCTTTGGTATTGCAATCCAAGATCTTTTCAGCAGTAATAAAAATTAAGTACTGCTAGACTGCAGCAACGCTGTGCTCCGTTGCCTGAGTCTCAATTGGCTTAAGAGGGGAAAAAAAAAATCTCACTGCCGGGAAATTAAATATAGGGGAAAAAAAAAATCCACTTTGTGAGCAGCCCTGCCATCTTTTATTATGACTTCTGTGTAATTCCTCCCCAGCGTGCGCACAAAGCGAAGTGGCTGCTGCCTGTAGGGACCAGGGGTGATGTGAGGTCCTGAGCGCTGCTCGGGGCTGGGGGGGCTCAGGCTGTGCTGGGGGTGCCCGCTCGGCAGCAGCCCTGCTCTTACGGGGGCTACAAAGCCAAGCTTAAAATGCAATACTGAGATTTTTTTTTTTTCCTTTTTGGCTCATGCAGTGGTGTTTTGCATGCTGACTTTGTTCACTCTGAGTTGTGGAAGCTTTCTTCCCCCCTCCCCCCCCCCTTCCTTCCAACTCACCTTTTCTTATAAATGTTTGCTCAGGGAGGGAATGCAATAAAATTAGCTGCAATGCCCAGAGGGCTGTCATCCTTGTATCAGCCAAATGAATATTGTGGAGTACGTCATTTCCGCAGGGCGGTTTCTTCCAGTGCGGTTGAATGGATGGAAGTGATACTTTCCACTTGACAAGTACCATTCCAGTAAGTGGAGGGTGGGAAGATCAGATGCACAGAGAGAGGAAGCCTTGGATGAAGGCGCTTGTCTTGATAACTGTGAGAGTAGGAACGCCCTTATCCCAGTGCCCGTCTAGGGAAAGCAGCTGGTGGGATGGGATGGGGATGGCTGTGAGCCATCTCCCAGGATGCTGGCCTGTTCTCCCACATGGGATGGGCTCGCTTCTGCAGCTGACGGTGCCGGGATGGACCACACTGAAACCCCTCGTGCACCAAGCCCGGCATGCCGGGGCCAGCTCAGACCTCATCTCCAGGTGCCTGTGGATCAGCGGATTTCCCTCCCGCTGCAAAACCCGGCTGCCGTGCTGCTGGCGTTGCTCAGTGCTCAGGTGCTCGGTCAGCCCTGGGCAGTGAGTGCTTTGCTGGAGGTGCTCTGCAGCTACGTTACTCAGCCCAGCAGGAACATGAGCCAAAAGGATTTCCTGAAGAGAAACAATTCTCGGCCATATGGTGAGGATTTCTCTCCTGACTGGGTGGATTGCATTGATCCAGTATCCTAGTGTAACTGTGCCTGCAGCCCCAAGGATAAATCTGTTGGTTACTACAGTATCAGAGATGAAAATACTCCAAATGAGGTCTGGGATGTGTGGAGCTGATTTTTGCTATGGAGCAAGGGGTGAAGTAGGTGATTTCTCCCTCTCTTCCCCCTTTTTATCTCCTGCTACTTCTGTGGAAACATTTCTCTGCAGTACAGCAAGGGGAGGGTTAGAAAACCACAGCTTTTACTTTTTTGGAGTCGAAAAACTTAATCTGAACCGGCGTGAGTGAGCAGCATGGCGGGGCTGGGACCTTGGGGTGGGTTGCAGGGGCTGAGGGCACCCCATGATGGTGGTGCAGGGCTCGGTCACCCCGTGATGCTGGTGTGGGGCTTAGCCACCCCCTGCAGCCTGAACCTGCCCTCCCATCCCTCCCAGTGGCTGTTGTGTGGGAAGTACGACAGCTTCCCTGGGGAAAAGCTTGACCTGGGGGGATGCAGGCTGGGCAGGCCTGGGTACCAGCCCTTGGTTCTGGGTTGCTGCGGTGATGTACACCCTGGCAGGGGAGTCTGCAGCCTCTGCCCCCGGCGGGTGGGCAGCCGGGCGGGCTCGCTTCCCAGTGGGAAAGGGAGGAAACTGTTCTGGGAAATGGGTTCCTCGCCGGCAGCCTGGCTCTGAAATGCTGGGAAAACTTAAAAAGGGGCGAAATATTTGTAGATGGCAGAGGTCAGAGTAATGTCTGGCCAAGCTGGGATGCACAACATAGTATTTAGGGGTTTTTTTGTTTCCATAACTGAAGAGCTCAGGCTTTCAGAGGACCAGAAAGCAACAGGAAAACCAACAAATTATAGCTCTGCTGGCTGATGCAAGCATTGACAATTGCAAACTTGGAGGTTTTTTTCCAGTTTGTTCTTACTTTAATTTTTGCCAGGGTAAATCACTGCTCTGAAGAGCTTGCTGCCCTGCTAAAATAGCTGCTGACGAGCAGATGTATGTGCACAGCTTGAGCCGGGGAAAGGAGGGAGGAAGAGGTTTGAAGATGGGAAGACCTCGTTGTATTTGCTTTGTGACCTCTGCAAAACATTTGGCTCTTATTCAAAGTCCTTTTTCTGTTCTCGAGTCTGAAGTGTTCCTATGAGCCTGAATTTTATATGCCAGCAGCATGCTGGTCGAACTTTTCTTTTGGACTGCCAAAAATAAAAATATGCTGCCTGTATTTCAAGATGAGCGATGGTTTCATAACCCCGACTGCCAGCAGGGCAGGGAAGAAGAGTTGAGATCCTGAAAACTTCCAAAGGTCGATGGTTATGTTTGAACAAGAGCAACAGATTTTCCACAAACCAGCGGCACTGAAGTAATGCTATCCCAATCGATATCTGCTGGCTTTGGTCTGGGTTTGGCTTTCTACATCACATGGGAACCTGACTTTCTGCAAAGAGCTGCTGAACTGAAGCTGTGGTTACGGACGATGTGGCATATTTGCTGGGAAGATGCAGTACTGCGTGATTTGAGGGTAGACTGCCTCCAGATGGAAAAAGAAAAGCAACACCAACCAAACCAAAACCCACACCAAAAAAGCTCTTTTCAGCTGTCACCCCCTGTCCGTGGCACTCCTGGAGTCCAGGAGAGGGCTGGGCCCTTCTGTAAATTTATTATCTGGGGAAAAAACTCTTGTATTTCCTCTCTCCACCCTTCTTAAATCTTTCAGGTAGCCCTTTCCCCTGTTCTCCCCGCCCTGCTGTGTGTCTCTCTGCTTTTATCGGTGGCTTTATTGGCTAAGTCAGCTTTTCCAGGAAACTCAGCCTGGTCCAGCTCTGCTGTTCTCCAGCCCATTGTCCTTGGTGAAGGTCACCTTCTTGCAAGCCCATATGGTGAGGCAGCACGTCCTTGGGACAGAGGGGACATGGGGACGGGCTCTGGCGGGGGGCCCTCCTGTCACTGGATGCATCTTGACTTGCATTAAGGATGATGCGATCTGGGTCAATGATGCTCTGCTGGAGCACATCATCCACCGCTTTGGCATCCCCAACGGGGACCAGGATGAGGTCTGGGTGTTGAGCCCCATCGTGTGTTGACCATGGTTTAACAAAAAAAGTATTGGTCCTTTTCCCATGGCTCCTCTTTTGCTCTTGCTTGTTGTTTTGCTTGATCTAGGGGCTCGCATGGTTACCCCCTGCTGCCCCCCCTCTCCTCGGCTGGAGCTGGCTTGCCCCCAGCGGTCACTCCTTGGTGATACTGTTGTCTCTCTGCTTGTAATATCAGTAGGAGCTTCAGCTTTAACAGAAGAGAAGGGATACTGGTTTAAATTTCAACCTTTTGCTTTCCCAAGGTGTACCGACCTTCCCTCTTCCGCTTAGGGATGAGCAACGAAAGTTCCCGCTGGTGGGAAACGAGCTCGGAGCTGTGCTCACCTTCAGCCCTTTCTCTTGGACCTATGGGCTCTTAGTATTTTAAATGCAATGTTGTTTTTGTTTCCCGAGGACTGTGCATGTTATTGACCCTTTCTCGCAAACGTAGGGGAGAACAGTGGTGTTGATCCTGATCGATGGAGTTCTCTCTAAGTCAGGAGATCTGCCTAAAAATGTGGTCTGTGTGGGTAAGCCTAGTCCAAGCTGCTAAATCGTTAAGGATTTCCTCAAAACATTGCTTGTACTTGCATAGAAATGACTAAGGACAAAGAGTAATAGAAAAATTGGCAAGAAAAATTTCAATTAAAAATATATCGGTTGGGCAATGATGTCGGTGTGCTAAGTGACTTTTTGAGACTGCTGGATGGTTTGGGAAGGTTATGGTAAATTTGAGGAGGCTTTTTAAAATTGTGGATGTGGTTTTTTTGGTTCTTCCGGGGATAAATGAAACAGGAGCTAGAACAGGCTGTTTTGGGAGGTGGTGTTATTTTTGCAGGCTTTTTTTGTAAATCAGGTTGTCTTCTCTACTACTTTTATGATAAATGGAACAATACAGGAGTGATTAGACTTTAAAACTATTCACAAGATCTGAGCCAAGTAATGTGATTTAATCTTTCTTCTGCATACATTTAATATAAGCTGTGATTTCATTCAAATGTTTGAGCTTTGTATTTGTACCGTATAATCATCTTTGGTTTAAGCAGATGATTTTTTTTTAAATGCCTGTGGTTTTTATTAGATCTTTTTTCTATGAGTTATTTGTGTTTACTTTGTGGCTTGAAGATATCTTCAGCAAACATGAAAGGAGTTTCTTTTGATTAGTTAGTACTGGTTTAGGTGCTTTCTGAAACTATAGTAAATCAAATGGGGGGGGAGTGCCACTATTTTTTTCTGGAAATGGGGCCAGCAGGTAGCACAGACACTTGTTTTCCATATGGGGGATATACTTAAACACTGTGTTTTGCAGCTGCCCTAGAAATAGCCCACTTAGAGCGACTCCTTGTCAACGGTGGCTGCAGAGCACAGGTTCACCTCTCCTGTTGAACTCAGTCTAACTCCATTAATTTTTACCCAGGCTTGCTAATTTTTACCCAGGTTTGCAACTTTTATCCAGTGCCGTCAGGGTCCTGTATGTGGTGCTGTGGTGGATTCCCAGAAATTTAGGAGCGTGGGTGAAGAGGAGCCTCTCCAGGAGGCAGGCGGGAGCTGTTGTGCTGGGGCAGGACATCTTCGTGAGAGAAGGGCGCAGATGGAGAGGGGAAGAGGCACAAAGGGAGGCTTGCCCAAACTCAGGCAAAGAATTTGGGGAGTGCTGTGGGCTGCAAATGTAACTCCGCTGTCTCTACATAATGCTCCAACAGCTTCAAGTCATAAATTATGTTGGGTCATTAGTTGCATCCATGGACTTTTTTTAGCCCTGGTCTGATGCCTTCAAACTGTACCTGTTCCTGACTCCTCAAAGAAAAGTTGATAGCAAAATGCCAAGCGTCAGCTGACCTTCCGTGGGCATATTGATGTGTGTAGATGGGCTTTTTAAATTTGGACGATGTAAGAAAATAGCCATTATCCCTAATGCCTTCTTTTCAGAACTGCTGCTTCTGGCAGTAAGTGGACTTTATACAAAGTTGAAAGTACGGGAAGGTTGGGTTACATCAAAATACTTAACAGAAACATGTTCTGTATCTGAATTTCTCCATGGCGCGAGGAAGGCCGTACTGCAGCAGCAGCACTTTGCCCTGCTGTACGTGCAGCAGAGCGTGTGTGCCCGCATCAGTGGTGACGATGCGGTTATTTATTACTGCAGCCTGGGCGCCTCGTCCTGCCCGAGGTGGGAAGCGGAGATAGATAGCGAGCTGCCAACTCAGAAAGATGTTCCTGGCAGAACAGCTTCGCTAGCCTCATCTTTATCTCCTATGATTTGTGTTTGACTCTCTGGCTGTTGTCTTCCAGCTGAGCTCCTTCAGGAGAAATCTGGTTTGGATGCCCTGCTGAGAGATTGACTCGCTGATGGGCTTGGTTAGACGCTGGGGGAGCGGAGCAGGAGCCCTGAACTGAAGCTTGAAACCTTGCAGGAGAGACCTGCATCTTTGGGGCTGGTCTTCAAGTGATGCAAACAGGATAGTGGCTCTTCTCAAAAATACCTCCTTCTCTCCCTCTTCTCCATTCCTGGGGTGTGTGGTGTCCCCCGGGGTGCTGCTTTGTGTCTGCCAGCTGCTGGGAGCTCTTCTGGGTTGCTGGGGCATGGTACAGCAGAGAGGGGATGGGGCTCACCTACCAGCATCCCCAAATCCTCATGGTTTGGTGGGAGGATACAGCGTGGCTTCCTACTGCGCAGTCCTGAGGCTGTGGGCAGTCTGACACCACTAATCCCTACGGATACCCCTGGTTCTCCCAGCGCTCCTGCAAACACCACGCCTTGGGCAGAGGGAGGTGATAAAGTGCGTTTGGGGGGAACGCAATTGTTTATTTTCTTAAATAATCCTTTTGGCAGGCTTGGCTCTAAACAGCAGAAGAAACTCTGGCTTTTGCTTGCACCGGCTGACTCCTGCGCCCTGTAGCATGGGCTTTATAAAACCTCACCAAGCAACGAGGCAGCCGTTTGAATTGTATCCACATAATATTTTCTTTTTTTTTTCTTTTTGCCATCAGAATTAAAATTTTGATGAAAGGCAGTTGGGAAAAGTTGTCTAAATCCTATCCCTGCTAATCTGCATATTTTATAATTTTCCCCAAAGCCTGGCAGTTACTCACTAAATCTCCTCTTAAGTCTCCATTGAAAGCTGTTATTAAGACTTAGCAATCTATTAGCAACCCAGCGAGCCGTTTGAGGTGGGCTTGTCAAAGTAAGAGCTTTTAATTGCCGAGCTGAGCCAACGCCTCTCGCCGCGGGCATCGTTGCGGTGTGCGCTTGCTTTCTGGGAGGTGAAAAAGAGATGTGGCCTGAAGCCTTCCAGTGTGGCTGCGTGATGGTGTGACACCGTGGGGCGGTCGAGGGAATGGGAAATGAAACGCCAGGAGTGGTGGGAATCTGGTTAGACCACAGAGCGAGGACTTCTCCCTGTGCTGCCACCGCAGAGGGCTCTGATGCACTGTGGAGGGGGTTGCCGTCATCTTTGTAGGAGATGCTTCAGATAGATAACTGAAAGGGAGTTGAGGGGTGGAAGCCCACCTAGGAGTTGGTGGTGATAACTCGGTGGGGCTCGGTCAGCTAACACATCACACCTGGGATTTGGGTTATCTTCTGCTCTGGGGTTTCACATGCTCCATGCTCCAGGTTTTCCATGGCTAACTACGGATAGTCTGGCAGAGTAAATACTTATGTATATTTTTCCAGGAGTGTTTTAACCAGAGCTTTGTTGCTTCCGTGCCAATGCATGTGTTTGGCAAACCCTCACCCCTGCTCCGTCCCACTGCTCTGCTGGTAGCGCAGGCAGGGGAAGCTCTCGTTTCCTCCCCGCACTGGAGGGATGCTCGCCAGGAACACCCAGGTCCTGCCTGGAGACATGACGGGGACTTCAGGCTTGGGGACAGTCTGTCTCTGCTCCTCAGCACTGCCGTGGCGTGGATGAATGGCTCTGCCTCTTGCTCCCGGGGTGCAGGTTGGTGAGACGCGCGGCTGCCACCTCCGTAATGCAGTAGATACATCAGGGAACCTTCCTTGGGTCTAGTTTCTAGTTCAGAAGATGCGCTGTTTGCAGGCTGCAGGCGGTGGTGATGAGGGTGGTCAGCCCGTGGCGGGGTGGTGGCATTCCCTAGCTGGGAGCGTGTGCCTGCCCGATCCGTGTTTGGGGAGCCAGTTGTGCGTGGTGGAGGTGGGAGCAGCTGCCGGGGGTGCTGCTGGCTCTGCTGGCTCTGCACCCCGGCAGTGCGGGGACACGGCGCAGGGGTGCAAGAAACTTTCTTCTTCTGCTCTAAGCGTCAGCCACTGGAGGTTTGAGGACGGCTGTAGCGAGAGCGGTCAGCACACCAAACCGGGTTTAGGCATGGTGTAAAAACACTTCTTTTTAATTAAAGATGCTGCAGACATAGGTGGGGAGCAGGGGGAAGGAAGAGCTGCTGCTTCTTTTGGGCAGACCCTGCTCCTGATGCAGCAGGATCCATTCAATTGCCGCTGCTCGAGGTACGTGAATAGGGCTGGCTTAGATTTTTATTTTTTAATTTTTTTTTTAAACACTTTCCCCAAGCAGCAGTTAGTCCCAGGCCTTGCTGTCTTAGCGTGGTTGTTTTCAGAGCACCTTTTCTGTACCTGGGTTTTGCTTGCAGCTTGACAAGCTGCCTGTGACGGGCCCTTTGGACGACTGGGATGCTGAGCCGGACCCAGGGCATGCCAGGAGCATCTGCCTGTGGTGGGCTGAGCCCGTGCTGGATGGCTGACATGGGATAGGGATTTGGCATTTTTGGCACCTGCCCTGGTGGGGTTTCAAAGCAAACAAGATCGAGGGTTGAGGATTAATAAGACTAAGCGGAGTATGAACAGTATCTGCTAGTGCCTTAGCAGCCCTGCCGCCTGCTAATGCCCTTGAACCATGAACAGTGACAAATGTCTTCCCTGCTCATGTTTTAAAATCCAAAACCTTAGCGTGGCCTTATACTTTTTCCCCCACTCCATCTGCTCTCAGTGGACATTTTAAATTCACTTTATAATTTTAAGTTCAACGTTGCAAAATGCTTCTTGGTGCCAGCCAGGTCTCCTCCCTTGGCTGTGAGCATCTGTGGCAGGGACACTTTGTTATATGCAAGGTGGACCTTGGACAGAACGAAAAGCCAATTTTTAAACTATTGCACAGTCTTGTTTCTTTTGAAAATAGACTTTTCTAATCCACCGAGAACCTTGCGCGTGCTGGGCAGCCTGGAGCTGGAAGATGATGGAAACGGAGCCCCTGATGTTGCCCCGTCCACCTGAGAGCCTTCCCCAGGGCTGCAGGCACTGGCAGGGACCTGCATGGCCTCTGCCTTGTCATGAGTTTGCAAGTGTTTTTAAATGAAGTTATAGGAAGTTGGAAATTCGATATTTAAGAGTTACATTTAAGTAGAAGAGCGCTGTTACTTTCAGTATATTCAGATACCTTGTTTACTACGTGTTATTTTAACACGCTCCCCATCGGATTGGGAGGATCTGTCTTTAATTTGCTGGGTGCTGTGACCTCCCCTGGGAAGCCTGCAAGGGCCGTGGGGATGGCTGGGTCTCTGCTAGAGCCCCGTGTTGCTGGTCACAAGCATCTCTCATGGCTTTGTGCAAGGGATGCTCTCTGCCCGCAGAGCCACTCTTCTTCCCCTCTGTTTGAGTTTATTCTGCTGTAATTCCCCTCATCCTTGCCCTGGCTGCTGCAGAACACAGGGGCTGTCGTCAAGCCTCTGTGACACCAGGTTATCATTCGCTTGTGACATCTCATTCTGCTTTAAAATAAAACCCTAGCAAGATGAGCTAGCATCCCCAGCACTCTGTCTTTTTGAGGAGTTTGTGATGTGAAACTGTCTGCTTCATTATTTCTGGTTTTATCTGAGATTTTAATAGCAGAAGTACACCTTTTTCTTTTTTTTAAGCTAAATCCCAAGTCTGCGTGCACCAGTGTGGGGGTGAGACATTTCAGGTGGACTTGAGGGTTTGACAGGAGAGCAAGTGTAAAGGAGGGTGTAGTTTCCATCGTCCTCCGTGGGGTCCTCAGGTAAAGCCTGGAGCTGCTGTAGAAACCCAAGGCTGAAGGACTCTCCAGGTTGGGACTAGGAAGAGATGTGTAGAAGATAAGTTATATTCCTAATGACTTGAAGTGCTTGATTAAAGATATATTCTCCTTCAAGAAGGAAAAATTGCCTGGCAGATGGGCACAGGCTGCAAGTACAGGCAGCAGCTGTCCCGCATAGGGCAGGAGTGTGGTGGACACGAGCAGTGACCTGTCCTGGTGGGGTGCAGGACGGGCTGTGATCCTGGGGGGTCAGTGGCTGAGCAGCAGTGGGGACCCCAGGTTGCAGGCTCAGCGTTGCCTTGGTTTTACTAAATGACCTTAGGTGTGCCTCTTCGTTCTCCATGCTTTTACTGGGGCAGAGAAGTGAATTTTTGAGGTTCCAGCTGCCTTATTTCCAACAAACAGCATGGTGCATTCAGAAGCTGGAAGCTATTAATACAAATATTTGACTTTTTTGAGCTAGAAGCTAATTTTTCCCTTTCCTGGTTGCCCCGACAGTGTGCTGGGGAAGAGAAGCGGGTCGGTACGCGCACCGTGGTGGTCGGGCACCGTCCGGTTTTGGAAACGGATGCGTACGTGGCACAGAAGTTCTGCGACAACAGGATTGTCTCCTCCAAGGTGAGCTTGCTCCGCTTGTCCAGGTGCGTCGTGCGCATGTATTCCCTGCTCCTGTATTCACCCTGATTTTATTTGATGGTTGTTTTTGAAATTGAGAAGCTCTGAACTCCTCAAGGATGGATGTAAAGATCCCTTTGCAAGTGGAGCAGCCTGGTTAACTCCTGGGGGGAGTTAACTGGGGGGGGGATCGCGGCTCGGGAACTAACTGGGCATCGGTCAACGAGTGGTGAGCAATTGCATTGTGCACCACTTACTTTGTATAGTTTAATTCTTTTAGTATTGCTATTGTCATATTATTATTATTATCATTATCATTGTTTTTCATTCCTTTCTGTCCTATTAAACTGTCTTTATCTCAACTCACGAGTTTTTTTTTCCTGATTCTCTCCCCCATCCCAGGGGTGGGGGGGCAGTGAGCAAGCGGCTGCGTGGTGCTTAGCTGCCGGCTGGGGTTAAACCACGACAGTCCTTTTTGGCGCCCAACGTGGGGCACCTTACACCGCAGCTCCAGTCTCTCTGTTAGTCTTTTTTTTCCTATCAATCCCAGTGGGAGTGCATACAAGTTCCTTTCTTCTAGGCTGGATGAGAGCAAAGCACATGGACACATTGGTTGGGGGGGGGGGGGAGGGGGGGGTTGGTGTGTGGTTTTGGTGGGGTTTTTTTAATGTTTTCTGGCATTCTCTTTGGGAAGAAAGGACAGGTTAAGTGTAATATAGCAGAAGACAACAGTAACTCGGATTTGCAAAAGGGAGTGGGGATTATTTTATAAATGAACAGAAAAATACGATTCCCCTATTTTTTTTTCTGTGGTTTTTTTCTATCTTGAGATGGAACAAAAATAACCATGCTCTGTTTATCCCTTTGGATGAAAGGGGAAACATTCATACAGTATTAATGCGGCTTTTGTTTATGATGGAAAACTGCAAGGACACCCATCTGCCTTCTGCTTAGCTTTTTTCCATGACATTCATGAAGCTATTTCAAAAGATTTGAAGCCAATTGGAGTAAAATATCAGACAAGTGGTATCTGATATTGTCAACACAGCTGGATACATATTACGTTGCTTAGGATTCATGATGCTGAGCATACAGTTAGGCTTCAGTTTTACTGTACTTGAGCTGTAAGGGGGGTTTTCCTCTCCTTTCTTTTTTAATACAGCTTGGATCTTATTTGGTTTTATGCCTCTGTGCTGTCTGAGTTTATGCTGGGGAAAAGTTTTAAGTCTAACCATGTTTAACTCGTGTAGCATTCCCATTGACGTTTCCCTGGCACGCAAGAGGCATGGACTCTTACCTGAACAGTCTCTTTTTATAATTAGGTGGACATTGGTCTTGAGACTTGGCTGTTTATTATTCTTTGCTTATTCCGGGCAGACTGAAAGATCAGATATTAGACCCATTATTTTCCACGTGGTTCTTAAATTCCACATGTTTTCCAAAGCAAATGATTCAGCAGCCTTCTTAAAACAATCATGAAGCACAACCTAATAACAAATTTGTATGGGCAACATGGCTTTTTTTAACAGAAGAGCAACTCTCAGGTGGTTTTTGAAATTTGTTTGGGGGAAAAAAAAATCTCTGCACTGTGCATTACCTCTTCATGAAATCATGTCTCTCCAAACACCTATCTAGAAGTTGTTTGCTGAAATGGATCCTGTTGTTTTTATCTTCTTTTACCCTTCACCGTCTCCAACCATGTGGTTTGGGTTATTTTGACAAAAGAGAAATAGTTGCCTACTTTAAAGCAAAGGCACAAAAACCCTCACGTAACTGTGAGACACTTCCAACTGTTCAGTGAACCAGCGGAGAGAGCCGGAGCTGGAAGCTGAAGCAGGAGCTCAGTGGCATCTCTGCATCCAGCTGCATCGCGCTCCCCATTTTAAAGCAGGGACCTGGACCTTTGCCTGGAGCACACCAGGGCTGCTCGGACAGCTCGCTGCGGTGCTCCTCGCCGGGCTAAAGGGGAAACTCCTTGCGTATTTTGTGCAGATACTTCCCATTTTGTAGCCAAAGTCCCCAGTAAGCCCCGTGTCTTGGTCTGTTTGTGAGCCCCCCCTCTCTCCCCGCAGTACACCCTCTGGAACTTCCTCCCGAAGAACCTTTTTGAGCAGTTTAGAAGAATTGCCAACTTCTACTTCCTCATCATCTTCCTCGTGCAGGTAAGAGCTTTGATGCCGAGGGTGGGCTTTATTTACGTACTGATGGTAAGCGCAGCTTGAACAAGAATTGAGGTTCAAAACTGACTCTGTTGGTGCTTGTAGGTGGTGCGTTCTGGTTTTTTAGTTGGAAGCTGTGTTATAATTCTGGCACATCATCTAAGGCATAATAACAATTAAAATATTTGGGCCTGTCTGAGATGATGTTTGAATGACTGCTGAAAAAATTGAAAAACCACCTTAACTCTTTAACCATTAAGATCAGTCAGCTGCTGAAAAGACATTTGATGCTACAGAATTAGGATGTAGTTTTTTGTCACCTTTATTACTTCTGCTGCATAACTATGTGTTTTCCCAAGTTATATGATATTTGTATATCTTAGTTTTAGTGAGTTTCAAGGCAAGCAGGAGAGAGAGGCTGTACTCAGTAAAATTCAGAAAATGCATAGCATGAGCTTTGGGAACATGAAGCTTCAGGAAGCTGCTCTGCACAGACAAAATAGCAAATTTTATACACGGACAAACTTTTTCTGCTCTGCTTTCTGGCTTTGGTTAAGGGGCAAATCCTGAGCAAACCTGAATACTCATTTTCTGTTCTGTCAACCAAGAAAAGCAGGCTGTCGAAATGCATTGGGGCAAAGGGAGTTTGGGAGAATCACCGCAGTGCATTTACCTTTTAAATCCTCAGGCCTGGGGCTCAGCAGACAACCTGCTCTAGGGCTGAAAATAGGCACCAAAGCTCTACCCCAGCAAATGAAATGGCACTGTGCGGCTACTGCAAACAGCCTGCTGTTAGATGGCTTCTCTGGGGTTTTGGTGGTTGAGGTCTAGGCTGCATGTTTAAAAGATGAGTGCCTAAAATGTTTTATCCTTACAGTAAAGAGTTATGGTTTATAGTTGTTTTGGTGGCTGCCACAGAAACGGGGGATCCCAAGATAACGGCCGTGGATGGCTCCTCCAGGCAGTGTTACACGAAAGGCCAGTTCACCCCAGCATCAGCTGGCTCTTCTCCACCACTTGATTTTGCTGGCGTTGCTCCATTTTGTCAGACTGAATTTGTAATTTGCCTCGAACTGAAGCGATGCCCTGGAGTCAGGATGTCCTTTTTGTGTAGTTGGCCATTTAGTGACGCGGTATTACATTTTATCTGTTGACCCTCTGGCCATGAAGAACACAGGATATTCTTGATTATACTTACAAAACCAGTTGCAGTTTAGCTGCTTACCCATTTTAGGCACAGGTGTATGCAGGTGAGAGAAGAGCCTGGCTATTACTCCTTGTTTTTATTCTGTGAGCATCTCTAAAATGAGGGGGCAACCCTCATGCTCTATTAGAGAAAAAACAAACCCAACCGAACAAAAAACAGCCTGACAGCAGGAATACACTTGCTGCCCTATAGAGTAACCGACTGCCTCCGGGTGCTTGTTGTTCTGGAAATGTCACTTGCCTTAAAAAAAGCACTCAGGGCCACTCCATTCGTTTAAAATAGCAAGAGTTATACCTTGATAAATGGCATCTATAGCTTAAATGTTGGTGCATATCTTTAAATTACTTTATATTAATGGAATTGCCCTACGTGCTGCATGAGGACTCGAGTGTCACGGCGCTTGGGGAATTGCCTGGTGCATCTGCTCTACCTGCTGCTGAAACCCTTTATCAAAATGTCTATTACTCTGTGACTCCAAATTCAGCTCTTGTTTTAGAGAGAGAAAGTACATACATTAAACATAAGACACCTATTAGCGCACAAACAGCGATACAAATAGCTGTTTCTTTGGTTCATCTATTGCAACACTCAAAGGAAACTGCAAGTAAACTCCTGGTGGAAACGGCTGGCCTGGAGTAAGCATAGTCGAAGTGTGTTTGTAGACAGACCAAGCTGATGGCAGTAAGCTAATTTAGGAGGTGCCAGGAATGAAAAATGTCCCTTTTGATGATGGAGATGACTTCTGGACTGTAGTCTTCAGTCTCCTAAACAATGAGTTAGGAAGAAACCATTAAGTAACAGGAGGCTTTTGTCACTTTTAAGTGGATCCAAATTAAGCTGTTGAAGTCCTAAAACGCTCAAAAATAGCTTCAAAGGAGTCTGCCTTTGTTCTGGCTCATCGCTCATGTGTCCCTCGGCTTTCCACCAGCCACGAAGGGGAAGAGCAGTATCCAGCCACGGGATGTGCAGGGAGTGCAATCTCCAAATACATAAATGAGTTATTCTGGGGACTAATATATGAGTTCATACATCTTTAATACAGCATTTGTGTGGACAGAAATCATATCGTTTGTTTAAACAAATACATACAACTGCATCTTGTCCGGCGCAGAAAACTCTCCCGCTGGGTAGCAGGAGGTCCTCTCCCTTGCCCTTCTCAGCGAAAAGCCAAAGTTCCTCTTGTATTCCCAAGATCTGTCCAATTTTTGCAAGATAACTTTTGGCTGACTGGCCTAAACTTCAATGATGCCACTCCAGTGAGTGTCCATCCCACATGCTGTGTGCGATGTGTCCGTGTGACACTTGGCAGCATCCTCGCTCAAGGATGTTCCTCCAAAGTTTGGTTTCTACCAGACTTTCTGTTTGTACACATTTTACACCCATTTGAGTGAGCCAGAGCTTTGTGTTCCTGGAAATATTTATTGTGTTTATCTTGGTTTACCCTCACACTACTTAACTCACACACCGCTTACCTGGCTGCTTCTTGTGGTGTATGTCTTCCTCTTCAATATCTTCTAGCTATTTTCTCTTTGCGTCCAGTAGTGCAGGGTAATATTGCAGTGTATGGCATTTCATAGAGTTAAAAATTTCCACGTAGCTTCCTCCCAGCTGATAAGAGCAGTCCTGTCCTTAACACAGCTTTTTACGGGCAGCCTAAAACAATAAATGTACGGATGCTGCTGTTTGAGCGTGCCAGGGAAGCGCAAACAAGCGGAGGGATACAAAGTCCCTTTGTGGGGATACAAAGCCTTTCTGCTGAGCTTCCCCGTCCCTTTCATCACAGCCCTCACCATCTGCCTCTCGTGCTGCCATCCTCTCCAGGGACAGCAGGAAAAATGGCCAATTTTGTGTGCCCTGGTTTAGAAGGTGGGGCAAGGGTGCAGCTTGTCCTCCTCTTATGTTATTCCCTCCCAGTTATGAACCTGTTCTGCCATTCTTGCCCTTCGGGCTAAATCATGATACAGTCAGAAGAAACAGTGGTTTCCCACAGCCCAAAGGTTTAATTAACGATAAAGGGGCTTGGTCTTTGCTGTGGCACTGGTTCAAGCGCTGCACCGAGCTCGGGAAGGATCCGGCTATCCACCCCAAGGCCCTCGTGCGGTTGCTATGCTTAAGTCGTGCTCTTAACTCCAAATTGCAGAGCTTAAAGGCAAAATGTGGATTTCCATTTTGCTTAAATATTCATGTTCCATTCTGCCGTCTATTTCCTCGGTAATTTGGGCTGATGCATATTATTTTTAACCTCTGAGTGTCAGTGGTTCAAGATGACTGGTGGTGTCCTCCCTCTCATAACCAGCCATGTTTTAGGGTTCAGATGTGGCCCATCTTCACTGCCAAAGAGGAGAAACAACTCCGCTGTGGCTCAGTGAGAAATGAGAGTGTATTTCACATCATGCATTGCTGCTGCCTCTGCCCCATCCTCCTTCACTGCCTCGGTCCTCTCCAGCACACCCCGTGATGGGAGCAGGCTTGTTGGCATCAGCACTTGGAGTGATTGCGTTTTTGTAGCCCATCCCCAGCACCCCATTCATCCAGACTTTTATTTCCCACTAGAGCAAGGTCAAATTTAGGGTTTAAGCTACTGCTGAAAGGGTTTTTTCCCGCCTGAGGACATCCCATGGTCTTCAGGAGGAGGGATTATAGTCTCCTCAGGATGCCTGTGCTGGTCCTTCTTATGTGCCCCTCCCTCCCTCCCTCCTGTGCTGGGCTGTGACTTACCCCCAATGTACTGAGCACCCTTTTTTTCCCCCCATTACCAGAGTTTTTATTTCTTCTCCTGCCTGAAAACCAGTTGTCAGCAGTATGTTTTTTCTCTGCAGGTGATAGTGGACACCCCAACCAGCCCGGTGACCAGCGGCCTCCCGCTCTTCTTTGTCATCACTGTCACAGCTATCAAACAGGTAAAAATGTCAGTTTGGGGAGAGGAAGATGCTCTTTGGGACATGTAATGGAGAAAATGATGAGCATGTTTTTTAATATACTCAGAAGTCACGAAAATGGGCTGGTAGGTTTGGTGAACCTTTCTCAGAAGGTGAGATGTGTATACTGGTGCTTTTCAAGAGAGGCTGCATGTTGAGCGTGGTTATTGGTCTCTCTTGTTTTGGCAACGTAAAGCATCTCTATATATACTGTTGTAAGCAAGCTGTGAGGGTCAGTAAAGGTTACCGCTGTAGTTCTGGCTTTACTTGAATTTTTCTTCTCTTTTTATAAATGCTCTGTGAGTCTTTGCAGAGATGTGCTCCAAACATAGCCCACGCTCTGCTCCTGTGTTGGTAAATGGAAAGGACAGGTTCTGTTCAACCACTCAGTCCCAAAAATACGTAGTCCTCCTCTTCTTGTGGTGTTAAAAGCCCTTTTTCCTCCCAGCATACGCACGTGTGCCATTTAAAATTTCCTCTACAGAAGGACTGAATAATAAAAGAAGTTTCTTCTGCAGGGGCCAGAAAGGGAGAGCTAGAGTAAAATCCATCTGCTTCAAATCTGCATGTTTTATTCTTTCAGTAAAGACTGAAGAGGAAGAGTCTCATCCTGCGTTACCATAGGAAAGAGTTGCAGGGTGCTAAGTGTATTATTCATATTATCAGCCTGTTCTTGCCAACACTGAGAATAATAGAAACATGTTACAGTAGTTTAGCTGCTCGTTGCATGCGCTGCATATAGATTATCTTTGTGTGTTATTTTAATCTGTTCTGAATCTGTCAAATATGCATATGAAGTTTTTAAAATAAATTGATTCAGTCTGAGCTACTCTGGTTGATGTTTTGTCAGGCATGAAGGAGGTCTGAGGACTGCTTAATTTATTCATTTTTTTAATCTCCCCCTCTCTCTCTGTCCCCACTCATCCTGTTCCATTAGTTTACTTGCTTTGTTACGAGTTTGTGTTGCCTGTATTTGTCTGCCTAGGGATATGAGGACTGGCTGAGGCACAGAGCTGACAACGAAGTGAACAAAAGCAACGTCTTCATTGTCGAAAATGCAAAGCAAGTGCAGAAAGAGAGTGAAAAAATCAAGGTAACTTTTAACAGAGAACTCGCGTGTGGTTATCGCTGAAGCCGATGGGAACACGAGTGTGTGTGGTAAGGAGACGAGGGCAGGGGAGGAGGGATGTGCTGCGGGTTAGAGCTGCCCCAGCGTGCTCACTTTCAGACGAGATGCTCCGAGAGCCGTTCCCAGTTAAGGAGTGAAGCTGCCTTTGTTTGATTGCCTTTGAAAAGCTGTCTCGCAAAAGCTGTACCGGGCCTGACAAGTGACACATCTGTCAGCGTTTTGCACTTCTCCAGGACAGGCAGTCCTCTTCTATTTCCAACTCTCCCAAGGACACCAGGAAAGTACACTTAGCTTTGATGTTAATTTATCACGCCGCACTTCAGACAAGTACAGCCTCTTGCTCCGTTGAGATTTAGCAGAGAAATAAATACTTAACCATGCCACGTGGGTGCTCTGAGTTGGTGCTGGGCTGGATCGACCTGTCGGGCTGTGGAGTGATGCTCGGGGACCCGTGCACCTCTTGAACCCTGATTTCCCTTTTAGCCAAGGTGATTTCTTCTAGGCTTTGAGAGAAGCTAAATCCGTAACCATCTAATAACAACCGAGAGGGCTTTTCATGTAAACGTGTCTTTTCTTCCAGGTTGGAGACATAGTAGAAGTGAAAGCGGATGAGACCTTCCCCTGTGACTTGATATTTTTGGCCTCGAGCAGCACAGACGGGACCTGTTACGTCACTACCGCGAGTCTCGATGGCGAGTCCAATTTCAAGGTGACGGGGATGGATGGGGCGGCGTTCAGGAGCCGGTGCTCGGGGGTACTCGGGTGCCTGGAGCTGCCACTGAAGCCGGTGCTTGTGTGTGGGGGGGCGTGCTTAACTGGAGGATGCTCCCACGGAGCCCATCCCCGTGGCTGTATTTAACGGCTCTTCCCTCCATCTGCTCCCAGTGCGTCAGCACCGAAGCCCCCGGGGATTGTTTGTTTCCTGTTTTGTCTCCAACAGCCATTTCTGCTGGCGCTGCCCCAAATTGTATCGATATTTATCGATACCACTTCACTGCCTTATTGCCCATCGTGGGAAGCGTGTTAGTGCCTCCCTGCTCCAGCCGCAGGTCACGAGCTCTGGTGCATCAGTGAAGCAGTGCCTGCAGCTGCTTCGGCTCCCTTTCCAGTACCTGCCAATGCCTCTGTTACTTAACCAAGCTTTTCCAGTGAGATCAGGGACTTTCTGAGGCAGTATGTCTAGACTCATTTGGGGAATTTTTCACCAGCATGAGAAAAACATGACTTCTGGGTTTTTTCTCTCCCTTTCCTTGAATCAAGCAGTGAAATTTAATACTAGTCTTGCTCAGGATGAATCTTCTCTTCAGTTTTCTTTCTTTCTTTGTTCATCCCCCCATTTCTAAACTAGGGAAAGAAGCAACAATAACAAAAAACTTATATACATCAGAAGACCTGAATGTTTGGTTGCACTTATGTTTGATAAATATTTATATAGATACTAGCAACTGCAGTAGTAAGACTGGAAGATACTTTAAAGTGACATGATTCATTCTGGCACACTCTGAAGTCAGTTGGAATACCATTGTCGATCTGATATGTATTGCATGGAGTCTGTGGCTCGTCTATGGGCGGCTGTTAATCGGTACTGGAAATCTTGTGTAGGAGCTGATGCAGTGCTGGTGCACCATACTGGTTCCACTAGTGAAGAGGAGTGGAGCTTTGAAGTGGCTTCAGGCTAAAAATAGATAACAGTGTTAAATAGGCAATTGCTTATTTGTGTCAGGTGTATTATATGCATGAGTTCACATAACTTTTACAGAGTCTTGTCTCTTACTAACTTTTGAGTCTGCAAGTGCAATGCTGAATTTCTATATCAAGCATTGTGGTGTTTTTTTCTTGGTTTGTGGATTCCTGTAGGTGACTGGGAGCTGTCTCCTGTTTCTTGACAAGATGAGGATGAGTTTGAAGGGGAAGAGGGAATAGAAAAGCAAGTGCTGTTTGGGGAAATAGGTCTAACATTAAGAACCAGGGTTTGCTGCAAAAGGAGGGTGAGGGAAGCACACTCAGGTATGCACAAAACCTCATCTGCACCAATATCTGCTGCCTAGCTGGTGGGGATTTTTCTGGTATTTGGGGCATGTCAGGTCAAGATATGGGAAAGATGCCTGGTCAAGTGAAACTGGAGCAGAACTATAAAAGGGATTTTGTCAGGGCTCTGTCTTTCAAGTGCGAATCTTTGGTCATACATTATCTAAAAGAACACGTGTTTTCTAAATACACTAAGGGACTGAGGATGTAAAGATCGTGGAATTGATTAGGAGGCGGCTTTGAAGTGTCACTCAGTAATTGCACAGTGTCCACGGTGACAGGAGCAGTGGGTGCAAAAACCCCGCACAAGGGTCGGGTTTGGTACTGGGCACTGCAGGAACAGTTTTGAGTTGTTTCACAAAAGCTGTGATTTATACCAGAGCTCTGTGTGTGTGTGCATCTGCTTTCAATATGAAAAGTCAGGCAGGTTACCAAAACGGCATGAAGGTGGGTATTTATAATGTCATGACTACAGCGTGTGTAATGTAACGGTTCCTCCGGGGATGTGCAAGGAGAGGAATGCAAACGTAAGGAGTGGAGGAAGCTTTTTAATGAATTTGTTTATGAAGATGGATTAAGACAGCCTGCCGTGACTGGGAGCTCTGAGTCGCTCCTATAAATAGAGCCTGGAAGGCAGCGAGCGGATCCTTCGTGGGCTTTCCAGTTAATTGTGAGAGATGAACCTTCACAGCAGCAGCAGCTGCTAAAAATAGCTTGGAGTCTGCCAGTGCTCTGCCTGATTCCCTGGGTGCTGGAGCTGGTGTCTAATTACCTTCAGGAGCGGGTGGGCGGGTGGTCCCTGGGAGCCCCTTCACCCCGGGGGCACCTGCAGCCTCCCTCCCACCCCAGCCAGGGCGGCAGCAGGTCCCCGGGGAAAAACCAAAGATGCTCTGCTTTTGGTGCATGCCTTACTGAACGGATATCCAGCAGCTCCTTCCTGCTGTGGTTTCTCTTAAGCTTATTGACTTCACTCTTTAGCTGAGAGATGCTCCAGCTGTTTGTGGGAGCGGGACGAGGGCTCGGGGGAGCTGCCAGTGCTGATGAGCCTTTGTGTGGTGGTATTTGAAGTAAGGGGGTGAAACATGGGCTGTGTTGCTGGGGGCTTGTGGTGACGCTGCCTGCGTTTCTCTGCCCAGACTCACTACGCGGTGCGGGATACCACCGTGCTCTGTACAGACGAAGCCATCGACACCCTCACAGCCACGATCGAGTGCGAACAGCCACAGCCCGACCTCTACAAGTGAGTCTGCTCGTCCTGCCCTGCAGTTGCCTGGTGGCATCTCCCTGCAGACACCTGAGCACTGTCGGTTAGGGGATCTGATAAGTTACAGTTCAGCAAAGCAAAAGGGGGTTCTCTTTTCATCAGAGACCAAAAGGTTTCTCAAGGCAGCGATGAGCTGCCGGGCTTCTTCCATACAAGGATGGCAAAGTCAACACCGCACTTCTTCAGGGCTTGGTTTCTTTGCAGCAAAACCTCCCTGGTGCAACGCTTGTCATGGTGTAATGAGCTATTTTTTGTCAGCTCAGCTATAGTAATGGTCTGTGTGCCTATTCTTAGGCCACTCTACCTCCCAAGTAAAATGCATTGGCCTGAATGACTTCCAGGAGTAAGCGGTCTTTGTGGTTAAATCCCTTGAAGGAGGTTTGCTGGAGTGTTTGCCCTCTGCAATGGGGATGTGCTGGGGTGCGTAGGCATGGTCAAGTACTGCTGCTCCAGTGCTGGGTGGCAGCTGGGGGGGACCCCTGACCGTGGGGGGGGGTGTGGCTTCTCCCTGTCCCAAGCGCAGCCACCCCTCTGAAGTGATGAACTCCCAGATGCACTCGTTTACGGGTTTGCTTCCATCTTCTGTCAAGGACTTTTTTTAGTATGTCTGTAGTAGCTCTTTATAACATTAATGTGCTTGTAATACAAGTTTCTCATATTTTTATTGCAGATTTGTTGGAAGAATTATCATCTACAGAAGCAACCAAGAGCCCGTAGCCAGGTTGGTCTTGCAGCCATCTCGCTGGCCCTCCTCAAAGAGGTTGGGCATCTACATCAGATTTCAAGGATCTGAACTTGTGCTGCTATTGTTAGGGAAAGGTTGTCCTTCTTTAACTGTTCCAAATATTTCATTCTTAAGGGAGGCCTGTAGTTAACCTCTCCACTTAGGCTTTTCTGCCATCCTGTGATTTGTTTGAGCCCCTCTTGGGGAAGCCGTGCAGGACCACCTGGTAGCATCCTTCCCTGCTGACAGGGAACAAATTTACCAGGCAATTGCAAAATACTGTTTTTCGAGGGAAAGCAGAAACTTAAGCATCAATCAGTGTTTGGGGGGAAAAAATAAGCAGATGCTGTTTATAAGTCATCAAAACCAGACGACTGTCACTGGAGCAGCGCTGGCCATGTTTTGTGCTGTGGTGGATCTACCCGGACCCTGGAAGCAACAGAGGGTCATGGGTGGGGGTTTCAAAGAGAAATAAAAACACGAATGGGAGCAAAATAAGCCATTGGCTGTGATGGTGCCATTGATCAACTCTGCTGGAATGGACGGGTTTTCGATGCTTTTAAAATCAGGTTTTTATATAAGTACTGGAACATATTAGATCTGAACATTTTGCACTTATTCCTCAAAAGCCTTACTGATAATCGCCCATTAAATTTGGAACTTTGAGCACCAAGAATAGTCTGTGTAAGATGAAATAGAAATATAAGTATATAAAGGGAAAAACAAACTCGAGCAATGCCCAATTTAACATACAAATCAAGTAATCAGATCTAAAGAACATCTGTTTAGCTTTATAATCTATCTCTGGGTCTAAATTATAAAGCAGTTTGAATGTTCTTTGAGTGATGTAATGTTATAACTTCTTTTATGTTTAGGTCTTTGGGTCCTGAAAACTTGTTGCTGAAAGGTGCTACCCTCAAAAATACCAAGAAGATTTATGGTGAACACTTTTTATCGTTATTATTATTGTATTTTTTATTTAAATAGTTCTGATAAATAATTACAAATGTAGATGTTCATCACTAAATCTGGAGAGGGAAAATAGTTCTCTACAGCCTGTCTGCCTGGGCTCTACAGTTACATTCGGTATGCAAGCTGATTGCAAAGCTGACAGGGTGAAATTAGGAGATACTGGTTATATCAGCAGTGCTGCCAAGCTGTGCAGGTTGTGTTAATACACCTCCGCGAGCTTTTCTTTTTGCTTGAGATATGAAGACCAGGGAGTTGTTCCCAAATCCTTTGCTGAAAATGTGTGCTAGGATCACAGTCCCAGACCCTAGTGATTGAGGGTGACGGCTGTTACAGAAGACTGATGTTTTTTCTGACTGGATGTGATCCCTAGGCTCCTGCTCAGTGCTCTGGGATATACACAATTACGTTACTTAGCAGCCTCGGAGGTTTCTGTAGTTGAACAGTCTTTGGGTAATGCCTCTTTCTTCAACTGGGATTTGAGTTTCATGTAACCACTGATGCCCCTTATGGCTAAGTGCAAGCTGGGTCCCTCTGGGGCTGTGAGTCCCTTACGAGCCCTGCTTTAATACCCTGTAGGAGTTGCAGTCTATACTGGAATGGAAACGAAAATGGCTTTGAACTACCAAGGGAAATCTCAGAAACGGTCTGCTGTAGAAAAGTGAGTATTTATAGTCGGCAAAAAAATCGGTAAAAGTTGCTGGTTTTTTTTCCATGGATGACTTGTACAGAAATAATTCCCTAATCTACTATCTTCTGTTTCAAATGCTCTCTGACTGCATAGAAAAGCTGTATATTTGATTAAGCATATCTTTCAAGAAGCTGCATCATTTAGTAGCTTTTTTAATTTAAAAACAAAATTAAGAAATGTTAAAATATATGAACTGACCCTGATTATCAGCACTGTCAAAAGCACTTGTTCTGTAATTCCCTCCTTAAAAGTAAGGAAGCCTTGTTCCTGCGTATTTGCATGATTTTTCTATATAAAAATAGCAGCAAGAATTTAAAAAATAGATCTATTTTTCAGATCTATCAACGCTTTCTTGATAGTGTATTTGTGCATCCTATTGAGCAAGGCTACTGTGTGCACGACGCTGAAATATGTCTGGCAGAGTAATCCATTTAACGATGAGCCTTGGTACAACGAAAAGACTAAAAAAGAGAGAGAGACGTTCAAGGTAAGTGGATTTATATTTCAGCACCTCCTCCAGCTTTATTTATTCTGACGATTTTATTTAATCTGATAGTGTCTGCTGCCAGCCGTGTGAGTCCTGTTTGCTCGCTGGAAGTGCTGTCGTTTCCTTCGGGCTCTCCTGCTGTTTGCGTTTCTTTCCCGCCTCTCTCGTGCTTGTGCATGGCAATGCTTGCGTGGAGTTGGGCAAAGCATAAATCAATATTATGTATTATGTAAATGCAGCAGCCAATTTAACCTGGATCCTTATCTGAACTTGATCTATCTTTCAGCTTTTAGTAGGTAAACTTAAATTACTCCTTGTTTCTAGTTAGTTGAGATAAGAATGAGCCTGTAGCACTATATTCTTGAGAGGAATATACTTGAATAAAACATTGATTTGGTCACTATGAAGCAGTGAGATGTACTCTTGTATTATACCCTTGTAGATCTGCAGAAGACAGTGAGATTTTCTGCATCAAAGGAAAATAGCATTTGGCCCTGTATCTTAGCTGTATTCATTTTCAGGTGTTTTTTTCCTATTTAACCTTAGAAGAAAAGCTGTGTAAAACCCCAGAAGTGTTGCTGTAAACTGTCCCTGAGTTAGGCCTGATGGGCACAGGCTGCATCATCTTCTCCTCTTTCCATTGCAGGTCTTGCGGATGTTCACAGACTTCTTGTCGTTTATGGTCCTCTTCAATTTTATTATCCCAGTCTCCATGTACGTTACAGTAGAGATGCAGAAGTTCTTGGGCTCCTTCTTCATCTCTTGGGACAAGGAGATGTACGATGAAGAAATAAAAGAGGGGGCGTTGGTGAACACCTCGGACCTGAACGAAGAGCTCGGGCAGGTCAGAACATGCTCTGTTTGCATCTGCTTGGATGAAAATGTGGACAAAAATGTCCTCCCTGATAGGAACCCTTGTTGTGGCAGTCCTTCATGGTCCCCTCAGGGCAGAGCTTCAGTGGGTTTGGTGGTGCTTTCCATTTAATGTGATTCTACTCACTCTGTGAAACGGATAAGGTTATAAATAGTGCATGAAAGAACAGGAATTGGGTCATGCCAATTGTTTCCATATTGGGGAATATCAGGCGCAGCGCTCTGCATGTCGGGGTGGTTTGCTTTCGCTGCTTCAATTAAAAATTAAAAATCCTCTGTCTCTTCGAGGATTAACAAAAATGTCTGCCCAGTCCTCTCTCTGGGCATGCAATGCACATGGAGCCACGCTGCTGCTGGTTTTGCTGGGGAAAATAGACAGCTCAGGCTTCCATTTCTTATCTGCACCAGGAGAGACTGAGTGGAGGGTATGTGTAGTGCCTCCTGCTTTTTCTTTTGCTTTTTTTAAAAAAATGAAAATATATTTGGAGTAGCAATTACCTAATTTAAATACAGCACCAAGATGAAAATCCCCCCAAAGGAGGCAGCAGACCTGCAGCAGCAGCAGCTATGTAAGCACTAGGAGCTATAGCAAATGACCCAATAAAGAGGATGAGGGGAAAATGAAGAGCCTGGAAACAGATTTTAAGTCTTCAGGAGCTGCCTCCTGCCACCTGTGCAACAGGCTGAAACACAAAGGAGCTGCTCTGAGGAGCAAAGTCGTAGAACTACACGGTGGTGTAACTCCCATGGGGCACCTGCATCTTTTTGGGGGGCCAGGTTAGGATAGCAGCAAAGTACTCTCCAGCATTGACACAGATGCACTAAAATGCCCCAGCCTCTTTGTTTTTGGGGGGCTCCTTCCCCAGCGCATGCGGCTGGGGGTGCAGTGAGGCAGCCTGCCTGCTTGCTTCTAGGTGGAGTACGTCTTCACGGACAAAACCGGGACCCTGACGGAGAACAGTATGGAGTTCATAGAGTGCTGCATAGACGGGCACAAGTACAAAGACTGCATTTCGGAGGTGGATGGCTTCTCTCAGACCGATGGACCCCTAAAATATTATGGCAAAGCAGAAAAGGTAAGAAATCTGGCTGTTGATGACTGTTAGGGTTTTGTGGTCAGCTCCTGTCTGGGTAAATACAGCAGAAGCTGGGAGGGGGTGTTGGTGTTTTTTGTTTTAAAATATGCATGCACAGAAATCACAACCAAGTGCTGCGAGGTGGGCGAGGTGCATGGCATTAAGCTGGTAACGAGCCCTCCCTCACTCCTGCCTAGAGCCGTGAGGAGCTGTTCCTGCGAGCCCTCTGCCTGTGCCACACCGTTCAGATCAAGGAAGCAGACCAGGTGGATGGGCTGATAGGACATCCAGAATGCAAATACACCTATATCTCCTCTTCCCCAGACGAAATTGCTTTGGTGAAAGGCGCAG
The DNA here is from genome assembly GCF_018139145.2 of Gymnogyps californianus. Classification (NCBI taxonomy): domain Eukaryota; kingdom Metazoa; phylum Chordata; class Aves; order Accipitriformes; family Cathartidae; genus Gymnogyps; species Gymnogyps californianus. The sequence goes on from NC_059479.1 coordinate 7,741,146, forward strand.
AAAAGTAAGAATACGAAGATGTTGGTTTTTTTAATTCCCTCTCTCTGGTGGGAGGGAGGTGAGGGTTATCAGAAGGCGATAGACCCCTTTCCCCAGTCAAGGCTGCAGCTCTTTCTGGGAAGCACATTGTGATACCAACGCTGGGCCTGATCCGCAGCCCTGGGAAGCCACACGAGCCTGTGGATTTAAATGAGCTCTCTGTAAAAGGGATGCTCTGCAAAGAGTCTTCCCTGAGCGGCTTCTCAGGAGGTTGCAGTTTGCAGTCACTGCTGAGAGCAGCCCCAAGGTGCTGCAGTGCCCAGCTCAGGCAGAGGCTCCTTTGCTGGAGCCCCCGTGGCCATGTGCTTTAATCCCCAAGAAATGGAGACCAGTTACTGTGTGCATATTGCAGCCAAATTGCTTCCTTGGCATGCTGCGGCAGAATAATAGGATGGGTTCCTTTTATCGAACCCACATTTGAATCCTGCCGAAGATGCTCAAGGCCGTGTTGGATGGGGCTTTGAGCAACCTGATCTAGTGGAAGGTGTCCCTGCCCGTGGCACGGGGGTTGGGACTAGGTGATCTTTAAGATCCCCTCCAACCCAAACTGTTCTATGATTCCATGCTATTGCCAGCCCCTAAGTTTGAGATGGAGGCTGTTGCAGCTGTATATACTTGCTCATGGCTTGTAAAGCTGCCAGGGACCCAGGGGACTGCGTCCAGAGGCTCTTAGCGGCTGTGCACTGCGGTGCCCAGCTCTCCAGGTCATGGGAGCAGTGCCAGAACATCATAGCAGGCTCTGCATGGAGCAAGCAAGCATCTAGCCAAGCTTTTTAGCTCAGGCTCGCTAACTTCTCTGCTCTCCTCTGCAGTACAGAAGGTGAAACGAGAACGTTGTTAATGTATAATATGTGCCAATGGATGTTTTCAATGTTGTTCTGTCCTTTTGTTTATTGACAGGTATGGTTTCACTTTTCTAGGACTTGAAAATGATTTCATGAAAATACGAAACCAAAAGAATGAAACAGAAATGTAAGTGCTGCGGGGGCCGCCGAGGAACGGGGCTGCCAGTGCTGCACCGGCTCCTGCCCGGCTTAATCGAGTTTGGTCAATGTGGCCAACCTGGCAAGGTCAAAGCTGTTCTGCGAGGGCTGTCAGATGGTGCCCACCTGCCTGAAAACTCCTGTTCTTTTTACAAAGCACAGCACAGCAAGGTGCAGGCTGCAAGGCTTGCTTGCAAAAATCTGCTGGCGGTTTTAGTGATGTCTAAATTCAGGTCCCTTAACTTGCCTCGTTGCACGTATCCTTCATCCGTGCCCGGCTGTGCAGATGGCTCCCGGGATTCACAGGGTGGTTGCTGACCTTATGGACAGCGGCTGGGCCTCACAGCGGGATACTGTAAGCCTAAACTGCGTGATATGGCTCCCTTCCCTGTAACTTTTTTCCCCTCCCGAGCCAAAAATAATTAGATTTTACCCTGTGCTCACAGCTTGGGGGACATCTGAGAATCACTGACCTAATCCCAGCGCTCCCCGAGAACTTGCCTTCACAAGCAAGTTTCACTTCTTACTCCCCTTATGGTGAAACTTCTTATTTAAATGCCAGAGCCGATGTCGCTGCCTGCGGCGCCTGCTGAGCCGCTGCCCAGCCTGGGGGCTCGCTGCGCTGCTGGGCACCCGCACCCTCGGCCTCGTGCTCCAAGCAGCACTGGAGTTGTCGGTTTTTTACACTGTTTTCTTCTGCAGTAGCTGTAAAAAGTACATTGCCCAGCGGGTGCTGCCACTTGTAGGGTGTATTGATTTCTGCAGCTCGTTGTTAATGATTTTCTGTCTTATATAGTTATTTTTCTTTTACTGAGTCTAAGCTCCTTTTTTTTTTTTTAAGGTACCAACTTCTCCATGTGTTGAACTTTGATCCTGTCCGTCGCCGTATGAGTGTCATTGTGAGAACCACCACGGGTACAGTTAAAATGCATTTCTGGACTCCCATACATGTGTACAAATATGAAACACATCCTCTTTGTTCCTGTAACTCAGAGAGGCTAAGCTGTTAGGTTTTCTAAGCTGGTCTAAATTCTGTACTGGGTCTGGTTGGGATAGAGTTAACTTTCTCCATAGCAGCCATTGGGGACCAGCAGCAGATAAGGGGAGGGGACAGGGATGGGGACAGTGACCCATGGAGATCTCCCTGCTTGCCTTGTTCCAGCCTGGAGGTACAAGTACAGGAGGGAGATGTGAGACCTTCCCCTGAGCGGGATGGGTTTTCATGGGGATAGCAGACAAAAATTCAGAGGTCACCACCCTTCTCAAATGTCAGTCCCGTAAGGTATGGGATGCTGGTTTTACCCTGCCTGAAAAGATTGCCAAGGCTTCTAAATAGGAAAAAATAAACTGCTTTGTCCAGCCTGTCGCAGACAGTTTGCTCAGAGGCAGGTAGGGACACCCGATGTCCCAGCCTGAGGTCAAACAAGATTTTGCACAGGTTAGCGTAAGGCCACTTTTGGTAGGCAGCTGGGCTTCTAGCAGTTCCTTCTTTAGTCCTGCCAGATTTCCTCCCTCTGCATCATTTGCTGGCTATTGAAGCTGTTAAGTTTTGCTACAGCTTGTGAATGCTATAAACTATTTATAATTTGCTTTTAGGAAAGTTGCTTCTCTTCTGTAAAGGAGCAGACTCCTCTATTTTTCCAAGGGTGCAGCAAGAAGAAATCCAACAAACGAAAGTCCATGTAGACCGCAATGCTATGGTGAGCACGCGGATGGAATTTGGCTGGCTTCTGGGGCCAGGAAAGCCTTATTCCAAAAATAGGGATGTGACCTTGCTTTGGAGGGAAGTGTTGAAAATCTGAATGTCACTTCACATTGTTTTGAAGCCAGGCTTCTTTCCTTTTCTGTGTTTTTGGCTTCCACCTTTATTTGACTTTTGATATACTTATATGGTCTCCATCCCAGTTGTGTCCAAGCATCTCCCAAGCAAGTTAAAAATAGAAATAACAATAGCAGGTTGTTTGCTCTGGTGGGAGAAGTGCCTCGTGCCAGTCGTGGGGACACTCAGTCCCCACTCTCCCTGCTGGATGTATGCTCTCAGCTCTGGTCCTTCTCTTAGTTTCTCTCTGCTATATTACATGCACATAATAAGCATAACCATGGTTACTGTGATGGGAAGAAGTTACTGTCTAAACACAGAGAAATTGGTCTTTTGACTCAAGCCAACAAATTGTCATTGCCGTCAGGGTCAGTACTGACAGAAAGCACTGATGGTGGAGAAAAACACTAACCCTAAAGTGAGGAGCTGTAGAAAATCTGGTTTTAGGGCACTTGTCCACTTTATTTTCTTTCCCTCCCCCTACCAGGATGGCTACCGAACGCTCTGCGTGGCATTCAAAGAACTAACTCAAAAGGAGTACGACAAAATTGACAGACAAGTTAACGAAGCTAAGATGGCTCTGCAGGACAGGGAGGAGAAGATGGCAAAGGTTTTTGAGGACACAGAAGCGGACATGCACTTGATTGGGGCTACTGCCGTAGAAGACAGGTAAAGAGGTGCCCACCAGCACCGACACTGCGGTACCTGCGGTTTCTCCCTGATGTTGCATCATGGCCCTGACTCGCTGTGGTGGAACTGAGCAGCCAGGCAGGTGCTGGAAGTGTCCAGGGCAATTAATTACTCTGTGGCACTACCCATTACACAGTGCCCTAGTTGCTAAAATTGGCTGGTGTAGTAGGAATTAGGATTTATTAATGAAACTACAGAAGTACTCGCGCTTCTAGAGAGTGAATTAAGCACGCAGCGTTAATTTGCACATCAAAACAAATTCAGTTTCGCATGCAGTTATAGTAACTGCATGTGTAAATTAAACTCTTACTCTTGACTCTTAGGTCTCTCAGTATAAAGCAGTGATTTTTTTTTTTTTTCTTTCTTGCTGCAAATAAAAATTTGGGATTGCTGACTTCTAATCCCTATTCCTGTGGCAGTGGTCTCTCCAGCACGGGGAAAATCAATTAACTTCTCTTGAGCTGATATTTCCTACCTACAAAACAAGGGTTATATGGATTAAGTGTGGACCAACCTGAGAAGTGATGTTTTGCTTCTGCTTGCAGACTGCAGGAGCAGTCGGCAGAGACTATCGAAGCTCTGCACGCAGCTGGCATGAAGGTTTGGGTGCTGACGGGAGACAAGATGGAAACTGCCAAATCCACCTGCTACGCCTGCAGGCTCTTCCAGACCAGCACCGAGCTGCTGGAGCTGACGGCGAAAACGGTGGGCGAGAGCGAAAGAAAGGAGGATCGGCTCCATGAGCTGCTGATGGAGTACCATAAAAAGCTGATTCAGGACGTTCCCAAAAACCAGGGAGGCCTGAAGAGGTAAGTGAGCAAGAGGACCCAGCCCGTGCGCATTTTGGATGCAGATGCAAAGTTTATAGAGGAATAGGACCATGTTGTGGCCTGGGGACTGGCTACTTGCAGACGCTGCGGCTGGCTCCTTCGCTTTGCTCATCATCTCTAGTATTAGTTGGTTTTGAACTTAATTACACAGTTCCCTTAGTGAAGGGCGCATGTTAAATCCAAGCTTTTTAAGGTTGCTAAGCCCCCCAAACGGGATGGGAAGAAGATTAATACAAAAGCAATTTCTTTTCCACTAAGATGATACAAGTGGCTAGATTGACGACTTAAAGCCTGGGTTTATTTCAAACCTGTTCCTCATTGTGTTGCAGAAGCTGGACATTGAGTCAAGAATATGGCCTGATTATAGATGGCTCGACGTTGTCGCTGATACTCAACCCTTCTCAGGACTCCAGTTCTAGTAATTACAAAACCATCTTTCTACAAATCTGCTTGAAGTGTACTGCAGTCCTCTGCTGCCGGATGGCTCCTTTGCAGAAAGCACAGGTATTTACTCAACTTTTAACTGACTGAAGCGCATCATTAGGTGATGTGATGCACTCTTAATCCATCGGCTGGGACTTGACCTGATCAGCTTAATCAGCTAGGACTTCTCCAGGCTATGTGTAAGCCTCGTCTGAGCTTGAGTGTGATGGAAACACACCAGTCTTTCAAATCTGAATGTAAAACCTTTGTTTAATATGCTCACAGGAAGCCACAACCCCAAGCCAATTAGAAATAAACAAAACCCCCTTGTTTGTTCTTATTTTTCCTTTCCAAATTTGTCAAGTGGAGTCTGTGACTTCCTCTCACCAGCTGATGGTATCCAAGCCTGATAAGCGGGGTGTTTCTGCCCCTCTTCTGCGGGAGCGTTTCCTGCCCCCTGAAACACGTGAGAGGTCCCGTTTTTGGGAGAACAGGGCCTGGCAGAAGGGAAGGGTGGGATGCTGCTGCCTGGGATTTGTTTTTAAATACTGTCCTTCGGCCCTGTGCAGCTGGATCTTGGCTTTTGCTCTGGTTGGTGACAGCAAAGGATGTAATGAGGGGTTATATTAATCTGAACTCTCCAGGTGTAGTTTTGCTGCTGTAGAAGCCTGGTTGCTTGTCCTGGGGTGGGGGGGGGGGTCTCTGGAGGCTTTTTAACTGAATTTTTGGTTTCTGCTGCTATCCTTTTTTTAAATCTTTTAGATTGTGCGAATGGTGAAGAACACAAAAGGGAGCCCGATAACACTCTCCATAGGGGATGGTGCAAATGATGTTAGTATGATTTTGGAAGCACATGTTGGAATAGGTAAGACCCCTGGTAACACCTGTCTGACATCTAAGGCCTGTCTGCTGTTGCTGGGGTTCACTGTTGAGGCGCAGTCAGTATTTCTGATTGCACGTAGCTAAACTGATCCCACTGAAAAATACAGAAAGTCTGCTGTTGCTTTCTTTGGAGCCAGGGTTTGACTCCAGATGAATGCTTGGGATCGTCATAATACTGCTCGCCTTTGATAGTACGGCTCTCTTTATCAGTGATAAACTTCAGATTGTGTTCAAAAATTCTATGGCCAAATTCAAGGTGTTAAAGGTTGCTTGCTGGTCAGAAAAAAAAAGGCACAAGGAGCAAAGTGATGGGTGGTTACTGGCAGTTGTTGCCAAGGCAGTGCAATGAAAATATCAGACTTTATTAGGGCTAACTGGTCACAACTGCTAGTAACTCAACACCGGGGACCCGCATGTGTTTCCTGGGGGCTGGTGCTCAGTTCTGTTTTGTGTCTGCCCTGTCCGTACGACTGACATCAGGCTGGAAACTATCCTCCTTTCTGCAGATTGGTGTTAGGTATGGGAATTACTGGAGATCTTTGTAATACTGCTGAAGAAGGGTTGATGGAAGAGAAAGGGCAGCCTCTTTATTTGGGGCTGTTGGAAATGCTGCGGTGCCCTCTAATGAATAGGGTCCCAGTGCAGTTCATTCGGATGTGGCTTTTGAGTGAACAAAACTGCCTTTCTTGAGCTCAGCTCTGCGGGGATGTCTCGGGAGGCTGAGCATCTGCAGTGAAATAAGTAGGCTGTGAGATGTGGGCAAGCCTGTGGGGAAACCAGTTCCTTATCTTTTATCAGGTTTGCTTAGATGCTCTTCACCACACTCTCTTAAATAGGAACTCAGACAGCAACCTAAATATAGCTTAAAAACTTCCAGAGGCAGGTCTGAGTGTTGTGGAGCCAAAACCATGCCGAGTCTTGCAGCACGTTAGTGTTTTGCTCTCCTGGGGCGCTTGAGAGGGAAATATGGCCTTTCTCGTGCCTTGAGACAGAGTGATGTGAACAAACCTAGTAGGTAGCATCGGTCCAGATTCCAGTCCCTTAGGGATTTAACCCCTTGCCACACTTCTGTCTCCAGGTATAAAAGGCAAAGAAGGACGGCAGGCTTCCAGAAACAGTGACTATGCTGTGCCAAAGTTTAAACATTTAAGAAAATTGCTACTAGCACATGGGCATTTATATTATGTGAGAATAGCACACCTTGTACAGTATTTCTTCTATAAGGTAAGGATGTGTGTGCATCTTATTTATTTATACTATAGATTTCTTTGACAATAGAAAAAAGTAAACAGGAAAAAAATGTATAGGATATTCTGTAGCTCTGTTTTTCTTCCCTAGAACAGGCTGTGTCTCTGCCATGTGCCTGTAGGTTGAAAACAGTGCTTACAGGGGAATGTGAGCATGACTTTCTTCCAGTGTCTTCTGCAGATACTAACTGCTCGTTGGATTAGTTTTGTGCTTGGTAGAAAATAGTGCCCTAACTTGTCTGATGTTGTAATATCAGACACTAATGTCTGATAACACGAAAAATTATTTGGATTTACATTGAGAAGTCGAGTGCTTCCCTGCTTAACTGTTTGTCTTTTGTTTCTCTAGAACCTTTGCTTCATTTTACCGCAGTTTTTATACCAGTTCTTCTGTGGATTCTCACAGCAGGTAACTTCCAGTAACATGTCTATAAAGCCAGGATAAAAAGCAAGTGGCACAATGAGGCTCCCTAGCAGAGACCTGGCTTTTGGCATCCTGTCCCTTCCTCACCTCGCTTTAGAGGACAGTAGGAACCGACCTCGTTGCTCAGCACCGTATCTGAAGCATAATATTCTTGAGACCTATAACTGAAAAGAAAGAAATCTGCTTGCTTTCTTTTCCCATCCACCACCCATAAACACAGATGGACACCTTCCTAAAGTAATGAGAGGGGTGTTTAGCTGGTTTGTCAGCACCTGATTTTGCCACTTCTCCTTCTCTTAAGAGAAAAAGTTTTCAAGACTTCCTGATCTTTTCTCCTCTGCTACATTTCCCTGCATTAAAGGTGTCTCTCAAAAAGAAGAACAGTTTGTTCTTTTATGACAGCCTTTAAAAAAAGACACATGACGAGTGTCATCAGAGCCTTGCTTAGTCCAAGTGAGCATCAGAGGGACAGATCCGTGTGGTGAGTGGGTTCACATGCTTGGAGACAAGAGCTTTGGCTTTTGTGTCACCTTATGGGCTTTTGTGTCTATTTGGGCTCAAAAGTAACAGTGAGGAAGAGTAAACCATAGGAGATAATTCTCTGCTTTTCTTGGCAGAACTACGTGGGGTTTTTTTTCTTTAAAAAAAAAAAAAAAAGAAGCTGTAGTTCCTCTAAAACAGTCTAGTCTTTAGAGAGTTACAGGAGACATCAAGTGACAAGCTACACAAAAGCTGTGATACGGGCTGTTTAATCACGTTTTTCTGGAGAATGAGCTGGAGATGAGACCAGCCAGTTACGAAACTTCCCGGTGGTGGGAGCAGGGTCCTGGCCACGCAGCCTGCAGGTGCCTTGGCCCCCCTGGCCTTGCATGGAGCGTGACCCCTATCAAATGAAACTGTCCTATGTGGCTATGACAAGGGGATGAATCTGTAGGGCATGTATGGAGGCAAGGGCTGGAAACTTTGAATCTCTGTGGGGAGGCTTTTAAAGTGGAATTTCTGTCTCATTTTACCCTTTCTTCCTCTTTTAAGCCACTGTACGATGCTGCTTATCTTACCATGTACAACATCTGCTTCACATCACTACCTATCCTGGCGTACAGCCTCCTGGAGCAGCATATAAACATCGACACACTGACCTCAGATCCTCAGCTGTATATGTAAGTAGCACTGGACTGGGTAAGCCCCCGCACAACTTGGTTAACCATGGTTTAAGTTTTGTCGGTGCAGGTGTATCTGTCCCAGGTCGGTGATGGGGTCACCATGAACTGCAGAAAAGGCTGTTTCTGTCCCTGCTGGCTCTGCTGCTGCTGCATTAGAGCTGAGCAATGTCCCATTTCGACTTATTTATGCTTTCTAACAGTACCTGGTCTAGCAAATTGCACTGCTGTGTCTCTATAAAAAAATAAACTGTAGGTGGAATTCTTCATACGTAAGAAAAATCAAGCTGTGAACGTGGCCAGACTATTCATTCATGTTAGCTTTGAGCCAGGCAGCATGAGCCAAGCATGTGATAGAGCGTGTAATGGATGGACGGGAGATCTAGCTTTCAGGAGACAAAAAGATCCATTCATTTTCAGAAAGACAAATGTTCCTGAAGCCCAGCTCAGGCAGGTAGTTTCTCAGCTGATATAAATGGATATCGTCCCCCAGGCTTCCCCTCCACAGTTCAAATCCCCATACCAGAGACCATTACCAGGGAACTCTGCTCCATGTGCTCAGAGTTCCCTGCCACGTTGCCCTGGAAAGCTCAGTTTAAGAGGAGACTGCCGTTCTCTACTTTGCTGGTTGCTTTCTCTCCTTCTTTAGTTGCAAATGAGGGGGGCTCCAACCTCCCATGGAAACAGAGATGCTTCCCATCTTCCTCCCACCCCTGCACATGCGCTTGGGTGCAGCCCTTCAGTAAGGACTGAGGAAGATGCTTTTTTGGGGAAGCCCCTGTTCCTGCATCACTGTTGCTAATTCCCTTGCCTGGCAGTAAGCTCAGTGCCGAGTTCACCCCTGTGGAGAGAGACCAGGTCGGGGCTGCTTTGGCCAGTGCCCTGTGCAAGCCCTGTCACCGTTGTATGATGCTCCTCAGCCGTGGAGGAGCTGTGTGTGGCACGGCTGTGCTCAAGCCAAGAGCGATGCCTTTGCAGGGACAGCAAAGGGAATTAGCAGGTACCTAAAGATATTGTGTGAAAGTTGCTTTAGGTATAGAAAAATCAGCCAACGCAACAAGAGCTGTAAGGCTAGAAAGGGGCTTGGGTGCTTTTGAAGTAAGTACTCAGATCCATCATTGATTAGACCTCTGTGTTCCTCCGCTCGTATGGCAAAATGCTACCACGTGTATTTTTAAATAAATTGGTAATTGAATATTGTGCAGCATAGACCAATAACAGGAGGCCCCTGTGCATTTGCCTGGTGGGCTGTCTGATCTCTGGGGTCTGTCCATTGAGGGAAAACAGATTAATTGTGCAGGCAGATAGTTTTAGTTTGAATATTCATGACTGTGTATGTGCTGCTGAATGCAGAACGACTGCTGCGCCTCTGCTGTATGAAGTGCTGAGTTGCTGCAGTGCAGATCTCTAGCATGAGGTGCTGTAAAAAGGCTGTTTATGATGAGCGCTGCAGGACGTAAATGTGAATGCAAAACAGAGCTCGCAGTGAGGAAGCTGGTTGTATTTTCTCTCCTTGCAATAAAACCTACTTACAGTCCAGTTTATCCGTGCACCCTACTCATACCCAAATTGCAGTATGTCAGAGCATTGTCACTGCATCATCATGCATAGAATTCAGTAGGGTTTTGGTTTGGAAACTGCAATTATAGGAGCCCAGCACCACACCGGTTTGCAAGGTGCATCTTGCTGAAAATGGATGTATTGCTTTAACAGTTAGGAAGAAAAATGAGAAAAGAATGGGGATTTTTGGTTTTTCCATAAACATGCTTTTATCCCCCATCAATCTTCAAATTTTAAAGAAAGTAATCTGAAAAGATAATGATGCAGGAAACTTTTTTTTTAACCCCCTACTGCCCTGACGGCCGCTCTCTGCTCCGTGGGCTTTGCGTGCAGTCCGTGCAGAGCTCTGCCCATAGTGTATCCGTTTGCTGCTGCCTCTGTGCCAGATCTCATCCTATATTCAGCCAAGAGCCTGCTGCTACAACCCCCATGTTAAAAACACCCACCATACGACTCAGGAGGTTATTTTCAGCCCATGCAGAAAAACACCACTTCCAGGAATGGGACTTGCAGAGCTTTTCTCAAAGAGGGAGTTTGTGCATTCAACAAAAAGAGGAAAACATGCCATGGATTCGTTGCATCCTGTACAGCTTTTCTTTAGCATTGCCCTGGTTTTAAAATTCAGCAGTTAATGTCAGATAGCACGGGCGGTGCAGGGGCTGTGGGAGAGGCTCAGGACAGCATTATAGCTGTTCGCTTTGGGCTAGCTTGGATTTTAATCCAAGTTACCTAGAGGAGAAGGACAAAACAAATTAATATGTTGAACCTCTTATGATTTCTCATGACTAGCAGCTGCATGTGGCAAATGTTGTTTATGTCCTGTATGCTGGCAGATACTTGTGTTTTACCTCCTTGTCCCCTACAGCAAGGGCTTGCTCCAAAGCCCACTGATCACCTGGCTGCAAGGGGCTTTGCAGCAGATCCTAAACGTGATGGTGATGTTCTTCTTACTCCATCTCTTGGCAGGAAGGTTTCAGATAATGCAATGCTGCAGTGGAGGCCGTTCCTGTACTGGACCTTTCTGGGCGCCTTTGAAGGACTTGTGTTTTTCTTTGGAGTTTATTTTCTTTTTCAAAATTCATCATTGGAAGATAACGGAAAGGTAACACCACCAAAAAAAGAAAGAGAAAGATGAGTGTTTCTTTTGTGCACTGCCTCTTTTATACGCCTGGCAGGGAATATCTACATGCTTAATCTGTGCGGTGTGTCTCGAGTCTTGTCCGACAGTGTAGCCTTGCTTATGGTGTGATTCTGCAGCAAATGCTTGAAATAAAACATTTTCCAAATCGCCATGGAAACAGGGCAGAGCTGGTTGTACTCACTAGGTAAAATAACTAATCTTACACACAGCTTTATTCCAACCTGGTGAGCTTTGCACAGTGCTCTTCTGCGTGGCCCCAGGCATTGGCCCAAGGCAGGAGCAGTGTCCGTCCTTCCCGCCGGCATGCCGTGTGAAATTTGGCACGTGTTCGGCTGGTTACGAGCAACTGAATTAGCCCACCTCGATAAGATGCCACTTGCTAGCGCAGACATGGTACAGGGCTGCTCGTGGGCTGCCCCTGCTCCGGGGTGTGATTTCAGCCTCCCTCCTCCCTTTGCAATGGAGGAAGGCTGGTGCTGGGGTTTTGCTACCGTTTTGAAGCCAGCATAAGTTAGCACCGCTGTCAGAACGAGCAGGCTGTTCTTCTCCCTGCTGTCTGCTTGCTCGTGCCTCTTGTGTCGGGACAAGCGCTTGCATCGCCATGTGAGTGAGGTGTGGGAGCTGCTCCGGGTTAACTTGCACAGAAAGCGGGGCGGGGGGGGGTGGAGATTGAATTTTTCTTTTTTCTTTTTCCTTTTTTCTTTTTTTTTCTCTTTGCTGGTTAACTGAGTACAGAGAAAAGCATTAGTGCAGTGCGGCTGCCACCATGGTGGCCTGGGCTATCTCGGGACCCTTTCCTGAAGGGGGTATGCAGCGTTTTATTAGATCTCGGCTGATGGAAAACTTCTTTACACCATCACTTGTGACCCTTGAAAATACCTTAGCTTTTTTTAGCAGCTAACACTTGGAGAAAAGCTGGTGAAATTTGTGTATGTATATGCATACATTGCATCAATGCCAACATTTATGGCCCCAGCTGTAAGTAGTCAATGTATTGTAGATTCAGTGCTTTTCTGTATTTATAGCCATTCTGGTTGTATTTGAATAAAACATGAAGCACTGATATGTTCTGCAAATGCCTTGAGAGGTCAAGTCTATGTGGCACTAAAATAAGATCTGTAGTTATGTCCTGTTTCGTAAACACTTATGCCTGTAAGAACTGCTATCAGCAATTGTTCATAATATCCATGTATGTTTGACTCCTTTTTCGCTCCTATTGACTTTAATTTTTTTGCATTTTTTGAAAACTTTTACATTTCACTTTCTGTTTTAATGTATGCATTCAGATCTTGACAGCCTTTGGTAAGCATCCCTCCCATTCATTGCCATCATTTGGATTTATATACAGTATCTGCTTTTCTTTGTCGTGCGTACTCACTAGTATCTGCAAACCAAACCAGATGGAAAAATACCCATTGGTGCATTCTGCAAATGGGACTAAAACAAGACGATGAGCAGAGGTGTTGCGAGAAAGCAGAAACTGAGTAAATTACCAAGAAATCATGAAATACAGCTGGTCCAATGACTTGTATCCTCGATCGACATTGCTGTTAGTAGGAGGTTGTACCTGTCACCGTCCCAACTCTGGGTCACCTGTCTGTGTGGCACTGCATGGCACAGGGTAGCGTAGCGGGCGGCGAGTCGTGCGGGGCGCCCGGCGCCTCTCCGAGCATCCATCCCCGTAGCAGTCGCTCCATCCCGCCCTTCCCCTCCAGTCCCTGCTTGCACCCCTGTCCTCATCACTGTTTCTGTGCCTCTCCAAGGAGACGGACCAAGACGCCTGTGGCAATGTAACGTGTTTTTCAGGTTTTTGGGAACTGGACCTTTGGGACGATTGTTTTCACCGTGCTGGTGTTCACCGTCACTCTGAAGGTTAGGATCTTCCTTCCTTTTTCAGTCACTTATTGCAGTCATTTTCCGGTGCATGTGTATGTGCTGTAAAATCGTGCAGTAAATGTGTTGAAGATGAAGTTTCTGTGAATATGTTTCCCACCACACTTAAATCTTCTCTTCTTCCATAGAGGCAGAACTTGCTTATTGACCATTGTCCTTTGTGTAGTCTATGGTCTGTATTCCTGGGCTGTGCTGGTCTATAAGTGCTTATGTTTTGGTTAAATTATTTTCCTATTTTTTGCCCTCTTTTGAGAACTCCAGTTGGTTAGGGTTGACTTTTCCCCACGCTTTCACCCCTTGGCATTCAGTTCCAGCAAGAGGAGAGGAACAATAGAGAACTTGGGTTTGTCCACCTTGTTTCAGACATGGCTAAGCACCGGAGGGATCACAAAAGCGCATTTGTCAAATAATAATAGCAAATCCGCTTTGTTTCACGGAGCTTTCCAGAACAAACAGTTTGCATAAGACCTTACAAAAGGTCTTTTGTGTTTGGTTCAGGACAGCAGGTGGTGGCAGGAGGCAATTACAGTCCCCGTAACCTTTAGACATTTCTTTCCTGTAGCATCAGAGGTTGCATCAAATTTATTCTATTAAAAAGTGTCAGTTACAAATAAAAACTCGCTGTTTCCCTCTTGACATGGTGCCAATCGGTAGATACTGAAAATATTTTCCCTAGTGCACATATGCAGAGAGGTAGCTGTTTGGAGAACGTTCAACCTTACTGTGAAAGCAGCCTGAAATTTCATATAAATACAAATACACTCTGCATCTAATGCCTGTTCTGTCTCTCTTTTTTTTTTTTTATTCACACAGCTAGCGTTAGATACCCGATTCTGGACGTGGATGAACCACTTTGTGATTTGGGGCTCCCTTGCCTTCTATGTGTTTTTCTCATTCTTTTGGGGAGGAGTCATTTGGCAAGTATCTCTTCTTCTTTCCATGGTGCTTTCTTAGGCAATGCACAGCGCTGGTTTTGCGGGGGACGTGGCTGCGGCATCCCCTCTTTGGGCTATCCAGAGATTTAAGGATGGCAAGGTGTGTGCAGCCATGCTTCTTTCTCTGCCGGGGAGGGAAGGGTTGATATCTCCATCCAACGCCTGCTAAAAGCTGGTGCTGGAAGAGGGCCGTTGCATGATGAGAAGTGTTCGAGGAGGTCTGTCAGCCTACCGAAGGGATAGCCTGAAAGCAGATAACTCCCCTGGTCGCCATCCAGCTGCTTGGCTTTGGCAAGAGGTGGTTTGCTTTTCTGCCCGCGGGGTCGTTTCTGGTGCTGAGGCCCTTGTCTTCATTGGAAGGTTCTGGGGTAAATATTTCAGGATCTGTTTGCATGTGGACAGGACAGAAAGGAAAATTGATGTTGGAAAGAAACCCAGTGATACAGAAGGAAGGAACAGATGAAGCAGATGCAGAGCAAGAGGGCCTGGCACTCTGGGGCGGCTTAAGAGGGAGAAATAAGCAGGAGAAAGCGCAGATCCTGCTGCTGAAATCCTGGATCTGAGTAGGAGAAGAAATTCTCATTGATTTGAGTGCGACTAGGGTTTTAGGCTTAATGTCTTGCAAAAGCAGGCAAGCAATAGTACATTACAAATATTATTAGTTTTCTATTTCCTGTGCTGGAGTAGATGTTCATGTTGACATTCACAGTATCTCCCATTTTACACCTTTGCTTTCCCATGGGTTAGCACCATGGGTTATTGGCTAGATCCTTGAGCCAGCAGCCTGCTAATAAAGATGTGGAACTGCTTTAAATATTTTAATTGGGGATCACGGGCTTTGTTTTAATTCTTCAGCATTCCTAACCAACAGACTCAGATCTGCGATCTAGCCAGATCTCTCTGCTGAAATGTGTGAGTGTTCTACTGGTGTGTTTGACTTGTTTAGCATGAACTCTAAAATACTGGGCTGTGCAACAACTGCTTTGGAATCCTTGTCATCAGTTACTTATGAGGCATTTTTCACAAGCATCTGTCAGTGCCCCTCCATCATCGACGGAGGGCTGAAGGGACCAAGAGTCTCTGGATTTCCACCATCAAAAGCAAACCAGAAGCTATAGCAGAAGGCCAAAGTTGAAATAAAATGATCTGGTTTTTGATGAGGTGAATAATTTATCTTTCAGTGATAGTAGCAAAATTGGTGATAGTAGCAAAATTCAAACCCCTCCCCTTCCCAAAATGAAACAGATGTGGAAGATGCAGAAATACATTGTGTAAGGTGACAGGACAGTCCTCCAGAACTAGCACAGTTGAAGGCAGGAGATGTGTTGGGAGAAGGATGTGTTTCTGTGCAGGCTGTATCCATCTCCATCTGAAAGGGAGGCATTACTGCTAATAGTTTGATCTGAATCTGCATTTGATTCTGACCTTCTTGGGGAAATTCTTGTTAACCAGAATTTATTTGTATCCTTTCTTTTTCAGGCCTTTCTTGAAGCAGCAAAGAATGTATTTTGTATTTGCCCATATGCTGACTTCTGTTTCCACGTGGCTGGCAATAATTCTCCTGATCTTTATCAGCCTTTTCCCAGAAATTCTTCTAATAGTTTTAAAAAGTATAAAAGAGAAAAATCATCAGGTAAGGAACAAGATGATGTATTGCACAGTATTTTTAGGAAGACCTCTCTTACTCTTAAGCCCTAGATGAACCTGTAACAGTACCATGTACCACTCACGTCTTGAGGAAGGCTTTCTAGAGTCCTGTCTTGCTCTTTCACATGCCAGAAATGTCAAGAAGCTCATTGAAAAATACTGCCTAGATCTGTAGTGAGGAAAGACTCAACTCATGCCTTTCCTTAGTTGCCTTCACTGGATGGAAACCTGTCATCTCTTATAAAAGTACAGTAACCCTTTTCCAACCTGAACCGGTCATCAAACCCACCATATTGTGTCCTGAAAAAAGGCTACTTGTTTTTATGTCGAAGAATACACCCATGATGTTCCCCTTGGGTATGTCCTCAGGTGCTGGTGCAGGCAGAACAGGGTCAGGTCTTGTCACATTTGCCCACCCCCCCCTTAATAACCAAGGGCTCGTACCGTGGCATTAGCCTGCAGCGTCTAGCTCTCCTTGAAAGCGGTCTGGTTTCTTAACAGCTTTCCTCCACTGCTGAGGAGGAGGGCTCGTTTTAGAAGTGTAAACCATCTCCTAAAAGTTTTCTTCGTCACTCCTTGCAAATGGTGAATGCCAGCACTGCCGGGCTCACGACTCGCACTGTGCTGAGACCCCTGCTGCCCCTTGCTCTCTGCTTGCCCAGAGGTGCCGAACATCCCTGCAGCACCGTGTCCCCCCCCGGGCAGCCCCTGCTCACCCCAGCCGTGCCTCCGCTGCTCCCTGCGCCTCCCCTCCCTCCTGCAGCCCCTCTCTCTTTCCCCCTGCAACATCAGCAAGTCCTGCCTCGGGTCAGCACGCGGTGTATTGTCAGCCAGCCCTGGCCTCTTGCCATCGGGCTTGCATGTCCTTAGGCAGTGGTAGAGCCCAGCTTGAAGGGACAGGAGCCAACGCTGCTGGCGCAGGGTCACCCCCCTGCTGACACCCAACAGATGCTGGCAGTGTGGGTTTGGCCAGGGTGGCTCCCCGGCGGGTGGCCGGAGCCAGCCATCGCTCTGCCCGGCGGCACAGCTGCAGGATTTGGCTAGTGCAGAGGTAGCCACGTACAGAGGTGGCTTCTGCCCTGCCAGCTGTGCCCCGGACCAGCACTGTGGTACCGGCAGACTTGGTGCCCAGCTGGTCTGACCCTGTCCCAGGAAACCATGGGATGACCTTCCAAGTACTGGGATTCAAAACAGGCTTCTCTCCTTGAAGCTCTTATATCCCATGAGGTTTCAGTGCATTTTCCTCACCTGGGATAACTTATCTTCGGTCCTTATTTAAAAGTGATGATTATCTTGATTAAAAAAAAAAAGTTATATATCTAATGAAGTAGTAAAGGTTTTCCTCTCCCATAACACTTGAAATACAAGTTTGGCATAGTATCAGTGAAGTAAAACATGTATCTGCAAGACAAAAAAAAAAAAACCCCAAACCATTGAAGTTGCAATAGAGATGGTAAAAGAAGTATAATTGAATTCTTTGAGGCTGCATGTAATTTCTTCCAGTTAAGTATGATTTAATAGTTTCTGGCTTGACACCCCTATTGCATAGGCTGGGAGCGAGTTGCTCTCAGCTGCGGACATAGGACAGTTCAAGGACAGTGACCTGGAAGGGTGACCTGGGGGTTTCTGAGCCCCAACTCAACTCAGATAAGAGGTGACCCATTTTTGCCTTCAGCTGATGGCCACAAGATCCATTCCCCCATGCAATACTTGCTTTCAAGAGTGCTTTATATGCGTTAAAAAAAAGGCTCTTGTGAAATCGTTTAGCAAAGCAAAGTAAGTGTCAGCTAGAAAAGTCTCTTCATATGTGCATACCAAACTAAACACAGGCTGAGCCATATTTAAATGTACATTTTGAGTAAGAGCTTTATAAAATGCCTGAAGCAGATACCAGCTCTAGATGTCTGTGTCAGCAGTCAGACAGCAAAGTCAGTCACCTAATTTGTAAAGGCATCTAAGACCAGGTAGATGATTTAAAATCCAGACCCTTTTTGAGAATCCTGACCTTAATATTGGAAAAAAAATAAACATCAGTTTCCCAAGGGGAGCATTAAATGAAAAACAAGATTAGGGATGTTATTTAGGTGCCTGAACACCCAGCTTGACAGATGAGGGTCCCCTCTGGAAGGGAAGGATGGACTGAGGCCAGGTCGATGGGTGTTTGCCCTTGACCTCAATGGGACTGGGTTTCACCCTGAGTTCCCTCTAACACAATGCATCAGCTCTGCTCAGTCTTTATTAAATTTTCTGTGTGGAAATGCTTTGGTGTTTGGGCTTTTTTTGTTGTTGTTTTTTTAACTGCCAGGCGCATTTGTGTTTTCCTTGGTTTCTGCCTTTCTCTTTCTTGTACTGCAATTTTCTGTCTTTTATGCTGTTGTGAACTAGGTAACGAAGCGCCTTCCTTCCTCAGGAACATCCACTATCTTCATGCTTTCTCAAACTTCCAGCAATCACAGCTTTTCTTGGAGTGAATAAGGTGATTTCCTTTCTGAGTCACTATGTGTTGCTTGCTCTACTGCTTTTTTCCTCCTTCTAATGCCTAACTCCTGAAAACCCCTGTTTAGATTTGCTCACCCAGCAAAACCCTGCTTTTTTTCCCCTCCTCTTGCTTTAATTTAAATGTTTTGCTTAAATATTTTGTCTGTCTCTTCCCCTTCGGTCTCCTGCCGCACCTCAGGTGGGTGAGCTGGTCATGCTCGGGACGTCCAAGTGAGGTGGACGCAGCCGATGCTGGTTACGCTCTCCTTCCCCGCTGTAGTTTTGTGTGTTAGTGGACTAGATACAAACTTCTCGAAAGTGTGGGACAAAGCGGACTCGATTTTGATCGTCCTCTGGATGATTTGGCAAACAGCTCTGGCTTGTTTGATCTCGGAGGAGCTCCCCAAGTGCCCATCTTGCCCAGTCCATCCCACCTGTTAGTGCTACCGTTGCTGTTTGTACAAGTGAATAAGCCACTGCACTCAACCCTCACAACAAGGGATAGTCTTGGACTTGCTGACCGTGGGGATGGTGGGGCTACCCCACAGCAAAGTGCCTTGAAAACTTGTCCCTAGTGTTTGGTTTCACTGCAGATCTCTAGTATTACTTGCTATTTTAAAAATACCAGTTATGTGGAGATCAAGGATGGTTTCTTCCTCCCTTGAAAGCGCCTTGTAGCATAAACCCCCAAGCCTGAAGTTAACCATTTCAGGAAGCAGGGCTAGCTTCCGAATGCCCTCCATGCCTCTTGCACTGCAAAACCCAGCCAGTATTAATCACCATGGTATTTAGGGAGTGTGTATTGCTACATCCCTTATGCTATGACTTAGCTGTAAAAAGGTGTGTCTGTGTCTTACACTGTTCAACTGTTAGGCAGGGGCAAGTGTCGTGTGTGCTATAAGTCTCTTTGCCTCGCTGTTGCAGAGCAGCAGGAAGGCACCTGATTCATTGTCGGCCAGACCTTCTGTCAGACCACTTCTTTTAAGAACATTCTCAGATGAGTCTAATGTGTTGTAACAGGTACCCTGGCCAAAGGAGTTGGGATGGTTTTAAAAGGCATTGATTAACTGAATGTAACTCCCCAAATCAATTAAACTGGTTCTTGTAATCCTCTTGACTATCGGTGTGGGGCACCTGTCCTTGTGGAATGGAGATGCAATGCTTGGGATGCATTTTAATTTGGGGACGTTGTCCTAGCCAGCCTCTTCAGAATCCCCTATGTGTACAGATCCTCTCAAGCTGAAATATTTTGCAGTACGTAAACAAATCTTTCAATATAACTGATATTTTAGTCTAATATCAACAGAAAATTCAATCTGAGAATGCAGTCAGTGAATCGTGCTAACAGTGGTTATAAAAGCTAGCACTGATGTCTTTACAGTGAAGTATTCAAATCTCAGCTATTAAAATGATTCCAGTATTGCATCTGAATTGTACCAAAATCCCTTTTTCTAGGGTGCATGCGGTTCTGTCAGAAATAAGTAAATTTTAATTCATCTGCATAGTTTGAAACTAAACATGTGTACTTGTCTATGTACGTTAACATACGGTATGGTAGGCATGTCTCCGTGTCTGTATGTGTATACACACACAGAGAGCATCCTAGTACAAGTTTACTTGATTTTAAACATCATAGTAAGCCGATAGCAGAATAAAAAAGTAAAAGTGCCTAATTGAATTCACAATTTCACTTTTAGGTGAGGGGTTACGGAGCCGTGTGGTGTCCGCTGCCAGCATAAAACTGCAAATTTTCTGCAGACCCCTCCTACCTTTGTACCCGTACCTGCTTCTAAAGAAATCAGTTTAATCGGAATGGCAGGTCCAACAGCCAGGCTTGCCAGAGCTCCAGTGCAGCTGGCATAAATCCTGAGCAGCCGTTCCTTCCCCGCAGACGTTAGGTGGTGCTCTCCGCTACCATATACTGGTGCAGACTGGTACGGGAGGCGGCTGGACTGGGGCAGAACGGGAGCCGCAGGGGACAGCGAGGCAGATGCCACTTTTAGACTTTGTGCAGCATTTTGCAGATTGTGCAAATTGGTTTACCGTCCTGTTATCTGGTTGTGAATGACATTTGGCACTTTTATCATGGGCTAGTCATTCTTCTTTTTCTATAAAATTTTAAGTATTTTTTTCCTAAAAATAACATAGGAAAAGGCTTATGAGTTTGGGAATGTAACAATTGCAATACATGTGTGTTTTCCTTCTGATTTTTGCAGACTGGCCCCTTTGATCTGCCTATGTTAGTCTCATACAAACGTATAGAGAATGGTTATGTGAAGACTGAAGATGCTGTTACTAATTTGGCAGAAAGATATCCTCTCAGGATACTTTAAAGTGTTCCGTACAAACACTGCGTATTGTCAAGCTGTAGGAAAACAACATGGTTTTAACCTAACAGTTCTCTTTAATATTACCAAGTACAGTAAGCAGCCATGCTGATAAAGCGGTAGCCAGGGCACTGGCCCCACGGTACCCGTTTGTCTTTGGGCTTGTGGCTTCCCCACCCCCCCCAAAAAAAATTCTGCCAAATTCTACGTCATTGGAGGCTGAGAGAGCGTCTTTAGGAATTCATCCAAAAGAGCATGAATTGAAGTGCAAGAGAGCAATGCCAGCCCCATTTCACACGGGGGCTTCCTCTGCCTGCTGCAGATCTGTCCGAGAGCAGCAGAGAGCTGCTGAAGTCTCTTGCTCTGCCTGACCAAAGAAGTAGCACAGACTTTAAACCCCATAACAACCCCCTCCAGCTCCCCGAAGGCGCTGGGGAAAGCCTGCTCCTCTCACGCAGAAGCTGGATGCAGCCCTGCGAGCATCTCGCCTGGTGCTGGGGCTGCGATCCCTCGGCGGGGGGCTGCCCCCTCCCAGCGATGGGTTGCTAGATGCATGCGGCAGAAATACTTGAAAACTCGGGAGAAATCTTTGCCAACGGTGCAAAGCGCTCAGTCGCATATTGCTCCTGGTACAGCTGGAAGCGGTCTGCGGTCCATCCGCAGTGGTGGTATCCATGCAGAGACCCACGATGCTGGGAAGTGCCTGAGCATCCTCCTGCGGCCAGTTTGCTGATGGGTTTATTCCTGATGGAGCGTGAAGAAAAGGTCATTTTCCCTCGCGTTGTGGCTGTTCATGATGGAAGGAAGCTTTCGCGGGGGAGGAAAGAATCTCAAAAGTTGGGTTGTGCCAGACTTTCAGCCGTTTTGCCCGGGTTCCTGTGGTTGTGCTTACGTTACTGCGCTGTGCAGTTGCTTCAACACTTTAAAGGCCTGAGTGACAGTGCGGTCCTTGGATGATCCCAGGGACATGGGCTGTGCCTGTAAACTTGCAGGCATATAAAACTGCATCTTGAGTTATTTGCACTAAGAAAAAAGAAGCCGGTTTAAAAATAAAAGGAATACATGAACCTGATTTTATTTTACACTTTATTTGGTTTTTAAATTGGCATGTTCTTTTTAAATCTACCTGTACCATGGTCATGGGAACTTTTTCTCTTTAGGTTGTGCGCAGCGATGGTGAGATGCCTGACTCTCAATATGTTTGTTTGGTTTTTTTTTTCCTCTGATACTTCATATGTGGAAAAAGCAGCTTTTTTGTTGCGTTAAGTCATAAGCAGTGACCGAGCACCCTGTGTGCCACCACTGTTTGGTGTGAAGGTCCCCCCTCGTGCTGGCTGCCCCTGGCCCCGGCGCTCTGCAGAGCGGTGCGGAGGAACTGCTGTGAGAAGCGTTCAAGTCTCATTTCAGAAGTTACAAGCTCCACGCTGCGGCTGGGTTTGGCTCCTGCTCTCTCAGGCTTTTTGTCACTTACATGCGAAGAAACAACAATTTGGGACTGGATGCAACATTCCCTTCATTAAATTTCGCTAACAGTGGACTATTAATTTTCAGAAGAATCGAATCTTGCTCTCTGGCTGCCACCCCTGAGGTCTGTCTTCGACTCTGGTGGAAGCAGGGTGCGGATCAGCTGCAGGCAAATTCTGGCGTGCATCGTAAGAACTTTGCACTGGGCCTTACCTGAGTGGGAAAGGGGTGTGCACAGTCCCTATGGCTGGTGGCTGCTCTCACATCACCCAGCGTGGGAGGGGACATATGGACAGGACCACTGTATTATACACGCTGCACTGGCCTCAACGCAAGTGGTGTTCGTTAGCACCGTGTTAGCAACCGCGGCTCGACTCCTTGCTGCATGCAAGTACGGAGCTGCACTTCCAGCATGTGTCCCATGGGCAAAGCTTTTTTTTATTTCTTTCTTCTTCTTTTCCTTTTCCTAGCTCATTTCACGGACCTAGAATTCAATTTGCAGACCGTGTCTCATTCTCAACTTTTCTTGCTAAAATGTGGTGCCTACAGATCAAGTATGCGATGAATACAATGAAGATACGCTCTATATGCCAAATCTAACCTTTCTCCTTAAATATACAGTTGCTGATTTGTGTTTACGTAACCTTTAAAATGTGGGCGCTGAAACGCCTAATTCCTGTGATTCGAAACCATTCCAAGCCCGAATGGTCCCAAGCCTGACGCCTTGCTTCTCGGTTTGTTTTGTGTCGCGCTCTACTCCTAGGGTCAAAGTCTGTTCCCGTGAAATTCAGCTGGAGGTTTTGCTGGTGACTTTAGTGGGAACAGAGCGAAGCTTGCCATGTACGTGTGAGCTGTCCAAATGAAGCCGCTTAAAGGGGCTCATTTCTGCAGCCTGTTTTAAGACTGAGCCTTCTTTCTTTTCCCGTTTCCAAGTGTCCTGTCTCAGGATGGAGCAAGCCATTGCAAGAGCTGTACGTTCAAACCCAAGGCACGCGTGCTGAAAAGCTGGTTGGAATTAACGTGAAATGTCTTGAATAGCAGCTCTTTTGGGAAAATGCAGGTTTTCTTAGGCTTGCATCTTCAGCTAGTGCACTGGTGTAGTGCTGGGAATGCCAGGACAGGCGGGCTGCCCTGCACCCGCAGAAGAGCTGGTCCTCGTCATTCAGCAATGGCAGAAGTGAAATTCCTATTGCTGTGGATGATTTGTGAAATCAGGGGAAACACGAGACCCCTTTTGGGGTTAGAGAAGGGAAGAAAAAGTGGTGATAGTGACCGTAAGGTATAAGGCAGCAGGATGCTGAAGGGGCAGTAATCCAACAGTGACGCTGTGATTGTTGTTCATGTACCATAATACACGCTGCGCTGTTACAGTGCTCGTTAGTGAGCTAAAAGGTCAGTACAGGCTTCTCGGTGGAAAAACTTGAAGGAAAAAAGGCTGGGGTTTTTTCATAATAATTCGTTGAAGTTTAATCACTGGCTAGTGACACTGAAAGATAAGTAATGAAGGTTCCCTCTACAACTGTTACGTGATAACGGAGGAACTTGGTGTAGTCATAGCTACTTTTCAAAAACTAATCCTAATTGTTATGAGAATATTATAAATTACTTGGAATTGCGTAAAAGCTTAAAATTGAATTTGTATACACACAGTTGAAAAACTTACCTAATACTGCACCATTTATCCAATTTCCCAGCTATGGATTTTTTTTAAAAACCATGTAGTTTTTAAGTGTAAAGTGTAAATTATATACAGGCAATGAGAAGATACATTTTCAGCTTCTTGCAAAAAAAAAAAGGACTGCAACCTTACATTTTTTTCACTTAAATGCAATTTTATACATTTATGTTGCTTTATATAAAGGAAATGGAATGTGAATGTTACCTTTTATGAATGCAACTTGCTCTTTTTTCATTACAGAAACTTTTGTTTGAAGTAATCAATAAACTTTGGTATGTTGTTCTGATTAATATATATTTGTTGTCTGTCTTGCCTCCTTGGATGCTCCTAGGCAATAGTTTATAACATGGGCTTTCCCAAGGCAGTCCTCGGGGGACCATCGTCATTTTTGCTGCCGGGTAGCTGATGCCAGCAAGGCCATACTGGGTTCTCTGATGTGGAGCAGCATTTGCCTAAGGAAATACTGGTTGCTTCTCATATATTTTTGTTTCTCCAGCAAGGTATTAGCAGTTCTGCTGGTAATAGCTGCTGCACGTAGCTGGCTTATGTGCTCTAAACGCATTTCCCTCAAAAATAATGTCAAATTAAGAAAGTGAGTCCTGTGAATTAAGTGAATAAATTGATTTAACTTTGTAGAAGAGCTGAACTTGGAGCTTCAGCTGACATTTTGGAACGGGGTAAAAAAAAAAATGCAGGTCCATGTGCCCGACTTCCATACGTGCATGAAGAGTTTTTCTTAATGCTGTGCATTGGTTCTGTGTGTCGTGGCTACCTGTAATAAAGGAGCGTTTTTTAGTTCAAAGATTAGAAGCACACAAATGAGGATGATTCTGTGGTTCGTAAAGTGCCTGGAGCTGGTGAAGTTCAGGCCAGATATTTGCACTGATGAAATTCCAACAACGCAATGAAACTGTTAAAGCAAGACTCACAGTGTTTGTATAATAAACAAGAAAAATATATAGGCTTAATATTTTTTTTATTTAGGACATGGGTCTGATTCAAACTGAAATGTTTGTAATGAAAAACTGACAGTTTGAAAAATTCTGTTTTGGCTGCTTCGATTTCTTCAGCTCCCATCAGCCACCGGAGGACAGATGGCTGTGCTATTTAAAACAAACTATAACCTTTAAGAAGCAGCTTGTACTATTGGAAACCAGATACACGCATTGAGAATCTTAATAGCCTGAGTGAGTGATAGTGAAAATCATCTGAAGAGCTGGAAAGGGTTTTACTCTGAGCCGGCTACCCAGGCTGATGGGACAAAAGTAGTAAGCGTAAGCAATGGGAGATGGCCGCGGGTCACCGGGTATTTCAGAAAGCACCAAATTAGCATTTAAACCGCCTGTGTAACCCTTCATATTAGAAAGGAGAAGCAATGTCGCTTTGTAAGGTGGTTTTTAACAAGGACAGCAATTTTTTTAAAGGTCAGGCTGTTGGCGTGTGAGGGCTCTTGGCACGCGGAGGGGCCGTGGTGTCCCCGTCCCTCCCTGTTCCCCTGCAGCCGTTGCAGAAGGAGATGCGTCCGCAGCGTCCTCGCTGCTGGGATTGGGGTTTGCTTCTTAAATCTTCACGTCTGGGGATAACCTGCTAAGCTGGAAAATACACTGTGGCCTGGAGGAAGGGCGTGTGTGCACCTGCGTGCGTGTTCCCTTCCAAAACCGGGGGTTGTAACAATAAATAAGGCAGGTCTGACTGACGCAGAGAAAAAGTGAGAGTGGGAGAGCAGAATGGAGTCCTTTCTTTTTCACATTGACGTAGCAGGTGACAGAAAATCCTGGTCCTGATGAAATCGGTGCAGGCTTAACTGGCTTCAGTGGGGCCAGGATTTCTACCGGGCTGTGAAGGCTCTGCTCCTCCTGGACCAGCTTGGAAAGAGCCTGCGCCAGATGATACCCCCGGATGGAGGGTGATGCGGCCTCGTGCACATGCCTCCTAAAAACCCTGTTTATGAAAACCAACCAGAGCTTAATTACTCACCTGCACAAGTACTTTGATGTTGCTATGCTTATTCCAGAGGTGAGCAATTCCCTTCAACATCAGTTTGACTCTAAACTACGTTTAGCCAGCTCTGTTTTTCCAGTTCTCAGCACCACCCTAAAAAAAAAAATTAAAGCCCTTCTGTCCCGTTTTGCCCGTTGGAGTTTGGGCATGAAAGGCCAAGTGGCTGCTCCCCGTCGCAGCTGGGGCTCAGGGGCTGAGCAGGGGGCATGGAGCAGACGTGCAGGTGAGGAGAGAATCAGTGGAGGAATTGCCTGTAAAAGCTGATGGGGCTAACGTGATGGAGTGGGGCAAAGGTGTTCGCAGCAGCCTTCCAGGTGGTGTAGCAGGAAAAATGGGATTTGGGCAAGCCAGGGAAAAACATTGCAACAATTCAGCCCTGGAGTGATGAGAGCTGGGCTGTATCTTGGAGAAATCATCTGGCACCCGCAGGACTGCGTGTGAAAGCCGAAGAGAGGGCTGAATTGAGGGGGACAAGTTACATTACCCTATTTAACTAGAAACTCTTTTCCCCAGCGACTGTCAGAGGAAGGGTGTTTCTGAAGGAGAGACTCGGAGATGGGATGGACTGAGCTGATGGTGACAGATGGGCACTTACCAAGATGCTTTCAGAAGCCTCGAACCGAGCGGTATCTCCAGCAATGCGGTGGGGCTGGAGCAGCCGCAGCCGGACTCACTGCTCGGCCCTTGCTTTCTGCGCAGTTCCACGATGAAGTATGAAAGCAGCAGCTTTTGGAAGTTGCAGAAATGAAACCTATGTTTTCTCCAAATTTTAATAAAAATATATGCTGGGGAGGAATAGCTGATATGATTATTCAGATCAGTCTCAAAAGATGATCGCATCAGTGTGAGGCCCCAGACGTCTGTGGTTGCCTAAAATTGAGCATTCCTGTTTCACTAAACAGGTATTTTTGAAGGGTGATTTCTAAAATCCAAATAATAGCACCAGTCCCAACAAAACCTTCTAGCCTTAATCGGGGAGGGGGGGAGGGGAGAAGAGGGTTTTGAACTCTGTATGAGGTTTTTTTTTTCCAGCCTCTGATCTGGAATTCATGAAATTAGTAGGAATTCTCCCTACACCTTCTCCCTAAGATTTAAGGATAAGGAATTGCACCCACATGAAATAAAACTCTGCAAACAGACGTGCTGCAGGCGCTGGCAAGATTTTCCCCGGCTCTCTGAAAGGGCTCCTTCCCTTCGCACACAGATGTATATGTGCTGCTCTCAGAGCGCTGAACGTCGTTATGGGGCCTGGGTGGGAAATTCCTGAAAAAGAAATACCCGTGTTTCTGGCTGTCACTGTTTCCTTTTTATCTGTCTCCTTGTTCCCTCTATCTCACCTTGTCGTTCCTTGGGCAGGCAGAGAGTAACACTCGTCTCTGGAGGAGACAGACATGCCGAGTAGCTTCTGCTAGTGTAAAACACAAGAAGCTGGACGGTGCCTCTGCTGAATGCGTTGCTGGAATAGCTGGGCATTTGTCGAGAAATGCCTGAAAGGAGGGAAAGTAAGCAGCCAAGTTTCCAAAACAAGAATCTTTGTGGCCATACAGGCTTGTAAGGGAATGATGGTAAGGAAAAGCCATGACCAATTATCCTTCAGTTTGAGCAAACACAGCTTTTCCATGCTGAGAGCTGGCTGATGTTTTCTTGTGCCAGCTGAATTGGCTGGAGGAGGTGCAGCTTTGGGATATGCAGGATTCCTGCTGGCATCTGCCGCCGTGGTCCAGCCTAGCCCACGCAGGGCTCGGGTAGGGAGTGTTGGCTGCAAAGACCTCATCCAGATCCAGTCTTAATCATTTTGTCTTCGGTTCAGAGAGCAAGAAATGGATTGATTGCCAAACCTTAGGGATAACATAGCTATATCTTCTACTGGCTAGCTTTATTTTTCCTGAAGTCAGAGTTAGAAGTGGGTATGTGTCCTTCAGTGGTGGTGAGTCCCGGTTACAGCAGGGCATCTTCTGTGCAGCAGGAGAACAAAAAAGAGAATTTCAGCACTCGGATGGGCCTCATTTCTGTGTGAGCTCTTGCAGTTTAGGGAAAATAGCATTCCTGTGATAAGAATACAGAAGGAATGTGGCATGGCTGTCTTTCCATGCTTGTAGCCTTGCATATGGCTATTTTATAACCACGTTTTACTGCTGTGCACCTGAGCTGGATTTTTTGATGAGTAACTGCACATGAACTCTCCCTGTTGTGCAAGATGTTCTCTATGACCAGACAGAAAATTGTCAAACTGTTAAGTTAGTGAGGATCTGCTGTGTTACGAACAAGGAACGCTGACTGAACAGGTAGTTTTTCCTTGAAAAATTCTGTATCGGTGTAGGAAGGGACACGGTCTACCAAAAGATTTTCATACTACTACATGGTTTTCATGCTACCATTGTTAGACCTTGGGTCCTAAATTAATAGCCCTGACTGCTGAACTGCTGGAAAAAGGCTGCTGTTATAGTAAGGAGCATAATTAAAAGGTTGTTTTGGAAAAACAGGAACATCCACTTCTCTGTGCTGCCTTCCTGGGCAGCTCAGGCTCCTGTTGAGAATGAGCTGGCATTGTTTGAACCTCAGCATCGGGGAAACTGAGGCTGATGGGTCAGGGCGGCGCTGTGCTTAGAGCTCTGGCCAGCTTTGGCTATAGCATGGCTTAATGTAGTTCTCATATATTGTTTAAGGAATTTGCTAGAATGCTGCTTGCAGAGGATGAAAACAGTTTTTGGGGTTTTTTTTGTCTTAGAGAAGTGCTCTAGGCACTAAGGTGGGGAGTGGCTCTGGCTGGAGGGCGGTGTGCTGGGGACACCGCAGAGTAGCAGTAAATTAAAAAAAAAAAAGGAAAAAAGGGGGGAAAAGGAAAAAAAGAGGAAAAAAGGAGGGAAAAGGAAAAAAAAAGGAAAAAAGGGGGAAAAAAAAGCCGAAGGCGCTCGGGGCGGGAGGCGGCGGTGCCAGCGGGGCCGCGGCGCGGGCAGCGGGCGGCCGCCGGGGCGGCGCGGGGGGCGGGCGCGGGGCGGGCGGAGGCGGCTGCGGCGGCCGCCCGCTTCCCCCGGCCCCGCCTCGGCGGCCGCGCGGGCCCGGGGCGGCGGCGGCGGCGGAGCGCTGCCGGCGGCGGAGCGCTGCCGCGGGGCATGGCCCTGGCCCCGGCCCCGGCCCCGGCCCCGGCCGGTCCCCCGCCGGGGGGCACCTCGGCGGGGGAGATGGAGCGCTACTACTGCCTGCTGCGGGCCGCCGCGCTGCTGGAGGCCGCCGCCGGCGGTGAGTCCCGGGGGCTGCCGGACGCCGAGGGGCCGGTGCGGGTGTCACAGGTGTCCGGGGGCGGCGGGGGGCGACCGGGGACCCCGCAGGTCGGGCGGGGGTGGCGGACGGCTTTCCCTGGACATCCCTCTCCCTCCGTGGAAGGAGCCTGGCTGCCGGCTCGCCTCCTTAATCCGGGCGGCGTCAGCCCGGCCGGGAGCCGGGAGCGCTGCAGCCCAGCACCGGGGCGGAGGGAGCCCACGGGTGCCCGACTCCTCACCGGCCGACACCCGGGTTTGAGTGGAGGCTGCGGAGTAAGGGCGCAAAGGCGAGGCGGGCACATGTGTTGGTGCTCAAGTCCGGCTGCCTGGGAAGCCTCTGGGAGGGTTTCTTGCACAAGGGTTGTTGAGGACTTTGGGTGATCCAAAATCCATGATTTTGATGGATTGCATGGTCAGTGTAGAACGGCCTCGTTTTTTAAGGGGAGGCTGTTTCACGTGGTGCTGCCGACATGTCCTTCTTGTTACTGGAATGCATTGCTCAAAAGGCGTTTTGAAGAAAGGATATTATTTTCGGTGAGCAGGAGGATATTTGCCAGTGCTAGTCCCCTTCTCAGATTCCCCATGGCCAAAACTAAAGAAGTCTTCCCTGGGAAGTTGCATCTTAGCCTGATGACTACGATGTGCCCTTTCCCAGTGTCTGAAGTAGAAAAACAGTAGATGTGTGTAAAGTGTGTCTCTGTTAGACAACCCCTCTTCCCTCCCGCATTCCTTGGTCTTTAAACATCGCTTAATCCCAGGCTGCGTTGAGGATCGAACAGAGTTGTGATGATGTTGCTGTGGTTATATGGCTGCACACCCTTAATGTGAGAAGCAAATGCAATCTGATCTCTTACCCTCGGGCTGTAAGCCGCTCTTGTGCTTCGACTATGTTTCCTTTGATGGACAATGATCTGCTCATAAACTGCGTGGAGCCCTGACTTTTTTGTTATTTTGTTTTCTTGTGGGGAGAACAGTTTTTTTTGCGGTGAGGTCTTTCATAATCCAGGAAAGGTAGTGGCATCTCGGGTGACTCCAGCTTCCCTAGAGGGTGCATACCTTGTCAGGAGGCGAAGGCACTCATCATTCCTTATTTGTTCACAGCTGGCAGAGCGCTTGGAGCCATGCCAGGCACCAAAAAGACACACTGACCCAAAAAAAGCTTCCAGTCTCATTCCAGTTTCCTTGACCCCTTTGCAAAGTGCCATTTGGGGTGCGGGAGGAATTTATTCGGGGGTAAGTCACAGGTGAGGACTTTACCAATGTGTCACCTGCTTCTCAGGAGCTCTTTGTGTACGTGCTTTTCTGGGATGGTGCCTGTCACAGCACCTTGCGCTCTGCTGTGGGCTGTCCTGCCTGCCGGACCCATGCTGACCTGTTCGTTTGCCTGCACCCTGCAAATGGGGTAGGAAAATGTAGGCAGGGGTGGTCGCGGTCAGTTAGCAAAGGATGCTACTTGAACGGATATGGTTAAAAAAAAAGAAAGTCTGATCCTCCTTGCGCTGGTGTCGGTGATGAAACACCCACGCTGCTTGAACAGGAGCTGGGTGACACAGGGATGGGGACGTAGATGGTGAACGTTTTCTATGAGCGATGTAACGGAAACAGGGTGGAAGCGGGCAGCAGGTTTCTCGTGAGCATGAGCCCTGTCTTCTAACCAGCTCTTGGCAGATGACCTTTGTATAATGCTCATACGAAAATCAAAATATCTCCACAAAGGCATGCTTGTGTGGTTATAGCTGCAGGATCTGGACATGTGATTTGGCATCTACATAGATTCTTAAAATGAGATATTGAAAAAGGTACAAAGTTGAGTAAGGTTCCCCAAATCATGAGGTTAAAAATAAATCAGAAGGTTTTTTTCCTCATTGCTGGTTTCTGAGCATTCAGCCTGATCTGGGACCGTGTTTTAACCATTTCCCTTCATGCATCGGTACTGGAAACTTGTTGGTCATTTCTATTAGAAGGTGATGTTTCCCCCGTATCTGCCTTACAGTGAGATATAAGCCTATATAAAACCCAAGCGTTTTACAGCCATTCTTGTTTCTAAAATGGCTTGGGCTCCCTCAGAGAGCTGCAGGAGTACAGGGCCAGCAGCCTCTGAAAGTTCTGCACCACCGTTGGTCCAGACCCCTTTGGGTGGACCACGGAGGAGTAGTAGTCTGGGAGCAGTCAGTAGTACGTGGGACGTGCTTCCTCTTCCTACATCACATTTGCTACAACTGCAGTTTAATGGTTTGTCGTTCATTTACCAGGACAAAAGCAAAGTGACAGCAGGGCTTTGTGGGAGGGAAGCAACTGAAGTGTAAAATATGGTGGGGGAAAGAATGAGTCTTCCAAAGCGCTGTCTTTGCCACCGAACTGGAGGATGCTTGGAGACACGGAGCTTCCCCCATGTGCCTGGAGACGGGGAGTTCAGAGCTCAGATATTGCTGCTGGTTGTACTTGTGGTAGGAGCCTTTTGTTAAAGTCGGTTTTGGCAGGTAGGACTTGCAAGGAAATCCCGGCACCGCAAACCAGGCGAGTGCCCTCAGCAGCGAGTGTCCTCAGCCTCGTCCTGCAAATGGGCAACTTCGTGCTGACTGACACGTGTCGCTGTGACGGTGGTCATTTTGGCACGTGTGACGAGCACAGCTCGGGTCCCATGCTCCTCAACTTGCTCTGCTGCCAAAGCCTCGATCATCTCATCTGCTAGCTTCCCTAATGCAGTAAAATTGAAAGCCCTCGCAAAACTGGGGGCAGAGGAACAGGAGCGCCAGGAGCTGTGGTGGAAGTGGCTGGATGGGGCTGCCTTGTCTGCCGAATCCCTTTTCCTCCCAGGTGATGCTAGACTTGGTTTTACAGCGGGGTTGAGTCAGGAGCTCCCGGGGCAGAGTTGTTCCCTGGGAACCCGCGCTGGCTGAGCCGCCTGCACGGTGCAATTATCCATCTGCTGCTCTGTGGGTGTCTGTCCAAGGGCTGGGCGGTGTGAGACAGACAGCGAGCGCCAGCGATATCCTCCCCCCTCTCGCTTTCCATGCCACTGACCTTCTCCTGCCGCAGGAAAGAGGTTAGCTGGATTTGGAGATGTGCTGTTGCTCAACAGGGGAATGCCAGAGTTGAGCATTTCTATTTTCAATTCAGGAAAAATTGTTTTTTAGCTTCCCTCACTTTGCAGCAGAGTTGCCAGGTGATGCCATTGAGGGAACCTGGCTGTACGATTTAGTTTCCTGGCTATATAGGCTATGAAAGCAAATAAATTTTTCCAGTGACTTCAGTGAATTTAATTCCAGGTTCCTAGGCAGGTAATGGGGCCCAAGGATTTACCGCTGTTACGTTTGGCTTGGAAAAAACAACGCTTGCATGGTATTGAATGACGATGGGAAAGTTATTGACGTGTGGATGTTTTTATTTGGCTTTGGAAGTCTTTTGTGCTGAATGGGCTCTGGTTTGGAGGCTGATGATGTTGGCTGGGAAGGTGCGTACTGGTGGCAGATGCTAAACACGCCTTCCCCTGCACAGCTGGCCAACGCGCCCCGGTGCTGATGTGCAAACACCTGTAGATGCTTTCCTGAGTCTCTCGTAAGGGAAGAGTGACTGAAATTGGGAATAGGAGAAAATTAAAAGTACACTGAAGCTCCTAAGTATTAGAAAAGCAAGAAATTAGATTTTCTCAACTCCCACACTGCGTTTGAATCCACAAGGGTTGGTGTTGAGAAGCTTTTATTACATTTCTTGCAATGGATGTAAATTCATGTGTAGTTGAGCTGGCTTTTATCTTTCCCAATTTTTGCTTAGTTTGGGGTGATATGAGAAGATAGTTTTTCTGATTGGACATGAAAACATCAGAGCATCCAGTATTTTGTTCCCTTGCATTAGCGGATTAGCCACAACAATAACAGGAGATAACATGTAAGCCTTGTTACCATTTAGTTTACTTTTGCTTCGCCTTTTCTGAGCAAAGCTTCCACAGTTTGCCAGCTGCTAAATCTAAATTGGAAGAGATTCCCCCCCCCCCCCCCCCCAAAACTCCATGGTCCCCAGCACACAGGGACACCCTGGACCTTTTAACCTCTTCTGAGCATCCTCCTCCTCACCGGCAGCACGGCTCAGCCCTGGCTCCTGGGGACGCTTCTGCTCACTCCAGCTCCCAAAATTGTATCGGAGGATGACATTCCCGTGAATGTGGGATCCTTAGCTGGCTGCATCTTGTCTCGGATCCTTAGCTGGCTGCACCTTGTCCTGCCGGCAGCGATGGCCCATGGTCAGCCGGAATGAGGTTTTGCCGGTTTTGTGTGTGAGTGAGTGACCGCGGCTGTGCCATGCCGGTGCCCTGGGTGCTCCTGCTCTTTTGCAGCCGGTGTTTCCCTGCCGGCGGTTGCTGGAGGGGTGCCCGGGAGCGGGAGGCTCCTGCCCCGGGCTTGCAGGCTTGGCCGCGGGGCCTGATCCAGGGTTGCTCTGTGCACACCTGGATGCCGTGCCGTCCGATCCCTCTTCGGCTGCGCTGATCAGCTCCTGTTGTAAGGTGATGGTTCAGCTGGTCCCGTGAGGACATTCCTCCGTGGGACAGGCACGCTGCCTGATGATGGTCCACAAGCCTGGACTGTGCTGAGTTAACGTTTTCTCCCTATTTCTTATCTTTTTTTTCTTTCACAGTATTTTCTTTTGCATTTTTACTCTATCCTCAGTGTATATAGATCTAAGCCTTTTGAAAAGGTTTTCTAGTTTTTCAGAAGCTTGACTTTTTTTTTTGCTGTATGGTTTCTTAGCTGAGCACAATCCCAGGTTTGGGCAATGGGGATGTGTGTCTGCGCTGAAGCATCGACTGCAGATAAGCCCCAGAAGGCCTCGGCGGAGAAGCACAGCCACTAGGTCAGAAGAGAGGACCATCTGGTGCCATATCCTGCCTCCTACGCGGTGCCGGAGTGGGTGCTTGGGGAGAAGTGAAAAGAAAGTGCTTGCAAACAGAGTGAGCCTTTCCTTAAAATATCCTCCCCAGTGTGACAAAGGATAATTCAAGGAGTCCTTGAACCTGGTGTGGTGACCAACCCGTCACGCCTAGTGATGGAATAACCCTCCTGGGGCTTTCCGCGGCATCTTTGAATCCCTGGGTGTTTTTGATGTGTTTCTGCCTGACATGACTGCCTCGGTTTCCCATCTGTGACATGAGATGATGCTCCTGGTGAAGTTTAAATCATGATTTTCGCTGGGGCATGCTCCCATGCAGACAGTTACTGCGGCGATTCGGGAGGAGGGGTCTGCGTTCGTGCCCACGTGGCCGTGGAGGGTAGTGGCTGTACCGGGGAGCTGGTGCTGGCGGCTGTCCCACACAGGGCATGGCTTTGCAGGGGCCGAGTCCCTTTGAAATAGTGGCGTGGCGGCTGCTGCTGTGCGTCTGTCCCGTCTGGCTCTGAAGGAGGCGTTTTGCTCCTGACCTGCCTCCGTAGCGAGCTCTCCGAGGGCCACCCACGTCTGGCTGCCGGCATCACCGGGCTCCTGGCAGCTCCTGGGATGGCTCCACTGCCACCTGTAGCCTAGGGACCAGGGAGTGCTGCCAGCACCTTAACCACCAGCGTCCTCTAAATACACCCTCTCTGTCCACGGCTCCCACCATGTTCCTGGGGTGCAGCTCTTCCTGTGGCTCTGCCATCCCTTGTCCCCCGTATTGTACTGAAGCTCTTTGCAGGAGACATTTGAGATGGCAGCTCAGCCACCCTGCAGAAGCAGGTTTTGCAAGCACCTCTGCCAAGTCGAGGGATTTACCGAGAGATTTGCATGTGGCAGGTAGAGGTTTGCCATCAGGCTATTGACAGAACCAGCTGAGGAGCCCCATCCTCTTCCTCGGGATCAATACATCACGTCTTCCAGAAAAAAAGGCATTTATAAACCTAACCTAATTGCTCATCTTTCCCTCCAAATGAAAACCTGGTTTCGACTGGCTGTAGTTACGAAGCAGGTGCCTGCAGGCTGAGCCCAGGGCTCGGGGGGATGCAGATGCTCTCCTGCAGCCCCCGGCTGCAGCGAGTTGCGAGCTGTCCCCGCGGGCAGGGTGGGACAAAGGGGCTTGCAGCAGTCGAGGGTATTGAAGCTTTCTGCCATAAATATTTTAATGGGTCTTTTGTATTGCTCGCTTGGCACGGGAATGGCTGCACCACCTGGAATTACAAACTGTTGAATGTGCCAGGTTTTAGTGCAGCAGCAGAAATTGTTGTTCTTAGACTGAGGTGGCTAAAGGTGAATTTGCTCCGCGTGGCTCCCCTGGACAGCAACAGTGCCTCGTCTTTGCAACAAGTACCCCCGGGCAACAAGAGTGTACATGTGTCAGGGCAGGACGCATGAGCAGCTGGACGTGTTTTGGTGCATACGAGGGTGTGTGCAGCTCAGAGTTGCTGTTAGAAATGCCTAATGATTACATATATAGCTTCTGCAATGTACCTGAGATCCCTTGCAAATGCAGAAGAGGACCACAGCAGTTTTTGCACTTTGCACGATCAAGTCTCTAAGTTTCTTTAGCAGCTGAACTTCTCGGGTGTAGAGAGAAGGAAATTTGTTTGATGCAGGGTATGTTTTATTGCAGAGTATTCCTCACATGGGGAAAAGGTACCCACAGGTCTAAATCTGTGGCCAGGCTGTTACCTCAGCTATAAAGGTGTAATTGCAGCACAAGGCTGTTAGCCCCCATGTGCTCTGCAGCTCTGGATGACTTTGGTGGAACTGAGTAGAAATGTCTCTTATTAGCAGGCCCCTCTGCTTTTCTGCCCTATGAATCTTTAGAAGCCCTTAGTGGGACCTGCGAGCCCCTGTAAGCCAGTGTGCTTCAAACTCACTTGTAGGGAAAAATGATCCCTTGGCCTCAGGTCCCCAGGGAGGAAGCCACCAAGTCCTGGCTGGTGGACTTCATGGCTGATCCCGAGACCTTCAGTCTTTGGTGCATCCAGAAACCAGTCCCGTGGGTTGTGGAGACCTTTTCTTACCCAGCTGTCCAGGTTAGTCCAACACCATCCAATGGTTAGTTCAACAGGGTTTTTAACACTCGCCCTTTGATGCCAGCTCTTGCACAACCCATACAGATGTGGACGCCTACATCGGCCTGCTGGATGGGGGCTGCAGGGCTTTTTTCTACTCTTGTCATCAGACATGCTCGTGGCCCTTTGGAACACCGTATCCTGCTGGCACTTGTGCCTGTTCCTGTTTGCAAATGAGGAACTGGAGCCACAGGAGACACAATTTGCTCCCGGCTACCGAAGAGTTTAATCTCAAAGCCAGGAAGCAGCCTCAGGACCTTGGCTGTCAGTTCCCTGCCCAGCACAGGTCCTGTCAATAAGCTTTTGGTGAATACAGCAGGCCTTGTTGAGGAGCACAATGTCCTATTCTCTGCTACGCGTTCGCTAACGAACGTGCAGTTCAGCACGGTATCTCCATCAGCATCGTGCCGCCTGGCCAGCCGCCAGCCCCTCCTGGCTCCGGTTCCCACAAACTCTGTGTAAACACCTGCTCTGCGCGTACACAGCATCGTATCCTGTTCCCGGGCAGGTAGGGAGCAGGGCGGAGAGGCGGGAGGGTAGATCCGGTGATGTGGAAATTAGGATCCTACTCCAGGTACAAGCTTGTCGGGGAAGCCACTGCTTGGACATGGCGCAGATGGGGCACGATCCTCGGGAAGATACTGGTTGAAGCGGTGCCCGGGCAGTAACGGCAGCTGCCTGCGTGCCTCCGTGCTCCTGCCCTGCTCCTTCCCTGCAGCCAGGGACAGGCACTTCGTCACTCAGCACCATGCTGTTGGACAGGCTTTGTGTAGACCTCATGCAAGCGTGCCGTTCACAGTTTGCAGACAGTATAAAATGGTATTTTTTTCTGTGATAACACCCTCTGTCTTGCTTTCTGGACATGGTGTGCTGATAGGGAGAATGGCGATGTTTCTTGTTGTGTATTGGGTTGAATCCAAAGTCTTTTGAAGTTGCTCAGTGAGAAAGCAGGATGAGGCTCAGTCATTCACCAGCTAGGATGCACGCTGGGGCGATGGAGACTCGGGATTCCTGCAGCAAGCTGGGGCCTCGACTGCTGCTGTAGGATGGATTTCTGTCACTATTCCTGGAGGAGCTCTTTGGCTTTTGCAGAAAATTAAATTTCAAGTGAAACTCTTCCCCATATCCAAAGTGAGTGCCCTGAGCGATGGGCTGCAGGGTCACTCCTTTTGAGTGTTTTGAGTGGGTACAGCGATCCGGACTGAGGGAGGGGACAAATTGCAGGGTGGTGCATTGGTCTTTCTCCTCAGATACAGGACTGTGTTTCTATTCTTTGCCCCAATGAATATTTAATTTTGCAAAGTGGAGCAACTTCAGCTGGAGAAGCTGAAAGGGCTGCTCTCTGCATTGCACTGGGTTCACGGTTGGGCATTCTGCTCTAAGGGATTTCTGTTCCCACCCCTGCACAAAGCAGATGAGACGGGGATGGCTTAATCCTCGCGCCCAGCCTAGCTTGTGCTCCATGGGCTGTTCTGGGAGGCTCGCAGTGACGCTGGCCTCGGACAGGGGTGCCTATGGCAGCTGGAAGAAACCGTGCTCATTGAAACTCCTCGAGCACCAGACCTTCCTGCAAACGCTGTTGGTTTATGTAGGTCCGTGTTACGGGCGTCGTTAGCCTCAAAGGAACTTCTGGAGGCAGGTGGGCCTTCCTGCGGTGGGACAACCTGAGACAAACGTGGGCTGATGACCCCGGTTAGCCCAGAAAGTCACCGAGGGAAGTGGAAACAGGTTACAAATATGCTGATTTGCAGGCTCCCTTGACAGCGAATAAATGCTGCTTCATTGGGTGTAGATGTCCAAATGGACAAGCAGCCGAGAACAAGCACATCATGGAGAAGCTCAATGTGATCCTTTACCCTTTTCATGTGATTTACTTCGGTTTTGTTTCCTAGACTACAGCAGCAACCCTCACATGAAAAGCTGCTATTCTTCATTCACAATAAAGCCATCTCCAAATGGATTTTATAGCTGCAAACAATATTTGGTCAGTGTTGTGAAGTGTAAGGCGCTATTACATCAGCTTGGCAGATGCATTACACAGCTGCTGTCTGCAGATGCTGTGGGCCTGCGAAGTTTGGAAAAGAAAAGAAAACAATAGTTACCAAAGAGCAAAGCACTTCAGAGTTTATTGAGTTTTACGAGAGGGATTTGGACTCAGACTGTAGCTGTCCCCTCTCTGAATGTCACTGCAGGCCTCCACTGTACGTGAAAGTCCCGCTGTGCTTGAATCGCCTCGAAAGGGAAGATCGCTAACAATAAGCATCATTCTTGCAATTGCAGTCTGTGCAATGGCCTTGAGATATGGTCCTATGGAGAGGACCCAGCAAAATGTTCTGGACTGTGTAAACCAAATGATGGGGACAGGACAGATTCAGCAGGGTTCCCTGCTGAGCCGCATTAGTTTTTCTCGGTGAGGTAGAGAGCTCTGTATTTCCCCTTTGTCTTTTCCCTGCTTGGCTTCATGCATCCTCCAAAACTCTGTGTCATGGCAACGATCTCCTCCGTAGAGGAACCTCTGAATGTAATAATTGCAGCAGCGTTTTATGAATACCCAGTTTAAAACCTATATAAAAAATGTTACTACACTGGTATGACAATTTATCATCCAGATGCTGCTTGTTTTCAGTAAGACCCTAAAGCCTGAGGTCATACCAACTGTGTGGGGATAGCAGTGTAGTTTGTAAAGTGCTCTGGGATGCTGTAACACGGCGGGTTCAGGCTTGATTTTGTAACAGCACAGCTCTATTCTATAGTAGTTGATGATCACAAAGCCTCTTCCTAAGAGAAACGAGTGGACTTGCATGAAACCTTAACTTCCTCTGCCTTGTGCCAAGTGAGATGCAGGCTGGCTGTGCTGTTCGTAGCCAGTGCTGGGCAGAACCCTGGGGTCTTTTCTGTACTGTCCCAAGAGTGTCCTTCAAATAAGAAATCCCCAGTTTGCTGATGAACATCAACTGAAGCCTTGTTTGAGAGGCGGATATCTTTGGTGCCCCACTGCCTTTCACTGCTATTTTTCCAGAGATTAATATTTGAGGACAAAGGTCATACTTCCGTACAGGATTTATAGTAACATCCAGCTGATGTGCCTCAGGCACAGCAACGTGCTTGCGAATTTGATGCCAGCACTTGATTTTTCCCTAACGTTTGCCCAGGAAGCTGAGTTCAATGGCCACTGCAGAGTGAGCCATGAGTTGGCCAAGGAGCGGCTCTCATGGGACCACAATCAGCCTGTTGTTGGGCCTTGACCTCACCAAAGGGCAGCCGTCCTGCCCCTCCGTCGCTTGTTGGATTCCCCTGCCCCACAGGAGTTGGGAAGGGTTTGTAAGGGAAATGCTCCCCCAGCCTTCACTGCCTGAAGTAAATTACTCCCACCTAGTTTTTCCTCAAATGAGTTATTTTGGGTGCTCAACTGGGGACTGCTCGGAAGGGCCTGATTTTCTGAAGGTGCTGAGTGCCCTCTTCCAAAAATGTCATCCCTTGAGAAGCGAGAAACTCAAAGTCATAAGGGTGCTTAGGAATCTGGGTCTCCACTTCTGTGCCAAAGTCCAAGATGAAACTTTCAGTGGAATAAAACGTTGGGGAGCAAGGTCCTCGCTGGAAACCACGACTCCCAAAGCGGTCCCTCCTTGAGTCGTTCCCGAGCGTGGTGGGAACCCCCATCCTATGGTGCTTTGCACCTCAAACCCCAAAATGCCAGGTCCACCTGCTGGCATGGCGCTGATGGTACACGCTTAGCTGGCGGGCTGTGCGGGACGGGGATTGCCTGCGCCCGCGCTTGCAGAGGGCACGGCACAGCGGGTCCTACTGCAGCCCCCCAGCACAGGTAGGATTAAAACATCGGTTGGTTTTTGCACTTTCCATGATGATCATTGGGAAATTGCAGCTCAGAGAGATGTGAGAGAATAAGCACCAGACTCCGGGGTTAAAGCATGCATTTTTGAGATGATATTTCTTTTCTGGAAAGCAAAGTTTGAAAATATCTGTGGAAAAATGCTACTTTTTTTCCAACTGTGGTGGTCTCCGGCTTAGTTTAAGGCTGCAAGTTGTTAGGTTGTTCTCGGTGAGAAAAAGTCTTGTGAAACTTTTTAATTAAGTGATTTTTTTTTTAACCATGCAAAGGTTAACCCCCTTTTCCCAGCATGTTTCCTGGACAGCTATCAATAAACCTGCATTTCCCTCCCATATCACTGCAGAACCAGAAACAAAAGCTGCATTTACTGTAAACCTGTAACTGTGTTTGCTTTTACTGTTGAGCACTTTAGTCACGCGCGCGCGTTACAGCACAGGGCAAAACTTTGCCTGGCTTGCCAGTTGCTGCATCTTCGGGGAAAGAGGTTGGCAA
Organism: Gymnogyps californianus; assembly: GCF_018139145.2. Taxonomy (NCBI): domain Eukaryota; kingdom Metazoa; phylum Chordata; class Aves; order Accipitriformes; family Cathartidae; genus Gymnogyps; species Gymnogyps californianus. Next base: position 7,781,370 of record NC_059479.1, read on the forward strand.
GGGTCGGTGAGGTGAGCTGGCTTTGGGGACAGGCTTCACCCCAACTGCAAATGCAAACAAGCTGCTGAACAGCCCCACGCCTTTCTGAGGCAAATATATGTGCACAGCCTTGGGCTTTTGTCTCATATTTTCAAAGACCCGCGTGTTTAATATCATCTACTTCATGTGTTGGCGCTCATTAAGTTATTAAGTGCGATTTTTATCAGTATGAAACTATTGACCTGCGAAAAAAATCAACTAATAGAGAAGAAATCTATTGCCACTGCTTGTCCTCAAGTTAGGTGAAGCAGTTGAATGAGAGAGAAATATTTGAAATATCTTTGCAAGACAAACTTCTTTCTTACCAAGACCAATTCTGGGGCCTGTTAAAATCAAGAATGTTTCTGTAGATGCCAGTGGGACTGAGGCTCGATCCTTAACAAACAAAAATAACTTTTTTTTTATGTAAAAGGAAAAAATAGCAGCGTGTGCATAGAAGAGCAGAGAGCAGCTGGTGGCCAGCGGGGACTGCAGGCGGCAGAGCACCCTTGTGCACCTCTGGGCTGCTGTGCTGCAGCTCCATACAGCCGATTAAAGGCCTGAAAAATCCTTAGATAAAGTAGAAGTGACCAGAAAGCTTTTGGAAAAAGTGAAATAGAATAAATATTGATTACGCTGGAGTGTGCTGAAGTATGAAGCCTGTGTGGTTTAAAACAGCCAAAAGATTACTCCCTAGGACCAACTCTGTAAAATAATCAGTGTTTAAAATTTGATTATCAGAAAGCACAAGGACTTTAATCTGTATAGATGTGCTTTAAAACGTTTATTTGCAGCAGCAAGGATGTTTAATTTTTAGCTATCATTCCCTTTATAGATAATCCAGAAAAATGTCTACCAGCTGTAAGCTCCTCTTGTGTTTAGTCAGTCTGGTTTTTGTTTCCTTCTCCCAGGGAAAGGTAAAATTATGTATATTGTGCCGATGTGCATCATTGCCACTGAAATGGTCAGTGTGCTAAATATGGTATTAAAACAGCTTCTCCCATTATTTAATTAAAAAGAAATCTAATAACGATGTAAGAACAACAGCCTTTCCAGTGCATGTGGCCCCATACCAGGTGAAAACATGATTTCAGAAGCTTATTTGCTCAAAATTAAAGACTATAACAGTCTGAACACCCAACCTTGTTCCCAGTGCAGCAGCCGTGGACGCTGCTGTTCCCAGCAGAAACCTCAGCCCATTACATTGCCAAGACAGGAAGCATGGGGAGAGTTTGCAAAATAGGGGAGTAAAATTAGTAACTCCAAAATATAAAAATTGATGTTGGATATACGCTGTTGAGGGGAAAGCACTCAAGCTCCCAGGCAGTGCTCCCTTAGTACATTTGATAGAATACATTTGCTGCTGACTTATGGCATTTGCCCTGTTAGAGTCATTAGAAACATCAGTTTCTAGGAGAACCGTATATTCTTTGTTACGAAATTTCATATATAATTTAGGGAAGCTGTATTTGGTTCAAGTCCCACCTTTGGGTTAACACATTGATAAACGGGTTTGCTTTGAATTTTTGCTTCCTTTTTGACTGCTGCTTTTGTCTTTTTCCAGAAACTGCAATACCCGTCTGTGCAAAGGACATCAGTGATGATTTGATGAAAGAGTTTGCTTTTCTTTCTGGTGAGTACAGTGAACTTCTCCAGGGTCTCTCTCTCTGTGCGGTAATTAAATACTCCAGACAAACTTCCATGCTATTTCGCAAAATGATACTCCGCACGGGATATTATCCATCAGGTAGTCTCCAGTGCCACTAGAAATGTTGTTAATAAAACATTGAGGCAGTTTGAAAGAGCGTATTAGGTTTCTGTCTCAAGCCATACCATGAAATAGTCTTACCTTCAAACACTAAACGCATTAACAAGCGTTTTGCTTTGGAATGTATTTCTATAGGTTCCAGACCAGCGTGCTGATTTGTCCTTGTACTTCCGACTTCTTTTGCTGTCCCATGTAAAGTACGCTCTGTAAATAAAGGAAATATCTGGCACCTAATACGTTTGTTTCTGCCACCTGTGCCTGTGTGTTGTGCTTGAAATCAGAGGCAGGATTTGGCCCGGTTTTGCTATTCTGGTGATGTAAAAAAAACCCTGTAACGATGGCAGCATGTTTTCTGACCTGACTGGTGGACCTGGGCTTTGCTGCTGGCCCTCCTCGAAAGCACGCCCAGGGAAGCATCCTTATCTTTATTCCAGGTGGCCGAGGGAAAGACAAGGCTTGGATTATCACCCTCCCCGATAACGCTCGCTTCAACGAGGTGCCCGAGGAGATCGTATCTAAAGTCTTAACATACCTAACGTCAGTCCCGAGGTATGTGGCTCCCTTCTAGCTCTTGCCTGTGATGGGCAGAGGTGTCGGTCCTGCCTGGGTCAGGCAGGGGATCTTCAGGGTAATGCCACACGTGGGGGTGAGGGGCATCTTCAGCTTTCAGAGTAAGTAAGTAAGTAAGAGGGAGAAGACGAACGATGCAAGCCCTTATGGTGCCAGGCGTGGTATTTAATGTGCCAGTAACTGCAGAGTAAAAAGTGAACATCGTCCCTATGACTTGTCAGCCTGCGTGTATCATAAATTTAGTTTATTAAGTTTCTAATTAACAGCAAGCTTTCCTTAAGCTTTGACATGTGTCACCGCTTAAATACGCCATGCCACTGCAGAATAATATTTTGACATGTACAAATAGAGAGTCATTGCCATGGAAAAAGAGAAATGTAACTGGAGGAAGAGACTAATTACAGGAACAAACCGTTTGGGGTCCCCATTACAGGCGATGGCTCAGCAGCGTGCCGCAGCTCCCATTACCCGCCTGTGCCTTGGGGTTAAGCGGCTGACAGTCTGCCTGTGCCACATACAGGGCTGTATACTTAGATTAATGGCCCTCCGATTTCTTGCTGCTGAGCCTGGTGACTCAGTTACCCGGAATGCTTAATTTCCTTGAGTAATGCCTGGTTTGGCAAATTTCTTCCTGCAGGGAGAGCAGGTTGACAGCAGCTGGATGGGAGCTTTCCATCAGCAGCTGCCCTGGAAGAAGTACTGTGTGTTTAGCCACCTCTGCAGCAAAAAAAAAGAGCCTCTGGTTCCTCTGTCCTCTTTTTGGATGGACTCTGAAGTTTCATGGGCTCCTGGCCCACAGAGCACTGTCCCAGCATGGGCAGGAGCGTGCCATGGTGTGTGCCGGCCAGAGGGGTTTCTCCTTCGTGCTGTGCAGGCAGCCTGTGTCTGTGCATCTGCACTTCCCAGCTCTGCCCAGTTTCTCCAGGGCTTCTTATGTCATATGACTGTAAACACCCTGGCATTAACATGATGAGCAGTCTTGCTGTCCCTGTAATAGGTCAAACTCAATCAAGAAACTAATGAGACCTGCGAGCTTGCTGGTGATTCAAATGTGTTCAGCATGTTATTAGGAAAACCACTTTAATCATGCTTCTCTGCTCCTCCTACCACCATAACAGCCTGCCTCAATACCTGACCATCTTAAAAACATGTGCTTTTTAACACTTTGGAGCCGAAAAGGCTGTGGTTTCAGGGGGAAAGGAAAAGCATCGCATAGGTGAGAGTGGAAGGCGTGTGTCAGCTCTGGTACCCCGGGGTACGCATCCCTCAGTGGCATCACATCATGGGATCAGAGCTCAGACTTTGGGCCAGAAAATCTCTAAAAGAGGTAGATATTTGACCTGCGTCAGAGTTAGCTGTGGATGCACCAACACCTCCCTACCATATACCTATGGATGGGTATGGGCATATCAAAACCACACACACCGTGACTTTCCTATGCAATCAGTAGCAAGGACTGCGTATTGTCCTACTGATACTAGTCTGTCTTGGTTTTGACTGGGATAGAGTTAATTTTTTTCTTAGTAGCTGGTACAGTGCTGTGGTTTGGATTTAGTGTGAGAATAATGTTGATAACACACTGATGTTTTAGTTGTCGCTAAGTAGCGCTTATCTTAAGCCAAGGACTTTTCAGTTTCCCATGCTCTGCCAGCAAGCAGGTGTGCAAGAAGCTGGGAGGGAGCAGAGCCGGGGCAGCTGACCCGAACTAGCCAAAGGGATATTCCATACCATGGAATGTCATGCCCAGTATATAAACAGGTGGGAGTTGGCCAGGAGGGGCGGATCGCTGCTCGGGCATCGGTCAGCGGGTGGTGAGCAACTGCATTGTGCATCACTTGTCTTTTCTTGGGTTTTATTTCTCTTGTTTTTAATTCCTTTTCATTACAATTATTATTATTATTATTGTATTATTCTTAGGTAGTATTATATTTTATTTTACTTTAGTTATTAAACTGTTCTTATCTCAGTCCATGAGTTTTACCTTTTTTTTCCCAATCCTCCTCCCCACCCCACCGGGAGGAGGGAGGGGGAAGCGGCTGCGTGGTGCTTACTTGCTGCCTGGGGTTAAACCACGACATAGACTGAGGAAACCTCATGGGATGTCAGGTTTGCAGTATTTTGGGAAGCTGAATTTCATGAAGCATTTTTCTCCTGGAGATAATTGTTAGGTAAAGCAGATGATGGATGCTGTAAGCTACTCTTCACTCCGCAAGGTGAGTGCATTAGTAACAGAGCCAGGAGGAAGGTGAGTCTTGTAGGCAAGTTAATTTTACTTTAGGATTCCTGGGAACCATGCTGCAGGCAGGAGGCAGCTGCAGAAAGTGCTTGTGTGGAAAAGCTGTACAGAAAAATATGTAGCAGGTCCCCACTTTCCACACCCCGCACATCCAACTCAGAATGCGTGCGGTGGGTTGCCTGCTGAGGGGCTGCCTGCTGCCTGCCTGCCTGCCTGCCTGCCTGCCTGCCTTCAGGCTGGCTTTGCAGAACAGCACTGTGCTTTGGTGTGCTTGAAGGTAAGCGTGACAGATCCCGGTGTTTGCAGAAAGGAGACTCTAAGAATAACAAAGCAGCGCTTTATCCAGGCTTGGAATGAAGACTGCTACAGTGTAGACTTTGCAACAAATACTGATCTTTTGTGTACCCTAAAAGAATTTATTTCTTCCAAGGTAAGTCAGAATTTCAGTAGAAGCTTTAAGAAAAAAAAAAAAAAATCAATTGAAGTCAGTTATGGTATATGTAAGATTGTTATTACAAAAACTGTCCTAGTAACAATTAAAGTAAAGTAAAAGAAAAATAATGCTATCTTTGAAAACTAAAGAAGTCCCGCTGTATACGGCGTTGGTGCAGCCTCACCCTGAGCACTGTGTGCAGTTCTGGGCCCCACAACTGAAGAAGGACGTGAAGGTCTTTGAGTGCGTCCAGAGGAGGGCAACAAAGCTGGTGAAAGGGCTGGAAGGAATGTGCTGTGAGGAGCGGCTGAGGACTTTGGGCTTGTGTAGTTTGGAGAAAAGGAGGCTGAGGGGCGACCTCATTGCTCTCTGCAGCTTCCTGAGGAGGGGAAGTGGAGAGGGAGGTGCTGAGCTCTTCTCCCCGGTATCCAGTGATAGGACGTGTGGGAATGGTTCAAAGCTGCACCAGGGGAGGTTTAGACTGGACATTAGGAAGCATTTCTTTACCGAGAGGGTGGTCAAACACTGGAACAGGCTTCCTAGAGAGGTGGTCGATGCCCCAAGCCTGTCAGTGTTTAAGAGGCATTTGGACAATGCCCTTAGCAACATGCTTTAACTTTTGGTCAGCCCTGAATTGGTCTGGCAGTTGGACTAGATGGCCATTGTCCATGAAGGTCCCTTCCAACTGAAACAGTCTATTCTATTCTCTTCTAATCTTGTTTGACTATCCAGCTTTTTGGTATTTAGACAAGCTCTGCATGTTTCACTTAGATCGGGAAGTGAAGTGCAAAGTGAAGTGAATTAGAGCCGTGGCTGATAACACAGAGTAATGACACAGCGAAGGGTGCTGTTGGCTATAAATACCTCTGAATTTAAATATTCGGCAGCGGGTCCTGATGGCGTGCTCTGATCCCACCAGCCGCAAAGACTCTCTCAGACCTGTGATAAATCTCACAACTGCAGACTCTGGGATCTGATTTCAAGTCCTCCTGCAAAACATCCCAAGTCTTTATTTTTAGTCTGGTGCGTCCTGCAACACATACAAAATTAAGAGTAAGAAAAAAACGGTGACAAGAAGCACCCGGAGAGAAATAATCCTCGATCCGGTTATCTGTCTCCATCTTTCTGCTGCTGGATGCAAATGAAGTCACCCCTTGCAGCCTCAGTGAGAACACATTGATTTATTTTTATTGTCAGTCTAAAAGCTACATCGCAGGACTGGAAATCTGATAAACCTGCAAGGCTTGGGTTGCAAATAGTGACAGACTTGCTCCACTAGCCCCAGAATAAATTAAAGATTTCCCACAGTAGGTTTCAAGGCTTTTGGACAGCTGGGAACTTTCTTCTTTCTGTCTGTGAGGGAACTGATAAAACTAAATTAGCATGCTTAGAGGCTACTCTCTGCATATAACCTTGTCCTGAGTAAATGGCATACTTTGGCATACTTTTATTAACTGACAATGCACTACAGTCTGGCTGCCTTTTCTAAATTACTTGGATTCTGAGTTTTTTCTTCAGGTTTTATTACGATGACAGCAGTGCTGTGTAAACACACTACCTATTTTTTTTTTTTTTCAATTGTAGCCTGTTGGGAAATACCGTGGGGATTTGGGGAATTGTTTCTCGTAGGACAGAGACCTACCTTTTAAAGTTTTAGGGTGTGCTGAAAAATCAAAGGGTTTTATTTTTACCTCAAACAAAAGGATCCTTTTGCCCCCCTCCCGCCCGCCCAGGTCATTTAACTCGTGGTGGGGGTGAACAGAGCTGACAGAAACCTGCAGAATCGTCTCACATTGCCAAAACTATTCTAGCTAAAAAAGGTTTTGGCTGAAAAGTCGTGCCTGATCCAGCTCACAGTGTGTAACCTCACACTTTATTACATGCAGAAGTTCTGTGTATGACCCATGTATAAAATATGCTATTCATTTTCTCTGCTCTTTTCTGCTACACCTCAATGGCAATTGTAGAAATTCGCATGAAACCTTTGCACTTTGGGCATGATGTTAGAGATCCGTAAGATACATTTGTAGGACAGCTTGGGAGCTGTGTGCCTCTACATATCTTCAGTCAATTGTTATTATGAGCCAAAGAGAATTTTATTTTTTTTTTCCTCTCAGCAAAACTGCTAATTCATTTTAAATATATTTGTCAAAGGTGTGGCTATCACAGACCAGAGCAGCAAGATGTGCATTGCATGAAAGCTCCTGTACTGGCTTCAAGTGGTTTTTTTTCTGTAGTGAAGTTGCCAAGTATTGTCTGCCATGTGATACTTCTGAGTAATCCACCATGTGTTTTTGCTTGCCAAACACAAGAGTTACCGAAGACGGTGCTTGCAGTAGGCTGCTTGCATGGGGCCATGCCCAGTGCAGATACCTGACCCAGCTCTCGGGAGCCAGCACGTGTACTGGGACCCTCTCCACAGCACTGAGATGCCCGGATCGGGTGGCGTGGGGCATGGCTATCCTGTTTCAACATCCACAAAATAAATATTGTAAATATTACTTAAGTATCCGGTAAATACACTCATGTCAGAGGACTTGGTTACAAGCTGGCGTACCCTTACCTACGTGCAAACATGATTCCAGTTTGTAATTCAAACTGCCCTGGAGCGTGTATTGTCACGGCTTGAGCCTGGCTGAGCTGTACCCAGCTAGCCTGGGAAGGCAATATTTGAATTACAGACAGGAGCTCACCTGCGCATTAGGTCACCTGCCAGACTGGGCATCCCCGGTACTACTGGCTTGCTTGGTAAGACTAGGGATTTCAAAGCAACTTAAAGGGTTTGGGTGCCAAAAGGGATGTCAGGAAGCCTGTGCTCGCCAAGTGAACCAGAGTGTGTTGGAAAGTGCGTCCTAGCAATTGCTGCCTCTCCAGCGGGACCTCGGGAGGTGCTGGGGAAGCCCTGACAGCCTGTTTCAGCACCAGCTCCCCCTCTCCCCCTGCCAGGCTGGCATCACCCTTCCCTGGCTTGGTGTCACCTCTGCTGCTTTGTTCCAAAACAAGCCAGGAGTCATCGCTTGATTGCTGTAACCCGGGCAAGCGAGTAGCAAGCTCCCTCCGAGGGAAGAGCTCAGCGGTGAGGGCAGGGATGTGCATCTTGGGGCAGCGGGTGGTGGAGGTTGCTGGCCAGCCCTGAGCTGCTCAGCGGGAGCAAAGCTGCCTCCCACCTCTGCGAAGTCCTTCTCAAGACCAGTTCGGGTTTCAAGGGCAATCTGTTATCTCCACCAATCTGTTGTCTCCACCTCCCACGCGATTCAAAGGTGATGCTTAAACCCTGGGCTAACCGTTAGGTGGGCTTCCCAAATTTCTTGCTGGAGTCTGCTCAGGGAAATTTTTTCAAAGGAAAAAATGTGGCATTTGTGGAAATGTCGAAATGTGGTTTGCATTCTGTGTTCTTGGGTTTGGGGTTTTTTTGGGGAACAGAGTCACATTCCCTCAAAATGTTATCTGGTTATCGGTATTTTCTTATCTCATAGTCAACATGAGTCTGACACCAAATTTATCCTAATCCTGGATAGAAGATTGGACACGTGGACATCAGTCAAAATGACTCTCCAAAAAATAGCAGTAAGTCCTCTTTAATGTTAATTTCTTTTAATGTACTAAGTCATGGTGCCCATTATATATCACTTTCAGAAAACACTTGAAACCAGGAGCAATGATGCTCGTGCTTTCTCTCTAGGTAGTATTTTGTTTTATGGCTCTATAATTAATTCAGGCATAGCTCTATGCCCCATTTGAGTGCGTAAATGAGCTGTTTAACTGATTCATTTGCTTGTTTTTGTACTTTTTCATAGTGGTTCAAATGTGTTTTGTGCCATGTTCTGTGCTTTTGATGGGTGGAGAATTTGGCTTCATATATGTTCTTTCTAGACACTGGTTATTAGTGAGACTGTATTTTACCTAATTGTCAGTGACTGAAAGCGTTAGGTTCTTAAAACAGGCTTCACAAGCATTTGTATGTGGGCAGGGGTGGAAAGATCTATTTTAAATATGTATGTATGCACTCATGTATTTTAAATATCTATTACACATGTTTATGTGCTACACATCATTAGCACATACCCTGTCTGAACATATCTCAAAAGTAAGCTTTTTGCAACTCAGCAATGCGTCGTGTCTTATGAAATCAGAGCATGGTATTACAGTAGTGCATGCGGGTGTAGAAAAGTCATGTTTATAGATGCATGGATAGGTAGGAGCTAATTGATAAATGCTTTCCCAACCAGGCCATGCCATGTGGGTAAGTCAATGAAAATATTCTAGGCATATTATTATTGCCTTTGTTTCTGCTTATAATCATTGAACAGTTAAAGGCCTTGATCCATCTGATAGAGAATGAAGTAAACGGTATATACTGAGGAAGCAAGCTCTTACCTGATTCTGGTTAGATCTGATAAAGTTAGATCTTACACTATTTTAAGTAGTTAAGAGTGGTACAGCTGAACTTGGTGTTGAAAATGTCTGGCTTTGATGGCATTTTGCTGATAGGCATCCCGTAGAAGGAAGAGAGGGTTACCTTTTTGCAGTGTGCATAAGACACCGCTGTCAATAGTTTGGGTTCTGGTTTTCCTGAATGTTGTAAACTGAATTTCCAAGTATGGTTACCATAGCATTAAAGAAGCAGCAGCATTTAAAAAGTAGTTCTTTAAAGTGATCATCAAAATTCAGTTCTGCTGCCAGTGTTTGAACAGGGGCTAGTACTAAGAGCATCCTTTGAGGATGATGTAGTTGCTTTGCATAGTTTGGAAATTTCAAATGTGAAAAAATCCTGTCCTAATTTGTAGCTTCTACAGAAGTGTCATTTATTTTGTGTTTAATAAGAAAATTTAATTATTGTGTGACCTTTGAGCATACACCCTATTTGTATACCTGTATGCGCTGTGTGTCCATGTAGAGAAGTGACTTTGCCTGTAGTATTAGGGCTGTCCATGTAAATAATGTGGAGGTGCTCTGTGCAAAGAGGAACGAGAAGCAGGAAACCTGAGTCCACTAAGTCTTAAGACTTGGGAATCTTGCCTTAAAAACAGGGTCTGGCCCTAAAGGGCTGTCTTTGTGTCCAGGAGGCGTTTGACTAGACTTGCCTTTGTACAGCTAACACAAAAGATTACATCTTGGTTTCTTTCCAGTCATAAACCATAACCCATGCTGCAATTAAAAAAAAAATCTTTTTTCTGATCTTTGTATAATTTTGGAATAAAGAAGTGCAAATAAGCTGCATTTGAAATACACCGAGTGTCCTATTTTTTGAGCGTATGTATATGCAATTGCAGCTCTGCGCTTATGCATCTGATCCAGAAAAATCTTGTATCAGACTGTACAGATTTTTGTTTAACTCTTTGTGTATGTCTCTAATTGCATGGGCAAACCAGGCTCACGCTGGTACTGCTTGCTTTGGGGAGCGAGGCCCTGCTGCCAGGGTCAAGCCTCGGGTGTTGGCGGGAGCATCTTTCCATACTTCCCCCACAAAATCCTGAACAACTTTAAAACGGACCGCTGAGGTAGTCGCAGCGGGGGAACGGGAAGGGCAAAAGCTCTAAGCTGAGAGCCCAATCCTCGAAGGAAAGAGCTGGCCCCGTCTGCAGGAGGATTTTTGGCATTCCACCTTAAAAAACAAACCCGGCGCTAGGAAGGAGAGCGGGGCTGCCAGCCGGGAGCCGGGTGCCGGCAGGGCTGCCTGCCTGCCTGCCTGCCTGCCCTCCTGCCTGCCCGCCCCGGGAGCGGGGCGAGCTCGGGGAGCGGCGCCGTGCCCCGGCCCCGGCCGGCGGCGGGGGGATGGCCGAGGCGAGCCCGCGGCGGGGCGGGCGGCGGGCCGGCAGGAATGCGGTAAGGCTCCGGGCCCGCCGTGCTGCAGCGCCCAAGGACGGGGGCGGCCGCACCGCGGCGGCGAGAGGCCTTTTTGTACCGGGGCGGGGGGGAGAAGATGGAGGGAGCGGGAATATTGGCCGGAGCGATTTTAATTGAGCAGCGCGGGGAGTATTTTTTGGTAACATCTTCCGTGCGGGAGTAGCCGGGCTCTTCTTGGGGGCGTTGGGCATCGCTGTCCTGCAGTGCTTCTTCCAGCGCATCTCTGAAATGTCGTGGGAAAAGCTTTATTCGTTGCTTTTACCGTAAGAGAAAGCCTCTCGCAAAGAGGGGGCCCGAGGTAGAATTTGTGCTCTGGCGATGCTAACAGCATCTTTGGGGGTTAATTATGCAGCCGGCTAAAATAAAGGTAGCAGAACGCTTTGGAGTTTCACTTTGGCTCTGGGGGAAGTTAAAGCTCAAATTAGCAGTACCTGGCATTTTGTTGTACGGCTTTTCCTTTAAGGGACAGCAGAGAGTCATTCACTTCAGCACCTGTATAAGGACCGCTGGCCTCAGTCTCCATTGCTTAGAAACAAGCTTACTGGCAGATACTACTTTTTCTTCATGTTTATTGATTTCCAGCCTCAGGAATGTCCCAGTGACCTGCAGGGAAGAATATTCTCTGAAAATTAAATTCCTAAAATTAGGAAAAATCACATTAAATGTGTCAGGATGAAATATTCACTAAGGAGGTAAAAACTGTGGTGCTTTCAATGCATGCCCTTTCTTGTGCTTTATTAGCCCAGTTTGTCTATATTGATTATATCAGGACTCTCTACGTGGTTATAGTTGAGTGTGCATTTAAACAAGTTGCTGAACTGGGGCCTTAAGGTGTACACATTTGTGTCCTCAGAAGGGGAAGGATGTTCTGAGCGTGGCCTTTGGTCAGTGAGATAGTTAATAGTAGTGAAATGTTGCCAACTGCCTGATTTAGTGGAATTGCGCCGATAGTTTTGTGCCTTTCCTGATATGCTGCAGAGGAATAGCAGAGGGCAAAGGCTTTAGAGGGTTCTTTTAGGTGTTTTGTTGCATAAACCCAAGTTTGTCAAATGCACAAGATTCTTTGTAGTGTTATAAATAATAAGATAAAACATAAGGCAAGATTAAGGACCCTTTTGTCTTTGCTTTCTTGAATATATTGTGGGGAAGGGTTTTTTTTCCAGCAGTACCTTCAGTATCATTAGAGTTCAGTTTGCAGGTTAACTTATCTGCACTTCAGCCCTTAGAAGAACTAGAGTTGTAGCAGTGATTAAAAAAGATATAGTCCCTTCAGGAATGTTATCTCTGAAGAATTATTGGTCTATCTTTATATATATAGAGAGAGAGATATGTATATATATTTTTTTAACATTTCGTCCTTTCTCTTAAGTCTCTAAGAGGGCACAGGACATGGCTTGATTGGTGGCTGTCTTTCTGCAAGCTTATTTTTTGGCTTGTTTGTTTTTTTCCATGCTTGAAATACATTAGGTATCATTTGCAAAGCTGTATTTCTTGTTTTGTAGCTACTCGTAAGTGCTGACCTTGATCCTGTATGTATAAGATCAGCTGAAAAATCCCCAAACGCTTTCTAAACTGAATGGAAATCAAACCACCTATCCTGGAAACCCAGCTACCTCTGAGGTGAAATGTATCAAGGAGCAAAAGGGATACAGTTGTGTGTGTATGGGGCATAAAGTTGTATCAAAGAAGAGTTTGCCCTGTGGCGGATGTGGCAGAAGGATGTGAGTGGCAGGTTATGGTCTCTTCTTGTATGTTGTGTGGAACATGTTGGCATCCTGCATTCACGAAGCCGAAGGTGTCCAAAGGCACCTTTGCTCTCAGAGAGGCGTTTCACACCTTATCACTATTGCGGTGTAGTTGTGGCAGGCGGCTCAGCTTGCCTCCTGATCGCTGGTCCATCTGCCTGGAGCTGTGGGTTTCCTGCCCGAGGGCTCATAGGAGAAGACATTCAAAGTCTGCAGGTTCCCATGGGGCGATACGGTTTGGAGACCCAGGCCCTTCCTCTGGGGAGTCAGTTCTGCACATGAAGGGTGCATGTCAAAAAGGACTTGAAGGAGTAGGAGAGGGCAAAGCAGACTCATCTCTGCTGGAAGTGCCAAACAGGGTTAAAGGTGATGGGGGGTGGAGGGGGATAATGAGATAAGACCAAGAGAGGATGCATCTCTGGCTGGTTGTTCTTCTCAAAGATATTCCTGATGCATTTTTCAGGAGGGGGTCAAGGTAGGAGCCTAAAGTTCAGAGACCTGAACACACTGCTCTGTTTCTGAGCTGGAAACAGTGACTTTCCCCAAACTCTGTGGGACTTCACCATTGCATTCACCTACAATGGACTCATAACCATGCAGAAGGACCTAAAATTGCATTCTCCGAGCTCCTTTAAAGCTTTATAAGACCATTGGACTCACAAGGCTTTGGTTTAAGTAATTTTGAGCCATTAACACCAGGGGTGCAGGGCCTGTCTTGAAGCAAAAGTATCCTATCCTTTGAGGTTTGCAGCTCGTGGTGGCTCCTTGGTGATACCTTTGAAACCTTGTTGGGGGATGCTACTGTTGTCCTGTCTGCAGAGAAATGCCCACTGGGAAATGAAAAGGATGTAAAATGAGGCAAACACGGACATAAGGGTGGGCATGAGGGAATGACACAACGGACTCACAGCTCTGCAGGGATGGGCATGACATTGCCGTGAACGCAGACTGACAGGTCTCTTCCTGGGATGTCCTAGTGCCGTGGGACATGCTGGAGTGTCAAGGATTAGCCAGGTCAGCCAACAGGCCTGGAAAGAGCGATAGCAGCGTTTACTGGGTCCAACGGAGAGCCAGTGCGGTGAGGTAGGAGAGGTAGCCAGCTTCTCTGGGATGTGCTGGAGGATGAGTATTGAGCTTGCCAGAGACTTTCCAGTGAAATATTAATGCTGTAAATTTTCAGTTCATTCAAAATGTCTACAAGCCTGTGCCAGTTCTGGTGGTGCTTTCCTCAGTGACGGTTTTCTGCATCCCAGGCAGATATTCTTTTCAAAGTGAGGAACCACTCCAACTCCTTGGAGATATCCGGTAGCCTGTGGATGATTTTCTTTCTAGTAATGTAGGAAGCTTAAGTTAAAAATCCTGAGCTGAGCAGGGTCTCCGAGACAGGTTTCTCTTTGGAGCTGCGTCTAGTAGCTGGGCTGTTGGAGGGCCTGCCTGGGGTTGTCTTGCAGGAGAGCTGATCTTGTAGAGCTAATTAAACAGGTATTGAAGCAGGGAGCTGAGCGTGGATCTCCTGCAGCCTCTCACCCCCGCTTTCTTGGGCAAGACCTGTCTCAGAGCTGCGAAGGTCTGGTGATTCCATGGTCAGGTTTAGACCTTTGGCCCATCTGCAGGTTTGATGGGGTTGGGAGTTGGTTCCTTGGGTCTCCCGTGGCTGTAGCCATCGCTGTGTGCCTGGGGCTGGCAGCCGTTCCAGAGATGCTGTGTGCTAACCAGGTGCTGTGGAACAGAGGTACAGCACCCAGGGCCTGGAGCCAGCACAAACGTCTCCGTTATTTAATGGTTTGCTCTTGTTTCTAATGCCAAATCTTTGTCCCTGGCACCATTCTTGTTGATTTCCAAAGAGCATGAATTTGGCACTTCATTCACATTAATTTCTTTATTTTTTTTCTGCTCCTACTTAAAATAACAGCAGGTCAATATATTGAATTTACGTGGCTTATTTGATCCTAAAAGTCATTGTCCATTTTTAAGTGGAGTTGTGGGCAATGGAAGCCACGACCTGACCTTTCCTACACAAGAAAACGTAGCAAATGAGTTACAATGCAGTTCATGGATGTCAGATATCAACTGTAAATCATAGCTTTTTTGAACAACACTAATGCATGTTTATGGGAGCTATCTTTGTTTTGAAGGCATAGATTAAGTGCCCTGCAGTGCCAAATACCTAAACGCATTCATTACTCTCACCCTTGGTATAGATACTACTATCATGTTTCATGGAGGAGGATAATATAAGGAGGAATATATGGAGAAATGTAACCTGGCCTGGCAGGATCTCAGAGTAAATCATATGTCTTAATTAACTCAATTCTTCGCATCATGCACTTATCCATAATTTAATGATATGACTCCTACTTTCTTAAAAATTCTTTTTCTTTCTCAAGCACCCTTTTCACAGATCTGTTTAAAAACGCACCTGCCAACCATATGCTTGAAAAAAGGCTCCAGCAGCATAGACAGGAAATTCCAAATTCTTACCACAAATTAAATGTTGCCTGGTAATTACCAGGGACAAGAAAAGTATGCTTGATGCAGTTATGGGATGATTAGCGAGTTTGGCAATAAATTTTGCTTCCTCAATCTGTCATTCCTCTTGATGTTCCAGCCCTCTGTTCCCTGCTAAGTGGTAATTTCACTCCCCAAGTTATAATGCTGAACACAATATATAGTATTAAAGTTTATAATAAGTGGCCCTCCAAGGTGCGTGGCTGAACTCCTGCCTGCTCCAAAGGGAAGTGGGACTGGACAGTTCTCCCACAGTTACGTCTCGTATCTCTAAACCACTTACAGCATCTCCCTCCTGTTTTGAAAATAAGAAAAGGCTATCGGGGGCAATCAGAAAAAAATACTAAGATCTGAACGATTTCCCCTCTTTTCAAGGCATTTGAAAGCCGTTGTTGGACCTGCCATGTCCTCAGGTTGAATGGCATCTCTGTTTCCTTGCAGGCGTCTTTCCCAGGGAACCTGCACTTAGTGATGGTTCTTCGTCCCACGGGGTTTTTCCAGCGCACCTTCACTGACATTGGATTTCGGTTCAGTCAGGAGGATTTTCTACTCAAGTTACCGGTACGAGCGTGCAGAGGTGGTGTGCCTGTGCGTGATCGGAGGCTGCCCATGCACCTCGGGTCTGGGGGTGACAGTCTCCCACTCTGCAGGCACCTATGTGAAGAGTAACTGGAGTGTCTCTGCCAAAAATGCCCTATTTCCACCAAATCTCTCTCCACCAAATCTCTCCTGTAGCGTTTTTCAGCTCCCTTGTGCACAGTTTGCTCCCCACAGAGCATGGCCATGGTAGTGGGAGGTGGGCTTCTCAGCCTGTCCTCATCCCCCATATAGGCTGCATGCTTCTGTGGAGGATAAAACCATGCTCAGGAATTTGTTTAAAGTCTGAAAAGTCAAGGACGTGTCTAGTGAAGCTTTTGCTATGAATTCCACCCATAATCGCCATTCATCTCAGTGTAAACTCCGTACCAACATCATGTTGGTATTTGTTTCTAAAATAGCAATTGAAATGGTTTTATATTCTCAAGTCAAAGTTTCCAAGACTTCTAAAGCCACCTTGATTATAGGACATAATGAGAGTAATTAAGAGAAGAAAAGTACATTTATGGAATCTAAGGTTGACGCAATTACAAATGCACAAACCAAACCAATGTTTTCCTTTAGGAAATAATATGATTTTGACAAAATTTGCATTTTTCACTCTAAAATGATTGTCATTTGCACAGTTTTGAAAATTCATGACTTATCCCAGGGCAGATCAAGACACACAAAAACTCATGAGTATATATGTATGTGAAATTGGCCAATGCTTCATAACTTATTAAAATGTATATATTTTTCCAGATTACTGGTCATCCCTTGCAAAAACCTGCATTACTTTTGCTTTCAGCTCTGTTCTGCAGTCAGATACTGCAGCATCTCACTGTGCTTTGCATTTAAGGAAGAAAGCACCTGGGAGATCAGGGTTGGCTTACAAAAATGGTCAAATACATCAAATAAAAGCCATGTTAAGCCGTAAGCATAAGAAGAAGGCCATGCTGTAGAACAATATTTAGAGCAAACCCGATTTTTAGATACATAAAAGATTTGAAGGCTTGATCTGTGTATGACTTGAGTAGAAGCGATGATCAACCAAGTAACGGTGTTGCCTTGTTTGTAGGTTGTTATGCTGAGCTCAGTTAGCGACCTGCTGACATACATTGATGAACAGCAATTAACCCCGGAGTTCGGAGGCACCCTGGAGTACTGCCACAGCGAGTGGGTCGTCTTCAGGACTGTACGTACCGGGGCTGAGCACTGGGCTCTTGGGTGTTTGGGATCGATTGAGGAAGGTTTTCTGTAAGGCAATGAGGAATGGGGGGCTGAAAGTAACCCCTGAAGCCAACTCCATTTCCTCGATCAGATTTGCAAAGGAGTCAAGTGGCGTTAGGCAGTCGATGGGTTTATAAGGCAATTGGATCATTAGCTCCCTCAGGCTCCTTTTGAAGCTGCTCCCGAAAGATCTATCTTCTTAAGTCTTTATTAAAATTCCCTTAATGGTAGATACAAAATAGGCTTTTTTTTTTTTTTTTTTTAGTAATGGTTGCTTCATGTGATTAATATCACAAATGTGTTTGGGAACCAGGGCAATGAGACTGCTTTCTGCACACTGACCGAATGCAGAGAATTCAGAAAATTTCCTTTTATTTTTTTTTTCTTTACAAGAATTTTCCTTTAATACTGCCAGGAATCAGGCATTTAATTCTCTGAGCTGTGCCTTGCCATGTGTTTCTATGCTTCCTGTACACTCTTAGTTTTCACTGGGACTTTGTCTCCCAGATTAATGGCAGGTTGGATTCCCAGTTACCTTCCCAACAAATCAAAGCACTAATGAAAAATGTACCAGACATCCTAGTGCCCCTTGTCCTGCAACATCATCCACACCAGCAGAGGTGGAGCTCAGTATGAAGACAAAAGCACAAGACATTGTAGCTGGAATAACTCAAGCTATTGCTCGTGCCATTAACTTTGTGCCAGTTTACGCTGAGGCACTGCCAAATTAATGAATTTTTTAAATTTTTGGCTCTTCATTTTGTTCTTTTGCATGATGTGTTAAAGCGATAGTGGCATAGCTCTCACACTTGGAGACAAAAATGACAATCTAAGAAAAGGATTGTTTCTAGACCGTAGCTGCATACGATAGATAAGTGTCCATATGAAAAACCTCTCTCAAAATTCCCTTGTAGTGGTGTAGCTCATAAAACATTTCCTGAAAATTCCATGGAAAACACATGCTGTTTAAAATATAAATACGATCAGTTACATTTGAGTTTATTACCCCGTTCTCAAAAGCAGAGCTGGAGCTGTGAGTGGGACCGGGGGAGCCCCACCTTGCCCCGTGGTGTGGGAGCTGTCTGGCGTCCAGAGCTCCCACTTGCTGTCTGTGATGTGCTGGGGAGGTACCAACGGCACTCATTTCCATCCCACTGTCTCCAGTTTGTCTCTGGCACGCTGCTTAGCTCCCTCCCTTGTCCTCTTGGTGAAGCTGCAGATGAGGTGGCCATGGTGCCAGACTGCCTTGTAACCCGCCATTCGGGCTTGCAAAGCTGGAAGGATCCATCACCAAGAAGCCAAATACATCTCCAAAGCCCTACTGCCTGGAAGTGGTTCCCAGTGTCGGTTAACCAGAGGAGGAGAATAATAGAAGAGGAATTACAGGAATTTGTGAGATGGATCCTATAGTGGCTTCTGCTATAGACCTCCAATATGCGGAAGGAAAAAAATCTCAGAGTGCACAAGAACAGGCAGCAGAAAACAAAGCTTGCCCAATACTATCTTTATTTAAGTCCCTGTTATGGATTCAGACCGCACTAAAAGCCACCTGGCCACATGTTGGTGGCCACTAGCTAATGCACCTCAGCACACATCAGCTCCGTCTGCAGTGGACATCCCACCCACCTCTCTCGGAGCAAGCTGTTAGGCTCCCCTGCAGATCTCAGCCTTGGCTCCTCACATACTTTTAACGAGCTGTAGGAATACCCTGAATCCCAAGCTGATTGCAATTATTGTCTCCCACCAGGCAATAGAGAGTTTTGCACTAACCGTGAAGGAAATTGCACAGATGTTACAATCCTTTGGCACGGAGCTGGCAGAGACCGAGCTACCGGACGACATGTATTCAATTGAGCGCATCCTGGCCCTGCGCACGGAAAAGTACTACCAGCTCAAGGTATGTCTCATCAGCAACTCCGCCGCACGTTTCCAGCCCCTGTTTGCTCAGCAAGATGGGATTTCTGGGGTTTGACTGCCTGTTTGTTTGGTGCCCACTCCTCCTTCCCTCCCATGCATGTGTACGTGTCGACAGACAAAATAAAACACAGCATGACTATTTCTGTATGTTACCCTTACATTTGCCATCCACTCAAGCAAATTACCCTGCCAGCATCCAGCAAACTGTCTCAGCTGCCGCCTCCTTGCTGGCTGCAGAAGTTGGTGTCTGTAGTGTGCTCCTCCCCTGGGCTTTGCACATCTCGCTGGCAGGAGGGCGGGTGGGAGGCTTTGTCACCCGTGTGTTCGTGGCCCCGGTGGGATTCCCTCCGCTTCACCCCCACGGCTGGAGGAAGCAAAGATCATCAGCAGGTCTGGAGGGATGGTTTGTCCTCAGGTCCCTCCGCCTGATGCAGCTTCCCCGGGGGGGACTTAAGGGAACTGCGGTGGAGAGCGTCCGAGGTGAAGACTTTGTGTGAGCGCATGGTACAGAGCATTCATGATGTGATCCCTGTCTTCATGTGAGCCTTCATGTTTCATCTTAAACAACATTTGTTTCTATAATATTTTAAGATTTTTTTTTTTTCCAACGATTTGTGATTAATATTATTATAGGAGTTAGTGGAAGCTTTAGTGCAGCCAGCTGCTGCTATATCAAGCTGTTGTCTTTGCTGCTCCTGCATCTTTCTGGGGACAGCACAGGCCTGTCCCCAAACCCTCACTTCCGAAATGGTTCCCGTGTTAATAGCCGTGCTGTGTGGCTGAAGAATGAGCTCCTTTGCTTTGTGACAGGATTCGTTTACATAGCTCAAAGAAGTGTATCTATTTTCATTTATAATCATTTGTCATTCACATGACTGAGTTCCCAGAAGGCTGCCTGTAAGAAATATGCAAAACGACATCCAGTGTGCTGTGTGTAGGCTTAAATGTATGTGCGTATGTATAGAAAGTATCATTATAGATACTGCCAATAGTCCTTTATTTCTTCTTTTGAAAATGAAGAGAGCTGTAGTATAAAACAGCAGCTACATATATTGCAATATGACTTACTGACTTAAACTTCATGCTTAGGACTATAGCCAAAGTGTAGGGGGCAAATAACGGCTACACAATGCAGTCCTGTATATAAACCAGTCAGTAATACACACTTTCCTCTGTGGAGAAATAAAACATGTCATGTGTTTTCATTTGCATATAAAGCACAGCAGCACTCAGTATAAGGCATCTGTTGCTTTTAATGTCTCGTCTATTAATTTCAAATATCAAAACCACTCGTTGGCTTTTGACAGAAATGAAGTCCGTTGGCTTTTTTCTTTTGTTCCTTCTAAGACCATGAAAGATGAAAGCAGATGAGAAACTGTGCACAGATTGTGATGACAGCAAGACATGGGATCCTTGTCTCTCTCATAACAACCCCAAGATTGGTACAGCTGATTCCTGAATTCAGATAATGAGTCGATCAGAATAATTTATGTAGCTGTGATACTGAACAGAAGCTGGTTGCAAACACAATGAAAAAATGACAGAAATTAATTAAACAGTAACTAAGAAATTAACCTCTTTGATATACTGAATGGGAAAAAATCAAGTTAACACCTGTTTGACAGTCAGGCTACTTTGTCATACGTATCATGAAAGGCTTTGACTCAAAGGGGGAACGTGGGGCTCTGGAGAGTGAGATTTAAGAGGATGAAATAACAGTCACCTGCGATCTAAGGCATGCTGCATAATTCCTCTTCCCTTTTGAGTCTCCTGGATGCAGTAGTATCAAAAGGAGACGGGGTTTTTGCCTTGTGGTCATCTTCCATGATGTTTAGTGATAGGGATGCAAACCGGCAGCGGACACTGTGTGTGGGAGAGGAGAAGCTCCCGTGGCCGTGTCCTCCTGCTCCTGGGCTGCTGCCCTGAAGATGCTGTTATGTTTAGGTTGCTGTGAGCTATCTGGGGCAGGCAGACGTTTAAGCAAGTCTGTGCTTTCTGAATCTTCTCCCTAAAGTGGTTTTGCTGTTGTTTCTCTTGCAATAGAAATCTGGCCATCTTCTAGGATGGGCTCTTACTCCTCCAGGAGCTGGCTCTCCAAAGGAGCCATGCACAGGTCTCTCCTTCAGGGCTTCTTCCAACTCGGTTCATGAGCCACATCTATTTTCTCCTTCCTTCTCACCTCTGTGTTTGGTCTCTTTTTCTGAAAATAATTGACTAAATGCATCTGTTTGCTTTGGGGCTGAGCCCACCACAGCACAAAGCACCTCAGCCGATGCTCATGAACACACCAAGGGTTGACATTTTCCCGAAGTGGAGGGTACATTGAAAGTGCTGACTTGCCTCTATACGTAGAGGCTCTAGTAAGTGGTGCCATGCGGTCTCAGTCCCAGCTTTGTCCCACTATGGGATGCTCTTCCTACAACCTCCTGTGACGACCTTGATGGAGAAGCACAGCCTCCAAGCTGCAGAAATACTTGCTTGAATACATGAACTTGTAGATAGATATCTAATACAAACCCACCTGCTCACCGAAAGAGATCTGTGGTAGTGCTGTCCTCCTGCCTCTTGAATCATTTTGTGGCCTGCTGTTTTCGTGCATGCCAGTTTCCACCCAGCCTGGCGACCAGTCCATGGTTCAGCCTCCTCCAGCTCCAGGGGCTAACCCCACGTTAAGGGGGCTAAAACATCTGCTGGGAGTCCTTTGGTCTGATGGATACTGGTACTTCATTTCATACAGGGAAACTAAGGCAGGAGAAACACGAAATGACTTATTCTTACCTCACAAAAAGTAGCCTGAATCAGCAATGTTTTGCATTATACAGGAAGATATTACAGCAGTCACAAAAGAGGGAAACTTACTTTTGAGCAGTTTTGAAGAGCCTGACTCCGGGGAATGCAGTCAGGACCAACACCGCGAGAGGCCTGGGGACTGGGAGACTGTGAATCGGTGAGTGCACTATGTTCCTAATTTGCCTGATTTTTGAGTGGAAACACTCAAGTTATTTAAGTGTAGATGTCTTGTTTAGGTCACCTATCAAACAGGTAAAGACAAAGATACCAGAGTTTTGCTCCAGACCCATCAAATTGCTGGGTGACTCCTGTCAAACGACTTTGACCTGCTCTGATTTTTTTCCCCCACTGACACGATGAGGCTGTGGAGCAGATGCAGGGTTCTCCCATGCCAGGCTCCCAGGTATTATTCAGATAAATGGAGATAGCAACAACTGCTTCCCACAGGTGCTGTCATCTGCAGTGATGATTTCATTAAAATTCTCTCTGAGATCTTCACAAGTCATATATACACACGCCCGTTGACTTCTCCTGAGAGCTTGGGTCCAGAAGGCCTGAATAGGTGATCTCTAGGGCTTGTCCATCTCTGCTTGTCCTCTGTTTGCAGATTGTTCCAATCCTGTCCTTTTTCTGTGCTCAAGGTTACTTGGTCAGCTGCATGAGATGGAGACTGCTTTTGATGGCTTCTGGGAAAAACATCAGTTAAAAATGGAGCAATATTTACAACTGTGGAAGTTTGAGCAAAGTTTTCAAGAGGTATGATCAGATGTGCTTCTGTTGGCAGAAGGAAGAGTTGGAGACGAAAAGGAGGGGAGAGGAGAGAAGTTTTTATGCTTTTTATTTTGAGAGTGTTTAATTTATGCTGCTGTTCCTTGACTGGCAGGGCTAGCTAGCTTGGGGAGACCACTGTGCTTCCTCATTCAGAGCTAATTTAGGTATCACTGCCCTGCAGTTGCATAGATTTTGCTGATAGAAGCATCTCTGAATTTAGAAATTAGTTCTTGGACACTAGTTTTATTATTGGATTTAGCAGTCTTAGCTAAAGTGTGATTAATTTTGGTCTGAGAATGATTTTCTGCCTGTGCTTTGTATCCTTTTGCAGCAGTCTTCTTCTTTGTGTCTAGGTCAAGAATGCCATTGAATTTTTAATGGGTCAGCACGCGGAGCTGCCTGACACTGGCGACAGTGTCCCCCAAGTAAAACAGAGGCTCAAGGACTCGGATCATTTCGATGGTATGGCTCAGGTGAGATAATCTTTCACAGAAAGAGGCACTAATGAAACACAAGAGGCACATTCTGTATTTGTGGTAGGAGGTGTTTTCTGAAATTACCTGGTTCTGGTGTAATTCGTTGGTAAGTGGCTGCACAAAAGGATTGATTTCTATCTTCGCTCTGCGCAGCAACGCTGTGATCACTCTGAAAGCCAGGAACAGGGTGTTTAATTATCATGGTTAAAATAAATTGCTGAGCCACCATGAAAATCCAGAACAGATAAATGTCTGAACATAGGGAAGGTGTGGGAGTTAATGAGCTGGAAGAAGAATTATTTATAAGTTAAGTGCTTTAGCAGTGCTAATAGGCAGAGACTTGTTGCCAGGCACATGGAGAGGCAAAAAAGTTGCTGTCTTGACGTGTCTGTGAGTTGAACATAACGTATGGATGAAGATGAAGAGATGTAGGGGAAAGAAGAGTGAAGAGAGATGATTCACAGGAGGCCAACTGAGGATGTGACTTCTGTAAAGGGATGTGCTTGGCAAGTGGACCAGGGTCAGTGTAGACATCCTAAGGGATCTAGACACAACCCCCAGAGGCTTCATTGAAAGTACGAGTCCTAGGGGAAAGGTCTAAGGCTTTTTGGCCATTTGGAGGAAATGTTTGTGGAGAGAGGGAGGAGGAACAAAAGGCCAGGCAGACAGGGTGCAACAGGGAAGCAGTCCAAGCAGAAAGCCAGCCCTGGAGAAGATGTAACCATTATGCTGACCAAGGTGTGCAGACAAGATAGCATGTTCTTTGCATCAAGCTTTGCTGCAAAGGGCCTGCTTTGTCTTTGCATCAAGCTTTGCTGCAAAGGGCCTGCTTTGTTTTCACCACGAACCTTAACTGCTCAAATTCCCTTTCATGCTTATGAGGATAGTGTGCCTAAACTGGGCATCAGCTGCACTTTTTTTTTTTTTGAGTGCAGTTCCTGGAGATGGCAGCAATACGTTGCCAGCAGCAATTCACAGCATTGCTAGTTTGGTGAAATACTGTTTTCTTCTTCATCCTCTTTTTGGATAGCAAAAGTTTTTTTTCCCAGATGATGGGTGCCATTTTATCCTGCGTAAGCCACCCATTCTGGCTACTCCTAATGGCAGTCATCTCCATGTGTACCTGAAACCTGGTAAGACGAGAAAGTGCATGTTGTTATATGTAGATATTTTGGCATTATTTCAGTAAGTGTGCAATCCGTTCTCTTCCTTTCACTGCAGGATCTGATAGGGAAGGCTCAGGTGGTGATACTACACGGACACCAGCTAGCAGCAAATCATCACTACGCACTCAACTTAATCTGCCAGCAATGCAACGAGCTGCGGCACCATTCTGATGTCTTGTCTGATGAGATCAAAAGGAAGCAGATGCGACTGCAGAAGACCTTGGATCTTCATACCCGCCTTCAGCAGGTAGAGTTCAGAGACACGGTGCCCTGAGAAGTAGATAGTTAGCTTCTCCACTTCTTAGCTGGAAGCATCTGAAATTTGCAGCTTTGCCTCAGCAGTTCATGGTAGGAAAGTGTTCCCCAGAGGCTGGAGGAGTGCTTCACCCCTCACTTAGCTGGTTAAATTAGCAAACAGATATCTGCTGGTGCTCTGAATAGTCAGCAGAAAGAGGTGGGAATCTCCCAGGGGGCAATTCAGAACACCAAAGTTCAGCTGCTGCTGTTGCTCATGCTTTCATGCTGCATTCATGTATTAATTGACTTTTGAGGTTTTCATACCCAGTGCAATAGAGGCATAGCTTTCAGATAAACTCCAGCCCTTTTTTGTTAGTGAGTTATTAAGAATGAGCATAGCTGACTGTAAAATAAGGTGACAGATTGGTAGATAGGCGCAGCTGCTGTGTGCTAGCATGGAAGTGGAGTCATGTGGCTCCGATGCGCTTTGATATCTTAATCAGCATCAAAAATTCACTTAGGGAAATTCACGCTAATTAGGCCAGAAGGCACACAACTGTAATATGCTTGAGGCCATTAAGAGAAGCAGCGAAGTTTGACCCTGTTCCATTTCACTGTTTCGGGGGACTAGAGAACTTGGTTTTTTTTCTTCTGTGTGCTCCACTTCAATATTGCATTAATCTGTGGAGATGGACCATTCCTTGGCATCCTCTGAGCTGCAGGGCAGCGTCCTCTCCTGGGCTCCTTGCAGTCCTGGTTGGTGCTAGTGGTCAAGCCCATGGGCTCTGCTGGAGCACGCCATGGTCCTGCTCTCCACGGCCTTCCTTCCTCTTCACAGCACTGGAGGTCCTCTGTCGTTCTTGGCTGCAGCATCTTCTCATGCCTGCGCACACCACGGTATGTGAGTGCCGACTGAACCCCAGCCTGGCATTCACTGATTACCTCTGCATGTGAAGTGTCAAACTTTAAACTGCAATTTAAAATCCTTATTTTTTTAAAAACATGAATGCAATTACTTTGATCATTCCTCATAATTCAGGTCTGCACTGAGCCAGGCATTTATCTCAAGAAACCCGCCTGTCTCATTGTAAACTCTGTAGTGCCCCCTTCAGCTTTCTGAGCTGGATAAATAAAGATCTGCTTATCATTTGGTTCAACTATGCACTAAATAGTACTTCTGTGTCGGTTATACCACTGGTTTTATCCAGGTACAAGTGGGAGCACAATTTGGATGGGTATGTTGAGGACTGCAGTCACCCTCCAGAAAAAATGTGGCCTTTCTACTTTCTA
Organism: Gymnogyps californianus; assembly: GCF_018139145.2. Classification (NCBI taxonomy): domain Eukaryota; kingdom Metazoa; phylum Chordata; class Aves; order Accipitriformes; family Cathartidae; genus Gymnogyps; species Gymnogyps californianus. Next base: position 7,806,951 of record NC_059479.1, read on the forward strand.
ATCAAAATGCAATAGCTGCTGAGGTCTTTAGGACTACTAATTAGCTCCATGTTGGAAATACAGATCCGGTAAATGATATTCCTCATGGGAACCTTGATTTAGTAGGGGTGCCGCTGACGGTCTCGCTCCCTGTGTTTGCCCCATGCTGTTACCAGGCTCTGCAGTGCTGTGATGAAGGTGCCTACCTGCTCGCCAACCAGCAGATGGATAAGTGCCAGTCTAAAGAAGGCGCTCAGAAAGCTCTCCAGGACATAGAAAGATTTCTTGAAAGGTCTTCAGCCTATTTAAACTATGATCCCCAAACCCTACACTACGATTTTGAGTCAGTCTTAACAGCTGAATTGAAGGTAAGCAACCCATCCAGTTCCTTGTTACACAAGTAAAAAGCAAGATCGGACTGTGTTGTGGTGGTGTCAGCTTTATAGTCCTCTATTTTAGGCCAAAGTGCAAAATAATGGTAGTTATTTGATCACGGGAGTCTTTTTCACTCTCTACAGTGCCAGATACAGTCAATGCAGGTCAAGCTTGAAAATGTTCGAAGCATGTTTGAGAATCGGCAGTCTTGCTTCAAGAAGCTGTTGGATAAACACGTGCGGCCCATCCAATTAGTAGCCCCTCGGCCGGAGAATCCACCGAGATCAAAATCACCGTTATTCTCTCCTAAACATGGTAAAATATTTTGAGTTTATGGTATTTTCAGATGATAATTTTGCTTTGAGGCAGGAAGAGTAAGGCTAAGGATGGTTTTGAGAAACCAGCTAAACCTTGCTGGCTGATACAGAGTTGTTGTATAATGCTAAATGTATATGAGATGATTTATTATCTTTCCAATATTTGTGTCTAGCTTCCCATACCTGTGTGAAGAATGGGGCTGGTTGCTTGGTATTTATTTTCACTTCCTACTCAGTGAAAAAAGAGAGCCGTGAACAGCACATGCTTCCAGTTCTGCTTTACTAGCATCCTACTGGGCTGAAAACTGGTGAATTAGTACTACAGGGAAAAAGGCAGGGTTTATAAATTTATTAGCATACCTGTTCTCTGTGGCTGTCTTGAGCTGGAACTGACATAAAGTTAGACTGATGTTTGAAAAGGAGCTTGGAGAAATGAGGAGCTCAAATCTCATGAACAGAAATGAGCTGGATGCTTAACTCCCTTTGATTCCTTGAGGATGTCTTCCTTAAATCCCAATTGTGGAATAATTAATACCCATAAAGGTATAAATTCTGGTTGAACTGAGGTCACTGTATGTTCTGCCCTGATTTTGGTAATGGTATGTGGCACAATGTTAGCTTTAAATGATAACATTAAAACTTTCATCCTTGGCGGCCCTGTATGTATCACAATTAAAAAGTATTCCAAAGTAACATCCATGTATTTTAAACCAAGGACATGCTAAGTTATGTGGGAATATTAAATTCAGTGATCTGACGGCATAAAGCAATTAAACATTAGTGTTTTAACACAAAATTTTTATGCTGAATTAATGAATATTGGTTATGGTGAATTCTAGCAGGTGTCATACAAACAGTAAAAGTGGCTCCAATTCAGGGAGTGACTAATGTAAATAGCCAAGCTAGAGGAGGATGGGAATGAAGCTAGATGCAGTGAAAGGGATTAAGCTACTCAAGATGCAGGCCAGTGCAGCAAATAAATCCCAAATTTCCTCTTCCCAGGCTGATGCCACCTTCACTAGATCACACTGCCCTCTGAACCCCTTTTCTCAATCAGGAAAAAAGCTCTGAGTCTTTAAACTGGAGTATTGCCCATTTTACCTCATGTAACTTTTCCAGCTTTCTAGAAACAGGGAAGTGTTAAGGAGGAATTGTTGACTTAAAGAGTAGGGGTAAATGGGTAGCTACCTCCGTGGGATGTTGTGAGACCATCATCAATCAGCTGGACTTATTTCATGCCTTTATGGGGTGCACGTTTTTCTAGCAAAGGCACTCAGTCGCCTGCAAAGCACAGGTATCCTCCATTAATTCTCTTCCTGAAAGAGATGATCAAGTGTGTTGAAATGAGCATAGCCAGCAAGCGGGGAAAGACAAAAGGCTCCTCTTTGGATAGATCATGCCAAGAGAGCTTTTCAATAAGGCCTCTGTTTGATACAAAACATCAAAATGCTGCAGGCCTGCTGGCACGATGTGCAGTGTCAAAGACGCATGCTGGGCTCTGCGGGAGTGCTTTGAGATGGATGGGTTTTATGGTGTGGATTGAAACCAAACCACCTCTGAGCACATTACTTTTGTCCTCTTTTTCTTTCTTTCTTTTCTTCCCCTCCCCCCCCCCCCCTTCTTTTTCTGTCTGAGGACAGATGCTTCCTCTTTCATCTTTGCCCTTGATTTGAAGCCTGTCTGATAAATGTGGTTCTAATTTTGAAACCACTTTTGGGGGGAAAAAGAGTAAACCTATCCTCTCCTGAGCCATAAAGCATCGTGAGATGTGCAGAAGCAGTATGGCCGGCTGCGGCGGAGCCCGAGTGCTGGAGTAAAGTCATTCTGGCAACAGAACGCTGAGCTGCAGCTGGTGACCATCTCCCGTCTAACTTCCTATCCGTGTTCCCTTCCTCCCGGTGGAAGTCTCCCAGTAGGACCACTGGCAAGTCCTCGCTTCTTTTGGGTCTTCCTGTCCGTGATGGGTCACACCCCACACACGCCTCTGGTCTGCTCTCCAGCATCCAGATCTCCTCCTTCCCCGTTTGGCGTGTTTACACGTGGAGGTCTGAGGCCTCGTTGGTGTGACAATACGTAATATTTTATCTTACAGCAGCCCCATCTGAAGATGAGGCGCCTGCTCTCCACGTGGGTTTGCATTCCTCTGCATCCCTTTTTCTCCCTACATCTTCTGCTTCACAAAAGGTGGCTCTGCGGTGTCAGCACTGTGCAAACCTTCGATCTAGACACAGCTGCTGTTGCATTCATATGTGCTGTGATACATTTTTTCACCGTAATGGAAAGAGTCCAGTTTATTTTTTTTCTTTTTTTTTTTACTTTGCTAGCCTCTTTTTTTCTATTTGTAAATAAGGTGAATATTGCACATCAGAATGTGTTTATTTTTGGTCCATCTCAGAATTTGGTGCAGCCACTGGGGCTGCAGCCTGGCACATGGAGCTGTCACTGAAGCTGGAGCCGGTGCAATGCTGGAGAAATTCATTATTGCCATTCATAATGGGAGAAAAGACCTTTTGGTGAAGAATTGCCATATCGACTATTCAGGACTAAGAAGTTTTTGAAAGATGCCGTATAACGCGTTGGGGAGATCGATGTTTTATTTTTAAGCTTCCAGTTTACCTCTGTAACTCAAAGTATTACAACTTGTAATTATTTACTGACAGTATCAATAAATTCTTCCAAGGTGGAGAAACAGTTTATACTAGCTGAGCATCTTGCCCTACATTCATAAAAGGACTTTAAAACAGTATCCCAGTAGGTGATGTTCCTTTTGGTAGTTTATTTGATTTTATTGTTTTCTATCATTTGCACAGGCTTCACAGACTTTGTTACGTTTTGATTACAGTATTCACTTAATGGACATTTTTTTTTTCTGATTACTTTTTACTTTATGGCCTTTACGACCATCCATGTGACTTGTGCTATTCGGTATTAGTATTGTTGTTTGAGATAGATAGATACCGTTTATTTTGTCAGTTTGCTTGTAGTATTAGCTGACTAATTATTTGTTCTTAAAATGTATCCCATTTTTCTTTGTGACTTACTAGTTTCTGTCTGAACCATCTCCTTCACTACAGATGTACATCACATACTTATGTTTTTTTCTACCCAAGGTGTGGATTTTAATTCCAGTTTGAAATTTTCATTTGATCTCTCTCTCCCTGGGAAGAAAACATCAAGAAAAACTCCAAGTTCTCGCAAGGTAAAAATTATTCATGAAATCTGAATGAGTTTTATACACTGAAAAACTGAAACCCTTCTAAAAATTGATTGTACTTAGACTTTGGATTTGAAGATGCTCTTTTTTTTCTTTAAAAAAAAAAAAACCAAACAAAACCCCTTTCATATCTGTATGGTTTAGTTGGATTAGTCCAGCACCTGAGATCTATCTTGGATGTTTTTCCAAGTCACAGATATCGATTTCCTGTGTGTTATTCCCTGAACTTGTTCTTTGCATAACAGTGATGTCTATTAGGAAGACTCCCCATCCGCAGATATTTCCCCTGTGGAAACTGTTCTCTGGTCTCTGCACTAATGAATTATGTTACCAGTATTTTCAGATTTTATGTAGCAGAGTGATCTCTGGGAATATATGGCTACCCATTATACGCTATACCCTTTTAAAGTTTTGTGTCACAAAGGATTTCTTAAAAGGAAGTGTATTTCATCCTTCCCTAAGGAGTTCCCGTGCCGACATCAGGGGCTGGGCTTGTCCTGCCTTTGCAGGTGACATCCCTGCAGCTCTTCCCAGTGCATCCCATTTCTCTTCCAGATCGAAGTAATGCACGACTATCAGGAAAAACGGAATTCCTTGCAGTATTTTATTTCAGACAGTGACGACAACTTAGATATACTGAAAGGGTAAGCTTTCACCCTGTTTACATCACTCAAAATGATGTTTATTTCTGGCCAGTCCTTTCCCCATCCGTATGTTCCTCCAACCTAACGTGGGTGTCATCTCTTGTGCTTTTACCTGTTTTATCATCCCTACGTTGGCTGTTGGTGAGATCACGCTATGTTTTGGGCTAGTTGAACTGCACTGACTGCCCGTGGTGTTTTTCCAGACATAAAAATAATATACTTCTCTTTTTTTCTTTATTTTAGCCATGTCATAAATGAGCTTATAGAAACTGAGAGAGTGTACGTAGAGGAACTCTTCACTGTTTTGACGGTGAGTGACTTCTTCAGGTTGCTCAGTATTGTTCCCTGGTGAATTGTACCAAACGGCACCTGCCACTCTCTCAAACTAAGCAAAAATGTGATCGGGCAGGTTTCTACCAAACTGTCAGATCCCAAGCTAGTCATAAATTTTCACGTTTTCTCCCTAGCTTTTCTTTGTCGGAGGCACCTGCAGGAACACTCGGTGTCAGGATGAGCTTTTAATCTAGAATGAGGGAGAAACCTTCTGTTTGTACACAAAAGCACTGGTAATTAGTTATATCAATGCCTGGAAAAATGTACAAAAAGCTGGTATTTTTTACTGTTCCCTAATTTCTTTTACGGAGACAAAAGAAAGAAGCTTGTGTTATCCTTGGGAGGATTTTGTCTCAATACTGTGAAGTTCATAAACATATAAAGCACATTTCTTTAGCAACCAGATTATAATGTCTCATACTGTCATCTTAGACACTTCTACTTTATTCCAAAATAACTCTTGCTGATGGCCAAAACAAGTTGAGTGTTAAATAGCTCTCCCCCCTTGCATTTCTCTCACCCAGGAGCAAGCAGGATATAAATCTGTTGGGCTGCAGGTAGTTACACGTAATTTCCCTGCACTGATTGGGTTTTTTTGTTAAACCACAGTCTATGTGATAAAGCAGTTGGCAGATATGCAGATTTATTACTGTGCATATCAAGTCTAGATAGAGAAAAACGGACAGATAGACTTAAGTTTTCTGAAGATAGTATTTCCTTTAAAGAGGGAAGCCTGCTTGCAGTGGTTAAATATAAATGACTAATTTTCCAGATACTTATCTTCGACTGAATCCTTCATCAACTACAAAGTGCCTGCTTAGTATAAGGAATACTGATTCCAACCACAGTGAGTGTGAGAGATTAATTTGGAAAGCCAAAGAAGATATGCTGTACATACTGAATACATTTTTGCAAACATTTTTGCTACTCATGTTAAAAGGGCTTCAGGTCTGTGCAATGCTTGGTGACTAGCGTGGCCAGTTTGAGCTGTGGCTAATGGCCTTCTTGATGTCTTCTTTGCAGCAACGGTCCTGAGCTCTGGCCATGCCTTCTCCCTACCCTGTAGTTAGGATGTTTACTACATCTGGTGAATGTTTCTGCATTGGTGCAGCGATGTGATTTTACTTAGGGGAGCTTTGTATTGTTTCCTAGTTCCACCCAACAATTTGCAGTGCAGTGGTGTCCCTTCCACCTCCTCCCTGCTTGGGAGGCTGTGATTTCAAGAGGCAGGTGGAGCCACAGAGGACAGAAATCCTGAGGCATCGAGGAGAGTGAGACCCTGGTGCTCAGCGGGTCTTGTACAAGAACAAAAAGCCCATTGATTTTGGTATTTGATCTCAGGCCGTCTCTGCTTTGCAACAAGTCACCTCGTGCACCAGTTCTCATGAGGTTATGTGTAACCACATACCCCGTACAAACATGTTGTCACTTCTGTGTCCCACGGTCATAGCAGCAGACGTGTTCAACCCAGACAAATATTCCTCCGGGATCTCTCCCGCAGTCAGGCCGTAGCGAGGAGAAAGTGCTTGCAATTTGCCTTCGGTGAATAGAGACCATCTCTGCAGTGCTGGCCAGCCCCACGGGAGCCGTCCCAAGCCATCCCCTGCTGGACCACAACCCCACATGCCAGGGACTGAAAGACAGGAGTTTCGAGACAAAAATAAGGAAATAAAAGGGATGTTGCACTTCTTTGAAACAAAGCAGATTGTATTGAAAGTCTGTTCATGTCCCCTTTTCATCTGCCTTCGAGGAGATGCCAAGCCAAGGCCTTACCAACTGAGTGATGAGCCCCTTTTGCATCCCGCAGGGCTACAGAGCTGAGATGGATAACCCTGCCATGCTCATCCTCATGCCTCCCGTGCTGAGGAACAGGAAGGACGTCCTCTTCGGAAACATGCCCGAGATATACGACTTCCACAACAAGTACGATGCTGGCTCTGTTCCGCTTTTTATCAGACTGATTTGCTATAACGATTAAATACCCAAACCGTACCTTGCTCACTGGTGCATTTTGTCTCTTTTCCCGTCTCTTGCAGAATTTTCCTGCACAGTTTGGAAAGCTGCCTGGGAGCACCCGAGAGAGTGGGATTTTGTTTCCTAGACAGGGTAGGTGACTCATTTTCACATATAAAGCAGACTGGAAGGCCAATGTTTCTCCTGATTTGTCGCACTCTGCAATGTCTCAGTTATGTCAGCTGAGTAAGATGCTTCTGATACGCAATACCAATAGCAAGGCAGGGAGCGTAGGTGCATGGCCAGCAGCAGATGGAGGAGAGCAGCAGTCGTGACTACACTGCGGTCTGCTGTGATTCCCAGCAGTGGTTTTTTTTACCCAAACTCTGTGACTTTTAGATATTAAAGTTGGAAGCAGAGATAAAAGCAAATTTACAGTTTGGGTGTTCACCTTATTTGGCTGCCCAGCAGGTTTGCGTACATGTGTGTGACTTGCCTTTTGGCTTCCCTTACAGCGAGAGGATTTCCAGATGTATGAGAAATACTGCCAGAACAAGCCCCGGTCGGAGTCCCTGTGGAGGCAGTGCTCCGAAAGCACCTTCTTCCAGGTGAGCTGTTTGCTCTTACCAAGGCAGGCATCCTCCTGGGACACTCGCTTGACCTAAACACCCTCCTCAGCACCCCACGATTTTGCAGCGTATTCTGTTTACCGTTGCATGGAAGCCTCACAGAAATAGCAATTGGAGTTTCTTGTACACAAGGAATTTAAGGCAGATCCATTCATTATATTATTTTATGTGTTTTTATAAAATTTCTTTAGTTATAGGCACCATATAACATTTTTACATGAAATCTTTGAAGTCGTCAAACCATACTAGTCATGCTGTTGGAATAACTACTTATAGTTGGTGCAGATCTTACTTAATCTGAATTCTTTGTTCCAGGAATGCCAAAGAAAATTAGAGCACAAACTCGGGCTGGATTCCTATTTGCTCAAACCAGTGCAGCGCCTGACAAAATACCAGTTACTCCTGAAGGTATTTCATATTCTGCTTTGAAAGGACATCAGGAGATAGATTTGTTTTCCAGTTTGTTTTATTTTTCAATTAAAGGTTACCTGTAAATCAGCACCAAGCTTTAGGTTACATATTGCTTGTCTTGGCCCTCCGTAGTGCCTTTCAGTGAAGATGAAAATTCACATATCTGAAAAAGGAACAAGTGCTTTTAACAAGCCATTTTTTAAGGGGAGAAGGACTGTTTGAATCTGTTCAGAGACGCAAAATGACAGAAGCACTTCTAAGAAAACTGAACCAGAGATGATCATAAGAGTACGATGAATGAAATATATTATATTGATGCATCTCTTCTCCTCAGGTTGTTTTAGTGCCTGTAATCTTTAATGCATTTATGCTTGTGTCCCCCATCTGAGGCAGGGCAGTGCTGTTATTCCCACTCTGTAAAGTGGGAATAACACTGAGGTAGTGGCTTCTGAACCCCACCCTCTAGCCTCTTGAATGAGAGATGAGTACACATGAAGCTGTAAGTGGGCACAGGAGATCTGAAATGAAAGTAATTTTATATCAGTGGTATAATTCCCTAACCCATCTTCCACTTATTGACTTGAAGGCTCTGGATTTTGTAAACTCTGTTCCTTGTGTCTGCCATTCTGAAGACAATCATCTGCTGCAACTTCATTTGAAGGCATATATGACATATTGGCAGCTGATGGAAAACCTGAGCCTTATTTCCCATTTCTTACCAAGCAGGAAAACACAACGCAAAGAACTCAGATGAGCGTGATGCCGCTCTATAACCTGACACCGTCCTTAAGGAAACCCAGAAAAAATGGGCCGTGCTTCAGTGATCTGTTCCACACCTCATACTGACTGTGGTTTAGAGAGAGTCTTTTTTCCAGTGACATATGAAAAAAGAAACTCAGGCAGTGTAGGTTGCTCTTGGGCATTGGAAACTTTGGGCGAGATGGAAAAGTCTGCTTTGTTCAAGTGCGAACACGTGCTCTTCCATTTCTATTTTCAGGAGTTGCTAAAGTACAGCACGAGCTGTGATGGCGTTCAGGAACTTCAAGAAGCTCTGGTTGCAATGTTGGATTTGCTAAAGTCAGTCAATGACTCTATGCATCAGATTTCAATAACAGGATATGATGTGAGTAGATTTGGGTAATGAGAGACCTTGCACAAGGCCGGATGATGCATTGGGAATGGATAGTGTCCCAGAATGTATGAGCTAAAAACTGTACGAGAACAGCTACAAAGTGAATTGGATCAGGAAGCTCTTACAGGTGACAGTCTTCCATCTGATTTCAGGATTTTGGAAAATATCTGCATCCGAAGGACATATTGAAAGTCGCTTCGTGCCCACACTTGCCACCTTGTGGCTCTCGAGAGTATTTTTCCAGCATGCACCTTAGTTCTCTCATGGCTTACCTTATAATTCACCTGGGGTGTCTTCATAGCATTTCTCATTCAACATCTAAATACATACTCTCTGAGGCTGATTTTGATCCTTGCCCATTGAAGTGGTTGTCTTTCCTAGGGCTTCAGGGAAGGGTGAAGGGATGGCTTTCTAAGCTGCTGGCCCCAGTCCTGGCCTCCTTGAGAAGTCCATCCTCTGAGACCTCAGTTCAGGCTCAAATCTCATCTGCCCTCTCCCACTGAACTAGCCAGAGCCATTGACCTGGACTTCCATAGAAGCTGGAGAGTTTTCCCATCTTCCTAGTTCTTCTAGTTACTGCCTTGTATCCCTTCACATAGACTAGCTGCAGCCCTGCGTCCGAGACCTCTGCTTCCCTCCTGGCACCATGCCGTCACTCCTGAAAGATCATCTGATCCTTCCAGGAAGACCTATTCTTAGAGTGACATGCCTTGGAACAGAGCTGGCCCCATCACCCGTCATTGTTTGGACAGTCGTCTTACATTTTAATTGACATCTTTTTCTTTCTTTTTTTGTTTGTCATACTCTCACCAGGGTGACCTAAGCGAACTGGGGAAAGTATTGATGCAAGGATCTTTCAGTGTTTGGACAGGACACCGAAAGGGTCCGACAAAAATGAAGGATCTTGCCAGGTTCAAGCCAATGCAGAGGCATCTGTTCCTGTACGAGAAAGCCTTGGTCTTCTGCAAGAAGCGAGAGGAGCATGGAGACGGATATGACAAAACCTCATCTTACAGTTTTAAGCATTTTTTGAAAGTAAGAACTTTTTAGTTGGGGCCATTGCCGTGTATATTTTAAACCAATAACTCTGCAGACTCAGAGAGTATTTTTCCTCTAACACAGTGGCTTGTTTTCTGCTATTAAGGGCTGTAATGCTTCATATGGAAGTGCCATGCCCATGAAAGGCTGCTGGTTGTAAAAAGGTGTGAGGACCCCCACAGCTGAAGCAGCAGCTGGGAGAGCCCGTGGACTCGGAGTCACATATGTGATGGCATCTGCCAGAGAAATGGAGCTGCGGGCAAGTCCCAGGGATGAGAACGTGCCTTCCCCCCCTCCCCTAGTCCGCTTTCCAGGAGTGGGGGCGAGGGCATGAAACTGGGGAGACCCTTTGCATCTTCTCCAGCCCACCTGGGAGAGCAAGGGGGTTCCTCACGCCCCCGGTCCCCAGGGAGGCCCCTTGGGCTGGGGTCTGCCTGGCTGCTCCTGAGTCCTGTTTCCCAGGCAGGAGGATGCAGAGATAACTCTTCTTCCTCTCTCATTGCCTTTGTCATTTGGCAGGCTCTAACTGCAGCTAAAAGAACAATTATCAGATGAAGAGAGTAGCCTGTCGCAAAATATGAGGGACATAAACAACTGTCCCAAGCCTACAAACGCTAACTATTAGCAATAAAAATCCCAAACTGCTCCTCTAAAAGAGACCTTCTGGCATACTGCATGTGATGAGCACTTCTAACATCAGTATTTTGTCTCAGTACTCTGCCTTGTTTTTCTTGATAAATAAAAACCCAATATGGGTATATCTTAGAACGGGAAAAAATGGGCACTTGGAGGCAGAGCCTTCAGGCCCAGATGCTGCAGGTCCCTGATCTCAGCAGGGTCTGGGGAGGGAGATGCCACGAGTAGTCAGAAAGCCATGTAATAGTAGATAAGTCTGTTCAGCTCCAGTGCATGTTACCAACTGTGTATTAAAAGCAAATCCCAGGCCGTGTGTTTAGGTGCTTCAATGTTATTCCCAAACAGCATCATTTTCTTTCTGGAGAGCTTGTTTTCCCTGTAGTACTTGTTTTACCATACCTGCTTTTGAAAGAACTGAAGAGGTGGCATGGGGGAAGCCTGTTTGGAGGAGAAAATCCTGCGCTCAACAGTTCAGGCAATGTGGCCAGGGTTTTTCTTTGCCTCGAGAGAGCTCATTTTCCAGTTGTTTGCATTGCCACACTGAGAGGCTGGAGTTAGAGAAACCATGGATGCTGCAGGATTACATCTGCACCCATCTGTTTTCAGAATTGCTGTCCTGAGGGCGAAATCATGTTTCTGGAGCTTGACATTTGTTTGATTCATGAGAGTATCAGGAAGTTATTTTTCTTTGCAAGAGTGTTTTCTGGGGATTCAGAATTAAAGCAAGCTGTTGAGTAGAAGCTGTGTAACTGGACATCTGTAAAACAAACAAAAGAACCTCTCAGGGTAATATTTTACATACTATGTGAAATATCCAGTGGTAAATACCTCTTCAGCTGAGATTCAGTAACTTAGAGGATGCAGGTTCATAACTCACTGCAATGCCAAGTAAATCAGTCTGCCTCGTACTGCCGTGGAAGGTGATGCGGATGAATGCCATCCCAGAGCTTTACACTAACCCACCGTGGTCTGCATTGCAGTGAGCCAACAGCTGAGGGAAGGTAAATCCTGGTCAGGGGAAGGAAATAGAATTTTAAAATCCACTAACACGAATGAACAGACCTTAAATATGTCTATTCCTGGCACTTTCCTTTGCATCCTTGTAGTAGATAGTTCATAATTTCTAATATCTTGATGCCTGGGCAGTTTTGTAGGAGCTTCCATATAAATTGCCATGCCAGAGGAGATGCACAGAACTGAAAATTGCAGAATATGGATAAGGCACTCTCTAGGCTGCCCTTTCAACATCTTTCATAAATTATTTTTTTAAGTTTTAAGTTTTTTAAGTTTTCATAAAATCAGAATGGAGCCTGATCTGCCTTTCTAAGGCTTTATGGCACTATACTGCACAGGATAAAATAATTTTTAAAAAATATTTTAGACTTTTTAAAATAAAATAAAACCAGGAAATACTGACTGCTGTTCAGCGATGGGCCTTTCTGCATCTGGAGGCAAACACTTTCTCAGCAGTTCATAAGAGCTCTGCTGTTCATACCAGTGAAGAACCAAGGAAAGCTAATTAGCAGCTTGCTTCCTATTTCCTGAGGCTGTTCGTAGTCACTGAAAATGGGTGCCAACATTTGAAAAAGTAACTAGGAACAGAAAGTTTGCCCAGGTGACCTAATCTGTAAATCCTCATAGTCGTTCAGACCAAAAGCTCTGAGGATGCACATATTAACAAAGAAGAACAGCAATGTTAAACAGATGTTCTTTCTAAGGCTTTATTTGTATTTATACTGATTTATCTAATGCTGTCTGTGTCAATAATTTATGATAGATGATACCATTATTATTAGATCTGTTTCAAAACATGTAACTGGGATACTTTAGCTATTTTTGACCATCCGTTAATCAGCAATAAATTGCTAGCAAACTGTGCTTTAAGTGAGAAGATGGTTTGTGCGATATCAGGTATTAAAGCATTTTTTTAGCTTTATGGCGTGTTCAGCAGGTGGGTCAGAGGTCTCCTGTTGCTGAAGAGTTTCTTGGTCTTTAATCGTAGTTTGAGCTACTGATTCAGTTGGGTCGTGTTGTGCAGGTCCTGAATTATTTGGGCCTTTGGCGTTTCAATCCAACTTAGCAAAAGTGGTCTGCGATAACGGGTACCTAGGTACAGCAGCATTCAGCCACGTCTGGCTTGAAGTCTGCATGCTTCCTGAAAGCCAGCTCAGGCTGTATATCCAAAAATTAACCCTTCTTTTGGAAACCTTGGGATGATGTCTCAACTACAGGGATGGTCAGGGGCCAAAAGACGTTGAACTGAAATTCCTAAAGGAGCTGAAGGCTTCACAAATAGGTTTTAAAGATCGCTGAAAGAATGGGACACGGAATTCAGCACGTAAATAAGGAATCCTATGGCAGAAATAATCTATGTAGACAAATAATGTGCCATGCATTTATAAAACTTCATATGCCTCATCTGAGAAATTTCAAGCTAAAAGAGGTATGAGAAGACTTTTCAGTTAGTTCCACTGATTCCCGAAGGAAAAGTCCCCTAAGGTCCGTTGATTGGTTTCAGAAAGCTTTTGCAAATACAGCAAGCTGGTGGAAAGTCAGGGGGGATAAGTTAGATAATGACTTTCAGTTGGTACTGAAATTAAAGTTGATGAAATGTATTAAATTGGGTGAAAACAGGTTTGTTTAACATGTTGCAAAATGTTTGGAATCATAGGGTAGAGGGAGGGATTTGTAGTGTGTTTTAATTTTTTGGTTCTTTTGCAGATGAATGCCGTTGGAATAACTGAGAATGTGAAAGGAGATCATCGGAAATTTGAAATCTGGTATAGTGGGCGAGAAGAGGTCTATGTCGTGCAGGTTTGTAGCTTCAAAAATCTGGCTATTTGTACATCCTCATAACAGTGTTAAGGAAATGTCTCCCATTGATCTTTACAGGATTATCAGACATTTAACTTGCATTTCTTCTTCCTCTTCGCCCATGTCAGCGTTCACAGAGGCGTCCCAGTGGCTGGTCCTTGGTGTCCAGTCTGGAACTGTAAAAGACATCTTGATTTGGAGACAGAATTGCTCCTTGGAAATAGAGCCTTTTATTCCAGATGAAACAGACCAGTCAATTCCAGGTCAAATAGACCGGTAGTTGAAAAAAAAGATTTTCCTGTGCTCAATAGCTTATGTGAATTGAGCTGGGAAATGGGCCTCATGCTTTAATGGACACGGGCCACGTGTGCTCCTCTACAATTAGATGTCAGAACTGCTCCCAGAGCAAAGGCTTAGCCTCCGTGGTGCTATTTCTAGTAGTCTTTCAACTCATCTACAAAGTAGTAGCCCGACTGACCTGATTTCTTCCTGATCCCCCCCCCCCCCCCCTTTTGTAGCATTTTGAATAGAAATTTATGGAGGTGAAATGTTTGCCTAACGGGGTGTTCGCAGGAAAACCCGTTCTGAAAATATTGTTGATTGATGGATTTTTTTAATTAGTCTTCTGCCTAGCTTTTTTTTCCTCCATGTTACAACACAGTAGCCAACTTAAATTCATAAAGCAGATGTATGTAGCCAAGTACACATATAGGCAAAAGGCAGATTTGGCCCTTTAGGTATTTTGTAAAAGAGATAAGATGCATGCACATGTGCTTTTGCCTGAACTCCTTGTGTTATAGTGATGGCCCCACAATTTCCACTGTGTTTTGCCTGGATATAGTGGGGATCATCAATTTTAAAAGATCAAGAACGTTTAAAATTTAGTGGTGGCTTTGGATAAAAGGGAATTTCAGATAATTACAGCATAGAAAAGTAAGATTTTATTCACACATTATAATGGATAATTCTTAATTCAAAATTTGGACAATTTTCTCTTCTTCCAGGCCCAAACAGTAGATCTGAAGATGGCATGGTTGAATGAAATAAGAAAAATTTTGTTCAAGCAACAGGAGCTTATAAAAGGTACAGTTGACCAATTTCTCTGTGGAACTCACTCTGCAGCAGAACCTTTCCTATTTTCACATTGCTAATCTTCAGATCCACTAATTCTCACCAGAGAATTGATTTTCAGAAGAAGCCTAGTAGCAAAATACTGGAGTGAGGCCTTACATTACAGGGAAATAACATAACTTAGAGCAGTAAAGGCCAGGTGCTTATGTGAAAATGAGTTACAGAAGTACTTTTTTTTTTTTGTCATTACCTTGGGGATTATTTCACATTTGTTATCATAGGATTAATTCAACACAATACATAGCAGATGCCTAGTTTTAAGCATATTATAGTCTTCAGTGGCATGCTCACTATTGGATTTGTGCTAACATACCATCTTAATCATAACTAAGTCTGTGCTTTGCAAGAGTCCCTAGGTCTGTTTTTCTCTAAACAGAAATCATTAGGGTTGTACAAAAGGTCTAACTTTTAAAATAATGCTTCAAGTGTGATGGTTCCGAATAAAAAATGGATTTTAAGCTGGTGTTTTACCTCCCCGCAGTGGAGAAGCAGCAGCCCAGCTCATGCACAGACCAGCTCCCGCTCTCCTCCCAGCTGAGTGATGGGTGAGTCCCAGGAGCCGGACTGGGGGCTCTCTCCGGTACCGTCCCATCACTGGGCACCCAGTGCCTTCTGGCCGTATCCTGGCTCTGTGCTATTCCCCCCACCCCATTTCTGCCTGAGACCTCTGGGTAGGGGGCAGGAGGGATGTGCTGCCCTTCATCCTTTGGTGGCGGTGGTCTGGGAACAGGGTCCGTGAGGGGCACCCTCGAGCGCTCGCCTGGCAGCACAGCCTGAGCTGCAGCAGCTCCTCTGCAAATGGAGACAAAGATCAAAGACGGTGCTCTAATTCAGGGAAAGAGATACTGTAGCAACTTTATTTCTCCTCCCAAAAAATTAAAACCAGGCACTGAAGTCCTTAACCTTTCTAGAAACATACATTAAGAAGTACCATTATTATTTCTGACCCTGTTTTACAAAACCTCGTGGAGTTTGCATTCATTCATAAAGTAAAACTAAGATTGATTTCTTTTTTTTTTTTTTATCATTCAGAAAGCAGCAGAGAGCCTCCATAAGCTCAGAAGAGAACGACTCGGAGCGCACCAGCCCGGTGATGCTGGACAGTGGGCTCCTGTCCCCCCAGAACAAACCCCACAGAAGTATGAACGCCTCCCCTTCCTTCGGGGCACGCTTTGCGGGTGTTGGGGTATCCCCAACCTGAGCTGCACGCTGTCTTGCAGGCTGGCCGGGAATGTCACAGTCCCTGGAAATCTGCGAGGGACTGGAGGAGTGGTCGGGTAACCAGTACCTCTCCAACTGCTCGGACACCGAGGAGGAGGACGGGAACCAGCTGGTTAGTACAGAGATGCCACAGTCCCAAAGCTCGGGGTGCTGCCGTTTTTGGTCATCTCGCTTTGTTTTGCTTCACTGGATAATGGATGTATCTTGTCCATGTCTCTCAGATTTTCCCTATCTCAGTTTGGGGAATGAAGAGATGTCTCAAGCCACAGTTTCTTGAAATAATTTTAATTAAGGTAGCTGATAGGGCTCTGCCACGTTCCCTGCGGCAATCAGAAATAACAGCTGCGTGATATGAAACGCAGCTAAATAAGATAATTTTTTCTTATTACCACAGTCTCCAGGAAAATACAAAGCCCTTGCAGACTGCAAGAGGAGAGGATCAGAGGACCTGCTGGTGAAAAATGGGGATGAAATTCAGCTTTTGCATGAAGATGGTGAGGGACAGTGGTAGGTATTTTAGGATTATTTTGCCTTATCTCTAAGAGCCTGCAAGGCAGTCCCATGCAACTTCGCTTGCCTGCTGATACACTCATTGCAGCTTCTGATTAAGTTTTAGACTGTTCCAGAAAGCTGCAGAATTCATTCCCTTGCCAAGACTAGAGGCCATACGCACGGGTTTGGCCTGGGGAAACATGTCAGGGCTTCCCTTGCCCTGGGTGTCTGGGCGAGCTGTGTTTTACCAACATCTTCACAACCCCTTTTGCCATGCTCTTCCCACTTCAGATGATGCTTCAAGTGAGAGCTCTTTGCCCACCCCAGCTCAGCTGTTGGCTTTGTTCTTCTGGGTTTATTAATAGCAATATTGAGTAATTGCAAGACATTTTGCTCCCTCAAACAGCTGTACGAGTGTTAACTGGTTAATGGCTGCGGACCATCTTTCTGTTGTATTTAAAGCTGTGGCTCGCAAGATAACACTTCACAGCTGGTTCTCTCCTTACGGCTGGGAGCATTGCCTGGGAAATCACCATACCCAGCCTCCTGCCTGTTGAACCATTAGTCTCCTTGTCTCGGAGGGCAGCGTGCCCTCTTCTGATTTTTGCAGCAATTTGGCTGAGATTTGGCTGTCTCTCCTTTCCAGGTTGATTTCTGACTAGCTCTCATCAGCCAGCCGGGGGTCTGAGTAGGAGAGAGCGCAGCATGCTAATGTCTTGTTCAGGATGTGGGAAGGGTGGTGTTAGCAGGAACCTGAATCAGATTTGTGCAGGCACTAGCCCGTAAATGCACAGACACAAATGCCCCGTGGAGGATTCCTGGCCGACATCTACAGCCCTTGCACTTCAAAGGAAATTAGAATAGAATAGAATATTTCAGTTGGAAGGGACCTACAATGATCGTCTAGTCCAACGGGATTTTGCAAAATTCAGTTTGTTGTTAGCAAAAGCAAGATGTAAAGCATGTCAGTTTTGCTGAATGCTCACCACCTCTCATGGTGGTTTTGGCCAGTGCCAGGCAAAGGTTTCTCACACCAAACTTTTTTGTTAGCACCAATTTCACTGCATGAGTGAGACAGAGGGATGTCATTTATGAGCGTGTGTTTCCAGCTACCTAAATCTTGGCTTGAGTTTACTTATAGTACCCTGACTTAATTCATCCTACCAGTCTAGCTCAATAGCAGAAAAGTGAGCAAAGTAATTGCCCTTGGCTCCATCGGTAGTCAGTGGAGGAACACTGGCATCTCTGGAGGTCTCAGGCAGGATAACTTGTGCTCTGGGGAGTCCTGTTCCTCTCCATTGACTAGAGAGGGGCCGAAGGCAGCTGTGCTCCCAAGGTAGGCTTTTTAATTAGGTTCCTAAATTTAGGTGGGAAGATTACTTTAAATGCACGCCCAGCTCCTGTTAAAATGCTTGCCTGGTTTGAAGAAATTGTTGGTTGCACCAACAGTTGTGTAGAGCGTGCCCATATCAAGCTGTGCCTGGGTTGGTTTGTTTCTTTTACTAATGTCGTTGTCATTCAAAGGTTGGTGAAAAACCTAAACAGAAGAAAAGAAGGCTGGATTCCTGTCCACAGTCTGCAGATAGTAGTCGGTGACTGCAGATTTCGGAATGCCAAAGTTGCAGGTATCATATAGCACGCCTAGCAGAAATATTTCATAACTCCAATCAGGTCTTTTAAGCCATTTGCATTACACTTGATGTACTAAATCTGGCTGCCTATGCCTCTGCAGGAAAAAAAAAGAAAGCAGCTACTCCAAAATGCCTGCAAAAGTAGTAAATTAAGCTTTTTATGTTTGTTAACACCTTAAGACATTTCTGTGACTTTAGGAACTAGTAAATTAAAACCAAGCATTTAAAAACATAGATTTCTTTGCAAGAGCACTGGGTAGAAGATCGGGGAGAAGAGACGGAGTCTGACCAGGGATTCCCGTGACTGTTTTGCCTACTTGCCGCTGTAGCTCAAACCCCATGTGAATAGGAGGTACCTAGGCAAAATCTCCTCCTGCTGCAAAAGACGTTGTGGCCTGACCCCCAGCACGCTCAAGGCGATACTTCATTTCTGCAGCCTCGCTCTTGCCCTCATTGCTGCCTGCTTGTTAATCCATTGTTAGAATAAAGTTTATAATAAACAGGTTACCAGGTTTCTGCAGAAGGCTTCTAGTCTCAAAAATAATATTTCTCGTTTTCTAGCTGTAAATGTACATAGAAATAGATAGGGAAGCGTAACAGATGACACAAGAAAATGCCTTAAGAGCAGCCGGTCGCCCTTGCCATGTACGCAGCATCACCGCTCCATGTGTTGCCTCATCACCATGCTGTCCACTGGAAACGGGAGACCAGGGTTTGAGATGGGAGCAGCTCAGGGAACCCACATAGTCCATTTAAAAAAAAGAATACACCAGTTATGACGATATGAAACAAATTTTGCAAGTAGATTTCTTTTTAAATACTTCCTTTTTGTCAAAATCTATTATTTTGATGAACATGAAGGAAGTCTTCTGAAAGGCTTAAAATTCCGGTCAGCTCTTGGTGGTTTTCCAGTATATTTCAGTGAAATCCTTCCTATACAGGAAGGTATTTTTTTACCCCCTTTGTTGCAGGGCAGTCAAATTTCACAGGTTGGAGGTTTTCTAACTTTACGTAAGGGGTGGCTCGTAGTGGGCTAGCGGCGCAGCTGAGAGGACTGCCCTTGGCGTGCTCCCGCCTTGGAGCACCATGTGTTGTCTTCTCAGCAAGTCTGGTTATCACATCTCGCCGGGTCCTGCACCACAGCCTGTGCAGGAGGTTTCTCCAGCCATAAACACATCTTGAAAATAGGGTGCCAGCAAACTTCAAACACTGGTTTGCTTTGTCAGTGGTCCTATCGCCCAAAGCCTAGAGACTCGCAGCTCCAGGCTGGTTTACAAAGTTGCTGAGTACGAACTAAGGAGAATTTCACAAGGCGAAACCACAGAAAGCTCCTCCTGTAAGTCTGACACCACTGCCCAGACACTTTGCAGTCATGTTGCCAGGGTCTAGTCGCAGCACTGAGGCTCTGTTTTCCCTGTTAAGATTAACTCTGTTCTCTCTCGCTATTGCTGATCGTGTATGCAGTCTCTAGGCATGATTCTAATTTTACATGCACTCCAGGCAATATTGTAGGATGATGTAGGATGTTTTCTTGCTATTTCCTAGAGCTATTCCTAGAGCTCTTCAGTGATGTGTCCTTATAGCCATAAGTACTTGCACTCTGAAAGCTGATTTTCAAACAGTACTTTTGCATTTAGCAATTCCCTTTCCTTTGTGGACTGGTCATTTTATACTGCAGGTGACTTTGTACCACTGGCTGCTGGGGGACGCAGTCTGGATTGGACTCTTTTCTGCTTCTTCAGAAGATGGAGCTCTTGCTCCAAAATAGCAGAGGGAGAATTAGGCAGCCAAGCTTGTAGAGCAAAGTAGGGGCAGGAGGGAGCACCGTAACCCTCGCATATTATTACCTGCTTGTGCTGAAATGCTGTTTTGCATGTAAGCAGGGTAAACTTGATTAACATGTTGTGGGCTCCCCAAGAGCTAGAGCGTGCCGAAGTCGCTTCAGAGCTGGGGGAGAGGCAGTCCTGGCCCTTTGCGGGCAGTAATGCCTCCATTATTGCTCGGCTCCAGGTCCCCACAATAAATAAAAATAGATCTTCAATCGCAGAATTTCACAACTAGAATTCATAAAAATCTGGGATTTGGTGGGGGGTTATTTTCAGTGCAAAGCCTTTAGCTGAATAGATGAAATGGTTCCCTTACCTTAACATTTTTTCTTAGATTTACATTGTGGCCATAACAAGAACCTCCCACCACAGGATGGCTGATACCTGCACACTTACAAGCTGTTCCTCTCCCCTCCTGCTAATTATTCCAGTGTTGGGCCAGTACAAAACATAACGGAGTTACAGGGAACATTTTGCTGCCCATTTGAAGTTATCAGGTATATATTTGGACGATGCCCCACTCCCCTACCATTGCCAGCTTTGCAAATCCACTGTCCTCCTGCACCCAGCCGGCTGAGGGACAGCCTATGTGCAAAGCTGAACTTGCAACACCCAAACGAATCCCCGGATGATTTTTCTTCCTTTCCTCACATGGTTGCATAGGTAATTTTCCTTATAGATGAGTGGTTACTATTGGCAATGCCATTTAAATGTTGATAAAACAAGCATTTTGGTCCAAATCTTTTGCAAAGGTGTGCATGGGGGAAACCATATTAAACGTTTTGTAAATCTTGGCCAGGATATAAGCCAGGAGGCTTTTTGGGAGGAAGATGACTGGCTTGGAGGTCATTTTGAAAACCAGTTTTCCCTCTGGTGTGCCTCTAGCTATAATTTCTGAGATTAGTCCTTGCTGCTTTCATCTGAATAGATTTATTCTGCCTCCTATGCAAATCCATGGTGGATTTTTTTATGTGTGCGCCATAGAAGTAGTTCTGTATCACAGGTGATAACGCAGAGATCTCAAAATGGAAAAGGATTGGAGAGAACTCTGCTCAGAAAAAGCAATATTCAGAAAACAGCTACTACTGAGATTTACCCATGTGTTGCTAGTTTAAGATGCCTTGCTAAAGCGGTCAGGCATTGCCTGGTCAACTGATTTGACTTTTATACGAATTAACAAGAAGATGCAAGATTATCTCTTCATGTCCCTTGTGCAAGACGCACATCTTGGGAAGGTGAGGGCTGCAGCGTTACAATCCCAACTCCTCTTCCACAGTGGGGCAGGAGACAAAACATTTCTGCAAGTCCCGTGGTTGCTAACGTGCCAAAGATCATGATTTACAGCACGGAGAGTGTCTGTGTCAGTGAAGGAAAAGGCATCTCGCCTCTCGGCTGCGCTGCAGCACCCGCTTCATGGCAAGCAGAGAGCAGGGACAGCAGAAATGAGGTCCTTGCCATAACCCAAAGCAGATGCGTGACTTGTTTTCACTTCAGTGACACAGTGCTCATGTCCAGCAGCACTGCAGCCTCCCCTCTCATCGAGGTTAAGCTCTGTCCCTGCTCTTCTTTTCTCTCAGCAGTGGTAAACAGATGCGAGCAAAAGGAAACATGTTGTTTGCTCCCAAATTTTCACATCAGAGCAAAATGAGGCCGAAGCATTTTCAGCTTTTTCCACCTGACCTTTAAAAGCTGGGCAGAGAGAAGGGCAAGTGTCCAATTTCCACTCACTGCGTGGAGGTTGCATGAGACTGATTTCTTTTAGAGGGAGCATGAAATAGAGTAGCCTGAATAACAAAAGGGATTCAAATGAAAAATGGAAGCAATGATAAATGCCTTTAATTGTTTTATATATAAAAGAAATATTGCTACAGCTTTCAAGTTCTTTTAAACAGCAGAAAAGGTTACATGGCAGAATTTGACTTGAGCCCAAAGGCAAGGAGCATTCGGAGCAGGCATGGAAGGATGCTGTGTGCCAAGGCAGGCGCACGCACCTGCTTGGTTTAAGGAGGACGCAGTCTCCTGTTCTACACACCAGACCCTCTCCTAGTTTGTTTTAACACCCCACTTGTCAAATTATCTCTTCCAAGCCTTAAGGGGATCCCCTGTGTGTGCTCTTCATGCGATAAAGCTGAGCAAAGGTTTCCCCCGCTGGTAGTGCCCGAAGGACTGAGCTTGCCTGTCCTCTGCTCCTGCTGGCCAGGGCGGTGGGGATTGTCCTCTCGACTGTGGTGAGCTTGAGGCAACCCTTTATGTGGCTCCCTAGGCCACGTGGTTTGAATCTGCCCGATAAGAGTATCGTATGTGGCTGAACTCTTGAGCTCTTGCAGGCTGGCATAAGCATGTTAGCTGAAATGCGCCAGTTTTGTCTGAGTTCTGTTTAAAATACCACTTGTAGTTTTGCAGATGCAGCAGAGCTGTTTGCACTATTACTCATGCACTTTAATGATTGCACTCACAGGCTTTTGTATTTATGCAGGGTCCGTTAAAGGTAATGTTGATTTCTTTTTGGCCTTTGAAACGTAAAGCAGGCTCTCCTTGTACAGCCTGTGATGCCAGCCAGCTACACAGAACAGCTATTTTGTAACGCTGTAGAAAACCATTTGAGCCTGACAAAATAAGGAGCCTAGAGAAGATAGAAGCTGGCCGCGCTGTGATAATCAAGTGATAGATGATGGAAATGAGTCAAACCCTGTGGTCCTGCCTTAGACAAGGCTCTCACTGAAGGTAGTGGGAGTTCAGCTCTTAGGGAGAACTGCAGGAGTGCACTTATTTTTTTTTATGTTCTACAAATGTTACATGATTACAGGGAACAATGTATTTCTTGGAATAAGATGCTTTAATATTAACATCATTCTTCATTACTTTATAGATGCTGCCCTGTGTAACACGAGAAAGTTTAGTTCCCCTTGAATTAAGGGTGAACGAGTAGCATCCTATTTTCGATGCTCTTTGGAAGCTTTCAACTAAGTGTTACAGAGAAATAGCACAATAGTTGGAGTTGTCCTGTACTATTCATCACATTCACAGACCTCCACAGCTTCATCTGCACTGAACGGGACTGGGGTCCTAAGCAGCTTCTCATAGTCATAAAGGAAGCCATTCTCTGCTCTTTCTTTTTTTTCTCCTATGGAAAGTACAGTATTTTATTATTTTTACCTGCTGTTTTTCCATGACATCCATCACGTTTCATCAGAGAAGTACACTACAGTTTCCTGACACTTTGTTTAGATGCTTGAAATTTCCTCTACAGGTTGAAGGCTTTACCTACTTATTAGCTGACAACTGTTGAAGTTGATTGCAAATAAAAGGGTTGAGTTTTGGTAAACCAAAAAAAAAAAAAACAAAACCAAACCAAACAATGAAGCTGTATGTCCTGCTTAATTGATTTTATGGATGGATTTTTCTTAAATATTTACTTCAGCTATGTGAATGTAATGTTCTGTAAGAGCATCATCTGGCTGACTCACATGCGAAGATGCAATAACGCTAAAGATCCTCTTTTTGCACTTCGGGACTGACTCCAGCCCATTGCAGTCAGTCCCATGGATTTCAGTGAGGTTTGGATCAGGTCAAACCGACAACTCAGGGTTGTCGCCAATCACTTAGGGTCCCAAAGCGTCCCAAGGCTGAAACCTGTATCTAGCAAGTGTTGAAGTTTACATTAAATGTATGTACTTTTGGAACACGTGCCATAAATCAAAGTTAAATGTCCATGTTTGCACTAAGGATGCTCTTGTGATAAGACTGTACTTTTCAGCATCTTTAACAATAATGTATCTATTGAATTTTTGAGAAAGGAAAAAGAATATTGAACACTCATAATTTAATTTTGTGTTTCTTTGTCTAGTTTTGCTTTTGTAGAACATAGGTACAGGTGGTTTGACTTTTAAGCAGATGTGTGCAAAGAGCATCTGACTGTGGTGAGAGCAGGGTTAACAGTATGCATGCGGTAGTGAATTTGCTCTGTCCTGTCAAAATGAAACGTTTTATACCGTGGACTAAAGGGGGACCTTTATGATCTGACTTTGATTTGTGAACCATGGATTCTTAGACACAGTACCAAGTTGTTAAGTTAAAACATACTGGGGTATTTTTTTTGGTGACCATTTTTGTACGGAGGAATCGTTGAACTACGTGATGGCTGTGGTTGCCTGGGGAGTTCCCTGCCATGCTGGTGGGCATTTCTCCAGTTCGGGTGGCCAGTATTGCAGATAATCCCTGTACAGCCTCAAAAATGTGACCAGCTGAGTCTGAACTGAGCAACGCTGCAGGACCTAGAAAGATCCCAGTGTTCTTCAGTCACTGGCAATCATAGCAGAGAGGTTTTAAGTCACTGAAGGTAATTTCTATCTACTTTAAAATTGGTCACAATGCACTTGCTACGTGGAAAAGTAGGAGTCTCTTAAGTTACTGTCGGGGCTGTTTATAGTGGTAACAATTGTGGTAACAGTACACATTTTGAGGTACAACTGTAAATATTTGTCTCAAACATAGCACACATTGCATATTAAATGGTTTTAATCTTTTTTGTCTTCCATAGTTTTAAATCTAAGCTTTTATTAATTTATGAGGTTGATAAGTTCTGCAAATCTGAATGTACAGTCTGAGATTTTTAACATTTGAAACTTTGCACATGACATGGTATGTTACCTTAAGTATGCTGTTGAACTAGGCTCTTCATGTGTATGTATAAATTACAGTAGAGAATTTTCTCTGACTGCAAGTTTAAATGAACTATATTGTATATGTACCTGTAAAAACATGTGTTAAATCTATATTTAAAGATTAAAAACTTGTTAAATAAATTCATATGATAATATGCAATTCTGTCCAAAGACACCTCTGCTATAATTCTAGAGAAAAACAATAACTCTCACAGCGTTGGCTTTATTTAATTTCTTTGGAACAAATACAACCTTCTTACATGCATTTTGATTTTAAAATAAGCAGTGGCAGATGATCCGATTAGCTTCTTGCTGGATGTAGTGGCAATGAAATTGGGAGAGGCACCTCAGCGCTCATCCTGACGTCTGAAATAGCAGCTATCGAAATCCTGCCCTGGCTCAGGGTGTCTCCATCACCAGCCTCTCCTGCATCCCAGCACCGGGCAGCGCTGCCAGGAGGGACCTCCGGGCTGGGGGCAGTGGGCCGTGCTCATGGGTGGGCGCACAGGGACCGTGCGGGCATCAACAGCCCTTTTGCAGGTGGTGTGGGGGAGAGAGGTGGTCTTGGGGGCACATCGTACCGGGCGGGAGGGAGGAGACCCCTGTCAGTGGGGTTCTGCCTCTGGGGACCTGCTGTGGTCCTGTGCGCGGTGCCTGCAGCGTGGTAAAGCCTGTGTGTGAGCTGCCCACGCCAGGCATCACAGGGTGCAGTTCCCAAAGGCCACGCTGTTTCCCTGTGCACCCCTGGAGTTTTCCATGGAAGGAGATACGAGATGAACCAGCGCTGATCAGAGGTAAACGTCCCTTCCTCTGGGATTATTCCCTTCCCTTGAAGTTGGGAACCGAATTAAGCCCGCTGGAGGCAGCCCGGCACAGGACCTCTGCTCAGCGTAGCCTTTCCCCTTCCCTGTGCCTCAGTGCCACTCGTGTCCGGGCATGGGGCAGGCACCTCCCAGCGAGGTTTTTCTCACCCGCTCAGACCAGACACTGGGGTGTCCCATGCTATCTGCCCTCAGGGGACATCCTGCAGGCTCATTTGGGGAGGGCAATGCTCCATCTCCATCACCACCAGCAGCGCCCATGGCCTCAGTCTCTAGTTTTTAACACAGTTAATACGGAGACCAGGACAGGTAATGGCACTAAGCAGTTCTCTTTATAATCCTAACAAGGCTCCACAGAAATCATTAGCATAAAGCCTGCCACTGCCTTTAGATGAGTTTTATACAGATTTTAGATCATTTATACAGCCAATTTTATGCCATCCTAAAACAGGAGGAGCATTTCCTGCTGCCCGTGATCCGTCTCAGCCTGGCTCATGTGAAAATGTCTGGCCGAGAGTGCTGCGGATGCAACGCTTTGCGTGTTCACCTCCCTCGTGGGCTCCTGCTACAGGGATGATGCTGGATGCGGGTGCCCGAGGCACCCAGTGCCTGCTGGGCTCCCCTTCCCCGTGGTGCTGTGTGGCAGCTGTGGGCAGTGCCGGTGGCATGCTGGCCCAGGGCATGTGTGAGCCATGCCCCAGCTCATCCACACCAGCCTCTGCATTCGGGATTTGGGGACCTACGCCATCTCAGCAGTGCCGGTGCGTTCAGGAATGCAGTCATGGGTAATTAAAAGGGCTTTTTATTTCCTTATTACCACGTTTCCACTGCGTTGTCTCAACTTTTGCCTTCCAAGAGCAGAAATTAGTTCATTTAGAAATGTTTATTAAAACCCAATGATTTCTGAAAAATAAGTAGATTGCTATGGTCTCTCTTCAACTAACCAGTCCATCCCCCAGCACGGCGTAACATCCCGTGGGTTAGGTAAGCCTCGTGATTTCCTTTATCCACTTTAGGTACTTGGAGACCCTGGTATAGATGCCGTATTTACCTGGCTTGGCACATTCCTCGCCCCAGCTGGTGATCCCTGTGAGAAACCAGGTGCCCTCAATCTCGGTGGTGTAGGGACCTCCGCTGTCCCCCCCGCAGGTGTCACTGCCCCCGGCCGGGAAGCCCGCACAGAACATGTTCTGCAGGATGGTGGTGGAGGTGCTCTTGAGGCAGGTCGGCCGGTCGACAAAGGGCACCTTGAGGATCTGGAGGATGGTGGCCGGCCTGCCGCGGAAGAGCGTGCTGCCCCAGCCGCTCACTGTCCCCATCCCGTGCTTCAGCAGGGTGTTGGTGAACTCCCGGCTGCCGATGCAGATGGGGGTGACGTAGCTGTTGAAGCTGAGCGGCTGGTCCAGCTCCAGGAGGGCGATGTCGTTGTGGTGCTTGTTGATCGTGGCATTGTACGTGGGATGGGGAAGGATTTTCACCACCTTACGCCGCTGCTCTGTGTTGTCTTCCTCGTTGATGTTGTATTCACCTGCAGAGACAAGCGTGGCTTGGGCTGGACCCCTCCATGGCCGGACCACCGACCATGCCCTGATGATGCCATCCCGATGCGATACCAGCCCAGCCGGGTGGTTGCAAAGGGATGAGTGCTGCACACCCCAGCCCTTCGGCTGCTCTGAGCCTGCTGCTGGCAGGGCTGCTTGCCCCTTGTCAAAGGGCGTTGGAGGTTCCCCTACGGCAGCACCTCCTCGGTCCCCACAGCTGACAGGACCTGAAGTCCCAGATGTGACACTGGGCACACACTGGCCGATCAAGTGCCAAAAGTCCAGATGCTTTTGCCAAGGTTAGTAGCAATGTGGCTGCTTTTGGGATTTAGCACCCTCAAAGAGACGTAAGGGGATATTGCCCTTGCATCAAAGGGGGGAAAGCCTCTAGAATTAAAAATCTTTGTTTAAAATAAATCATTTGTCAGTGAAAAGAAACCTGACCTTCCCTTCTCTAAAACCACACAGCCACTGGGCAGAATGAGGTGCAGGGGACTACAAAATGCCACCCCTCCCAACACTCACGGGTCCCTGCTGCCCGCATGAGGCTCAGCTGCTTGCGATTGCAGGGTGCTGCCGGCAGCTTCAGGCTCCTGTGATTGAGTTGCTGGCAGCCTATTACCTCCCCTCCCGGCTTGTGTAACAGGTAGGGAGGGAAGGGAAAATGTTCTGTGGTCTCGGGTTGGCAAATGGGCAGCATCTGGGTCTGTCTGTAGCCGAATCCCCTCTCCTGCCTGTGAACTGGCTGTGCTGAAGGCTCGAGAGCAGGATGACTTTTCCCACTTGCTTTCTCACAGCCCAAGAGGCGCAGGGTGCATTTAACCCCTGCTGCAGTATTTCTACATGCTTTGCTGTAATCTCCAGAATATACGACCTCCTCTAAACAATATCTGCAGTACTCCTGGCCCTGGCAGTGTCCTGTGTTTGCTGCGTCTGCCTGTGAGGAGCAGCACGGAGCCCAGTGAGAGAGGTGAGGCAGCTTTCTGTGTTCACGTTAATGCTGGTGCCTGATGAAGGTGGGTTTGGTGGCTGGTGCTGCTGATGTGCTCTGTGGTGGTTTTTTTGCAGCAGAGTGTGAATGTCAGCTTCCTTGCAGGCTGTGTTTCTACAGTGTAAATGCAAGACAGATGTGGGGGAGACTTTCAGAAGGTTTTTCTTATGCTACAGCTGCTTACTATTGCTGAGGACCTGAAAATATGCTTCGGGGATGAAAGTGGAGAGGCAAAGAAGGACAGGGGAGGGGAATGCTTCTTTCACCCCCTGCTATCGATTTTTGGGCCTCCTGGGATGCTATACACAAAGCTGAACATTTAGCATGAATGGACATGAAGGAATCAGATGTTGCCCACGTAGTGTACATGGTGCAGGCACAAATTCAGTAGTGCCTGAAGCCATGCAAAATTGTGTTTTGCTTTCTTGACTTGCTGCCTGTCCAAAATCCTGCCCTGGAAACCCAGCGGTGCTGCAGAGCAGTGTGAAGGTAGCGCAAGGGGACTTGGCTGATAATGTATCCTAAATGGAGGGGATGTGTGACATGCAGGAGAGAGCCTGAAAGGAGAGGCAGTTTGCATGCAGATGCAGCAAATACAAAACTTCTGTCCAGGTGGAAATGTGTCTTTCTGGGGGGAGACTGTTTTTTCACTGGGCATTTTGTACTTTCTCACATTAGCGGCTGCAAGGCTGGGCTTTGTGCTGGGCTTTCCAGCAAAACTGCCTGAAAGTAGATAGCAAAAAATGTTGTGTGCAAGCTGCGAGCCTCATCCTGCCGGCACCGGGCAGGTGGTGCCCAGCCCCACGGCACTCACTCGCCAGGGTCCGGCCAGGCACACCCAGGAGCTCGGCCACATTAATATGGAAGACGAAGATGCAGCCGGAGCCCTCTTGATGAGCTTGTTTCTGTAGATAGAAACTCAGTACTTCAAGGCTCAGGTAGAATGTCATTTTTGTCACTAATACATTTCATAGCATTTAAACAGAAAGCATGATTATTCCATGCCTCCTCTCAGTGCTGCTTGTAGCAATTACTAATCATATCAGTGTTCCCCTCCTGTACCTATCAGTGTAACCCTCCTATACTAGATATTCATACAGGTGAGAAACAAATAATTTTGGGAAGCTGATTCTGCCACAGCTGTGAAACGTGGCACCGCGGCGCTTGCCAAGGCCCCGCGCTGAGTTATCAGCAGGCTGCCTAGCAGGCAGTCTGGAATAGCTGGGTACCAAGAGTCAGGGGGTTTTTCACCAGTCACCATTTTTCAAGCAGATACACATTTGTTTTGTAAAGTAGCAGCATCGCTTGCTGTGCAGTCTGGCCACGCTGCCCCCGCCTAACTCTCCAGAGACCCTGCTGTAAAAGCACGCTTTCCCACATGCCAGCCTGGTTTCTCTACTTCAATCCATAAATTTTATTAACTTTGAAAGAAGTTAGGAGAAAAAGTAGTCGTCATCTCTTTGCAAGGAGTTAGTTAGGTTGCTGGTGCCCCTCTTGCACCAGCTACACGAATCCATTCTCTGAGAGTTGTGTGAAAACTGAGTGGGACCCCCAAGAAGAGCAGAAATCCCTAGCGAGGTCCTATGTGGCTAGTAGAGACAAAAATCTATCACACCGGCTCATGAAGCAGCATCTTAACTGAAGCTCACCAGGCTTTTAAGCAGCCTGGGGTTCTCTCTGGCTCAGGTGAGATGATTGCCTGGGGTCAGGTTGAGCTGTGTTTGCAACATGGTCCAGCAGCAACGTGGCTTTGGGACCAAGGCCAGACCCAGCTCACTGCTCCCACTGGAGGTGGTGGTACCTGCAGAGACCAGGCTGCCGAAACGCTGCAATCTGGGGCCTCGGTGCTCTGAAAGGACTTGTGCTGCCTTGCTGCCCATCGTGGTGGCGTGGGTCCCAGGGTTCTGTGCAATGCCTTGTGCCTGGCCAGTGCAAGCCCTGTCCTGCGTCCCTCACCTGCACTGGCCCGATGCTGCCCGAGGTGCTCACCTGCCACGGCAGTGACATTGTCACCTGGCTGCAGGCAGTGCGCTGCCGTCACTACCCATTTCTCGTTGATGATGGACGCACCGCAGAAGCCCACACCATGGCTGTTCACCAGATAAACCTGTGGGAGCAGAAGGAAATCACACCCATGACTTTGTGTAAATCGGTGGGGAAGAAGAGTGGGACGCGGGGATTTTGTTTAGCCATAGGACAGGCTGTGTTTAGGTCGTACAGACCCAGTGCTGCCAGAGATGCTGCTCCTGGGGGAGTCCCTGCCCCTCTGTCCCCTGCTCTGTCACAGAGGGTGGCCAACACTGCCCCGCACATGTTAGTGCCCCATTGCACTTCTTCCTTTGCTGCCAGGCTGGGAGGGCATAAAACTCAGCATGAAACTCAGAGTGTCCAAAATACAAGCACTTCTGCACATACCTCCTAAAAGTGTTTTGCCAGTGACTAGATCTTAAGTAGTTAACTAGGGACAAAATCTTAACTACTCATTTCATTTGGGCATCTAACTGCCTCAGCACTTATGGGGCACGAGCCAGGACATCCCTTATGCTAAAACTTCTAATTAAATTGACCAGCTGACTCGGTGGACCGTGTTTTAAAAGAAGGATTTCTTTATAATTCCCCCATTTCGCTCCTTTCACGTGACGTGGCTCGTCACTGCCTAGCTGCCTCGTACTTTCCACGTATGTACTCGTTTGGTGCCTCTTTAGGCAGAGCCGGCTGCGTTTCCAGGAGCTCAGTGTCCGTAACGAAGAGGACGAAGCTCGCCCTTGGCGATGAACCGCAGTGCCTCCGTGCCCGCAGCCGTCCCCATCCCCGGTGTCCTTCGCGGGCTCTGCCCGAGCCGCTCCGGGCCGTTCCCCCGCCCGCCCGCGGCTCCCGGCGCCGCCCGGCCGCCCGCCACCGGAGGGCAGCGCAGGCTGCCGGTGCCGGCTGCTGCCGGCGTGCCTGTGGGTGCGGGAGTGCCCGTGGAGCAGCCAGGACAAGGCAATGACATGGTTTATAAGGCCTTCACCGGGATCTGAGCCCCACGACCGCCCCCAAGCCCCAAGGGGGAGGCAGCACCCCTCCTGGCTGCTGCCTGCATCCCAGCAGGCTGAGCATCTTCATTTGCCAGCTGGCAAAAGGGCAACCAAGATTATTTTCAGAGGGTGCCCGGTGAGATAAAGGTCTCCATGAGCCCAGCCAACTAGCCAGACTTGGTGGGCTTATAGCGTGTGAATTTGCTTTCTTTATGGATCCTGATTTCTCATATTTAACTTTCTGGTTCTCCTCTTGACTCTCTGTGAATGCGCGGTGGGTGCCAGCATCACCTTTGGTTTGTCCCACAAAAGGTTGTGCCAGAAAGCTCTTGCATGGCTAGGGCAGCGGGATGGCCTCTTCCCTTCAGACGCAGAACATGACCTCCCAACAAACCTCTTGCTGCTGCTTCTGGTGGCCGTGTATGTCCCCAACACGTTACTGGCTTTTTTTAGCTCTGAAATGGAGAGCAGATGCCCGCTCCTGACCTATCTGCATACACCCTGCTCACTGCTTCGCTCCCTCAGCAGATGTAGAGGCATCCGCTGATCTGCGTGAACGGGCATTTACATCCCTGTGTGGGCAACTTTTCATTGACATCACCAGTGTCGGTCTGTGCCAGAGCTTGCAACAGAAGGAGATTTACCATTCCTTAAATTCAGAGGAGGTTTTTTATTTTGCACTCTCAGCCACTGAAAATTCTGCGCTCACTGAAGCCAGAGTAGAATTTAAGGGCAGTAGGTGACTTTGAAAAAGATGCAAGCTAGGAGCTAACTTTCCTTTTGACAACAATTTAAAAGTATTTGCAGAGAGGTGGGTTGGAGGAGGTTTCTTTGCAGCCCCCCCTCACCTGTGATGTCATTTTTGGTGAGGTAGACGTGACTAGGATGCCACAAGTTGGATAAAGAAAGAGCAGCTGGATTTGGTAGGTGTCATACAAGGACAGATCCTTTGTTGGTATAAATTATCATGGATCTGTTGAAACTGATGGAGCCAAAAAATGAGCTGCATTGTTCCTTGCAAAGCTCCCCTCCCTCAGCCTTCAGCTTAATCTTGGTAAATTCATGGGCTACTGGGGAATCTGTTGCTATAGCTCAAGACCGACTCCTTTGTGCCCCGCCAGATAAAGCTGCTGTGACTCGGACTTCTAGCTTTTTTGCCAGGGTAGACTCCTGGCCAGGCAAGTTTTGTTGCCGTGGCACAAAACTGCGTACAGAAAGAAGCTGTGTTCCTGTTAGACTGGAGATCTATTGCTAAACTAAGCTCAGAGACAGGCTTTGGGGATGTAGAAGTGAGATGGTCCCGCATTCGGAAGGAAATGAATAGACAGAGCAATTGCTGCGGTTACAGGAGAGCTGCAGAAATAGCCAGTACCTGCCAAGGCACCTCGCCTTTCATGCTGTCTGATCCACCGACAACCCGGGTGCCCGTCTTAATTATCGGTGTGATTTTCGTGGTGGTGGCAGTGCTGGTTTCCGTGACGTTGTCGAGCACCTCGTCATGAGCATCGTCGTGGTCCTCAGCGGTGGTGTTCCAGTGTTCAAATGTGTTTATGGCTCGGGTGAGCTTGCTCTTCGCTTCAGGAGCCGTGATCCTCCCGCAAGGATACAGCACTGGGAGAGAAACAGTCACGGTTATGACTGGCTGCGCATCATGCTGAGAGTTACGCTGCTTGAAGGAGCAGGCTAGGAGGCAAATGCTGCCTCATCTCAGCACCTTGTTTTGGGACTGACACGGGAGACACAGAGCCGTGGGCTGACTGTGCGTTCTCTGTGCAAACAGATGCCTGTGCCTTTGAGCTGCAGTGCAGGTAATAGGTAAGAATAGCAAAAGCATAAATTGTTTCTGGGCTTTAGCAATGACATCTGAACAGCTTTTAAAAAGAAAAAGGCTTGTGAGAGAAAGCGCCTGTCTGACGGGATGGTGCAGCTGTGCCTTTATTTCGCGGGATGCTGAGGTGCATAGCTGGGAGGCTTGCTGCGGGAGGCAGCCGGGCACTTGGCTGACATTTCTACAGCAAGTAACTCCAGTACAATTACAGTCCAGCTGGGAGAGGGCAGGAAATAATATCTGCCAGTTGTACAGATAATCCTGTTTGGCACCAAGGTGAGGAAAACATTAATAAACTCTTTTTAGAGTTGTAGATTTTCTCTGTTAATGAAGATCTCATCTCTAGGCTCATTTCAGATGAGCTCTTCCCATTTCTCTCCTACGCAGTGTGTGCTGAATTCCTGCTGATAGTGGCAGTCAAAATAGTAAATAGCATCAGGCATTGTCTTTCATCTGAAAAGCTTTTGACAGCACTGTGCAAACAAACATTAGTGTAAAATCAAATGTAAGTGTGGCGTACTGAGATTTCTTTTTTTTTTTTTTTTTTTTAAAGCAGTCTGTTTTAGGAATAGGGCTTAAATAACTGTTGAGTGATGGGAAGTGCTACGTGTGTGGTTAGGCTAGGAAACGAAGGTTTCAGAGCCAACAAAAGCTAAGCTTTTGCAGGAAGGGCAATTACCCAACCTGAAAGATGATCTTATTGCTAACAGTAAAACTTTCTGGTCCAGTGAAAGTGATACAGCATGTTGGGCTACACAGGCCTGACCTCTTAATGATCTCCATTAAGAAGGACTCCCAGCCTAAGATACTTTCTACACTGATTGCTGAAAGTCAGCACTTTCAGGAGCTCAAAGTGTTCCTGGCTGTAGCTATCAGACCTTCAGAAACTAACTCACCTGTGAGGGTGCCTGCATGCTAGCTTAGGTGTGCAAATCTGTTACTCTCAGGTGTTAGAAATACGATAGCATCAAATGTTAAATTGACCTTAGATGACAAAATATTTCTCTACTCAATCTCCTCTTTCCTCTGCCAGATGTGCTTCTGAGCTGTTCATGCCCAATTAACTTGCTGTGTTGTGGTGGGTTGGGATTGCATGTGTCGGTGTAGTTAGAGATACCGTAACAGCCTAGGAGCAGGGTAAAGTTGGGGAATGCAACAAGAACTAGCTATTCCTTAGCCCTTTATGAAGTTGCAACCTCAAGCAATGCATTTCCCCTCCACCCTACTCAATACCACAGCTAAATCACGAAGTCTAGTTCCTGTTGAGGGTCTTTGTCTGCAGATACACACTGTTGGGAGGACAGCACCACCACAAAGCTTCACTTGCTTCCACCCAACTCAGGTAATTATAAGACGCAGCATGATGGCTAGCCATGAAATGGACCATCAAGAGGATTTACAGTAACAAAGATTGTCATTTGTTCTGAAAAAGCCCAGAGCATCCTCGATGTAGGATCAGTAACTAAATAGTAGCTCCTATTGGAAGAACATGGGAGTGAGCTCTGGCTGGATGGACACCAGTGTGTATGCTGGTGTAGCTGAACATCACATTTCTGCCTCCAGAAAACTACTGATCCATATCTAGAAGTATAAGATGTCTGCAAGTGGGAGAGGCACCTGTGTGAGCAGCCATCTGAAATGAGCATTTGCCTTATGAACAAATTTCTGGACAACTACCCTCCTTCTCCACCCACCTAGGCTAAAAAAAGGGTGTTTAAATTGCGTCCTTCAAGCCTGACTCCACATCTGCCATCGGGGAAAGTGAAAGGTCAGGCTCTTTACATTTGCTAAGCAGGAAAACAAGGCTGGTTTTCAACAGGATATTGCATTTCTATGGGATTCATATATCTAAATCCAGTACAAGACCTTGGAAACTTTCACTCAAATCTCTTAAAAACACTTTAAAAGTTAACCTGTAGGTTCACAGGACTTTCCATCTTCATGAAGTCTATAGCCAGCAGCGCAGGAACACACAACTTTCTGCGGCGGGTCATGCCTGCAAAAGTGCTTGCAGCCTCCATTTTTAATAGCACAAGTGAAGTCTGAAAGAAATTAGAATGAGACTGTGAAAGCTCATTTGAAATACAACTGGTCAGAGATTTGTTGGGACTTGGGCCTTTGGACTCCGCCTATAACCCACTCTGGTTGTTCCAGACTATGGAAACCGGATGCTTGTTTGCAAGGAGAGTGTCCTCCTTCCAAATCACACCCCTGCTTGTAATGAAGGAGCACTGGGCACCTCTTTGAGAAGGCAGGTTGAGGAATGGCCCTATGAGAGGTCCCACCGAGCTCCTGCCTCCAACAACTGCTTGCTGTCTGAAATCTGGCAGCCTGACTGTAAATGACTCCTGCAAATATTTGGTTACGAGCCACGTGATTTCCCCACCGTCATGCTGCTCTCCTCCCACCCGTGCTTACGGCAATCCAGCCCCGGTGCGGATGCTAGCGGAGAACACAGGGTGTCAAATGGGAGCAAACCCTGAACCCAAGAAGGGCTTTGTCCTGGGATTATCTCTGGGCTCCGAATTTAAAACCTCAAGCAAAGCCATCTGTTCTTCCTGACATACCAATAAATCATTGCAACCTGACGTGGAAGACCCATTTCAGCAGGACGTTTGATGAAATGGGTCCCAACCTGAGGCACGGCGAGATTCCCGTGACTTGTGCGTATCTTCTCCCACCCCACCTCGCACTCCTCTGTGGTGGGAACACCATCTCTTGGAGGTGGGAAACCACTAATATGCAGACGCCCTTTTAATTCTCAGTGAGTTTTCAAATAACTTCACAGCAGATTAACTCCACTCCTACTTCCTCAAGGACATCTCCCTTCCTGTAGCCATTTTAATGCCATCATTTACTATTTTTACAGAACTCCTTTTCACGCCTCACTTCTAGCTCTATTTTTGTTCCTGTCTCACTTCCACGAGAAATCTGCAATGAGACTATTTAAATTTGATGCAGCTTTGAAATGCTCTTTTTAACGTACACTCCTCTCTTGCCAGAGCAGAAGCGCAACTAGAAAGAGAATCTTTTATTAGTGCAGTGAGTCTAGCACATTATGCGAGTCGCACAGCCCCTGATTATATTATGAATATAAGAGCTGAATATCCCTCTTGCTTAAATTATCAGCTGTTTGGTTTTCATAAACTCCTCAACCCATCAGGAAAATATTTGCCTTTTGTTTGCCTTCAGAATCAAGGTTGCTGGTGATAATTATAATTATGAATTTAGCAGAGTGCCATTGAGAGGAGGTTGCGATAATCCTGCCTTGCTCAGCACCCGCTGCCCAACCTGGCGTGAGAAACGGAGAGGGGGAGTGAGAGCGTGGGGGCCCCATCGGGGTCGGTGGAAAACTGTTGCTTTCAGCAGGTGAGCACGTCGTCCCTGATTGACAAGCAGCCCCGGAAAGGCTTGTGCTGGGGAGATAAAGGAAGGTCTCTGTGTCAACATTTGCGCTGGCAGCCGCAGCGTGCTGAACAAAAGACCTTGAGCCTGAGTCTCTGTTGAACCCTGCGTAAGAGCAGGCATCTCGGTGCTCAGCGGAGGTGGAGCTGGGGCTCCACCAAGGACAGGAGAGGACAGCGACATCCGCTCCTGTATCCCCGGGCATGTTCCCCTGTAATCCCGTTGCCAACAGGCTGGATTTGTACATTCATGCAGCGCCTTACAGCAAGGCAAAATATGTCTGAAACAGCCCTCCAACAAGATGAAACTCTACGCCCACTTTGATCCAACGAGATTTCAAGCAGGGCAGAACAACCACAGGACAAGCCCCCGGTACGTACCTATCTCACAGTTTCTACCTTCGTACCCAGCTGGGCACCAGCACACATAGGAACTTACTGCGTCCTTGCAAACGGCTCCGTTTTTGCATGGATTGGGGTCGCACTGATCTCCATCTTGGAGAGAAGACAGGACAATTAATAAACATGAGCGTCCACCACGGCTGGTGCCGACCAAGCGCTGGAGCCTTGCTCTGTGCAAGCCTCCCGTTAAAGACGAGCAAGCGACTGCACACCTTCCTTCTTTGTAATGGAAAATAAGTCAGATCCTGGCACCCAAGTGCACGACAGACAACATCAGCACTGGGGTAACATCAGCAGCAGTGCTTTACCCAGAGTCCTAATTATGTACCCTGTCCCGTGTGGGTTAATTCTGCTCATTTCAGCAGAACTCCTCTTCAGTCTCTCTCATGCAACATCTCAACAGGAGCTCATGTCTTGGCTAAGTTAGACAAACCAAGTTCGAAGGTTTGCTTCCTCAAGAGTGGTTATGATCTGAATTATTTTAACACTACTGTCTTTGTTCTCTGAAGGTTTGGGCCTGTCCACTTGGATTTGGAGACCTCTCTGCATATTAGGATTGAGAGCCTCGGTCATTGTTCTTTCTTTCTAAGTCTCGTACTACTATTAACTGGTCTAGATTTTTCTTTACATGTCAGGGCTTTTATTTTCACAGTTGCCTACAGCTGAGAAGCTGAGGCTTTAATAAAAATAGTCAGTACTGCAAAATTAGTGATCTAACACTTTGGAAGAGTAAGTCAGCGAAGTTAAACTACAGGGAAGCGTGCTTTGAAATGGTAATGCAAACAAAGACAAGAAGGAAGGGGAATGACTTGATGTGTTTGTGTCCTGCCAATAAGTGTGGCTGTTAACAGCGCTTTCAGAAATGGGCTGGAATGCCAAAGGCAGATGGCAAACAGGGACAAAATGGTTTTGTCTTGTCTAAGGCAGGGTGTCGGGGTTTGCACATAAGGTGTGGATCGCAGCTGTTGTTGCTGCCTGGTGAGGGCAATCATGGCGTGGTACCGCTTGGGTGCTGTGCAACGGGTGAGCTCCTGTGGGCTGCACGTGTTGGGAACAGCAGCCTGTAAGCTGAACAGTAAACCAAGCACTTCGAATGATAGGCAAATATATGGCATTCATTATTTTTGAAGAGCTAATTGATTACAGTGGCAGGGAAACAAATGCAGTGTTGGGTTTCATCAGTTGGTTTTTCAGAGGACAGTCCTACAATGCAAATGTAACTTTTTAATTTTATAGTCTGGACTGAATAATCTGAATTATTTAAGGCTTTTGAGTGAGATGTTCTGGGAGCTTCGCCAGTCTACAAAGCAGTTCATTTATTGAAATGTCCTTAAAATTAGTTTCAGATGTTTTAGTGGGCATGGAAATCTTTTTGGTAAGGGACTGAGGAGTTGTTGGGGATGGAGGCTTAAAGGGAAAAAATAGATGGTGGAGAGGAAATGGTGGAGAAGCAAGCGTTTGGGACCACTGGTGTGAACTGCAAACAGCTGATCATGTTGAGGTTCCACTTTAATATAGCATTTCTAGGGATTCACACTGTGCTTGCACAAGGCTGTGCCTTATCTGGAGATCTCTGCTTAAGAACAGAGCATTTGCTGTTTGCTGAAGGGATGTTAATTGTTGTTGTCATGTTTTACTCTATATCACAGCTGAAACTAGAAGCCCAGAGCGTGACCTGGGCTCAACGGATCTGGTGGTCTGTGTGAAGTGGTTTTGTTCTGTGAGGTTTTTGAAGTTTGTTCAAAAAAACCTGCTTGAACAAAGAAAACATTAAGTAATATTTTTGGGGGGCTTGCAATTTGTATACAAATGGGACAGGCCCAGGCTGGGTGGCTGCAGGATTTAGGGTGCATGACTCTGACTAGCTCTGTCATAACACAGTTTCTGAATGCTGGAATACATTTGTTTCAATAAACATCTGCTACTTATGCACCGAGAGATGAATACTATGCATTTGAACATGAAGAAAGCAGCTCTTACCAATGTATGTTTTCCAAAACTCCATCTGCAAAGGGAAAAAAAAAAAAAAAAGGAATTTCTGGGCACTGCCTGACTGAAGCAGTAAAGGGATGACTCCAAATCTAAAGCAAAAGACTTGCAGGAAAACAATCACCTCTGTAATCCCAATGGTGACCAACAAACCTTTAAAGCAGTTCCCCAGCCCAACTGATGGATCACTAATGAGAAAAAAACACGATAGATGCTGCACTTGGCCCCTGCAGGTTTTC
Source organism: Gymnogyps californianus (assembly GCF_018139145.2). NCBI lineage: Eukaryota > Metazoa > Chordata > Aves > Accipitriformes > Cathartidae > Gymnogyps > Gymnogyps californianus. The sequence goes on from NC_059479.1 coordinate 7,845,623, forward strand.
CCCTTGCTGTTCACTCCTTCTTCCCCCTCTGTGCCTCCTCACCTGAAAGGCTCGTAGAGGTGCGGGCTGGGGGGAACAAGGTGTTGCCATGTTGCAGCAGTAATACTCACTGTTTTCTCTGTGTTTTCAAACACTTCTCGGGCTTCTTCAAAGCTGCATTTTTCTTCTATGCATTCTCTCTCAAGGTTCCCAGCAATAACCTCTTCCAGTCTGTTTGAATTGGCTCGCTTTTGCCTCCTCAGAACCGAGCTTGCCTCTTTGTTCTCGATGAAGACTGCAATTTGAAAAGAAATAGGGGCTAGAGAGGAGCACACGCCATTGTGTGATGCGGCTGGGATGGGCTGTCAGGGATCTGTTCTCCCAGAAAGCAAGCCCTTTTCATGCATTCACCCTCCCATTGCCCCATGGCGGGGGACATTTCAGGAGTGTTATCATCTACTTGAGGTTTCTTTGGTGTCTAACTTAAGTGCAATCCAGAGGATCAAATCTGGAGAACCAAGAATCAAAGTAGTCGATAGACAGAAACGACTGATGGCAAGAGGGTGATTAGGAGCGCTGAAGTTTGGTGTGAGTATCTCCTATCATAGATGCACAGACTGGAATAAGCTATTTGAAAGGGGAAAATAACAGGCTTTTTCATGCTACTACTTGGTGAGGTCTTGTTTGGACACAGAAATTGCCCTGTTTTAACTGTCTCTGCCTGTTTTGGCCGTGAAAGGCCATCTGCCTCTGCAAGCAGCTGCGGCCCTTGGAAGCCACAGGCCATTTGCTTCTCTCCCTGCTCCTCACCCACGCCCATATGCATGGGTACCACCATTTTCTGCCGCCAGGAGGGGTAACATGGGCCCTACTCACCCCCTCGGCCAGATCATGTCAACGAGGTGGTGTGCATCCACCTTCAACTTGCTGGCCAAGCTCCTGGGCAGAAACCACCAGCAGAGAGCTACTGGCACCGCAGGAACCCCCAGTCTAGGCGGGGTGTCTGCGGTGGCCACCAGCCTTCCCATGGTGGCTGCCTGGTGAAGGGCACAAGGACATGCAGTCCCGTGATGGTGCTACCATGAATGCTCTCCCGGCAGGGCCACACGTCCCATTGGCACGGTCAGCAGCAGCAGCCTCCTCGTGGCAGCCGCCCGGCAGGGTTTGCTCCTGACCCACCTCTTGGAGACCCCCGCCTCTGCTGAGCACTCTTCCACCATCCCACCGCTCTAAAAAGACATTATTCACCCAGAGGAGCTTCCTGCTTTGCCTCCCCAGCCTCTCCTCTCTCTCCACACCTTCCCTTAGCGCTCGCAGCCATGTCCCTTTTTGTCACCAGATGGCATGGTAGAGCAGCTCTTCTTGGAGGTGCTGGTGGCCACCTTGGACACAGACCCTTATCTGGGGGCTTTGTGCTGGAAGGGGTTCAGGCACCTGTGGGCCTGGCCCTCTGAGGGTTAAGGAGAGCGTGAGCTCAGCCAGGGGGACAGAGAGGAGAGTGAGGGGCAAGTACCAGCCACTCGTTCCTTCTCATGGCTAACTTCTGCTCTCGATCCAGAGCTGATCCCAGCCTCTCCGAACCCACAGAGGATCGGTTTTGTTGAATTCTCATGAGCCCCAGGCAGTTTGCTCTGATTTATGCCATGCCACTGACGGTGTAACCAGCCTCTTCACCTAAAGATCTCTCTGCCAGAGACTGAACTAATAGTGTTTGCAATGCTTTTAATCATTGTACAGCAAGCTTGCACCTCTGCCTTCCCCATGCTAGTGTGGTTTTGGTTAAAAATGAAAAGGAGTGCATTAAAATCCTGACCTTAATCTAATTGTTTGGCAGTAGATATTGATGGGTAAAGCACTGACCTCCAAAGAAGCCAGGCTTGTTTCAAACACCGCAGCCCCCATAGGGTGGCCGGTCCCCTCCCAGCTGCAGGGCTGTGGTTTACGTGTGGGACATGAACGTACAGCCCCAAGCGAGCCTCCCCGGCTGAGCAGGGGCTTAGAGCGTGGAGGCACTGGAGGGGGCACAGCCTCGCTGGAGGAGACCTGCCCCTTTCTCCCCATGGCATGGGCTGCAGCCTCCAGCTTGTCCCCAAGCTGGGCAGAAAAAGCTCAGGTGAGAAAGATGGAGCAGCGTTCCTTGGTTTTGTAACCCTGTTGGGCTCTCCGTGTGCTTAGTGCCCGGGGAATCCGATGTGGGCGCAGCCGCACATCGCCCTGCGTGAAGTGAGGTAGCTGCGTTAGATCCATTCCTTCGTCTCTTCCCTGTGGGATGTGCCAAGCACCTGCCATAATTAACCCATTTAATGGAGAGAACTCATTTTGATGAATGCAGCTTTGCCTCCCCAGATCCCTCTAGGCTTTCTCAGTTGCGTACTGATCCCACATGCTGCTTTACAAGCAAAACTTGATTTGAACTGAAGGTTGCAGGCTCCGTGGGGTCACAGCCATGGTACTCACCCTGGCTGGAAACCATCCTCACACCAAGAATATGCTCACACATGACTTATCAACTTTTGAACCAGTATCTGAGAGAGTGAGATGGGTCTCTGGGCCAAGGGGCTGTGGGGGCAGACCTGTTGTGCCAGCTGAGTATAGTATTTTCTAGGAGGTAGACCTGGGTGGTTGGTGGTACCAATATACTTTAGGCTCTGCTCACTTTTCATTGCTAAGCAAACATTTTGGAAAGAGGCTTTTTTTTTTTTTTTTTAACCTGTTACTTGCAATGTTTTAATGAAAGAGGAAAGGCCAGCCTTGCACCAAACAAGTACTCACACTGGATGTCAACCAGCCTCTGCTGGAAGTGTTGCTGCTACAGATAAATCAAGCAACAGCCTGCATTACTATGTGTGATTGCCCACATCCATCAACTACTCTATATTGTCTTCAATTTTGGCTGCATCTTACACTCTTTGTTAAATTCACGCTGGGTTTGGCTTTAAACAATTCTCGCAGTGGCAAATCCAAAGACTGTTTTATGGATGTGAGTACTTGCTTGTACTCCAGGACAAGGTGATGGCACACAAAGAGGTGTGGATGTTACTCCACCAGCAACGCTATCCCCTTGTTTTCCTTCTGTGTGTGGGTGCGTGCATTCTAAAATGGCGGAATCAAGCTCTGAAAGCTTAAAAGCTGCAAAAAAAGTAAGAAAAATCCCATTCTTAAAATTAATCTCTGTGACACATTCTGTGTAAAATCAGCATAAAAACTATTATTTCTTTCCCAAGAAAAGAACCAGAGCTTTAAAGAGAGGAGATATGAAATGCAGCAATCCCTCTGAGCTCTTGTTTCTTATGAGACTGCACAAGCTGTCCTTTCACCTGTGCCAGTAACCCCCACGCCCCCGCACCCAAAAGTGAAGGACTTGTTAGGTTTTAAATAAACCCACCTGTACTTTCGGCACCAAGACAAGCTCCCAGGAGACAAATGGAGAGTACAAGGGGGATATTTGCCATCTTCTTCCCACTGCCCAAACCTCTCACTAACAAATTGTTCGGGTAGTGGAGTTCAGTCAATAGTTCCAAAGTGCAAGTGCTTGTTTATTTACTCCGGGTAACCCTTTAATTTAAGGTCCCCAGATGTGCCATTGCTGAAGCTTGAAACGGCAGCATGGGTGTTATTGGAGGGGGCATGTCCATGTACAAGAAACCTGCTAGGTAGTTGCAGTCCTTGGGCTCATCTTCTGCCCTGTAGAATATTACTGCCATGTTTGGGGGGTGAGCATAGCACAAGAATAAATTAATTCAGCTTCAGTGAACCTCTTCAAAGCACTGGATTTCCCATTCCTATCCAGGTGATGTTGTTGGCCAAATAAAAGTCCACAGTAGCATTTTCAAAGGCTTCAGTGTGGTCCACATTTCATCCAAAAGAGCCAGCACAATTCCCTTGAAGACGACCCGACAGAGGATGTTTCCTCTCGGGGACCAGGCGCCCTTGGAGGAGGGCTGTGTCAGCCAGCACGCTCTCACATGGGTTATCTAATTAAAAACCTGGATGAAGTGAGGTGAGATTATTGGCCCATTATCCAGAGCTGCTGGGGCAAACCCTGGAAACACATGGACGTTCCTAGGTCCTGTACTTGAGGCCACAGGAAGGAACCTGCTACTTGGTGGCTTGGACAGTGGGCTGGCGTAGGGATGTGCTGATAAAATGCCGGCTCTGGAGCAGGGAGAGCGTGCAGGCTCCTGGCTGCAAGACAGCCTTTGCCCAGGGCAGGTTCACAGGCTGCTCCTGATCCACACTGGCCAAAGAGTGAACTGAAAGGGAGGAAAGATGGGGGAAATGAAATAGGAAAAAATGCAGGTTTTCATACAGAAAAGAAAGAGTGGGTTTTCATATGAAACAATTCATATTTAATGGTGGGCTACTTACAACTTCTAAAACCCATTTCTTCCCTTATTCTGACTTTCCTTTAGTATGAAGAGCTATTTCAAGGTGAGTAATTGCTTTTGGGAAAATACTGAATATTGTAAAAAAAAAAAAAAAAAAAAAGAAACATCCATTTCTGGAAAGGTCAAAAATCTCCCCCCCCCCCCCACTTCCTTGAGGAGTTGTAAGGAAAGTAGGCCAAAATCATTCATCCCACTCTGGGGAGGGCTTGCGGGCTTTCTGCCAATGACCTGTTCCTCAAAACCTGCTTCCCAGTTTCTGCTTCTCCCCCCGCTTCCCCATGCCACAGGGCAGAACTGAAATCCATCATTGCACCCGTGCACATCTGGGCCTTGTAGTGCTCTGCCCAACTACAAAAAGGTCTCAGACAGAGGCATTTTAAAGCAGAACTCAATTTCTGAGTGTGGTGTTGGTGCTATTGCCTTTTGGTATTGACTTAGCTCTAATACTATGCTTAAGAAGAGCAGCAAGAGGCTAGCAGGCTCTGATGGCTTGTTAAAGCAGAAGAGCTAGAATAGGGGAGCTGGCAGGTTTCACTAGTTCCCAGCAAAGCAAGATGGATATTGTGCTATTGTCAATGCAAGGGAATCCCACAGCACGTTTCACGGTGCCGCAAGTGCTCACAAGCAGGCTAACGCCATTTGGGGAGACGCAGAATACGTACTGTGTTGGATGTGCCTGTGTCTCGCAGGCTGGAGAGCTATTAGTTGCTATGAGGCTACAATAGCCCGTGGGTAGTTGTTAAAGTGTTTGCTTGAGCTTATGAACCATAAATTCTGTGCGCTCAGTCCAAAAAATTAAAAATGTTCCTTTGTGCAGCAAATGGGAGAGATGTTTATGGTTGCATGGGTATTTGGAATTACTTTTGTATGCAGAAAGGACCGATCAGCTACAGGTAGATATGAGATGCTGAATGTGAGTTACAGCCTTGTGAGATCTGGGTTGCCTAGGTGGAAAAAATCCTTTATTTTCCTTTTCTTGTGCAAACAAAAGGTCCTGAAACCTATAATTCATCTTGTTTCTTCTTGCTCCATTTGAAATGATCTTTATTCATCACTGACAGTAGCTTTTGTTATCAAATTTCTGTGGTAGATAAATGAGTTGGGATGAGGTAATGTGCTGTTGATGTAAATTGAATGCAAAGTGAAGAAGGTAATGATCATCTCTCATTTTCTGTGCATAAGAAAATGCAAATGTGAGAAAATAGAGTTAAAATGCTGAAACAATACATCTCCGATCAATAAAAAGGAGTGTAGAGAATGGCCTGCCATAACAAAGGATAATTAGAATCTCATTACTGTAAATATTTTACTTTAGAACATAGGTCAGTCAAATTATTTTTGGTTTATGGTGCATATTTCACTTGTAATAGTATTTGCAACATTATTGCTAATTAATCTTCACAGAAAATGCCAACATCATTAGAATAAACAAGGCTATTAATACAAATAATTTCTATTGTTTACTACTATTGCTGTCAACTTCTGGGGCACTAAATTGAAAGCAAAGGGTTTCTTTTTATTTATTTTGCAAACAAAATCCCCAGAGTTGCGACCCCCACCATGGGCACTTCAGAGATGAAAGCTTTGCTGTTTAGGTGGATGACATCAATCAGATCTGGGTACATTTTGACTTAGTGTTCTACGTTCTCAAAAGAAGGCTATTTAAAATACAGACCCAAGTCATGTTCCTTCCTATAAAAAAGGCTTTCTGTAGCAAGGAGCTGTTAGGAGATGTCTCTTCTGGTTTGAGGTGTTAGATTCGGGGCTTTTTTTGTTGACATACCTTTTTGTTGTTGTTGTTGGAACAGAACCGTCACACACATGAGGTTGCTGGGCATGTCTTTGTGTCAAAGGCAGAAGGAGCTGGCAGGGGTGCAGGGCAGCGTGTTCCCGGCAGGGCCACCACCTCGGGCTTGGGGACTGCCCATCTTTCGGAGAAGCTTTCTGCTGCAAAGTGAAATTAAGTTTATGAGAAGTCAGAACAAGAAAGCTATTTCCATTTTAATCTGATAGATTTTTTTTAAAATGTGCTCTGGCTGCACTGATCAATAATGTTAAACAGCCTCATGGCTTGAGGATCTTGTTAAAGGATTGTTCATAATCTCCCTTGTCTCCAAGTGCACTCTTTTAAGCGAAAAATCCTCACTCAAAACCTTAAGCAAATTGCAATTTGCCCTTGCCCTCTAGACAGCTATGGTAAGTGATCTTTCCTTAACCAACAGCAAACAAGCTATTTCTGAAAAAATCAGCGAAAGTAATGCTTGATCTTTTTTTTTTTTTTCCCCCCCTCCTTCTTTATTTGATTACTTTGAAGTCCCTGGCTTTTTCTGGAGCAGTGATTGTGGGAAGTTATCCAAATATAGAGGCAGCACAGCCATGGAGTCCTTTGCAGTGCCTATCATTCTGTTGTAGTCATTAACATACTGGAGAAAGTACCAATTCTGTTAAAAGTCCCATAACCACTGAAGATACTAAGGTGTATTTGGATGTCAGTGGCGTTAGTGACCTACCCCGGGTGAGGATATGCCCTCAGCTTTCACAGGTGGGATGCAGAAGCCTTGTCCCCGTGGCGGTGGCTCTGGGCTGGTGGGATCGCAGGCGCAGGAAGATGCTGCTGATGACTTCAAATCTGTGCTGTGGCAGGGGTATTCAGGCAAAAAGGAGGTGGCTGGCTTTGGTGATGTGAAATGGCAATCAGGACGTACTCTTCAGTGACAGCAGCATACAGTTTGTGCAGGAACAGTGTTGGCTCATAACTCTCCCGTCTCTGAAAGCCTCTCCCCTACTCCCCCTATCCATCTCAGGGCTTTCAGTTCCTGTGTTGGGCATTTTTCTTCTACTTTTATGCAGAGGCTTCGATACTTGTGCCAAGAAACAGGCTCCCCTTGCTGAATTCCCTCCAGACACATCCATCGCAGTTAGCACTTAAGCTTCATCCCTCCCATTTTATTCTGTTTTTAATTAGATTCCTGAACAGGAGCACAGAGCAAACTCTGCTTTTATCTGGGAGATCCTGTGGCCGTGAAATATTTACGGGAAGTAAATAACTGTCAGAAATTAAATAAGTCCCTGACTCTACATGAGTGTAAAGGTGCTTTGAAATAGTCTCATTCGAATAAAAGCTCCTCATGTTGAGTGGCGGTAAGAAACAGCAACACAGGCAAAAAATTCCCAATGTAGAAGGTAAACAGAATTACTAATTCATGGAGCAGCATGTTTCACAGTAGCAGCTTTAATATCTTTCTTTTCAGTTTGATTTAAAATAGGTCAGATTAAAAGGAAATCTGGATTTGGTTTGGTCATCGTCTTTTCAGAAAGTGGAGTGCAAGCATGGCTAGACACACCATGCTGCTGAAGTTTAAATTTAGACTTTGCCATCTCCACTTCCAACTCTGGATAAAGTAATGAAACAAAGCTTGGGGAAGGCAGCAGCTCTTGCAGGTTTTGATGGGTCAGGTAGGTCACCAAGCTCAAACATCATCATACAGAGCAAGAACTAAGTTAAATATAAGCTCAAAAGCTGGCTTGCCACTGTGTATGGGATAGAGGCTCGTCCTGCCCCAGGCTTGCTGATATGAACTTGAGTTCTGGAGGTTGCTTTGAAACAGATCTCTGAAAGATGTTTCTCTCTCCTCCAGCAAATCCATTGCTCCCATCTGCTGATGGTATTAGTAGCGTAGTGTCCTAGAGAAATACTCCTGGACCAGGATTCTGTTAATAGAGACAGGTTAACTCCAGCCAGCGGCATCCAGCTAAGCAGAGGGAGCTTGTTTCCTTCTTCACTCACGGGAGAAGAATCATCCCACCTTGCTCTGATGCCTGTTGTTGGAGGAGGGAGGTGTCTCTCTCTTGCTCTCCTTTTCTGTTGACTAGAAAAGGAGCCTCAATTAACTGCTTACGGTATATGTCAAACTTTACTTTTGGATAGTTGAAGTTGGGGTGAAACGAGTTTCAACCAGCACATCCAAACCCACCATAGTCAAGCCCTTGGACTTAACTCCATGCTGAGCATAAAATAAGAACATTCAGTGCTCTCCCTTTGCCAATTTTCTGTGTCAACATTTGTGACTATGCCTTTGTTCATTTTCTTTGCATTAACTGTATTCCATCTGAAGTTTCTACCTTCTCCTTGTACCAGGACATCCTTGTGCCCTATTCACCTCTTCTACCTCCCTTTCTTTCTACTATCTTTATAATTTGCCTTCTTGCCCTTTAGGGACCAAACTGTCTGTCATATTAACATTAAAATCTAAGGGGAGGATATGCAGAGAAGAGATAAGGGTATTTCTAATCTGTGTATCCCTAATTGATACCACCAGCCAGCTCCCTAAGTCATAGGTAGTTGAAGCAGTGGCACTTGAAGCTTGTCCTCTGCTTAATAAATGTGGTCTTAGAACACCCCCTCCAGCTGATTGACTTGGGAGGGAACTGGAAAAGCTGAGAGCTCTCCCTATAACTCTTGGACCTACTGCATGAGGCAGTCAATAGTTGACATATTCAGAGAAAGGGACCTCACAGTCTCCACTCTGCTCACATCAACACCTACAATGGGTGAAACCACCACTCTGGTTCGAGAGGGAGACACTGCAATTTTTCTCTTGAAATCCCAGGACTGTCAGAGGTGTATGATGTCATGAATAGTTAAGACTGAATTGGCCTTTCTAGTGAGCCTGACCTACTTGGGTTTTCTCTTCTCTTCCCCTGACCTAGTGCCCTGGCGTACTTTTCTTGCTAACAGTGTTCACTAACGGATGGTTGGATGCCCTGACTTGCAAGCTCTAACAAAGCCAACAGCGCTTTGCTATGAAGGTTAATTTGCAGCCAAACTCACCAAGAGAACTAGCCAAACTCCTCTGCACTACTTGGGCACTATTTTGAAAATTCAAGAAGGATGGTAGTTGTGTACCCAGTGGTTGCTTCAGAGGGGTGATTTTCACTGGTGTACAGTGGAGTCACCTCCCTGATGGAGGAAGGAACTTGCTGACATAAAGATCTGCCATGACTGTTTGCAGGTGGGCTTTCCAGTCTCTGGTGCTAAGAAGGCACAGAAGCTCGGGTTCATCTTTCTGAATTTAATCTCCTAACTTGAATTGCCTAGTCTGGGACCACAGACTCTATAGTTGCAGGAAAGAGATACCTCTAGAGGCTCAGAGACCCAAAAGGTCAGACGCTGGGGGTATGGCTGGGCTTTGAAGTGCCTTCCTCCCTGTGTTGACTCCTCAGGGAATGTACACACCTATGCTCCAAGTGCAATGGGAAAAGGACACCTCAGTGTCCATACGTGTTTGGTGCCTGTAGAGTTGCTGTGTCAGGCCTATGCTTTGTTCAGAAGATGTTGAGAGCCTTGATAGTAAGAGGATGGATGGATAATAGGACGCAAAGGGGCGGACGAGGGCTGGCACCCGAGGTGACTGTACAGAATGCAATGGTGCTTCATCAGATTTGCACTGGTTGAACTTTTAGTTGAAGTTGCTAATTTAGACTTTACTGCAGATGTCCTGAGAGTTTTGCATTTAAACTAATACAAAGTAATCTTAAAAAGCAGCATTCCTATTCTACTTTAAGAAAATTCTCTGTCTTGGTCTGGCTAGCCCTCTTTGCAATTCAGGTTGTATGACTAATTATGAATATACTGTTTGAGTTGAAGCATATTGTAAACTTCTTAAATCAAGTGAAATATCTCACATGCATGGAAATACAACCAGTTAAAAGATGCGATGTCTAATATATGACACACTCGTTCTAAATTAGGCTCGTCTTTTTGAAAAAATACATGAGTTCCACAGCTCAGGCTTAGATCATAATTTGAAACTGCAGAGGATTATCTTAGAAATCACAAAAATCATCTCCCAAGGGTTTTTGATGGATGCTTCTTCACATCAGCTTTTTATCTTGAAAGCTGTGTCAAACTCATGGAAACATGAAGAGTTTGTGATGTGTGCTTCTTCTAAAAAGCATCACAGCTCCCAGTTATGAATCCTGATTCGACAGGTAATGCTACGTATGCTCTTCCTATAAATGAATATGGGCCTAAGTGTTTCTTCTCTTCAAGGCTCTGAGCTTTCCAGCTAAGGTTGCACCATGCAAGGAATGCAGGATGGGAACACAATTCATCTTGCTCTTCATGTAGATTTAGGGCCAAATTCTGCCACTCCTTCATGCCAGCACAGTTTGATTGGCTGGAATGGGGCTGTGAGTTTGGCCATCTCTTAATGGGCCACCTTGCTGCAAAGCTCTGTGACTGAGAGTCTGGTGGCATGATAGCACTGACTGTCTCAGTCCTTGGATAAAACCAGGCTAGTAAGCAAACCAGCTGGCAGGACTTCACAGTCATCACGCCAACCCCATTGGTAGTTTGTGCAGTGAACCTGTGAGGACCTATCCTCAGCAGTTTAGCCAAGTCACCACCTCTGAATGGTCTCCACTTCGTTTTTCTTCTAATATTTTCTCTGGTTGGTTTGCTGTGGTGTCTGAAGCATACTGAGAACTTCCCAGGCATAAGAGAAGGGACTGTGTGTGCCCAAGGAGAGCTTCACAACCGGCACAGCAGATAGGCATCAGGGAGGTGGGACTGTATAAATCAACAACCTTAATTACTTGCAGCCTAGAAAAAATGAATGGAGAGATGTACTCATAGAGTCGAGGCTTCAGGGGGAGTTCAGGCACTAATACATAGAAGCCAACGAGTCTATTTATGCCTTGCACAAGTAATTGGAGTCAACCTCTCCAGGAGACCCTGGCAGTGCTGCTGGGTCACCTTCCACCGACAGGGACAGCCTGTGTTGGAGCTAAATGACTGTGGTACAAAATGGCACCTAAAATACCATGTGTTATCCCACATAGCCACTACTCCACTCCTTTAAGGAGGAGATCTGTCAGCTCCCTCTGTCTACTCTTTGGGAGAGCGATGGTATAACCCCTCTCTCCCTTTCCCTTTCTCCCTTCTCTCCTCCCGTATAACTCTGCTCTCCTGCATTTCTCTAAGGCCATTGTAGTACTTTTCAAGTCAGCTTAATCGTAAGCGGTCCTTTAATCACAAGCAATCCTTTCACTATTAATATAATAGAAAATTCAGAGGATGCTTCTGGTTGTTACGGACATTTGCACTAGTGCAAGGCCAGGAGACAGTACTGCTGTGTCAGCACAGGAATAAATAACCACCTGGGGCTGAGGGCAAGCAGAACGGAACCTCAGACCTCCCTATTCTCTGCTCCGGGTTTAAAATACTCCTGGGAGATGAATCTGAGGAATGAAGCTCAAAGCTAGTAAATATTTTTGACCTATGCTCTGGCTGTGGGTAATTTACAACACGCTTGAAAATCTGATCTGGGTTATGTCCAATTCACAGAAGTTTATTTCCAAGGCAGTTATTTATAGACTGCCTTCCTGGCTCTCGGGTTTCTTGGGGAAGTGTCTGAACATCAGCTCTCTGAGCAATCACCATAAAATTAAAATTTTCAATTTTAATGGTGAACAAACAGTTTAAGGAAAGTGAAATATTATCCAACAAATCCTTCTTTTCACTTAAAGCTTTGAGTCTTTAAATATTTATTAGCAGTGTCTCTACTCTGCAGCAATGTTAAAAGGCTCAGCCCCATTCTAAGGAGGAAAACAATCCATTTGATTAAATACAAAGAACAAATGCCATTTCTAAAGAAGGCCTTCAGGTTAGATTACAGTGTTTGGAAAAATGATTGGCACTTTTGTCTTCTATGTAGTACAGCTAGAAATGAGTTTTGGTTTTGTTTCCTCCCTTAAACCTCCTTTGCCCTACAAATTTTGTGGTTCTTCTCCTGGCTTGACCCTGTAGGAGCAGTGGTGGTATTTCTCTGGGCAGATCCACCAAGTTGCTCCCTAAATTGAGTTCTTCATGTGCTTCCTATTCTTCCTTTGCAGACGTGGGGCCCTTGGGTGCTTATTGTTCTATTTTAAGTTCTGTTTTTCCCTTGCTTTAGCTATGTAGGAAACAGCCTGTTGTAATCTCAGAGGATAATAACTTGAGGTTTGGGAAATCTGAGGAGACTTTATCTCCCCATGCACTGATTGAACTACCTGTACTTTTTCTTTCTTCAAAAAAAAAAAAGAAAAAAACCTTAAAATCTTTAAAATAATTCTCTACACAGTAGTAAACAGTGGTGAAGAAAGATGTGATTATTGAATAGGATTTCAAATCTAATCTGCATCAAGTTGTCAGCTGGAAAAGAACCCCCTGAATCGTGAGTGCACATGGAGCTGGCATTGCTTTGCCTGAAGAGGTGCCTGGCATCTCCTGGGAAGAGGGGAATGATGAAAACCTTCATTTAAAATGTGAGTTCCCAAAGAAAATTATCTCATGGTAGAAAACAGTTTCATTGGTAAATCTCTGCCAAGTTATCTTCTGTAAAGGTTGTTGGGTTAACCATAGCTAGAAGGACCATGCTAGGTTGTTTTAATCACTTAGTAGTGAATGTTTAAGAAGTTATTCTTATGGGAAAGTCCTGAATTTGTGTGTGTGTGTGTGCATCCCATCAATGCACGCAGGATTCAGTGGAAATAAGGGCTTCACAGTGGTCATCTGTACTGATGTACAGGGAGAGGAGACCTCTCCACCAAGAACCCACAGAGAAGAGGAAGGGGAGATGAAGACAGTAGAATAGCCTGCCCATGACAGTGCAATGAAAAAGTGCCAGATAAAACCAGGCTGGGAGAGAGCTCTGGTTTTCTAGAGAGCTAATCCAGCTCCCTGACTTCTTTCAGGCTAACCCATTATGATAAGACTAGCTATGGTTTTGGAGGGTCTGTACAGGGCATGGTGTGTTCCTGTCATGCATTAAAGCTACCCTATATAACTGAATTGTCAGTGAAATTCTCTGGGAGATGGAGCAATAAAAAGCCTGATAAAAGGAAATGTTATCCATTAAATGAGGTAGGACTTTCTCACAAGTGTGTAATTTCATAGATAAGCAAATATGAAGCTAGGTAATACACCTTGTTTTCAGCTGAGCCACTTAACTTGGTTTGTGCAATGTACGTCCAACCCTCCCTCTTAAGCCTGCTAGTTCAGCCAGTGAAGCCATCCCCTCTGTCTTGTCTTCTGAATGGCACAGCTTCCCTCTCTCTGGTGCCAGAAGACAATAGATTCTTGGTAACTGAGCCTCAGCTAAAAGAGCTGCTGCAGTTAGGCTTCGTTGCAAAAGATAAGGTGGCACCAAAACTGTTGATGGCAGAATGAAGGAAAACAAATTATCGTGCCTGAAATCAAATGAGTTTTAATGAATGCCTCTAATCCGTCTAGCGAAAGTTCTAAATGCCATTTGTGTCTTCATTGTTGCTCTAAACAGTACAAACTCATCAGAGGCAAACGAATCGCAATGTGTGCCACTAAAGCTAAAACATACCAGAAGTGAAATAAGTAATTTGGGAAAGAAGTACATTGTAGGGAAACCTGCTGTAGCCCTGAAGTTCATGCATCACATGCCACCTCTGGGAGCTTTAAATATCAATTACCTGCATAGAACTGGGATTTCTACTTGCTCCCCATTAGACAGTGCGAGAACTCCTGCAGACACGATCCCCATACTCCCGGTCCTGCCTCTCGGGAGGTGACCTCTCCCTGTGTGTTCCAACATGGAAAGCTCTGGTCGTGGATTCCTTCTGCAGGCGGCTTCCTGCAAAACCAACACCACGGAGCAGTGGTCCTGCCTGGGGAAGGGGGATACTTTCTCTTTAGCTGGAGAAGGAATTTAAGCCTTCCAGAAGGTAATTTATTCAGAGTTAAATCTGAGTAAGACCTTTTTCCCAGCACAGGCTCTATAGAACCCTAAGCAAGCTGAGCTTGGCGCAGACATTTATTTTTCTTGTCCATATCAGTTTTTCCCTCTGGTTTCCTCTTAAAAACTACAAAATGCATACCTGCAGAAAAGAGCAAATCTACACGTTGCCAGTGTGCACATAGCTTGCAGGCTGGAGATACTCTACAAGATTGAGACAAGATCTTGTTGGGGTTTGTTGTTGTTGTTTGGCTTTTTTTAATCTAAATTTTGTGTTCTGCAGGAGGAAAGGAACAGTGATGTAAGAACAAAAGAGTGTAAAGCAGTCATGAATAAATCTGAGCTAGAATTTAGAGACAAATTCCTCACCTCAGAGTCAGGGAAGAGTTTGGGAACTGCCCAGCAGCAGTGGGGATGGGGGGCAGGTGGGGAAGAAGTGGTCAAAAATTGCTTAAAAGTAAAACCTGTTAAAAGCAACTGGATGGGACAGTAGGCAACCTGGGACTGGGGCGGGAGGGGACACAACTATATCTATGACCACAAAGTGCACGGTTTATCTAGGCTTCTGCCCTACGCTCATTAAAGGAAGGTTTCTTGGGTGGAAAGATCCACTGCCAATTGTAGAAGTGGTCCAAGTCCCTGAAGGTGATCTGCAAAATGAAACAGAAGTAAAATGGGAACATATGTCTTTGATTTTGCAGCTAGCCCCAGAGCCCCTCAGTCCTTTACTTCTGATCTTTTAGTGGAGCTGACTGCATATCTTTGAGGCCTTTGGTCCTCAGCTGTAGAAATAAAAGCTCTGTGAGCTAAGCTGGTTGCTGATTCACCTCTATGAGTAGAAACAGCATTACAGCCTGATCAAAGACTTATTCCAGTGGGGGTCTTTCTGTAGCATTTTTGCACAGACCCAAAGATATGTAAATGTTCTGCAGAATCTGACATACATGATTAACATTAAGCATATCTCGTTGTTGATGAATTCTTTTTAATAAAAGGGAACTTAAAACTAAAACAAGCCCTTCTGAAAAATAAGCCTGTGCAGAGCCACAAGTAAGCATCGTTTCTCTCCATTGTTTTTACCATCCTGCAAATTTGATGCATCCTCATTCTGCTGATGCTTAAACGTGTGAATAATCTGTCAGGAGCCTCAGCCATTTCTTCCTTTTACATTACACAGAATGGTGTTATGGCAGATCTCTGTAGTCTTCCATCCTGTAGCTTCTGTGGTACATTTAACAGCAGAAAACAGCCAGTGCTTTGAAATAAAAATGAATTTAGGCTTGCATGTTAGATGCAGAGGGGAGGAGTTATTTTTTGTGGCTGTTTTCTTTTTCTGTCTTTTTTTTTTTTTTTTTTACCTGCTCCAAATAGGGATGCTTTTAAGTCTTTGGTGTTTATGCTTCAAGCTAATGCAAATAAAACAGTGACTAAACTAGCTGGATTTTGAATGTATGCAGAGAATCACAAATTTTGTGGACTATTGATGTTATCTGAAAGAAATATCAAAGAATTAGACTGAATAGTGACTTATAGGAGGAAAAATTTCCTTCGTTCCTACCACTGTGGGTTAAGGGAAACGTAATCTTGTTGAAGGAGCTTGATGTAGTATTTTTGGGGTGAGATTACAAGTTCAGTTGATGAAAACACTTGGGTTGATACAACAGAATATATATAGACTGCTGCAAGACACATAATTTGGTACTGCAGAGCCCTTCATATTAAGTAACTAGAGAGCACGAAAATGAATATTGTGTGTATTAGATGGATTTAAAACTGCCTAACTAATGGTCCTCAAAATGATCACTGTCAGCTGCTGGTACTGTGGGGGCTTTCCAGAGCTCACCTTTTTCTCCCTTTCCATGATACCAGCTGACTGGAAATGGCACTGGCAATGAGATTCCAGTGCACAAGTCAGGACAGTGCCATGGGGAGGGATGGCAAAGGATGGCCAGTGGAAAAATATGCCTAATATGAGTTCACCTATAGCTAAAATGTTAGAGTGGTTCTTGAGCACATATAGTCTAGGAAGGGGATACTGCCTCTGTGCTAATATAATTGCTATATGAAGAGTCTGTCTAGGTCAGCAGTTCAAAAAGGGTTGGGGTTAATCAGGGTCCCCTCTAAGCAGATTTACCAAAATAGTAGAAGGATTGATTAACACATCTTATTGTGAGAAATCTGAGCAATTTGCTTAGCTATTGGAATAACAGTTTCGTGTTAACCAAGGCAAGTCTTAACTTTCCACATCTGGAACAAAAGGTTGTAAGGGGAACCTTTTCAATATAGCAGATAAAGCTCTAACGAGATCCTGGAAGTTGAAGAGAAGCATCTTCACACAAGAAATATGAGTGAATGGTCATTGGGACAATAACAGAGGTCACAGTCAAGTACCATTGCTGGAGAATTCTAGATGCATTTAGCATTGATGTGGAATTTAAAAATGATGTATTGGGAAGACTTGTGGCTCCAGCTATGCAGTTTAGGCTGGAGGTTCAAAGCAATTCTTTCACCCTGTACCAGGGGAGGAGTCCCAAGAGCCCTCTGAATTCAGTCCCAGAGGCTGGCCCACTTCTTTCTGAACACCTGAAATCTAACAGTCTGGGGAAAACTGTGTGGCTTCACGCAGCATCATGGAGACAGAAACCCATTCCGCCACGTGGGTCTCTGCGAAAGGCGATGAGCGTCTCCAGGAATCTGCAGGATCAAAGCTCTAGATTAGATTTTTTGCTATTTCCCATTGACTTTGCACAGAGTGAAGAACCAAGGATGGTTTTAAAATAGGAACTCTATTTCTTATTCAACATTCAGGCCTAAAAATTGATGGAAACAGTGGCAATTAGAGCGGGTGAGAGTGAGTAAGGTGCCTCTTCCACTTCATTTAGTAAAGAAACTGAGTTTTCTCCCCTAGGCACTTGTCTTGCAGCTTGTGTGGCTGCAGATGGCTGCCACTTTGAAGGAAGCCTGTAATTTAAAAGCAACTCTGAATCATCCTGCCTGCCTTTCTTGGCATAACACCACTTCACTTTGCTGCTCTGCAGAGGCTGGTGTTCACAGGTTTATCTTCTTGACTGGCAACACAAGGCAAGCCGTGCATCCGGGACTAATGGCAGGTGCCTTGGGGAAGACGAGGTCAAGTATTTTGGTCTATTGCCTCTACAGCAGGCAGCCCATTTAGCAGCTAACATTACCTGATGCCTAGTGCTCCCACCTAAGCCTTCATTATTAACCTTCAGGGAAGCATCTATCTCGTACTCATTCCCCTTGAGATCAAAGCTGTGATGTATATAACTGTTGGGGGCGGGGGGGGAAGCTGAATGTTTCTTGGGAATAAGGCAAATGTGAAGGCTCACCTCTGGCTTGATAGCTTGGAGTGATTCAAAGTAGATTTCTCTGTGCAATCCAAAAAGGTGTTGTGTTATTACACCTCCATGAAGACCCACAAAAAACAGCCCTGAGGCCTCCAAATAGGGTCCCAAATGGACCCACTGTTATTTCAGTGATTTTAGCTATCTCTGGGTAACAGGACTAACTAACGAGTGGTGAAGGCAGTGTGACTGCAGATTTATCCCCTTGTGCTAGTTTCTATTTCCCATCTGCCATTTTCTTCTTTGCTCCTCAACCAGCTTCAACTCCTCTTCCCTTGCATCAGGAGGAATGGGCAGGAGCTCCCCTCATGCCTTCTCCAGTGCCGGTGCTGTGCTATCAACAGGCAGCATGGGTGGAGCACCCAGCTCCTTCCTATGGGGCTGGAGGATGCATTTCCCTACAAGTTTGTTCAGGAATGACCTGACTTTGGGGTTCTGAGCCATCTCCCACTTCCCAGTTAGCAAACAGCAAATTGCTGCTGAGCACCCTCCTGCTGCTGGTTTTCCTCCTCTTTGGGCATTTTTGCAATGCCATGTAGGCTTTTTGTAACTGTAGGGGAGAGAGATCTTGTGGAAAGGGACCTGAGGAAGTCATCTAGACCGACCTCTTGCTCAAAACAAGGTCAGCATTCAGTTTGCAAGTGGTTGATGTCTAGAAGTAGCTGAGAGTCTGCTGATGGAGGCCAGTACCGGTGCTGTTTCCTGTGCTCTTGGGGTGTCTCCTCATTTGTTGGGCTCCACGTTTCTCCACCCTAGTCTGTCTCCCCTCTGTTAAACTGCCTGGGCACAGAAATCTTTTCCATGGCAAAACTTTTCCATGGCAAAAGTCATTGAAGGACACTATAGCTAGCTGGCTTCCCTCAATGCAGATGGAAACTCTGATGGGCATCAAGGTGGCTGCATCTGGTTTCTCAGGCTAAATAATATGACCTAAAGACAGCCTGGATCAGAATGGGGGGAGGTCAAAGGCCTGGGTAGGTTTTGGAGTGTCAGCTTCCCACAGTTTGAGAAGCCTTACGGGTTGTCTTTTTAGTCTAGCTACACGGAGAAAAAGCTGTTTCATTGTAGGTTACGTATTAGCTAGTTTAGAAGTGGTTAAGCCACTGGGATAGGAAAATGGAAGCCTAAACTGCCCAGAAGGGTGCTGTATAAATTTGTCTCTCAGCTACTGTTAAGCATCGAGGCTAAGTAATTGCCATACCTGCTTCCCTAGATGTGTTTTGACCTCTTGTTTAATTATCTTTCCAAAAATTGTCCATTCCTGAGGTTGCTGGTTTTTGCTGAACAAACTGCTGCCAATGTGCTTGAAAGAGATTATTTTACAGGAAAAGCATTTTCACAAACAGATTTAGTGTTCACTTTTCTTTCTTTTCCCGAGGGCTCTCTACCTATTTTTATTTTTTATGTTCCTTTATCATGCAGTGGAACCCAAGCCCCTATTTACTGAGAAATGTTTTGAAAAGCCTAAAACTTTCTATTTCTATAAATAAATATGTCTGTACTGCTGGAATCAGGAGCCTGGTTTTCAAGAGTTCTTGCTTTGGTTGAAGCTGGATTGCTGGTTCACCTCTATTCTGCCTTAACATGGGTGAATATCGGAGTTAGGCTTGATATTGTTTTCACATTGCAAATTCCCATAAGCAATGAGATTTGCTTTACTTTCTGCATCTCTCCACACCTCCTGGGTGGTTATGGAGGAAACAGATTATCTTCTGTGAGGAGATGCCTCTGATTCTGAATTGCAAGGTTAGCCATCAACTGGGCAGTGTCTCCATTGCCCCTTACATGAAACCTCATCTTATTGTCTGTGCTCTTAAGTTAGCTGGTCAGCTCTGACCCCAGATGACCACTGCTTTTCAGTAATGAACAGCAAGGTGGGAGTGTGCTAAACTTCCTCCAGCGCTACCAAGACATTGGAAGAAGCTTGCTTTCTGAGTGTGCAAAGTCCTGTGACAAAAAGCTTGGCTCTGTCCTTACTCTGCAGAGCCAACGGATGCAAATGGTCTGGGCCAGTGGGCTGCAAAATCAGAAATGACAACCAGGAGGAGGATGTGAAGCTCCTGGTGAAATGGTGCTGACGGTCGTTGTTGCTGGCTTGTTTGCATCCACAGCTGCTGCCTGGAGGCCCTGGCCCCAGCCTGAGCACGTGGGAGCTGGAGCAAACCAACAGCAGCTTCTGTAATGAGGATGTTGATGTGGTGATGTCGAAACTGTCATGCAAAACTGCATCTCCCCGAATAGCTGTCCGATGGTATGTGTGGCGGTGGACAGCAGGAGCGCTGGCTTTTCTGGGTGCCTCCTGTACGTGCAGGCTCCATCTGGAGGGTCAGTGCTCAAGGGGTGCAGGGCTCCAGTAGGACCCAGCACCAAGTCCCCGCTCTCACCTCCCTCCGCAGCCCAGACGCAGCTAGGGGAAGACAGCCAGGCTGGACCGCAGCAGAATCTGCCTTGTTTTGGTTTCTCAATAATTAAATACGTTACTTCTCAGCCAGCCTCAGTCACTCTTGAAATTCACACTGAATCCCAGATGCCTGTCTTATTTGCTGAATAATATTTTTCAGCTGGATCCTATTTTTTTGTCTGTAATGCAGGAGGAAGGGCTTTGGATTCCACTCCATTCTGGCTCGCGTCTTGTGCACAGTCTCGTCCCCACGTACTGAGGAAGTGTGTTGTCTCCCCTTGTCCTGGGATAGAAAAGGTCCATCCCTCTCACCCTGGGAGAGCCTCTTCAACTCTGAAGAGTGCAGCTCAAGGCTTCTAGCACTGTCACATCTAACAAAACAGCAACTGCTATATGTACCCCTGGTAAGGGATGGTCTCTGCCATCCCTTGGGTAGAGAAGGGCCTGATCCTGCCCCTGTTTGGTTGATAGGAAAACCCACAGATGGCTGACATGGCATTTACTGGAGAACTGGACAGACGTCCAGTTCTGCTGAGACTCAGGTCTACTGGGATGTTCACAACATGACCTTTTTTCTCTATCTTTGGCAATACTTGTCATATCGTAGAGAGCTTGGAGAGCTCGGTAACTAGCTAGGCTGCTTTTGTATGTCTTTATTCTCAAAATCGTCCTTTTAAAACCCCAAGCAGGCTCAGGCAGAGGGTCTGAGGAGGATTCCTCTCTGTCCCTCCCTCCCAGCCTACCCGTCAGAGCAGCGGGTAAACTAGAGATGTCATTTCAGGGGCCTGGTTTTGTTCACAGCACAGGTTACCTGCTGGGAATGACTCAGGTGAACATGGCAGCTCTTGGTCTTGCTCTTGGACCTTCAAAAGTGATTGTGTGTCTGGCATGACTACTAGCCTCGCTGTTTTCTTGACTCCTGATGGCAATGTGGGGTCTGTTGGGGCAAAGTATTGAGATTTGCAGGTTTGCCCAAGTTCATACCTAGACTGACAAAAACTCCTAGGGCTGGTGGGACAACCACTCCTACACGAATAGGGCAAGGTTTTGGCTCAGAGTTATTAACACCTCTGCTGTGTTTTGGTCTGAAGCTGTTTGGGGAAGAGTTTCAGGTGCTGGTATAAGCTGTTTGCCTGCTGCCACTGCAGATTAAATAGATGTTTGACCCCAATAACAGTGTTAGCTACTGCTAGGGAGAAGCACTCCTGCCTCAATCTACCCTCTGGAAAAAAGCATTTGTGCATTCAGCAGCAGCATTCAGGGTGGAGAACACAGGCTTCTCAGCGACCTCGTCAGTAAATAACATGTGGCACATGAAATGAGCTAATGGTATTTTTATGTAGGAGAGAGACAGGTCAATCATTCATTCACACTCATTTTTACTGTCTGTTTTATTCTCTGATTCAAAACAGCCAGATTCCAGCACCTTTTCCTCCATTAGAGGAGCAGACTTCAAAACCCATCTGCTTTTCTCATACTTGAAAGGGAATAATGCCTTGCTCCATCAAATTCTTAAGGCAAATGCCTCTCTGCATCTCATTTCAACACCTCTGAATCTAGTTGCTCACCTTAGTACTTCTAGATGTAAAAATCATGTAGCGATGGCCATAAACTAAGCCCTCACCTCCACCAGCCTCCACAGATAGGAGAAGGAAGTGCAAGGCTCATCTAATGTCCGTCAGAAAAATGCATGGTAAGTCCCCTAAGACAGCAGACTTGGTTGGGCTGGTCCTTGTCCAAAACCAAGGAGGAGGAGGATAATAAATTTAGGGGTCAGCTACTACAGATAGACTGATTTCTGGAAAAATTCTCTAGGCAAAAATCTCCAATTTTGCTTGCACTTCTTCCTGGAGTGGTGAAAATATTAAGCTGCAAGGGGAAGACTTCCCAAAGGGCTGTGATTGCAGGTGGTGCAAATGGCTGGAGCCTTCTGCTGGGTGGCTTTGGTCTCTCCACAGCTCTTCAGATGTCCTAAGCTGAGGACTTCTTTACCACTGTCACTGGTATGTGTGTGTGTGAAATGGGAGTGCTGCTAGTTAGGCTTCTAAATCACTTTTAGGATCTTCTGACAAGCTCAGAGTGGTGTCTATGTACATCCTGGATTCCTGTAGCATTTAACCCTCCTCCTTTCCCTATTCCAGAGAAAGGGAAGCATCAACTCTTGGAGCTATAGACTCACACACACCTGGTTGGGGAAAGGTTTGAGGCTGTAGGTAAAGACTTGGAGACGTGAGTTTTTGACACCTTGGGAAAGGCGAGTCCCTAAATTTTATTTGTAATTCTGTATAAAGCTATGCCAGGGCTGCCTACCAAGGGCTGCTGTGGAAATAGGCAGAGGACCTGCTATGGCTGCTGCTGATGTCTGTGCAAGCTTCATCTTACTGTGGGACTACATTTGGACTCATAGATGAGGCTTTATAGAAGAGTACTATTAATGCCTTAACATCGCAGGTAATCAGCTGGATTTGCAGTTCAACAGACTTGTTACAGCACAAACAAAATGCCTTCTCCAGAAAAAGGGCAGCACTGTGCTGTATCCCCTGCAAAAGCTTAACCTTCCTGGTGAATACGAGGCAAAAGCATAATTCCTTCAAGGGCACGGGAAGGCAAGTTGGGGTAGACACACTGCCAACATGCTAAGCACCAGCATGCCTGCTCTGATCCAGAGGCACAGCAGAGTCAGGGTATCCTAGGAATACCAGGAGGATGAGCACAGATGTTTCCTCGAGCATCCGATTGATTGTACTAGTCAGATTGTTTTAAAAATCATGATTATACTTTAATAGGAAAATACTTATTAAAATATTGCAAAGTGCTTTCCCCACGTGCCCATTGCATCATACCATGTGTCATTGACTGCTTGGTATATGCAGACCACTGCTTTCAAAACTGCAGTGGAAGTTCTCCATACTTAGATAATTACATTATGGATAATGAAAAAATATATGCTAACTTTCATCTCTTTAGCCTTTCAATTTTCACAGCTTTAACGATAGAGAATCTGTAGTGTAGGGACACTCTTGATTTGATGGGAGCTGATGAATAGGCTAAGATAAATACCATATAAATGTTTCTTTGAAATAATGCACTCGCTGGCAGAGTGAATCAGATGTCTATGTTGCATGATGGTAGCTGTCACTTTATTAGACTTCTTAATTCAGCATTGAAGCCATGCTTTATGGCCAGCTATTCCTTTCCTACTTTGTAATTTGTCATCTACAGCATATTGATTGTGCACCTAAAATATTTGCACATCTTCTCAAATGTAATTTGCAGCTAGAAATTTCAGTTGGCAGAACAGTACGAGCAAAATGAAAGTGCAGTGCAATCCCTCAGATTCAGAGTGGGGTCAATTTTGGTGGGTGGCAATCAGGCAGCTTTTTGGTGGAGCATAGGATATTTATTTGGAGATCTGAGAGAAGAATCAAAGCTAAAATGATGAGTTGTAGATATTAAGTACTTTTTGAGTTCCTACGCAAACAGATGCGCTTTCAGAGCTCAAAGTGGTCTAGAGACCACAGCGAAGACAAGAATCAGTTATAGCTCCTAAAGGCAGTGCAAGTTCCTGGTTCACACTATTTTTAGGAGGTCATCACGGTTTTTAATGAGTGGGTAGAGGGTTAACTTCTGGCACTTGCCAAAGAAAAGACCTGTGCACCCATCCAAAGTTGGAGATTCAAAGTTATCAGACAAACTTAAATGAATGATAGCCTGACTCACCAGCATGAGTCAGGGCTTGTTCTAGGAGAACTCCTTTCTGCCTTTTTTTTTGTGGAGGACTACGTATCACCAAAGTGTTGCCAGTGCTTCTCAATGAAAACAGAATAGTAAATCAGGAAGAAGTAATGAACTTGCTCATAAAACTTGCGCAGGTGGGAAGAGTCACCCAGATCCATTTCATATTCTTTGCAAATTGCTCTAGGAATCTAGTAATCTAGGAAGGTGCAGCTGCCTGTCTCTTCTCTGGAGTCTCTCTGTACTAGCTCACTGCAGCAAAATCTCTTGGGGTAGTTCTCCTTGCACTTTCACTTGAACTGTGAAATGCTGGAATATGTCTTTGCAAAGAGAGAGCTTCTTAGGGCAATGTTCTCTCTAACACAACAGCAGCTTTCCCAGACATCATTCTCTTTTGTTTTACCTATTTTACTAGTTTCTCTAGACAACATTTTCTGGGCAATGTTTTGAAAATTGCTTTCAGCCTGATAGGTAAAATGAAATGGGAACTCTGCCTCCTCTCTGCCATGGTCCTTTAGATTGCAGTTCCCATGTTGTACCACGATTGGCAACCTCCAGCAAGATCTGCTGCAATGCTATGGTCAATCTCCTTCTGTCAGCCATGAGGGACGTTTGTCTGGAATAGCCTTGGAAACCCTAAGAAATGCACTGTCTAAACAAATGCTGCTTTAATTATTGGATTGGATCCAAAAACAATTGTTGTAATCACAAAATTTGGGATTTGGCTTGCAGCTGCCAGCCCCTCGTTCTCCCCCGGCTGGCTCTTTGTGGATGACTTTATTTGCTGCCTGAGGAAGAGGGTGGGTGGGATGGCAAACAGATAGAGAAATGCAACAGAGAGCTGAAAATCCTGAGCCCCTGAAACCTGGAACTCAAGAGTAATAATATTACAGTGTTCAGAAAGATTAGTCTTTTGATCCTGTTGGCAAAGACTGCTGTTTCCCAGCTGGTCAGCTAGCTCTGGCATCCTCAAGTCACAATTGCAATTGAGAAATGACTGGAGAGCTGCTTCTGTGCTCAAATCCTTGCTGCCAGATGTACAATTATCGCTACTGAAGTAGCAAAAGAGCCTAGCTTGGGAACACAGCAGGCTCCAAGTAGCTTGGTTTGCTTTTGACAGCTGTTGCATTGCATTTTATATCTTACCTCTAATTCTTGACCATGGCTGACATACCTCAGCTCTTGACCTGTGCTGGCTGTGATCTGTCCTGTAGCTGGGATTGCTTCAAATGGCTAAAATATATGAGAGCGTTTATAAGGTCATGTAAAATTTTGGCTGCGGGGAAGGGTGAACGGGGCAAGTCTCATTTCAATGAGAAGATCTGTTTTTCCTCTCACAGATCTATGGCTTCCCTTCTTGACTGCTCCTTAATTAGCATGAAAATGGACTAAATATTTTAAGCAAATCAGAATTTCAAGAAGCAGTTACAGCAGTGCCTCATGTTTAAGTGTGCGCAGCACTATGCACGTCATCATTGAATAATGAATTAATAAATATCTTTGAAGGAATTTTTAGCCCAGATAGCATACACCATTTTAGCTTCC
This sequence comes from Gymnogyps californianus, assembly GCF_018139145.2. Taxonomy (NCBI): domain Eukaryota; kingdom Metazoa; phylum Chordata; class Aves; order Accipitriformes; family Cathartidae; genus Gymnogyps; species Gymnogyps californianus. The sequence continues at coordinate 7,870,785 of NC_059479.1, forward strand.
AGTCAATTGCCCTATTTACTGTGGTTCTTTTTTAGCAACGCTATCAGTCCTGGAAGTAGCCTTGTCAATATTTTAGTTGCTTTGGTGTACAGAGCCATAGCATTCAGTTGAATTGTAATCCTTAAATTGGCAAGCAAACAGGTTTGCTCAGCTTGCCTGTTCCCTTTTTGGTAACAGAAGCTTGGAAAACCTTCTATATAGGGTAAGGATGAAGCTTTTTGTCTGACGCAGCTGTGAGATTCTGTTGTCCACGGTTAAACCTCTCTCTGATGCTGCTGATTTAAAGGGTACGGAGAAACTTTGCCTACAGAAGAAATCCTATCGTAGGCACATCTAACCCTTTCAAAGACAAGGAGAGTTTAATATTTAAATCACCTCTTTTCTCCTCTGCCTGGGAGAGAGTTCATCTCCTCCTCCCCATTTTTAAAGGTGTTTATAGCCCACAGACCCAAATCTGCTAGAATGTAAGGTTAAGCTGTGATTTGGATGACAAGCGTTTGGACTCAGCTTGACCCCCCTGGGTGGATTGTATGGAGCAGGCGCCCTGGCTCATGCTCCTCCTCCGCATCCATATGGTCGACAGAAGGATGCTGGGGGCAGAGGGGGCCACGTGAGGGACGTGGGTGTGCTGCAGCCTCTCTCCTAACCCCAGCGCCTGGCCCTGCCTGATGTCCACCTGGGCTGAGAGAGAGGGAGGAACACTGAGCCGGAGGGAGGTCCCATGAGGGGGCTGCGGTGGCTGGAAGCCTGACTGCCACACAGGTGGCATGGTGCCCTGTTCTTACCCTCCCTCTCCTTAGCACCCTCCAGGATGGTGTACAGGCTCGCAGCATGAGCAGTGACACCCGTCCCAGTTAGATGAGGACCATGTCCACCCCTGGAGATATAAATCCCTGTGGCTCCAACTTCTACCCCAAGAGCTCCTGCAGGTTTCATGTCCTTACAGAGGCGTGTCTGTGTTTTAATTCTTTGCTGAGCCTCCTGCTGCTGTGCAGGGACATGCTGGTGGCAGAAAAAACCTGTAGGAGAGTACTATCAGATACAGACAGTAGGACCCGCCGTATAATGACAGTGATGATACATTAATGATTGACAAGTGCATAAAATAAATGGACTGGCAAATAGTTTTCCCTGGAACCTCATTTTATAATAGACATATCTAGTGTTACTTCTAATAGAGGAGGTAAAAAGAGAAGATGTCTGGGGAACATGACTTTTGAACAATTGAGTCCTGTTAAGCTGTAAGTGAGACAGGATTTGGGTTTAGTATTTAGGTGCGCGATGGAGAGCAGTCAGCAGAGCGGGGCTACGGCTGGAAGTAGGGTATCAGGTCACACAATTCTGTAAGATGAAACCAACATTTGTTCAGGCCGTGATTCAACTTGGCTCTCAAGTATGCGTATTAAATCCCATTGACTTCAGTGGGACTATTTGTGTCCTTTTAAAGTTACACAAGGGCTTAAGTATTTCACCATGTTGAAGCCTCCCATTGAGACTTACATTCATTCTTCCATGTAACTTAAAAATATCCCAATGGCAATATTTAGTTCTAGCTAGGAAAAGCCAGAGAAAAGATGAATTACAGTTCTTATTGAGACACGCTCAATATTTACATAAATAGTTGCTGTGAGGTGTTTTCTAGTCGAAATTACATGTTCCCGATTTACCTAAACACATTCTGAGGTCTACAGCTTTTAGCTTTGTTTCTCTTCAATTTCTTTAACATATAAAACAACTAAACACAGTCTCTGAAGACTAGTCGATCATTTAAATTATATTACTAGCATTGATTAGCCTGACAGCATGGCGCTTCCGTTGCAATGTCATTATAAGGTAAGTGACAGCCGTGATGGTTCACAGGAGGAAAAGAAACACTCGGCACGGAGGAATGGACGTGGTTCTGAAGGCTTCATAAGGCAGGAAAGAACATAAGAAAGAGGCGAACAAAAAGCAGCAACTCAGGGCTACTGCATGAGAATTGATAGGATAAAACCTTCTCCTTCATGGAAAAAATAGCACAAAGAAAACAGAGTGAAAACACAAAGCTTATTAAGGCTTTGTGTAAACAACACCGAACAAAGTAGTTTGTATTAAAGTATGTGCTGAGACCTCAGCTGTGCCAGTAGAGCCCGTAGGTAGGAAGACTCAAAAGTCCTCCAGCGTGGGGATGCCCAAAAGAGCAGGAGGGGCAGGCGGTATCCCTGCTTGCAAAGGCTCCTGCAGCCCCATGCCCCAGGCCACAGGTTAGCTGATGTGTGCAGGGAGAGGCGGGGGAAACAGCTATGGAAAAATGCTCTCTCTGTCCCAGGTTAGCCTCTACATGTGTGAAGGACTTGGTCACATCGAGAAGGACCAAAATAACCCATTCACAGTGAACTAGCCCTGGGAAGACAGTTTCATTTAAGCTACTCTAAGTTGTATTTATTACATGCTACTACTACGCACAACCAGCTTGTGGGATGTAAATTAGTAGTTTAAAATTAACTTGCCAAATTAACTCACGGTCTCTATGAGTACCTCTATGACTAGAAGTTGCCTTTAGCAGCCAGGCTAGCAGTGCAAAGCCGTGATTAATGCGAATCCTTGGTGTAACTTCCAGCGTGTTATTTGGTGGCTCTCACAATTCACCCAGCTGATGTAGTTCAGTGAGTCTGTGGTCTGACTTGGTGCCAGATGGAGAACCTTAACATAAATCTTGAGCTAAACCTCCCTCTGTTTCTGCAGGGTGGTAGTGAGCCAACTGATGTGCACAGGACCGCTCTTTTGCTCCCTCTTTTAATATAAGATACCTCTTCCTGTGGCTAAACTGATAGTCACTGAATAATCTCTTCATTGCAGAAGATCTATCCTGTGTAGCTGAATAATTTGTTACAAACAGTTTCTAAAACCTGGTAATAGCTTTGTGAATACTGCATCGCAAAGGAGCTGTCAGCCTGCCTGTCTCCTGCAAGCAGGAGTCAAACATAGAGTAAACCCCATAAGAGCTATCTTTAAGGGAAAAACTTTGACTGCAAACCCAACAGTTGTGATTTCACATTATACCATGCCTGATTCTGTGACAGTGCTACCCGGCACAGGAGGGGAGTCATTTGCCAGACTTAATTTCTGGAAGCTAACTCAAGTAACTCTCCAGCTCTGGCAGGCTTCTGATATCTGTGTTCAGCAAAGGCAGCGTTTTTGCAGGGATGGATTCGCTGATCTCTTGCCCCTTCAGTTGTCGGTCCTGGTTGTGCAAAGTGATTCGATCGCCAGTGATTCACTGCCAGAGTGTTTCATACCCGTGCTGTGCAGGAACAGCTGATAGTACCAGGTGGAGAGCAGAGGCGTGATCAGGCCCAAGGAGCTTCCATGGAAATTTCAGCCAAGAACTCTTTTTTTTTTTTTTTTTTAAATGGCCAAGATATAAATCCTTGAAAATGGCAGTTGATAATGGAAATGCTGACTCAACCATAGCTGTAGTCACAGTGGCCCTGCTATGACTCTGTGAGGAGAGAATAGATTGCTGTCAGCAGATGACTACATTTTTCAATTTTAGGAGCAATTCTCTTGATGTGTTAACCTTATTTACACTTGTTTCAGTACACTCATGTCTTTCTGCTGAATGTCAAGGGCAGCTCAAGAATTAAACAGAATTAACAATTTCTTCCCATGTCCTCCACTGTAATGAAATTGCTTCAGCTTTGAAGCAGTGAAGTGGTGGCAAAAGGCTTTGGTGTTGAACAGCAGTGTGTTGTTATACAGATGGTGGCCAGATTCTCATCTTACGCACACTGGTGTGTATGGAGACAAGTCCCTTGAGGTCTACAGAGTCACAGATTTGTCTGTTTAAATTTAGGACACAATATTATGCGTAATTCATGGAATTGGTTAATAAGACACCCATGTTCTTCTCTGGTGTCAGTGAGTCACCACATCTCTAGGGGGTATCAGTACAGATGGGTGGGTGGTGGATGAGGTCTCCAAAGAAGATCGAAGGAGCTGGGCATACAGTGGTTGCACCACATCATCTCTTTAGGGTCACTGAAGGTTTCAGGTATTGTTCAAAGTCTCAGTCCGAATTTTCAAAGGTGCTGCTGTCCAAGCACCTTCCAAGCCCATGTAGTTTCCACGTGTCCTTATTAAAAGGCAGAGAAAGACAGTGGGGAAGGAGAAGCTTAGTAGCAGAGAGGAGGAGGATTAGAAAAAGAAAACGAAAAATGAAATGGTACCAACAAACTCATACTGATAACGATATGAGCTGTAACAACCAACTTCCAATGGCCGATTTCCATTTGGCCATTTTTACATAGGAGTTTAAGTATAGATTTGGGTGGCTAAATATAGGCTGTCTGATATCTATTATGTGAAATCTCAGTTTGAAATTATTCAACATCTTCCTATTATATTTGGATAATCAGCATTTTATCGCGCTGTGAAACTGTCTGAACAAAAATCCTTTCAGAAAGTACTTCTTTGCTGTTAGTTGGATAACTCAGGAGAGATTTCCTTTATGAAAAGCAGCCATCAGATACCCTTCAGAAGATGAACATCTTTGCAGACTCTAATGAGAAAAGAGAGCTAACCAGGATGTGACATCTCACATGCCCTCTACCCCCTACAACTTTTTCTTTTTGGAAAGTTGGACTAGAAACTGTTTCTCTTTCTGTAACAGCTAAAACCTAGTTGTTAGAAGCCTTGTGCAGGTTTTTGGAGGAAACTGCCATATCCGATTCCTCATCTTGAGCCTGCCCAACAGGATTTCATTTACCCAGATAACATGAGCAGCGTGTTGTGGAATATTCACTGTGCATTCATATCATGCTTGAGATTAAACTCTAACTGATGAATGAACCCTTCACTTCTGAATGTGTTTGCTAACCATTAAAGCCTTAAACTGGCAACAGTCCTGTAGCACACAGTCAGGGAAATGGTAAAAAGCTGTAATCGCAATCTGTACTTTTTCAAAATAATTCCAGTCTTTTTGTGCCATATATAGATTGAATGGTTGTTCCATGGTATACCAATACATTGTATCACTGCTCGTCCATCCCAGCACAGACCCTTGGAGCTGCAATCCACTGAAAAAGGTCTTTGAAGGCTATAAATATCCCAGCGTTGCTCCTTGTTTGTAAACGAGAGCAATGGAAGCTAAATATATGCTGACTCTACTGTGACAGATCCTGAAAGCATTTCTTATTCATTTTGATTCTTGCCCAGAATATCTTTCTTGCAGTCCTACTTCTGAATCGTTGAAGAAAACAACACTGACAACTCACCCTTCAGCCCTGCGCTGCAGACAAGAAAGGCTTGGCTAATGTTACAGAGCTCGGCTAATTGCAAAGTGAAACAGAATATTGGTCATTTCCCTCTTTTCTGTACAAAAGCCAGACTGCCATTAAGTGCCACAGCCAGGATCATTAGCTGATTTAGACTAGCGCTGCTACATTGATGTCATCAGCGCTATTTGGTGTTAATTGGCAAGAGGATCCAGCCTTGTAGCTTCATTAGCCCAGCCGATGCTTTGGGCTTCTCTGGATGGCACAATGCTGTCAGCTGCTGCTTTATCCTTGCCATCCACACCAGGAATTCCCAGCCCAAAAGATGGTAAAACGAAAAACTGAGGCAGGTGAAGGAGGATGGGGAAGTTTCCGAGGGGAAGGCGTGCTGAGGCACAGCAGGTGCCTGGTGCTCCAGCTGATGGAGCTTCCCCACGAGAAGGCAAACGCTAACGCTGCGGTGAGGAACCGCGTGTGTAAGGGCAGGAAGAGGGCTGCTGCTGATCTGTTCGGAGCCAGGAGCACAAGAAGCAGAGAGAATTTCTAAGAAATAAAACACATCTAGGATTTTTTTATATGTTGTACATGGTGTGTACAACCTCCCCGGGAATACAACTGCATTTAAACTTTAAGGTTAAAATCCAAAACAGTAGAGAAATTGAGGTGTTATTCCTGCTGTGGAAACAGTGAAGATTACAAGGGGGAAAAACATAGCAGAGACATGAGGAAATTCAAGTTGGTCCTTCAGGTGGTACTGACTTCCCAGCAGCAACCACGCTTCTCCCCTGCTTCCACGCATATCAGCAGTATTGCAAAATCCCAAAGCCCCAGAAATTGCAAATTTACACCTGTGGGTTTTTGCTTCTCCAGCTCAGGAAAGGGAGGCAGGGGTGCAAAAACAGATGGGAGCTGTCAGCCAGCTCAAAAATGACATGCCTCAGGAGGTGTTTTATTTATGGAGACGTTCAGATCAAACAATCGCAGAAGATCCTTGCTATCAATTGGAGCAGAGGAATTTGGTTCCTATGGCCCAGTTCTGCCTTCTTTCAAACATTTGCTTTAAGCCTGGGGGAGGACGAGAGGGCAGCAGGGACATCCAAGCTCCCACTCTCCCATGAGAAGCCTGGGTTGGTGGAAGGCATCCTTGATGTGTAACGTTAATATAAGAAGGAAGGGACAAGGCGCTCTTCTTCTTCTTACAGTATAAACCAGAGCAGGGTTAATTTTGAGGTTTCAAAAGTGCATGCAAAATGTTAATGTCAGATGCCCAAAATATTGTTAAACACAAGCGATCTGCGATTTAAAATATTACAAGCCTGCTATTTTTAGTGCAGAGGAACCTTTAGTCATTCTACATTTAGATGGCTTATCAGAATTAAATAAATAACAGCAATGGTTACTGCTCAAATTAGGTCTGTCTTGGTTTCCATGGCATCCAATCTGTTATCTCCAATATTCTTGCCAGGATTTGTACTGGGGCTCTGGGACAGCAACATTTCTTATAAGGCTTATAAGGAATTATCCTGTAGCAATTTCAGCTATATGGTTTCTATGAAACCCTGGAATAAATGGATTTATTTAAGATGTGTTGAAGGTTTTTTTTCTTTTTTTTTTTTTTCTTTTTTTTGAACTGTTGTCTATTTTTAGCACTGCTGCCTGCTTTTATGTGGTGCTGCTTTAACTCTTTTGTGGATGTGTCGATGTGCTGTCTGGCGAACCTATGCGGTGGCTGTGCCTGTTGCACTTTCCTGCGGGAGCAGCAGAGGACTTTGACGCTTTGATGCCACCAGCAGAGCGTATTTGAAACCAGAGCTCAGGAACATGGGATAACATGAGTCTTTGCTTCTGCCTTTTTGGTACCTCACAGTCCTTTGAAAGCAGCTACACAGGAGTGTTTCCACTTGTTCTGAGACACTAAGTGAAGTCATCCTCAGAGAAAAGATAGCAACGCTTTGTCTGAGCCCAAGAACTTTTGTCTGAGGCCAAGACAAAAAAATATTGCCTACGTCAAGTTGCTGGGTTCAATGTAGAGGTAAATGGGTGAAATGCAAAGACCTGTGTTATGTGGAAAGCCAGGCTGGATGATTTAATGATTCCCTCTGACCTAAGACACTGTGCAACTATGCATTAAAAAGACAGTTATAATCCCAACTCAGAAGAAGAATACGGTGTGCACAGCAAGCTGTATAGCTGCAGAGAGGAGGAAAATATATTTGTACTGTAATAGCTACATATTTCCCCATAGCTCTTCAATTAATATTACCTTTTACGGATACATTTTTTAGCTCCTTAGCTATTAGAGTTTTCAAGTGAGGGTTTCATTAATCTTTTGTTTTGTAATGTTACCTAGGATATAGATCCTGTTCCCTTTTCCCCTCTGGTAAACACTAATTTATTTTGAGTTTATTTGCATCCTGTTGTGAAGAAACTTGGATCCATGACATTTTAAAAATCAATGGCTCACTGGGTTTCTAATTTCCAGGTAATATTCCTAAACAAAATGTACCGTTACATAGCACTGAGATTTATGGCGAATCATAACTTGTTCTAAACAGCACTTCTAATATTTTTATAAGAGTGAATGACGTAGGAGAGGATAAGCACTTTTACAGTGCCTTTTTTCAGTAGATCTCAGGAGGACAGTGAGGACCATAGCAATAATTTGATGTTCAATGTTTACTTACTTGTATCTCAGTCTTAAGAGAATGATACTAACACTGCCCTGCAGATCTTCAGCTGGCATAAATTGGCATCCTTTCCCCAGGCATCAATGGAGCTGTGCTGATTTATATGAGCTTAGGGTGCAGCTCTGGCGCACACAACATTTCTACCATACCTCACATGGAATTTGATTTACTCTGAATCATGATTGAAATATAGCTGTATGTTTAAAGTAGGTAAGAAATGACAAAGTACTTACTATTTATAGAGTCATAGCTACTTTTCAGAGGCAACTGTACAATTCCCAAGTACAATCACAATACAAAGACTTTAATATTTTAGTGCTCTGTCACCCTGTGGTCACCATAAATTTCCTGTGGCTGGGCATGCAGCCCCAGCACAAGTTTATTTGAAAAACACTTACCTAGGCAACTGCATTAATGCAGAGGGCAGCTATTGATGTTTGCATGCACCATCTCTTGACCCACTCTGCAATGAATGGAAAAGGGCTAAGCTGAACCTGTGAAACATCGCACGACACCAGGCAGTGGATGAGATGGTGATTATGGACCTAGCAGGCGCTGCAGCGCTCTGCTTAAGCTTTTTGCACGGAAAAATGAGTTAATGGTTAACACATTAATGGTACATGAGCTGTCGTAGTAGTTGTTTCAAGATTCCTGTTACTGAAGCCATGGTGATTAAAATACTGCAGGCTCTCCTGTCCGTGCTCTGGCCAGAGTTTCTTTTGTTCCTGGGCTCTGTGTTTTAGTGCAGTGGTTTGCTTTTCCAGTCATATTTCCTTCTTAAGCTGTATTCTTACATGAGAATGCCCCATGCCAAGGCTTGAAATGCTTCCTGTCCTACAACTTGTCTGACTACGGAGTGGCTTCAGCATGCGGCCGTGGCACTGGCAATAGGAGATAGGAAGCTTATTGCTGCTTAAGGTGCATAGCAGTGGCTGTTACTGCTCCTATGTTACTGGTGTAGCCAAATCCAAGAAGGCAAGTTTTTAGCTCAAATTCTTTGGGAAATTTCCCAGGAAGGGAAAATAAAGGCAGTTGTGGCGTCTCTGTATCTGCTCTCCCACCTCGCTGCAATCAGTGCAGTTTTCAGATGGCTCTGGGTACAGTGTGCTCCTGTGGTTGCGCCCAGGCAGTGCTGCCCCAGGCTGGTACTTAGTGCTCTGAAGAGTGAGGGAAATAACATTTTCATGCAGCTGACATACCTGGGAAGATTTTTCCATAGCTACTGCAGAGCAGGATGTGGTCCGGTCTGCTCCTACCCTCTCTGTGCTACTTATTAAATCTTCTTGAAGCTCTTGTCATGTCCTCAGGGATGCAACATATTGAGAGAAAAATAACGTGGAAATTGTATAACATTTACTGTGGCTTTGGGTTCCTCTAAGCTGAAAATAAACACTGGGTAAGCCACTTCTGAAAAAGAGGCAGATGCTCTTGAAAAAGCTCACCCATTGCGGAAAGCCCAAGGGACCGGGCTGTGTACCATAAAGCTCTTAGGAAAGCGATGTCACGCACGCATTTTACTGCTGGCAAACCAGCACCTAGAGGCATTGATGGAGCACGCTCCCAGCCCTGGAGACCCCTCCATCGAATGGGAGGCAGGTTGTTGACTTTGTGTAAAAAGTTGCGTTGTTCATTTTGAGGTTAGAGAAGCCCTGAGGATCAGAAGGAATTAAACCTACCAGGTTATGTGTTCATGGCACGTCTCAACAGTTGGTTCTGTCCTAAGCAGAGCCCAAAGGTACCATGAGAAGCTCTATGAGAGGAGCTGCGTATTTAGATGCCAGACCAGAGCATCCTCTGCAACTGGGAATATCATGGCTCCTTGCCACACAGACATATTTGGGAGGGAGCTTTCTTCTGCTGGAAAACAAACAGATGTCCTTCTCTAGGGAGAGGACAAAACAGGTGGAGCAGTGTGTTTTGAACGATGGCCATCCCAAAGGTAAAGATATTGAACCATGGTTAAAAGTAAGCAAAAAACAGTCTCAGAAAGGACTGGTGTGCTCTGGTGGCTGGTCCCGGGGGGGGACACGACATAAACTGATGAAATTCCACTAGCAGCTTTTTAAAGGAAACCCAAATTCTTTGTATATTTTCCCACCTAGACTCCAGCCACCAGTCTCCTTTCCTGGGAGGTTTTTGTTCCATTTAATGAAGAACTCTTTAGTTCAGTTGGTATAAATGAGGGAAGAAATAAACGCCTAGCTTCTGCAAGACACAAAACTTTCGGGTTTTCTCTGGTGCCACAAGTTTTTAATGTGACTGAAGAACAGTTGTCCTATATCAGAGCAGAGAGCCATCAGCTCTGTGTCCTGTCTCCAACAGTGACCAAAAGCAAGTCTGGGAAGAGTATGAGAATAAGATAGAGGTGTAATGGTATGTACCTAGCTCCTTTCCCAGCTTCTGTTTATCGGTGGCTCAAGGATTTCCTGAGGCGGAGGCTTTTGGTTTTTATGGTCCTGATGGAGTTTTCCCCCATTGATTTGTCCAATGACTTCTGAAATCCCTGTAAGCTATGAGCATTCACAAATCTGCGGGCAAGGCGTTCCACAGGTCCACTGCTTGTTGCTGGCAACGGCCTCTCTTTTTCTTGGTTTTGAACTTTCTATCTGTTAGTTTCAGTTGATGCTCCTTGTTTCTTGCACTGAGAGAGCGCGAGTGCTATATAGTGCGAGTGTCATATAACCACCAGATGAAGTGACAGCCCCTGCCCCATGTGCTTACCATCTAACTTGCAGACCAACTGTAAGAGGTACATGAAATAAATAAGCGGTGGGAAAAAGGGTTTGGAAACCATGACCTCAGCATGGTGCTGCAGAGGCTACATCTGCACACAGGGTAACAAACCACCTGAGCAGCCATCAGTGAGGGAAGGATGGTTCCCACGCTGCGTGGGTTACTCCGCTGCACCTCTTCACCCTCCTTTTCTGAATACGTCGCTTTTTGCTCTGCTGGGAGCAGGCTCTTGTTTGTGAATACCTTTGTTGTTGCAAATATCAATATTGCTGCAGCATTTGGTGCTTTCCAGTTAATGTGCTGAACACTGGCAGAGTGAAAATTGATGTGTGGATTATATAAACCACCATCACGTTTGTGACTTGGAAGTAAAGGTGTTAACTCTTTCCGACTTAATTCATTCAGGTTGAGGGGTACCAAGGGATTGAACCTGAAATACTGCAAATCAATAATATAAACTCTTTGAGCTTTGTGAGCTAAGAATAAACACCAACCACAGATCGAGTCAAATGAACCTGTGCAAGAGGCACGGGGGAAATGTAGCAGCGGTGTTCTGTTATTGCAGGTCAATAAAGGCTAGATAATGTTTGGCTTTCATTACCGATTAAAAAGATTTCCTTGCAAATGTTATGAGATTAACACTGAGCTTTCTGTGTGCACTGAAAGGGTAATGTTTAGAAATGATCATCCTGCATTATCCCAGTGGAAACATGAATAATGGTGCTGCAAACATTGCCGCCCTGGCTGGAGCTGGAGCAGGTCCTTCTGTCTGAGTCACTGCGGTGGGGTGACCCTGGCTGGACGCCAGGTGCCCACCCAAGCCGCTCTGTCACTCCCCTCCGCAGCTGGACAGGGGAAAGAAAATATAACAAAAGGCTCGTGGGTCGAGATAAGGACAGGGAGAGATTATGCAGCAATTACCATCATGGGCAAAACAGACTCGACTTGGGGAAAAAAATTAATTTATTACCAATCAAATCAGAGTAGGATAATGAGAAATAAAACCAAATCTTAAGAACACCTTCCCCCCACCCCTCCCTTCTTCCCGGGCTTAACTTTACTCCCAAATTCTCCACCTCCTCCCCCCGAGCAGCACAGGGGGACAGGGAATGGGGGTTGCGGTCAGTTCGTCACACGTTGTCTCTGCCGCTCCTTCCTCCTCAGGGGGAGGACTCCTCACACTCTTCCCCTGCTCCAGCGTGGGGTCCCTCCCACGGAAGACAGTCCTTCATGAACTTCTCCAACATGAGTCCTTCCCACGGGCTACAGTTCTTCACGAACTGCTCCAGCGTGGGTCCCTTCCACGGGGTGCAGTCCTTCAGGAACAGACTGCTCCAGCGTGGGTCCCCCGCGGGGTCACAAGCCCTGCCAGCAAACCTGCTCCAGCCTGGGCTCCTCTCTCCACGGGGCCACAGCTCCTGCCAGGAGCCTGCTCCAGCGCGGGCTTCCCACGGGGTCACAGCCTCCTTCAGGCATCCCCCTGCTCCGGCGTGGGGTCCTCCACGGGCTGCAGGGGAATCTCCGCTCCCCCGTGGACGTCCATGGGCTGCAGGGGGACAGCCTGCCTCACCATGGTCTTCCCCACGGGCTGCAGGGGAATCTCTGCTGGGGTGCCTGGAGCACCTCCTCCCCCTCCTTCTCCACTGACCTTGGTGCCTGCAGAGTTCTTTCTCTCACATATTCTCACTCCTCTCTCTGGCTGCAACTGCTACTGCCCGTAACTTTTCCCCTTCTTAAATCTGTTATCCCAGAGGCACTACCACCGTCGCTGATGGCTCGGCCTTGGCCAGCGGCGGGTCCGTCTTGGAGCCGGCTGGCATTGGCTCTATCAGACATGGGGGAAGGTTCTAGCAGCTTCTCACAGAAGCCACCCCTGTAGCCCCCCGGCTACCAAAACCTTGCCACGCAAACCCAATACAGTCACAGACGAAGTGGGCACATGCAGTGGGAGAATCTGTTCCTGGTGATGATTTTCAGCCTGTGTGACAGCCTGGTGAGCGGAGGTTTGCAGGAGACCCCGGCCTGCTGATGCCCTGTGCCTGCTGACAGCAATAGCAGCCTTTCCCTGACTCGCTGGGATGCAGGACCCCATCAGCTTTCAGGCAGACATGGTGCATTATACCGTTATACCAGTGACACTCCTGTTACGGCTGAGGAGGCAATTTTATTACATATGCCTATTTTTAGGTGCTTATAACTCAAAAACATTACTCTCTTGGCGGAAATTTATCACACTTGTTCTGAGCACAAAGCTGATATATAAGACTTGGCGAGCCTCCAGATAGCTGAAGAACAGCTGCCTGGGATGTTTCCCAACTGTGGTTTTCACCAATTAAGAAGTTTGTTTTCACACAGTTTGGAGGAGTTTTTTCCTTTAAGTTCTTACCTCGGTAACATGCTATGCGCAGACAGCGTGCACTTTGCAGCCTCATAACTTTGGTCCTAAAGCATATTTATTCAGAGGTCTCAAAGGCATTTGTTCTCCTTGAGGAGCAATCGGGAGATACATTGGATCTATCAACATTTAGTCTATCTAAATCTAATCTATAGCTCTATAAAATCAGGAGCTGCATACCCTGAAATAAAAATTGCTTGCCTTTACTGCCCCGACTGTACGGCGAAAGGAAGGCAGCACAGATTGCCAGAGACTGTGCCGGGCGGTGAGGCTGTGGGTGCTCTGGTGCCAAAAAAAGACCATTTTGTGTCTTGTCTTTTTTGCTTTTCCCCTTCCCCACCACCTGAGTGGTAGTTACACCAATATCCCCCAGTGTTGTTCTGCTGGGCTAGAGATTTTTTCCAGTGTTATGGCAAGCGAGGCTGCATCGCCTTGAACGCCATGCCTGATTTACATAATTTTTCCCGTATTTCTGTGACACGGGCATGTCTACAAACAAGAGCTTCTAGTTGGCTGAAAGGTAGCAGTGCAGGGCCTATTTGTCAAACTGAGTCAAATTAGTTTATTTTGAGAGAAAGTTTTCCCCTGGATTGAGTTTATCATGGCTCAGAGAAAAAGAAGTATTTCTTTGCACTCAGCAGTAACACTACTAGGCAGAAATCTGATTTTTTTGGAAACTGCCTGGACTCAGAATTTGCATCCTTCTCCACAGAGAGGTAGCCAGCCAAGGCATTTAACAGCTGAATATTTCCTTTAAACATATTGTTTAAAACTGGTCTACATTTCTCTGGATGTTCTGAAGCAAAACCTGCTGGCTGGGAAATATCTTGTCCAAGGCAGAGCGGCTAAGTCTCTAAGAACGGTGCTGGGAAGTTATAAAGCTGTTTTCCATTCTACACTCTCGCTGTGTTTTACCCTCTGTGCTGGTGAGATACTGACCCACTTCCCAGCTGCGATAAGACAGCGACGTGGCCAAAGGCCCTGGGAGGGTTTGTGATGGAAACAGCATCAATAAAGAGCCCTCTAAACACTTTTCTGTGCCATTCCTAGAAATACCGCTGAAGGAAAGGATGCTAAAGGGATTTGTTCTGGCAGGAATTGGGCTTGCAGAGTATGTTTCATGTTCCCCAAACACAGAAATATGTGTATGTCAAGAGTGCAGGCAGGTCTGTCCAGGGATGTGGAAAGGACTAGGCTATGATGGGAAGCCTTGGTAGGGAAACACAAGGTCACAGGAGCTGGTTTTTTTAGTATTTTCCCCCAAAATTGCTTGTGCGTTTTGGGGAGCAGAGGGCCAAAGAGATTCAAACACCTGCAGGGTGCAGATTCTGTGATGGTGTCGTGGTTTAACCCCAGCCGGCAGCTAAGCACCACGCAGCCGCTCGCTCACTGCCCCCCCACCCCTGGGATGGGGGAGAGAATCAGGAAAAAAAAACTCGTGAGTTGAGATAAAGACAGTTTAATAGGACAGAAAGGAATGAAAAACAACGATAATGATAATAATAATATGACAATAGCAATACTAAAAGAATTAAACTATACAAAGCAAGTGGTGCACAATGCAATTGCTCACCACTCATTGACTGATGCCCAGTTACTTCCCGAGCCGCGATCCGCCCCTCCCAGCCAGCTCCCCCAGTTTATATACTGGGCATGATGTCATATGGTATGGAATAGCTCTTTGGCCAGTTTGGGTCAGCTGTCCTGGCGGTGTCCCCTCCCAGCTTCTTGTGCCCCTCCAGCCTTCTTGCTGGCTGGGCATGAGAAGCTGAAAAATCCTTGACTTAGTATAAACACTACTTAGCAACAACTAAAAACATCAGTGTGTTATCAACATTATTTTCCTACTAAATCCAAAACACAGCACTATACCAGCTACTAGGAAGAAAATTAACTCTGTCCTAGCTGAAACCAGGACAGATGGTTTGCGGGCAAAGCCTGGGAGCCTGTGCAGGAGCAGGGGCAAAGCCAGCTGCTGGGCGAGCGTGGTCCAGCCCAGCTGCCCTGTGGCAGGGCGGCAGCAGTCACCTAATTCCCCTGGCCGGGTCGGGCCGGCCGGCAGAGCAGGGAGCCTGGGCAGCACCTCCCTGGGTTTAGCGCTTGTCGGGGTTTAACCCCAGCCAGCAACTAAGCACCACACAGCCGCTTCCCCCTTCCCCCTCCCAGTGGGTGAGGAGGAGGAAAGAGGGGGGAAAAAAGTAAAACTCATGGGTTGAGATAAGAACAGTTTAATAACTAAAGTAAAATATAATACTAACAATAGTAATAATGAAATATAATAATAATAATAGTAATGAAAAGGAATATAACAAAAAAGGAGGGGGAGGAAGGGAAAAACAAACAAACAAACAAAAAAAACCCACCAGTGATGCACAATGCAATTGCTCACCACCCGCTGACCAATGCCCAGTTAGTTCCCGAGCCACGATCCACACCGCCCGGCCAACTCCCCCCTGTTTATATACTGGGCATGATGTTCCATGGTATGGAATATCCCTTTGGCTAGTTGGGGTCAGCTGCCCCGGCTGTGCTCCCTCCCAGCTCCTTGCACACCTGCTTGCTGGCAGAGCATGGCAAACTGAAAAGTCCTTGGCTTAAGATAAGCGCTACTTAGCAACAACTAAAACATCGGAGTGTTATCAACATCATTCTCACACTAAATCCAAAACACAGCACTGTACCAGCTACTAAGAAGAGAGTTAACTCTGTCCCAGCCGAAACCAGGACAGCGCTGACCTGCCTTATTTTCAGGTGGTGGGAGGGCACCGAAGTGCCCTGCTGCTGAGCCCCTGCGTAGGAAACGAGGCACATGTGGTGTGCAGACGAGGGGAGAGGACAAATGCCTCTGAGAGATGAGCAGGGGAGATGCTGCAGCCAAAATACACAGCTAAGCAAAAGGAGGGGAGGAGGAGGAGGCTTGCATCAAAGTAACTGGGGATGTGCTCAGGTTTGACTCCTGCTTGAGAAGTAGATGGGGCAAGTGGTCCACAAATGGTCCAGAAGAGGCAGATGCAACAGCCACCCCTGAACTAGAGGTCCCCGTTCCTGGGACCATACGGCAGTTCAGCAGCAAAGAGCAAGAGAAGGTGAAGATCTTTCTTTCCCTGCACTGTATGGTGGAGGCTGCCAGACACATCAGGGGGATGAAAGGATGGCACGCTCCTCATCTTACCACCAGTGGAGCAGTGACCGAGGAGAGGTACAGTCCTTGCTATCACTGGGTCATGCTACAGGCTTGCTTTGCCTTACGTTTTTTGTCTGGAGAAAGAGTCTTCTCTCGTATTTCCCTGTTAGTCCTAACTTGCGCAATATCTCCAAATGCTATCTGTGGTCTTAACTTAATAAAACCCCTTTAAATGATATGAAAACTTCTCATCACGCCATTCGGATGCAGAATGGATGTAATAAGCCATAACAGGCTTTCTGGAGTCCCAGGAAAGCAGATCATTTTTCCTTTTAAAGTCCCACTATGAAACAAATCTGAGAGTTTCCTCAGAAATAAATATCCTGGGTTACAGTAGAAGGTCTTGCCAGTCAGGCTGATGTTTAGAAGTCTGTAAAAGTTTGATGGTGCAGCCCGCACACTGGCTTTCACTGAGAGAAGTTATTCCTTGCCAAATTTTTTTCTCTGTTATGTGAGAAATCTAGCCCATTACATCAATTTCCCAGCATATAAAAGTGCAGCTGGCTGGAGGGGAGCGAGAGGCAGAGCGCTGTGGAAACTTTTCCAAAATCCCATCTCTGTCTTGAATCAGAGAGGTGTGAAACCTCCACCTGGGAGGTTTAAAAGGTATCTGTCCATATTCGTTTGCTTTCAATTGTTCCAGACTCAGGATCCAGCTCAAGCTGTTATCTCTGGGTACTAGGACCATGTGGTAGTTTCCCATGTGATATCTCTTTCCCTAGCTTTTTGTTTAATTTTTTTTTTATTCTTCATTAAACTGACACTGTTTATGGTTTGGTATCAAATGGATGCAAATTTCAGTTTGCATTTAGCACAAGCCGAGGCAGAAGGGAAGGTTTCTGATGGGGTTCTTTGCTACTGAATTTTCTGGGACCAAAACAACATATTTCTTGCTTTTAATCCTGACCTGTCTTCCTTTGGCAGTTGTGATTTCCCCACCTCCTGTGAATAAAACTTGAAGAAAAGATTTGTGTGGCTCCCTACAGCAGGAATCAGTACATTTACAGCACCACAGAAAAAACGCACTAATCTCCCTTTTTCTACTTGAAATTTCTCTTTGCAGATGGCTTGATTTTTATTATCTTTATTCCCTTTCTTCTCCCCTTCCCCCCCAGAAGATACTGTTTGGGCCATTAGCAATCTCAGCATTTTCTATGCAGTTCTGCTAGATATTTTTGTCAGTCTCGAATCAAAACGGTGCCAGATGGAAACCCCATGCTCTTCATAGATGATCATTTCCAGCATTCTTCTGCGAGGTTGTATAACATATGTCCATGAGAAATTAAAAATGCTGTTTCCTTGTATGAACTGTGTATGCTCAAGGACACAGAGAAGGTTAAGAAAATAACTGAGCCAGGACTGTTCTGTAGTTTTTAAACAAATTGATTTCCTAAAGAGAAGTTATATTAACTTGTAGATTGGTTGCTGATTTGTTGAGGATGATCTTATTGCTAAAAACACCTGTATCAAGCAAAGCAGTCATGAAAAACACTAGCAAAAAAAAGGAGTTTTATGTTGAAAATCATAGTCTCTACTATCAGGAGGATGCTGTTTTTCTGGTTTGGTGGTTTCTTGTTGGGTTTTTTTCCCCTTAAACTTACTCAACGTTAGCTTAATGCTAATCCCATCGATACCCATAGGAACTGACCATTGGCTTCCTCCTGAGCTGGAGGAATTTCCATACTTTGGGCAGGACTTTTGAAAGCAGTCTCTGTATCGGTGTAGTAACTAGACTGAGATTTCCAATGTTAATATTTGGCTGCTTAGTCCTCATTAAATGAATAGGAACAAAACATCCAAAACCCTGTAGCAGCTCTGAGAAGGTCTGCTGGGGCTGGCTGCCGCAGGAGGCTGCTGTCCTCGCTAACCATGCTCTGCTGCTTTAGCACCCAGCCTCTCTGTCCTCTGCAAGCTTGTCTCCTTTCATTTACATCTACACGTTGGGTCATCTCTGTTATTTAAGTACAATCCCTTTGCATCTGTTTGTATGTTTTTTGTGCAAAGTACTACATTTGTTCATAAGAGCTATAAAGAAAACATTAATATTTAAGCTACTGAAAGAAACAGGGACTGCAAATAGCTGCAATGAACTCCAAGAAAAATGGCCCAGCATCCCTGTTCTTTTAAAGTGTGGGGCTGATCATTTTATGAATCTAAGTAGATTAACTATCTTGTGTTCATGCATGCACAGAAAGCATTTAGCTTTGTTTATTGTGGGCATTTGGCAAAAGGAATCAGATCTTGATCAAAAACAATGTCTTTGTGCTAATGTAAGTAAAATTGTTTCACTCTGCTTTTGGGGTAGGCAAGAGGAGCACATGGCATCAATTACTGTGGGCTACCTGATGGGTGGTAGCTTGTTCAGGAGAGGTAATTAGGTTGCTTGCAAAGACGCTGTGCAAATTTTCAGTCTGCTTTCCTAAGGAAAAAAGTCTTGTTGCGATCCTGCTGTCCTTCTCTGCTGAACCCTTTGGTCAGCTCCAACAAAGTTGGAGAAAAGAGCAGAGATTGCAAAATATTGGCTTTCTCCAGGTTTCACAAAAACAGATAGGTAGGCAGAAAGCAGAGATTCCTGCAGAAGAGACAGCGATGAGAGCTCGAGTCGCCTTAGACAACAAAGCACAGAAATATCCATGCCTGTCGTCTTGGATCAGCCACCTCTGCAACGGACGGGGTACTCACCTGGGATGTGGGGAGATGCAACATCAAGTCCCTGAACTAGAAAGGGACCTAAAGCTGAAGGTTTTTAGTGTTGGGCGATCTTCTGACAATAAAACGATCTCTTTTTCTTCCCTGTTGGTACATCCCACTGGTGTAAATGGTGAAGCCCTCCCAGGACGAAGATGTAAATTGAGAAAGGAGAGCAGTGTGTTTTGTCCATTCTGATTCTCCACTGCTTGTTGGCATTATCCTTATCCATTTTCAGACATAATGCGCGCTGCCACTTGGGAAAGCATTTTGGGAGGAGGGAATTGCTTGGTTGGGAGGGCTGTTTTGCAGATGTGGTTTATTTTAATACCGCTGTGCTTCCCTGGGCTGTTTGCTGGGTCCTGAGCTGTCAAGTGCCAGGTCAGGTGTTTTGGGGCTGTCAAATAGCATGGGAGAGGAATTGTGAGAAGACAACTGACTTTTCACTGTATATTTGGAAGTTCCTCTGAGAACTTGGGAGACTGGGGGCCCTCCATGGATTCTCTGAAAATTAGCTTATTACTTGACTGTTAAGCGTATTGTATATGCCAAGTAATTAATTTTTACAGCAAACTTGTCGAGGACTTGGGCAAAGGAGCAATTAATTCTCTGGAAATAGATCCATTATCATAATTGCTAATGGATGCAAAACTCCCTCAGACACAGATGGACAAAAAAACCCTTTCATCTCTGCGATTAAGGTACCTGAAAGTCAGGTCCAGCATGCATGACAGGTAGTTAGCCCATTAAAACCCCCATCTAGTGCTAATTGTGGCTGCTGAGCTCCAGCGTGTTAGATGGAGAGGAGAGCACAGGTGACTCCTTCCCCCTCTCCCACAGCTAGCACAGGAGCACCCACCCCATCACCTTTTCCTCCCTGTGGGGATGTTCTTCCCCTCATGGGCGTAATTGGGATTTTCCTGCTGACAGCAGGAATCAGGGAATGTAATGCTATGAGCATCTCAAACTAGAGAGACGTTTACACCCTCAGTGTTACGCAGACCCAGCATGTCCTGTGCTGAGAGAGAAGAGTGTGGTCCCTGCCACAAACGCTTGCCAACCAAATTTGTACAAATGATGGGTTTGTCTCTCTGCAGCCCAACAAAATGGGGCTAATCAAAGGAAACACAGCCATGCACTGGACAGAATCAGACCTTTGCTCCCTTTGTTATTGAAAGATAGCTTTGCTGTGTCATTCTGTAACAGATCTTATATCTTCAGCTTGATTTGTGGTTGAAAGGACGTTTGGGAACTTGCAGAATCATAATTAATATTTCATACAACCCAACCCTTGAAAAGCAGCTAACAAAGAGTGCTCAGCGCCGTGCAGCTGCCAAATGCTGCACGTTTCCCTGGGCCCAGGGACTTTCATGCTCCGCAGACATGAGCCTCCCCCTCTCTCCAGAGAGCATCCTCAGGGCCCCGGCTCTGCTGCCCAGCAAACACGAGTCAGCATTTGCAACTGGCTAATGTACTACTGGTGAAAGACAGGAAGGGGCGAAGGGAATAGAACAAGAGGCTTTTGTGAGAGTTGATCCATTGTTATTTAATCTATAGTGACAAAGGCATCGTTAATAGAACATGGGGAGGATGATGAGATGGGCCAGACCTCGGGCCTGAATGCTTGTGACGTCTGGGAACGCAGATGGTGCTCTTCTGATCTGTTCAGCATCTCATGAGCACCTGCGTTGTACTTCTAGAGCATCTTCTTGCATGGCGTTAGGTGACATGAGATTTTTTTTTAATTGAAAGCCTAATATGATTCAGAACTAGCACAGGTCCAGCCCTGCTTTTTCTAGCATCTAGTTAACAGTGTAGGAGAAAGGAGACAGAGGGGAGAAAAAAGACAAATGGGGAATTTGTAAAATACCAAAATTTTTGGATGGAATCTTGTTTTCTTTGTGTTTATACAACAGCACGTAGCAGGGCTTCAGTCTAGAATGAAGACATCTAGTTTGGGTGAAAAGCTGTGAAAGTAATCAATAAGTAATATTAACCAGTGTCCTACCTTCGCCTAAATCAGAAGAATTGGACCTGTAATTATAGTTGGTGGGAGATGAACCAGTGAGGCTGCTTCATGCACAGGTACACGAGCAATAGGAACAGCTGTGCAAATATTGCGGAGTTTTGATCCTGCGTGACAAATGAGATACAATGATAACAGCTCTCCAGAAGCCGACGTTCAGCATCAGAGGCCGTCATGTAATTAAAAAGAATCCCAGCCTGGCGAGGGCATTTATGGCCTCTACTTTACTAGACACAGAGCAAGCCTGAATCTTGCAGTCCCAAGCAGAGAAACAGCCATTTACATTTCAAATGTAGCTGCACCTCTTTCCAGAAATCACAACACGGGGATGAACTGGCCCAGAAACATTCCCATGGAGGTTGGGCAGCCAGCAAAATATTGATTGAACCAAGTGATGGAACATGAAGAATTACATTCACTAATTTGGCACGGCCATGGAGGCTTAGTGGGGCAGGAGGGCTTCATCCTGGTTTTCCCAAGCCGTAGTAGAGGCAGCAGTTTCTCTGTGCTGTGGGATTGCATCCCTTTGGGATACGGCAGCAGCCGGCAATAAGTCATGAAATACGAATTGCAGAAGGTGAGGGCTTCATTTCTGAAGTACCGCACTCTGTAAACAGCCTCGGTGCTTACCGTTAGATCTGTGAGGATTCAAAGTTTACGTACCACCAAGTACCGCGATCCTTCAAGGAACAAACATCGACTCCTTTCATTAGGCCGTGCCCAAAAGCCGCTGGCGGGCTGGAGAGGCTGGGGTGCCAGGGAGCCCGCCTGCCCCCCCGGCTGCTGACAAGGGCCGAGCTGCGCTCTCCGGCAGAAACAACGACCTTGCATTTAGCTGTGAGTAATGTTCTGAAGCGTCATCACCAGGTTATATTCAGCTAATAAGCAGTGATATTAGAGTCCTGCAATTGTAAATGCTGTGAAGTCATTTTCTAGGGCGTATTTCACGTGGTTTAAAAAGGTATCTTCTTTTTCTGTAAAGTTGAGAAGCCCGTTTCTCTGTTCCTGCTTAAGGTGAGTCCTAGCTAAGTAGCCACACCATATAAAATAAGGCCATATGGTCAGCTATGGAAAGTGGATTCTTTAAAAAATATCCATTTAAAGCATTGCACATTAATTATGAAAGCACCTGAGTTTGACCAAAGGCCACATACTGTAGCAAGCTGGGTTCAGTACATCTAGCGAAGCAGGAGAATTGACACGACTTTTTGTGACTGTACAACCAAGTAGAAATGTACTGACAGCATTTGGAAACAATGATAGTTTTGGGGGGAAGGAATAGGCATCAGCCTCTCCTCTACAGGTAATGACACCACAGGCAGGGCTCTCAGTTCTCGGAGTTGTGCTGCATGATGCTTCACAAGCTTCATGAAATGAGTTTTGGCTCTTTCTGGAGTGTGGGAAGCACATTGCCTGTTTAAGTGGGATCTGGCCTTCACACAGCTGAGAGCATTATTGACCATAGGAAGCTACTTCAGTACTGTTGGATAACAAGAACCATAATAAAAAACAGAAAATGCTTTCTTGGTACGGCAATACTTTATGTTGCTTCCTGGATGGCTCCAGGAAAAAAGACCAGGTTGCACAACACTTTCTTGTATTCGTCCACATCACTTTTCAGCAATTTCCAACCTTAATTTCTTGCTGGTGGGTGCTGGCTTGATATCCTTGCTGACCTTCCTGAATTCCTAGCAGCACAGTTAAAACAGCGAGTTTGGAGAGCAAATATTTCTGCTAGAAATAGCCTGTTTTTCCTGGGGACCAAAGCTACCCAGATAGTATAATGGCATTTTTAAGTTCTGGGTAAGTCAGGAAAGGGAAAAACCTGAGACCTGTGCACTGGGCACAGCTCAAATAATGAAGGAGTAGGTGCTTCACCCATGGAAGTGAATGCAACAGTACTTCATTACCAGAGGTGCTGAGGAAATGAATCAGAAGTCATTAGTGAAGAGCTCTCAGTTCATCCCTTCTTCAGGAAGAAGTAGCTCTTCTAGGTATTCTTAATGGAAATTGTTCTTATAACATTGCTTCAATGTCAGGAATAGAAGCAGAATTGTTTCTTGAGAAGCATTATCTTGCCGCACTAGACGTCAGTAAATACAGGTGTATCTAACTTTTTGCTCAAGGAAGGGAGTTTTTAATTGATTCAATTCCCTTTTTTCAAGTTATTGGCTGCCGTTGTTTGCTTTAATTATCTTTTAATGGAAAAACAAATATGACAATATGTTGTACCGATTAACACAGTAAAAAGATTCTTAAACTGCTTATAGTCAAATTCATTTAAATTTAGTGGGATGAAGTCACCTGTATTGTTGATTTCAATCTGCTTTGCAAGTACAGCGTTCGGTGAGGCAAGCTCACTTGCAGAATAAAGCATCGTCCCTCCCGTGCACATTACTGATGTGTCTGGCTTTTTGCTTTAACAGGAACCGCTGTGATTAGTAATTGGTACATTAACCACTCAAGGTTTTCATTTAAGACCCTGTGGCTTTGTGGTGCCTGGACAGCGGAGGGGAGACGCAAGGGCAGGTAGTGGAGTAACCGCCGGCTTCAGGCGAGCAGAGAGCCTGTCTATGTGGTTGCTGGGGGCGATTTTATCCTTATGGGAGCAAAACTATTGCCCCAAACTAGCAGGCTGCTGGATTATGGTGCTAGTCACCAGGTGGCAATGCGATGTGCAGACACACAGCAGCCTGCAGAGCTGCTCTCCAGCCCCGGGGAGGCTGCTCAGAGCACCCGCATCCCCCCTTCCCTCGCCTCTGGGGAGAGAGCTGTTTTCTGAGGACCCGACAGTGGTGTTGAGCCTGAGATCTCTGCTGTAAAAGGAGGTAGGTGGTTCACAGCTGGCCATGTGAAGCTGTGCTCAGTGCCTCTGGCTCCGTCACTGATCCAGGGTCCAGCAGGAAAACAGACAAGGGGGACAAATCTGCTGCTGGTTGGGTAAAATGGTAATCCTCACCTCCCTGTCCAAAAGCAAGGGGTTCCTCAGGCACAAACCAAGCCTCCTTCCCAACCAGTTCAGGCCTTGTGGCCCCTGACTTTTCCTTATAAAGACAACGCTGTGACCTGTGGCTGCGTAGGAAATTTTGCTAAAGTTGACTGATGACAGGCTAGCAGCGCATCCTTGCATAAACTCATGGGTTTGGGGAACCAGGCTGAAAATGCTTCTCAGGAGAAGGAGGTGGTCTGAATACCTCAGGCAGTATCTTCTCTGTGCTGTAGATGAGCGAGTTAGATGCCTGCAAAGTGTGTATTGCCATATGCGAGCACTGCTTCGGCAGCTCTCTGCATGCTAGCGCTCCTGCCTTGACAGGATGATGCTGCCATTTGCTAATAGCAGCATCCAGTCTGTGCCTTACACAACAATCTGTTTACTTTAGCTTTTGTCATGAGAAGACAACAGTAAGTCGCTTGCCTATGAACATCTGTTCACAAGAAGGTCAGCAGGGTGTAGTTTTGAAACGAGGATTGTTCCAGGCCCATGTGTTTCATTTGCAGTAATGTTATAGCTGAATACTTCTCAGGAAACCTTTCATCCCATTCAGAGCGACTTTCTGCTGAGGCCAAATGTGGCAATGACATCAAGCTTCCCCTTTGACTGTTTCCCACAGTGACTAACACATTCTTAATGCTAGTATTTGTTTTGATTTGCCGAGTGTCTTCAGTTACCGGTGTCTATGAGTTTTCCTGCACCAACAGTGCAAGGACTCTGCTCTAATGTTACACTCAGGAAGGAGCATTTCCCTAGCAGAAATTATCTGTTTCTCTCCCTTTTATATTGGATTTAAATGCATGCATCCTTGTTGATATCCTGAGGTCATTAACCACAGAAGCATTGGTCTGGAAGAGACTTTAGGAGCCCAGGCACTGGAGCGATATGCCATGGCCACTGCCAACCCCTCTGTGCCCTTCCCCGGTCCCCTCCTCTCCCTCCCAACTTCTTATTGATGGGCTGAGAAGCTGGAGGAAAGGACAGGTGGGAATACACCAGCATCATGCATGAGATGCGTGCTCAGGGGCTCTCCTCTGCTCCAACAGCCTTCTTGCTGGAGGAGGTCGCTGCATCACCACGCTCCTCGATGAGGGTGACAGCTCCCGCCAGCCAAAACCATTTGGGACATGGCATGGAATCTGCTTCGCTAATTATAAAAGTATCTGCTGTCGTACTATGGTCGTGACCTCAGCTCTACGTGCAAATGTACCGTGGATGTCCTGGAATAACAAGTACCATAAATAAGTAGAAGTTTTGAAAGGAATCTGGAGATTTCATAGATTCCTCAAGCTGCTTCTGGTGGAGCGCTTCCCGGAATTGGTAATGAAATCAGTCATTTTGCAACACTCTCCAGTTTAATTCATACAGTCTTGTGGTGGCAGCTTTTAAAAGCTGTTTGTCTCATTAAAGTTCAGTTAACTCATTTCTGCAATTAGAAACTTCTATGATTAATGACTTGTGGTAGTTTGCTTTAAAGAAGATGCTTGCTAATCAGGTTGGTTTTTTTCCCAAAATCACTTCTGAGACTTGTATTATTGCCTTAGTTATGACACAATGACAGTGATACTCGGTACTTCAAGAAAAATAATTGGTAATGATGCAATTCGTGCCGACAAGAACTATGTCTGAGGAGCAATTGAAAAATACATGGCTGTAATAACAAAACACAAGGAGAATGATTTTTGGTGAATTTTCCAGCTTTAGCACAGAAACTCTTGTTCATTTTAATGGAGATCTGCCAGGCTAAAAGGCTTAAAATCAGGACTACAAAGAATAGGTCACATTCTTCTTGACTTGCTTTCTTTAACCTTTGTTAGCGCCTCTGAACTGCACTGACATGTAAATAACATAGGTGCTAACCTTTTCATCGTACACAGGCTCACAACTGGAATTGTGAGTCAGAAATAGCAGTTTCTCAAACAATTATTTCCAGATACTCACAAGTGAGGATGACAGCGCTGGGGGTGTTATCACTGAAAGGGCATCTGAATCGCAGCTCCCTGTGTTTTCACAGCGCGGATGCTAGAGTGTGGATGCAGGGTTCAGATCCTGGTGACATCTCTGCTCCTTCCCGAGTCCAAGGAGATCGTGTAAGGGATTAATCCTGGGTTTTACAACATCTCACACCAACTGAGAAATGCTGTGACCGATTCCGGTGATGTCCCCGGATAGTCCATGCTCTGTGGTTTTCAGCTTTTATTTCCAGTTGAATTCAAAAGCCTTCATCCTGCGACTGGATCCTGCAGCAGTTTGCAGGGAAGGTGTGAGAGCAGCTTCCCATGCAGGATTGCTGTGGCCGCAGCCCTGGGCCGTGCCCCACGGCCAGCACATTGCCCGAGGAGCGCTCCCAGCTCCCTCCTCAGCCCTGCGCCTGCTGAAGCCCAGGGAGGGTCCCCCAAATGCATCTCTTGGGTGAGAAGTCATGTTCATCGCTCTCTCGAACCTCAGAATTAAGCAGCCAAGTCCTGTTTACCAAATATATTTACCTCTTGTGGGAAACAGTGATTCCTTTGTTAAAAAAAACAAAAGACAAAGTCAGAGCCTGGATCTCTAAGATTAGCACTTTCTAAGAGGAAAATGTTTTATTTGCTTCCCCTCCACTCCTTTTGTGTCTTTTTTCCCCTGCTACATATCTCCTGGTTTGTTGTGATTCCCTACTTTGAAGCTAGTTATATCAGGCTGCTCCTCTTTGTATATTATAGTGAGATTTTTACGCAGTACTTAATTCGGTTTTCTTTAAAATGACAGACTTAGCCCGTGCAGTCATACTCCACACCTCTCCTCTCCCTTTGAAAAAGAATCCTACGAGTGTACTAAAGTAAGAAGCATTTACAGAGTGACTCTGCGAGTATAAATAGCTCGCAAGCAAGAGCAGCACCTGCCATCTTTGATATGTCTTGCACTTCCCACAAATCACTCGTGTGCGCTGGGTTTGATCACAGCTATTGTTTGTGCTAAGCTTCCTCCTACTCCTATAATCCTCCTATTTAAATGGATGGGATATTTTGCATATGGTAAGGATTTTGGGGATATAAATTGCAGCCAAGTATTTTGTGGACATGACATGGTGTATGTGTGCGTGTTCTGCCAAGGGCAGAGAAATGGAAATGTTGACAAGCACCACACTTTAAATGGAAAGGATATGACTCTTTCAAAAGTGCCTCGAGTCATGTACTTTGACTCTTATTGCTTCTTTTAAGGAGTTGCTGTTGCTTTCCAAATATAGCAGCTCTGGCTTTGTGTGTAAGTCTGATAGGATCTCTGGCTTTCGGTGGGCAGTGCTGGGCTGTTGCCACGTTAGCCTGGGGTGGTCTCGGGCGCATCAGCCTCCCTGTGTCCCTCTGCCCGACGTGTGCCTGCCCAAGGGATGGCAGCGTGCTTTGTCTCCCACTCAGGTGTCCCCATATCCATTACTGAGAGGGTCAACAGAGTCCGGGCGTTGCGTCCCTCGAGGACTGTACCTGAGGCAGTTCAGTCCCGATCACACCTCTGCTGCTGGCGGTGGCTTCGCAAGAGGGACGGCTTCTGCCATCGGCTGCCTGCCTGTGCAGCCTCTCTCACACCATGGCGATGTTTTCTCCTACCATGCTTCCTGCAGGAGGGAGTTGAAGCAGAGCACACCCCAGTCCTTCGTGCTTCACATCAGTGGAGGGGATGCCCCACGATCACGATTGGTTGAAACTGGAACAAGCCCTTAATGTCCAGGATTAGACAAGAATGAGGAAAAAAAAAAAAATCACTTTTTAAATTGAGAGCATCTGACAGCATGAGGCTGTGCAGGGGAGCTATAGCCAGTGACAGCAGCGCCCTGGGCAGCAGTGATCCATCGGGGTGTCCCAGGAGGAGAGTGCCTGCTGCTAACGGTGCCGGAGGGCCTGTCACCGATGGCCTCTCAAACAGTGTTACAGGGGTCTGCTGCAGACCAAGTGCTGTAAAAGAGGGGTGCACAGCAGTCAGGAGCATCACAGTCAACGCTTTCTATGCAAACCCTTATAGACAGGACTGTGCGAAGCTCTTTCCCTCGGAGCAGCTCCTCTGCACTCAGGGGATGACTTGAAGAGCAAAGGACTGAGCAGGCAGTAGGGTAGGGGGTGGTAAGCAGCTGTATTTAAGAAAGCTGTGTGTCCAGAATATCCTGATTGCTCATTACAAACATCTAGTTTAATATTTTCCTTTTTTCTCAAAGAAAATCCCAGCAGTGCTACCAATTGTATTAGTTGTACAGAATAAGTTCAGTAAGATCTCCTAGCCTGGAAACTGGGTGCAATCCCTTCTCACTGAATTCTTCTCTCCACTTCATTTCTTTGGTGGAGATGAAGATGTCAGTTTTTCCCATATCAAGCCAGTAACACAAAGCAGAGAGGAGTTATACTTTTCAGTTCAGTTGTTTTTCTCTCTTAAATAAAATCTGCTCTTTCTGTAAGTTCCTTCTATAACCTCAGGTTTATAGGCATGAATTTTCACTTTCAAAAAAAATGATCATACTCTCCAACACTGAATAGTATTGTTCTGGCCTCTGACATTTTCTGAAGACATTTGCTTTATTTGGCTGTAACACCATTTTTTTGTTTGTTTCATTTTAGAATATACCGCCTGCTTCTTTTGTATATATTTTAATCTCCTTCAGTCTTATGAAGCCAATAGATGGCCAAAAAAGAAGATGCCATGGTTTTGCTATGCCTTTTAAAAAAGCTTTAGATGCGTAGTTGTATGTATTCATGTGCTCTGCAAAACAAAAAAAGCCAAGTTGCTACTTTAGGACCTACAAAGACTTGAGTTTAACTGTTGACATGATATATTCAGATCGTTTGGCATTTGGTTGGCAGCTTGTTCTGAGAAGCATAGATTTTATTGAACACGCTGTTTGAGCATACCACTGCTTCTCTATTGTCGTGTTTTCCTTCAGACACAGCCAAGGTCATTTTTATATGCCACTGCCTGTAACTGCTGAAAGGAGAGACATATGTAGGGTTTACCCATCCTAGTTAATGTTAAGCTGTCTGCTGTGCCCAGGGTGGCTTAGTTTTCCCTCAAGCTTGAAATTGCACAGCACAAGCCTGCTTAAAAACTGCTCATGCTGTGAGGGTTTTCCTGGTCTTCCAATGTTTAATCGGACCCTGAAACCGTCCCTTTTTGTGGGACAATATTCCAGCCGACCAAGGCTTTTCTTCCAGTTTCTGCAAGGTGTTAAGGAGGATCTGGATAGTTCCTCTAGCTGAAAATGTGCTTGATCATTTGTGGCGGAGTCGTTAGGCCGAGGAGTCTAAAGCGAGGAGAGGGGCTGCGGCATGCGGAGAAGTCAGCTGGTGGGGCGGGCGCTGGAGGCACCGCTCCCGCGGGGGCACTCGGAGGGAAGGTAACGCCGGTTGCTATTTAAATCGGCAGCAGATGTGTCGATATGCCTGTGACGTTCCTCAAGATGGCTCGGGGAGCCTGAAGTTTATAAACGATTCTTCTTCTGACTCCTGCTAATTTTAGCCTTGGGGTGTTTACAAACAGAGCAGCATTTGTCTCTGCTCCTGATCCAGAAGGATTTCAGCCCCATCCCTGCTGGCATATCCCCTAGAGAAAAAACAAAAAGGGATACAAAATAGCGATAGCTATTAAAAGATGCTGAGGGAGCGTTCGGATTGGAGGCACAGAAAGACAAATCTTGTGGCTACAAATAATATATCTGCAGATCTCACAGTGTCACCAGAAAGTAGGAAGGATATACACCTAGAAATAATTTTAGAGGAGAGAAATGGGGAACAGGGAGCTGAGCCTGAAAGCACCGCTTCTTAGTAGTGCTCCAAGGCAGTATCTAGCAATGGCTCAGGAAAAGGCCGAAGCAGGATGGCATGACAAGAAGTAATCAAGTTGTAGCTACATTTGACGGTTGTCACCAGCACTGAGCCTCGGTGCAGTCCTGCCTCAACCAAAATGCCAAGTGTTGGTACACACCAGTTACTGCATGCAACATTCCTGATCCGAATGCGCTGTTTAGCTACCGCTTTGAAATGAGGCAAGAGCAAAAAGTCAAAAAAATTCAATTATGTCAACACAGTTCATATGGAGCTTTAGAAAGAGATTTTAAATACACACAAACCAGTTTAAAATTCTTTCCCTTTTAGAGCCATGACCTCCAAATGCAGTTCTTTGAACAGGGAACATCTCCTAAAGCGTTTGTGGTTTTCTACAAAGGATGAGCAGGCAGAATCCTCCTGGGTTGGTGAGGCAAGGACCGGCACTCGATGCCAGTTTGAAGGAGAAAGGCTGTAGCTACGTGCTCTGCCTTGAACAAATCCAAATCCCCCAACTTACCTGAAGTCTGCTTTGTAAAAAAAGTCTCCAGGTCATGCAATAACTTGACTTCCAGAGCTAAAGCTTTGCTTCTCCTCAAAGATCAAGCTAGCTGCTAGACCACTGTCACAGCCACCTTGTGCTATGGGAATTTAATGGGTCATGAGGACTCGAGCAAATCTATAAAAACAAAAGAGAAAAGTCTTTCTCTTTTCTGTGCTTATGCTCACCCATGGCACTGTGCATGTCATTCAGATCAAAACTTGGTTGACACATGAGAAATACCAGCTGCCATCTGATTAAGACATGTGAGAGGTTTATGAGGTAGCTACAAGTTCAGCTCAGTTGGAAATGAACGGGAAGCTGCGGAGCCGCATGGCACGGCTATAGTGCCATGACCAGAGGAAACAGGAGAAACGGTGCATAACTGCTCAGTGTAATACAGGTGAGCTTCATCTTCTGATCCTGGGTGAGCACTGAACCTAGCTGATGTCTTACTGAAGAAAATGCTAGAAAAATTCCATCAGATGCAGCTTAAAATTGCTGCAAGTTAAAGAGAACCGAGGCATCTGAGATGACCTGCACAGAGCTTTAAAGGGGAAGACAATTTCACGCAGGAAAGGAACAGAAAGTAGTAGAGGGGTAATAGGCTCATGACAGAGAAAAGCAACTTATTTTGCGGCTACACAATTCTAGCGCTGCTTGGTGCATAAGAGCATGTTCAAATTAACAGAAAAATATCTTGCCTTACGCACTGTAGGCTTCTTGCAACACTTAGAACTTTCTTTTAAGATGAGTTTCTTGAACTAATTTAATGTCTTTCCATTTTTCCTTTAAGGATCCACTCTGAACTTTAAGCATAACTGGTTTTTTAGATTTCTTTGAGCCCAAAAATAGGTGTGAAAAAATAATCATTACATTCCTCTCTCTGTCTCTCAGGCTTGTAAAAATCAAAAACACAGATTAATTTTTACCATGCTTAAGGAAAAAGTCAGCCATGAAAAAATGTTAGCCTGTGATATCATTGCATATGCAAGACTGCAATAATGTTAGAGCTAGAGCTCTGCTTGGTGAATTTCCTTTCAAATATTGCTGTATGTTCTTTTTCCTGCTGTTGCTCTATTAGCTTTCTGTGTCTGAAACTCTGGTGTAACTCCAGGGAAGGCTCAGATCAATCACATAATGCTCATCACAGTCCTTGCCTGCCTGTTATTGAGATGGCCCAAGGTTTCTAATGTCAGGTCTCCCATTGCACTGGGACTTCACGTCCATCTGAGTTTACCTCTGGATTTCAGGCCCTGATTTGGTATCATATACATTTTGCCTCTCTAGCCTCTTCTTCATATACTGTTTTCTCTCAGCTCCACAAAGGCCGGAGTGAGATCAGCCGCCACTGCCAGTCTGCAGCTTGGCGGAGTCAAACATCAAAGCTCCTGTTCCAGCTCGACTTCAAAACCTTTCAAGTTTTAAGACTTGACCAAGTAGCAGAAAGAGTTGTAAGGGGAAAGCTGTAATGTGCAGGATGACAGTCTTTGTGAAGAAGTGCATTTTCCTCTTACTTTACACAGTAAAAAGTAGTGAGCTATGCCAGTTTGATTTGTGCTTCTTGTTATTATGTTCATGAGGGGTGTGGGACCAGCTTCACCCTTTGACTAGTGCTATCAATAGCAGAAGAACCACTCCCGGGTCTTTCATCTTTATGCTCTCTGTAACAAACCTTTCACCAGCCTTGGAGAAGGGGCCTTGGGCAAAAATCTGTTTTGACATCAAGGCACCTGGTTTCAGTTAGGATACTGAACGCTTCCCCCTTTTTTTCCCACTCCACCTGCAAAAGTTCAGTCCGCAGGTGTCTAACAAAAGCTATCGAGTAACAACGTTCTTTAAATTGACTATGTTCCCCACTGCCTTGCTGGAGAGGAAATGAACTGCCTGTCATTTTTGCAAGGTCCTAACTTCACCTGCTTCATGCGTGTGTACACGTTCGTGCAAATTTAAGAAGGGCTGGATGAGGTGAAGGTAGAGTGTAGCTGCAGCTCTAACTGCTCGGCTGGCATCTTTGGTTTACAGCTGTTCTCGCTGGTTTCTGTCTGGCAGCAGTAATATGAAGAGACTTCATACAAAACCTCGCACCTTTTAATTTACCTGTGAAAGCAGAAATTAGAAATAAGGATTCAGGTCAGGGTCACGAAGCTGAGTTTGTTTGTCTGCTTCTCAAGGATAGTGCGCAGGTAGTGCTTCTATGATATGCCTTAAACCACGCAGCGCTTCAGCCTCTGCCACCAGTGCTGGCTTTACATAAAAGTGCTAGAAAGAGCTCGGGGGCCCCTTATTGCATTCACCCGTTGCGACATTGCCACCTCATATACCTGCAAACCTGTGTCCTTCATGTTTCCAATGTTACTCAGTTTTAGTGTGCTGGTGATAAATGGTTATTGGATGTATAGAGGCTCTGGTGTCAGATGCTGCTGGTGCAAAGGAGATGAGATTTCCTAAACAGTTGCATTTCACCAAACTTGAGGAGAGGGGCAACCTCAAAAAAAGGCAGGCTGCCAAGCAATCATCTACTAGAGGCAATCCGGGTAGGATTTTGAGACAGAAAACTTCTTTTGTAGGTCTATTCAGACTTTCCAGGCTTAATAAAAATCTGTGTAAACATTTCTGCTAAATGAAGATTTCAAGTGATAATTCATAGATTGTGTTAAATACTGTCAGTGATTCCCATAAATATATTGCATTTGCCATGTGGTATTTGTGTAACCACTAGCATCCCCCAAACACACTTTGCCAAAATTCACTTATTTCAGAACTTCAGGATATATTTCAGGATGTTTTAGTTTCGGTAAATCCAGGACTTAAAACCGAGGTTGGCTGTGAGCCTTTAAAAGATTGGTTAGCTGGGAGTGAAGCTCTAAGATCGCATGTAAGATATAGTCTTTGTACATTAAACCCCTACTTTGTAGGCTTTTCTAGAGCTGTAAGAAGATTTTTTTTTTTTACTTAGACACCAGAACTAATACCATCCTCTGTTACAGAAATGCATACCCTTGTAAACTGAGATCAATCTAGCTTAGCAAATGTACTGAAATGCAGAGAGAAAAGATCTTCAAGACTGGTGTATTTTAGACTTCCAATAGTCTGGAAGATTTTGATCTCCAGTGCTAAAGGCCTCACATCAGTGTGGTGCTCGATCCAGCAGCCTTGATCAGGATTTGCTTTCCAGTTCACAAAGCTTGATCAGCCAGAGGGATCATTGCATAGCAATGTCAGATGCTCCATTTCCCAGGTGCTGAGCACATTCCCCAGCCTAGAGAAGCAATCCAAAATGCCAGGGTCACAGCACAGAATGCTTGATGTCCATTAATTTTAATTGAAATGATTCATAGTAGATAGGTGAGAGATTCACTATGTGTATTGGGTTTGCGTGACAAGGTTTTGGTAGCAGGGGGGCTACAGGGGTGGCTTCTGTGAGAAGCTGCTAGAACCTTCCCCCATGTCCGATAGAGCCGATGCCAGCCGGCTCCAAGACGGACCCGCCGCTGGCCAAGGCCAAGCCCATCAGCGATCGGTGGTAGTGCCTCTGGGATAACAGATTTAAGAAGGGGAAAAAGTTACGGCACGACAGCAATTGCAGCCAGAGAGAGGAGTGAGAATATGTGAGAGAAAGAACTCTGCAGACACCAAGGTCAGTGGAGAAGGAGGGGGAGGAGGTGCTCCAGGCACCCCAGCAGAGATTCCCCTGCAGCCCGTGGGGAAGACCATGGTGAGGCAGGCTGTCCCCCTGCAGCCCATGGACGTCCACAGGGGAGCAGATCTCCACCTGCAGCCTGTGGAGGACCCCACGCCAGAGCAAGGGGATGTGCCTGAAGGAGGCTGTGACCCCGTGGGAAGCCCACGCTGGGGCAGGCTCCTGGCAGGAGCTGTGGCCCCATGGAGAGAGGAGCCCAGGCTGGAGCAGGTTTGCTGGCAGGGCTTGTGACCCCACGGGGGACCCACGCTGGAGCAGTCTGTTCCTGAAGGACTGCACCCCGTGGAAGGGACCCACGCTGGAGCAGTTCGTGAAGAACTGTAGCCCGTGGGAAGGACTCATGTTGGAGAGGTTCGTGGAGGACTGTCTCCGTGGGAGGGACCCCACGCTGGAGCAGGGGAAGAGTGTGAGGAGTCCTCCCCCTGAGGAGGAAGGAGCGGCAGAGACAACGTGTGACGAACTGACCGCAACCCCCATTCCCCGTCCCCCTGTGCTGCTGGGGGGGAAGAGGTAGAGAATTTGGGAGTAAAGTTAAGCCCAGGAAGAAGGGAGGGGTGGGGGGGAGGTGTTTTTAAGATTTGGTTTTTATTTCTCATTATCCTATTCTGATTTGATTGGTAATAAATGAAATTAATTTTTTTTCCCAAGTCGAGTCTGTTTTGCCCATGACAGTAATTGCTGAGTGATCTCTCCCTGTCCTTATCTCGACCCACGAGCCTTTTGTTATATTTTCTCTCCCCTGTCCAGCTGAGGAGGGGAGCGATAGAGCGGCTTTGGTGGGCACCTGGTGTCCAGCCAGGGTCAATTCACCACACTATGTGAGTATGATCATTATCCTTTACCACTAGCGTCTGCTTAGGGCTTCTCTGTTGATCAGACTGAATTATTCAGAGAAATTAAACTGCAATCTCCATACTATCCATTAGCTGGAACTCTATTTGCAATAGCAGTTGGGTTTTGGCAATCAAAAAGAGGAAGATTCTGCACAGCAAGCTGTCTGCCAAAAAAAGATCCTCTGTGTAGCGCTTAAGACTGCGTAGGAATAGGAATGGTAAAAATAAGATGGGGACCAAATTAAACATCCATTAGAACAAGGATGTGCCTGCTAGAGAATAGGCTGTGCTTTGGCCCTGTATTTAGTATTTATCTCATCTGTAAATCTGTGTGTTTTTTGTTAAAACACACAACTGGTAGTAAAGAAATTTGCCCTAGCATTCCAATTGAAACAGTGGCAGGCCAGGCAATAAGGAGATGTGCGATGGATTTATTTGGACCGATTTTATAGGCATCATTACAAAACAGTGGCAACAAAACTATAGACATGCCCACTTAATCATTTACTTATTTTATCATAATGCAATAGATACCTCTAGATGCCAGTATGAATATAAAAATATAATTTGAAATGAGGAGTAAGCACTTGTATTAGTGAGAATTTACCATGTCTGGAATCTTAAATTTAAGGCCTAATCTGGCTCCATCTGAATGTAGGGAGAGTTTTACTTCAGATTTAACTGGGAACATACCAGGAACCATCATGACAAAGCTAATTTAAACTTGCTGGACTGCTTTAAAGGCATAATGTAAAATTTCTGCCATATAGAAGAGCAGAATCTGGACCTTTTACAAACCACTGCCTGCAGAAAAGAGAAAATTTCAACTTGAGAATAAGCCAAAGAACCAAGGAAGAAGTACACTGAGGAGCAATGCCATTACCATATCTATGTGAGTTCCAGAACTCCTCAGGGGATATATGTCTCTATAGCTATTTTACGAGGGTAGGAAAAGCATGTTCGTGACTTGAGTATGTGTTTTATGGACAAACCATACAGCTATTGGACATTAAGCAGCAAGAGTTACATTGTATAAAGGCACTTATAATTTACAATTTCAGATTGTAAATGATACTCGACTTAGCCAAGCCTGTGCCAAGTCAGAACCTTCTGGGAGATGTTTCTGGGGGAATAAATACCCTCAGCAGAGGCACAGCTCCACACAGCACATCAGCTCTGCTGTGCCTGTTTCCAGAGAGCGAGCCTGAGCTGCAAGTATTCGGAGAGCCCAAATATGATCTGCTGCGTGTGTGTCTCTGCTGCAAAAGCCTCATGTTTCACTTCACACTTGGAGCTTGTGAGACCTTGCTGTGCTTGGGGCAATCACGTTTCTCCTACTGGGCAGGAGAGTTCAGGAACCATAAAAGGGTATAGATGATGCTTCAACTGTTCGTGCTGCCTTGCTGGCTTGTTGCCACTCAGTTTAGATGACTCCGTCACAATCTTGGGAGAAGCACGAAAGGTGTGTAATTAGAGCAATTTACCATATTTGACTTTAAATCGTGCTCCCTCCATGAAAGAGAGTCTTGAATTTAAACCCTCCCTAGCCACTCAGGTGGACAGGGAACACCTAAACAGCATTTGCACAGGACACATCAGATTTCTTTGTATTAAGCATCACTAAATCTTCTTCCTCTGGGTATCTGATTTATCTGGAGGTGCAGAAATTGTTTCTAATTCAGAAACTCAGAGAACGCTGTCACTAAGAGGTACAAGCTCCGTGTCAGGGCCACATATAGGCACGTTTCTGCATAAGCCTGGCTGTGGTATGTAGCTTGTTGCATATCAGTTCTGTCACCACAGCATCCGAGTGCTTCTCAACTTCCAATATTATAGCTGTAAAGCAATGAGGTGACACTTTTCCCTACTATAGTTGGGAAAGTGATGTACAGAGATACTAAGGCTCAGATTCATGTTTAAATATTTGTGAGTTAGTTAACAAAATTTTGTTGCAAAGCCAGAGCTTACATGATGTACCCCAAATCCAGAGATGCTCACATCAAAGCAAGGAATGATGAGAGAATCTGAAGACAGAAGTCAGTGCCCCAACCCCAAATATACCCTCTCCACTAGAATGCTTGAGCCATCAAGGTAGCTTTAAAAGTAAAGGCTGTGCAAACTGTACCCAAACTGCAATAAGCCTTCATGCAAATCCCCTTACATTTTGCATGCATAACACCATATTTTATTACTGTTCTAACTGACACTTCTAAGCCTTGCAAACTAGTAAGGGGGAAAAGTAATTCATTTCAAAACAGCAGGGTAAGTTCGCTCTGCCCACCAGTAGGTACAGTTCCTCTGCAACATGCTGAGCTGCTGCCTCCTTCCAATGTTTAGTTTGAGTGTAGAGGCCTCATTTGGCCAATGTAATAACTTCTCCTGTAAAATTTAACAGATCTCCTGGCAAAGGTGAGAATGGCTCATGTAAGGCGAGTTCACTGTCAGTACTAAGCACAGCATTTATCAGTGGCCTCCGGTGCTGCAAAGACCTCGGACCAGAAGTGGGAATTGTTTGTAACTCTCATCAAAGTCACTACAAGTGCCTTTGAAAATCAGGGTCTAGGGAAGTTGTATCGGACAGCTGAAATCTCCTTGCTGGGGCTCACTGCCTACTTCTGACAACACTAGCTCAGCTGAACTGCAGAATCTCTCCTTCCCCACTCCTCCACTTCCAACTCTCTGGTTTCAGTGGTCCAAGTTTGACTGGAGACAAACAGCCAAGAGAAAGCCCAAGTTTTTGATCCTCCTGGCAGGTCTCTGAAGTGTTAAAAAAAAAAAATCACAGAAAAGGCTCAAGTAAAACAGCTTTATATTGAGAGCACCCTAAGTCCACTATCATCAGAGGGCTTACTGAATCTCTGTGAAGCAAACCTGACCCTGGCAGGACAATTCCTTGGTTCCAGAAACAGAGCAGAGGTTGTTCATGATGCAGACAGATGCATGGAGGTCTGGGTGAGCTCTGCTTGAGGACTTGGGGTTCAGTTTTGTGCTTTGTGCACTTCTTTGGGGAAAGTCATTTAAGAAGTGCAAGCATAAAGGTCTTCCAAGTGGCAGCTTTGATCCTGGCTCTTCAGACTTGGCTTCAACAGCCCCGATTTTCCTCATCACACCTGATCTCCAGCCACCTGGGTGAGGTGGGAATGGGACTTTACCCCCACGCTGTGGGCCAGCTGTGGCTCAGTACCTCGTTTACCCAGGTGATGTCCTGCCTCCTGGCAGCCCGGCCACCTTTTGCTTGGGGCAGGAGCAAGGCTGGGACCCCGCTGGCCACGGTAAGCCGATCTGCCTTCAGCTGTCCCCGGCGCTGGGCTGGAGCAAGGGGAGGGTGAAGGGGGAGGAATTCGGCTCCGCTAAAAATAGCGGCCGCGCAGCCCCGGCGGCTGCTGCCTCTCCCGGAGACCCCCGGTGCGGGGACTACGCTTGCGGGCGCGTTCCCCCTCCTGCCGTGGGGGCAGGATAAGCGGAGGAGTGCCCAGAGGCCACGGGGAGGGCCGTGCCCTGAGCATATTGCCTTCCCGCAGGGGGTGCCCAGCCCTGCCTTGTTCCCTGCTGGTCTTGGAAAAGTCCATCGTGTATCGTGTTCCCCCCCCCCCCCCCCCCCAAACAGGCCACTTTGGGGGGGTTGGGGGAGTCTGGCTGCTGCACCGAGGGGCTCCCCCAGGCACTCGGCGGCTCGCCCTTCCCAGCACTTTATTTTCGGCGCTGCCGAGCAGGGCCAGGCTCCAAGGGGCGCCGGCTGCATCGGGTTTCCCCCGTTCTCCCTCCCTCCCTGGGCGGCCCCCGGGGGGCAGAGGATGGGTGCCCGCGAACCGCGCTCCCTCCCCTGACGGCGGCCCCGATCGCGGGAAGTTTTGCCTCCGCCGAGGAGGGGGGGGGGGGAGCGGTTTTGTCGCTCAGGTGAGAGGAGCTGCGGCTGCTCTTGGGGGGTCCCCTCCTCCTCCTCAAAGGGGGATGAGGGGGAGAGAGGCAAGGAGGGGGGTAAGTCCCGTCCCAAACCCCGGGGCAGAGCAGCGGGACGGCGCAGGCTCTGCGTGTTCCCTGGTTAAAGGGAGCCCGATGTCCCCCTTTTCTTTCGAGGTCCCCCCCCAGTGTCCCCCGGCTCTTCGGACTCCCGCGACGGCAGCAACAGGCTGCCGGGCTCAGGACCGGGCGATGCCGGGGGCCACAGCCCCGCTGCCGGAGCCTCCCCTTTGTGGGATGGGGGGGTGGGAGCGGCTCCCCAGGGGGAGGGCAGGCCGGGTCTGTGCCACCCCCAGCCCGGCGCTGAGGCACGGTCCCGGGGCTGAAGGGCAGCAGGGATGCTCGTTGCCCCTCTCGGTACCGCTTCATGGGGGCCCGGGCTGGGTGATGGGGAAGGGGATGCGCGGACCCGGGGGGGCTGGAGGGGGCAGCTCTAGCTCCAGCCCTCCGTGCTGCCGGCGAGCGTAAACCTGCCGCCTCTTCTGCAGTGCCGGGGACTCGCGTCCTCCTCCTCCCATCCGCGGCTGCAGCTCTGCTGCTCCATCCCATTATTACTAGGGGAGGATGCGAAAAGAAAAAACCAAAACCCAACACACCCAAGCAAACAACCAAAGCCCTCCCCTCCCTTCCTCCCCCCCCCCCCCCCCAACTCACAGTACCCCCTCCCCCCCGGTCGGTGGGACTTCCAGGACCGGCTGCGCTTCCCTGGCCCTGGGGAGGGGAGGCAGAGCCGGGAGGCGGGGGGAAAGGAGGGGGCCGGGGCCAGGCAGACACAGGGAAAATCGCTTTTGTCTCCGGCACGGCGAGCGGCGCAGGGGCTCGGTGCTGCGGCTGCCGGAGCCCCCCGCTCACCGCCCCGCTCCGCTCCCGCAGGCACCGCGGCGGCGCCGCCGGGCTCCGAGGCACCGCGCCGGGGAGCGGGCAGCTCGCCGGCTCCTGAATTTTTCTCCCCCCTCCCCTTCTGTTGGTGTTATTTCTGCCTTTTCGGCGTAGAGGATCCCCCACACGCACGCACGCTGACACCCTCTCCCCCTCCCCCCCCCCCGCCCGAGGTTTCTTTGGGTCCAGCCGGAATCCGCGACGCTCCCGGGGATTTTCCCACCCAAGCTGGGGTCTATGAGCGGGAAGGTGATCAAGCCCAAAGAAGAGAAAGATGCTTCCAAGGGTAAGGCAGGCGCAGCCGCTCCGATAAACAGCATGTTCCCCGGCCCGACCGCGGACGGCCCGACCTTACCGGGCTGGGAGGGGGGGGAACCGCTCCGGTGAAAGTCCGTAGCTCGGGGGACCACTGCCCCTGGCACGGCTGAGGAATCGGCGCCCAGCATGCGGGGCGCCGCACCGGCACCCCGGCACGGTGCGGGGAGGGGGGGGGGGGGGCGGCTCAATGCGGCACCGGCGAAAGTAAGTGCCCCCCCCCCGCTCCGCCGGGGGAGCGGGCTTCCCTGCCGCGGGCCGGGCGGGTGCTCGGCGCTGCCGGCGGCCCCGGCCGAGGCGGCGGAGCGGGGAGCCATCGCCATGGAGACGCGGAGCCGGGGCACCGCCGGGGCCGGGGGGGGTTGCATGCAGACCCCCCCCCCCCCGCCCCCCCGAGCTGGGGCTGGACACGGGGGGCTGCCCCCACCCGGCTCGCCCTTGGGGCCGGCGGGGCAGCGGGGGGCGGGGTGCCCGCTCCGGGGGTGCATGCCTTGGGGGGGGGGGGCTACGGTGCCCCGCTGCGGGGGTGGATGCAGGGTGTTCCTCTCTGGGGGTGCATGCCGGGGGGGGCCCGGAGTGCCCCGCTGCGGGGTGCATGCACAGGTGGTTGTGCCCCCCTCTCGGGCGGGCTCCGCATCCCCCGCGCAGCTCGCTATGCGGTGTTACCTACACTCAGGGTTGTAGGAGTACATTCGATAAGTAGCTGGTGTGTGTGCGCTGGGTATCTCTCCAGTAAGTAGTTTTTCTGTGTATTTGTAGAGAAATCTGTATATCTTCTCAAACGCACGTCTATGTGGTAGGCTGGTGCTGGTGGGATGCCCAGGTGAAGGGTATGCGCTTGGCCTCCCTGGAAGAGGAAAAAAAACCGCTCCTTATTTACTAGTTTCATAAAACATAATGGGCGCTTTCCTGTCATTTACTTTTTTTGCAGCCTGAGAGGCCAAATCAAAACAATTCATCCTTTCTAGTCTTTTTAAAAAACTTTTTGGTTTCTTGATTTTGAAAGTTCGTGTTTAACACTAGATTTTTGAGACCTTTTTTGTTTTGTTTTTTTATGTTCTTTTTTCCCCTAACTATGTCTTTCCAGTTCTAACTATGTCATGTCTTATATTCAAAACCTTAGCGTTTTCATCAGATTTTTTTTTTATTTTTCACAACACCACAATAAAGTTCACCATTCAGATGCATTGCAAAACCTTACGTTTTCTAAACAAGTATTTTTTTGTCTTTGCATTATTTTCTTTGATGTTGAATTTTTTTTTTTATGGTGGCCTTATTCACTAAAATGCTCTTTAAATAATTTATTAAGCAATGCAGAACAAAAGATTCCTGCCTTTCTGAGGAATTACTTTGCATGACTTAGAACTGTTATAATCCTACACAAAAAGAATTGGCCATATTTGCGCTATACTTGCTTGAAAGCTTGTTTTTTACATCAAACTTACATATTCCATTTTGTGCTATGATTACAAGTTTTAATGACACACTAACTTCATGTTTGAAATTGCTTGTGTGTAGGTTTTGGGACACGTGTATTTCAAAACACTGGGGCAAAGGCATGTGTATCTGCTGTTAATGAGTCAGTAATGACTTAGATGGACAAGGTTTTGATTCCTGTGGAGACAGTGTACCAGAAGGTGTATATTCTGAGAATCCCAAGAAAAACTGTTGATGCTGATACTCTGCTTCCAGGAGACGCTGGTACGCTCTTTGAGCTCGTATAAAAACTTTCTCTGTTATCACGAAGTAAAGAGACAGTTTTAGATACAGCAGGAGGAGCCGGTACGTGTATGAGGTGGTTTGGTACTGCTGTAGAAAAACGACTGATGGTTACAGTCTGTGAAATATGCTTTTTAAAAGGGTCCAGATACAGTGGTAAGGAGGTAGTATTTACCACTAATGTATAGGCTGTATGGCCTTCTTTAGCCTCTTGCGTCGTAGACTAAAATAGGAACTGTTTTTTCCTCTGAACCACCTGAATTTTCTTTTGGTGATTGCGAGTATTATTGCTCTTAACGGGAATGCTTAATTTGGATCTAGCCATAGTAAAAACGGGCTGTGGTGGTGGGGTTTTTTTGTTTGTTTCTTTCTTTTTTTTTTTTTTTTTTTTTTAATACAATGAACCAGTAATTTGTCTGGAAAGGATGGGATACCATTTCCTGCATGTTTCTGCAGCTATTCTGTGGCACTGGGTATACTTCAGTCCTGACAGAAGCCTGTATGTTTTTGAGTTAGTTAACCGCTCTTTCAAAGAACAATGTAATTAGGTTTCATATGAGAGTAGCTTATTGTGGTGATATGTTCATGTACCCCACATTCTGTAAGATGCACGATGTAATTTTAATACCTGCTGTAAATGCAGATGTCCCAGGGCTATATTTGCGTAATAAATGTAGAGTACTTTGTTAGTGAGAATAGTGTCAGCCTTTCTTACTCCTGAAGCTTTCTTATGCATTACAGGGTCGTGCATGAGACGAGACTTTGCTGTAGTTCTCTACAGAATTTGGGAAGGGTCATGTTCATCCCTAACTTAAGGAGCTGCTTTGTGTAAGTTGTTGAATGGCACTTTCTACAACCAGCTTTTGGGGTGGGTCTTAGTAGAAAAGCCTGATTTATACAG
Source organism: Gymnogyps californianus (assembly GCF_018139145.2). Classification (NCBI taxonomy): domain Eukaryota; kingdom Metazoa; phylum Chordata; class Aves; order Accipitriformes; family Cathartidae; genus Gymnogyps; species Gymnogyps californianus. Next base: position 7,913,379 of record NC_059479.1, read on the forward strand.
AACCTTGAAAGGCCGTGGATTTTGGTAGGAATCGGCACAATCCAGTGCAAGTACTGTCGTGCAATGGGTATTTTCAGTTAAATTACCCTCTCTCATAAAGCCTTTGGTGGTGTCAGTGGAGTTGCACAGGTGTAACAGAAATACCAAAATCTATTTTTAAAGAAATAGGTTTTTTTCACATCTTTTCTTAAGCAAAAGAGGAAAGTAACCGCTCACTTCAGAGTTTGTTGGCCCCATGTACAAGTCCTGCCTAGAAAACCCAGAGATGACTGTTTTGCTCAAAATTTGGCTGCTTTTAAAACTGGCTGTCGATGTTTGAGAATTAACTATCCCAATCTAAATAAAGCTTATGGATTAACATAATGAAGTCAGGGATGTGCACCTTTACTTTCTGCAAAACTCTGCATTAACTGTGAATGTATATGTGTAAGATTATGGCATTGACTTTTTTTTTTAATTTTTTTTTAACAGTGTGAGTGTTAGAGAGCTGCAGGATACCGTAAGCCCAGGTAGCCTCCAAGCCACCTCACACAGGCAGACTGGCAGCGCTGCTGCTCCAGAGTGGGGGCTGTTTGTGGTCACAAGCGGCTTGTTGCAGAGAGCAGCCTTGTCCCGGCTGTGTTGGTGGTTTCAAGCATGGGGCAGGTTCCCGTGTCTCTTCTCACTTTGCACTCTCTCTGGGGTTAGCAGGAGTATGAGGATCTGGGTAACAGCAGGTCAGCATCCTGCAGTGGTAGTCTGATCGTTGGTAACAGCTCTTCTTCAATGGAAGTTAGTTACATGCTCAAGAAATACCCTTAGGTACGTTCCCACTGGCAGCAGCGCGGTTCCCGCCAGTCGAGTTCTTTTTCTGCCGCATAGCTGGTGTGCAGAGAGCCGTATGTGTGGCAGGACAGGCGACTCTCCCGAATCCTCCCTCAAAAACCTTTTGCTTTGCATTTTGAGAACAGTATATCCAGTGTCCCCAGTGAGCCTTGGGGCTGTATCAACACAACCTATTTTGAATGCCATATTTGTTAACCTTTTATTTAGGGGAGAGGCATGGGGCAATAGGAGAATATAGGGCATTAGAAAGTGAGCTGAGACCTGTTGAAATCCTTGTAGTTTGGATCTGGGCCTCAAAGAGCTCGTGCTGTTTGGTATTACAGCCAGACTCTTTTTACAGGCTGCTTTGCAATTTGCGTGGCTCCTCCAAGGAAAGTCAAGAGACGGAGTAGAGAATCTGAAACTAAATCCGAGGAATGGATTCATCTGCATTTGTTTTTCTTTTTACCAATTGGATTATGTACTGTTGCCTTCCCCATAGAGGCAGATGCAGGGGGGGTCTTGTCCTTTCACCATGCTGTCGCTGCAAGAAACTTTGATAGCTTTGCCCAGAAGTCTGATAACTTCAGCCGCAAGCAGTGAGAAAATGCAGGGTATATTTCTTCTCCAGAAAGCAAAATAGAAGGAGTATTTTTGAAGCTGATAGCTTCTGATCTGAGAAGAGCATATTGAAATAGTGACAGTAAGGGTGAAGACTTTGGAAGTATAGGTACTATTCTAATTTAGTGACAGCAGAAAACAAAGCAGTTAAAGCACTTGGCAGGAAAAATAGAAGTCAAAATTTTGAGGTATCTATTACTGCTTTTCCTGGCTTTATGGGAATATAGTATAATGCAGCTTATGATTGAAAGGTCTGTAGAAAAGCTGACAAAAATAAAGAAGCTGATCTCAACAGTTATATTTCTATAGTACTGAATCATGAGAAAGTAACTTACTTGAGGGACTGAAGAAGAGCAGCACAGAGGCAACATGTAAGCTGACCATGTCTTGGTCTGAGTCCACTGAATCAAAATTAGCAGCAAGTGCAGACCCGTGTGAGAAGGGGGAAGGGAGCACGGTGCTAGCACCCTTATCTGCTGCTTGGCCAGCTCAAATGGGAGGCAGGGCATTTCTTTGTCTTTTTATCAGAAGTTTGGGTGCCAATTCTTTTGCATCCCGGACAAAAAGCCCCACCAAACTTCACCAGCAGCCGCGGTTTGACATATAAACTTGAGTCTGTGTTCTGGCAGATGTTTGCCAGCAGTAGATTGGGTCTTATTGCGGTCAGTTGGTGCTATTGACTTACGCATCAGAACTTGTGTTTGTATCATAAACATTTAATGACACTAAAGAATGAGTAGCTAAACTCAATGCTCTTATTTTGTTCGCTTCACACTAGAAATCTCTGTGCCTCCTTTCTGAAATTTGAGATTGCAGATCCACTTTGAATAGATGCCTGCATCGCCCACTGGAAAGTGACAGCCAAAACCTGAGGCACGACCCACCCCATCCTGGATATTAATGCTGGAGGTTACAATAGACACTCAGCTCTTGGCTGAGGTCCTGATCCATTCAAAATTCCCATTGACACCAGTGGGAGTTCTCTGTGTCTGCCTGTGGCATTGCCTCTGATTAGTGGGTGGTTGTTAATGTGCCCATGCTTGGAATATTTACAGTAACTACCTCCTGTTATGACTCATTATCTGTGACTGGTTTTGGTTCCGCAAACTACAGTAACTCTTTATAAAAGATACATTTATAAAAGAAACGTCCTTCCCTCTAAATCCCAAGACGGTGGTCCCTGACATCTGTTGGTAGAACACCAGCAATTAAAAAATGGAAGTGGCCTTTGAGATCAAGATGCCAGCACGTTCGTGCCGATGCTCTGTAATGGTTTTCAGTGTTAGCTGAAGAAATCCACAGTAAGGCAGTATTTTCAGGGACAAGCTCCAAACTCTGGGGTTTGTGATACTGTCGGTTCTCGTACGGCTGCTGTCCATGGCAAAGAACTCCTGTTGTACGGAAGGTAGTACAAGATAGTCATCTTTTTTGCTTCTAGAGGAAAACTTAATAGTTGCCTCTTGACAGATGCCAAATCTCATCTTCAAAGGAAAAACTCCAAGGCAGATGAAGCCTGGGGGATGAGTAGCCCCACAGAGCATTGCAGGGGGCTGCAAAGGGGTGAGTACCAGCATCCACAGCAGATGCATAAGAATTTGTATGGCTCAGGCTTCTGGCATCTCTGGTCTGTGGCCACCCACAATATGCTGGAGACTTGTCATTAGATGTATTTGTGCCATTTACTGTGATTTCCTGCAAGGCATTGGCCTTACCCCTACGCTTTTGGGCATTTTGTGCTGCAGTGTAGTCTTGGGTCAGATGAATGTTAATTTTCTTCCTCTGTTCCTCATTGTGTGTTATTGCTATAGTGTGTTTAGGAAAAGAGATGGCTCCAGAGTTATATGAACCACTTCCTCAGGAGCAAAGATGTGGCAAATCCTGTTCCTCAGTCTCCTCCCTGCAAGCAGTGAATCCATGCTTTTATAAAATCCTCTGTGAATCTAGATGTGTGGTCAATCCTGTGTACAAACAAAACATTTGTAAATCTGGGAGGACAAGCTTCGCATCCTCGATGACCTACAGCTAAGTATTTTCAGACCAGGATCTTTGTGTTTGTCAGTTAATGTATATTGGAGAGGAATTGCTGTGTTGATTACTGGAAGCTTTTACAGATTCAGCGGTTTCAGATCTATTTTGTGGGACTGAAGCTTTCTTAGCCACTTGGATCCCTCTTAGTTGAGCCTGGCTCTACGGTCTGTGTGCCCCAAACATTGTTTTTCTTTCCTCAACTATGTCTTGGCCTATCAAAGTTCCTCACTTTTCCCAAAACATGTCTTGGCCAAGCTTACATGAAAAGACATATGTTAAAAAACAAAATGAAACAACTAAAGGAGTATGCTATTTACAATAATCCTTTTATTTTTTTGTGTGGTAACTTGGGTAGAGGGTTTCCTTGAATTGTCTGGTCTGGTTTCTTGCTCAATATTTGTATTGTTTTGCTGAGAGAAATGAAGGCGAAAATAATTTGAATTGCACCCTCAGGCAGGTAACAATTCGGTTCTTTTCATGAGGAGAGTGTAAAGTGAGACTGTTCTCCACTTAATTAGTTTTGTGGGAGTGATGTGTAAGGCAAGGTCAGTGCTAAAGGAAGAAAGGGCTGGCATGGATTGAATGCTGCTTACGTTGTTTGAATAATTAGAGCATCATTCTGAGGTGGGAGGGAGCAGAGAGACTGAAATGAAGTGGGAAGAAGAGATATTCCTGAAATAGCAATTGAATTGCCATTGGTCTGGGTTGCATCACGCGTATGCTGTTCAAGATCGACTAAATCCGAACTAGTGGTGGTTCGTTACCTTTGACGCTGTGGTAGTGATTGTAGCTGAAATGAAGGTGTATTTATAGAGATTACTCTGTTCTGTGGCCCAAGAAATCTCTAGATGCTTTTCAGCTGAGGCTTGACGTAATTGATATAAGGCTCTGTTGGTTGCTTTAAGAATAAATTGTTTAACCGGTACTTGGTATTTTTGATACATGTGCTTTCAGTTACTACTCGATTTAAGACAAATTTCTTTTGTCTTAGCGGGATCAGATCAAACTTACGCATCGTGTAATCCTCACCTGACCTGAGTGGTCCACAGGCATTTGCTGGCATTTGTAAAGCAACTGCTTCACCTCTGTGCATCGCTCTTAGATGCCAGCACAGGGAATCCAATAGCATTGCTGTACCGCTCTGGTGGGCTTCTGTCTCCCTGTTCATGTAAGCTTTAACAACTGATACTGGCAACGCAGATGTGGGATTTCATCAGCAGTAGTGGTAGTACCCATGTGATTGTTTTTCTAATCTTCTTCCTCCTCCATCCATCCCCTTAAAACACGCTGTGCCAAGAGGGAAAATACTCCTGTGGTGAGCTGACCTCGGCCAGCTGCCAGACCCCCACCCAGCCCCTCTCTCGCTCACCCTCCTCAACAAGACGGGGAGAAAACAAGATGGAGAAGCTCATGGGTCAAGATGATAAAGACAGGGAGATCACTTACTAATTACCATCATGGGCAAAACAACCTTGACTTGGGAAAACTAATTTATTGCTGAATAAAATAGAGTTGGCTGGTGAGAAATGAAGACAGAAACTAAACCAACTTCCCCATTCCTCTTCCTTTTCCCCAGGCTCAACTTCACTCCTTCATTCCCAACTCCTGTACCTCCTCCCCCTGCCCCAGCAATGCAGCAGGGATGGGGAATGGGGGTTGTGGTCAGTCCATAGAAGTTCCCCTCCGCCACTCCTCCTCCTCACACCTTTCCCTTGCCCCAGTGTGGGTCCTTCCCATGAGCTGCAGTCCTTCAGGATAAACCTGCTCTAGCGTGGGCTCTCCACAGGCTGCAGTTCCGTCAGGAAACATTCACCTGCTCTGGCCTGGGGTCCTCCACCTGCTCCCCCGTGGTCTCCCCACGGGCTGCAGGGCACTCCCTGCTCCGGGGCCTGGAGCACCTCCTCCCCTCCTCCTTCGCTGGCCCTGGTGCTCCCAGGGCTGTTTCTCACACGTTTACCCCTCGCTCCTCCCTGCCGGGCAGCGGTTTTCCCTGTCTCCGATACGCTTTCCCAGAGGTGCCACCAGCGTCACTGCCAGGCTGGGCTGTGCCCTGTGGTGGGGCTGCTGCGGAACCGGCTGGAACGGCTGTGTCCGGCTCGAGGCAGCCCCGGCCTCGCCTCAGAGGCCTCTGCTGAGGACACCTGGGCACCAACACACAGTTCAACTTGCATGATGGCTTAGTGACAGAAGAGGGCTTTATGGCTTGGCCTCAACTTCTGATGATGAAGGTAACCTGCTAATTACACTTCTTATTAGAATGGGCCAAGTGAAAGGAATTAAGCAGAAAATTCCCTCTTTCTCCTCGAAGAAGGCTGTTCCTGTTGTGTCAGTGGTTTCACCTGGGGCTTCAGCTCCTCAGGCAAAAGGAGGTGGTGATGGCCATGAGCTCTCCAGTTCCAGGAGGTTCATACAGGTTTTATTCGCATGCTTGGTTTAATTATAGAAGTTTAGGAGTTCTGAACAGTTTTCCCCTGCCCCCGATAGCCTGTATTTGCAAATCCACTGGTAATTAGCACTAACCTGGTTTTGAGTTTTCTGTTCGTTTTGTGTATTGAATCCTCAGAGTTTTTTGTCTTCTGTTGGAGGTGACTTTTCCCTCAAATTTTAGAAGTATTTCTGATTTTTGTTAAATGAAGAGGAAAAAGTGCAGGACTCTTTTTTTGCATAAAATAAGAAAGATACAATGGAAAGAAAGTATGAAAGAACCAGAAAGGAAAGCTTAACAGGAGAGGGACAGGGAAGACAGCTGGTAGGAGAAGGGAACATTGCAGAATGAGCTCCAAGTGATCTGTGGCATGTCATCTGCTCGCACTGAGTCTCAAACACTCTTTTACCTGCCCAGCAGACACACAAGTGGAGAGGGAGCTTTCTTCTGATTTTGTTTTTTTCAGCCATTTTTTCAGGAGTTATCAAAATCTAAGAAGGTGGTAGGCACCGTCTTTTTTTTTTTTTTTTTTCCCCTCCCCATTGCATCTCTGTGTAGTACACTGGTACTGTCCGCAATGTTTGTTGAAGTAGCTTAGGCTGGATTTACTTCCACACATTGTCAACGTTCTGTCAAATTGCTTACGTAGAAACATTTTTTCTTTGGATTTTACATCTGCTGTGAATTTCTGTACAGCTATCTTTTATGTTCAGTAGACATACAAATTTCTTATGTTGCTCTTATATCTCAATCTGCCCAAGCTGTGCTACAGTGCTGCCTTGAAAATGTTAAATTTTTTAATTGTAATTATACACAGTGCTCCGAACTGCTGTCACTTATACTTTGTTCCTCCGAGTGCTGCAAGAGAATAAGAAACTATGATGGAGCCAATTGCCACTGCAAGCCATTGTCACTTCTTACAGGGTGCAGAGCTGGAATACCTGAACCGTGAAAGTCTCTTTTCTAGTGAAATAAAGATGTGGTGGTATTTTTGGGAGTTGTAGTATTGGTGGGAATAGCAGGTGTATGCATTTCCTGGGGGAATCATGATTTGCAATTGTTTGAGACCATCATGTAGTGCAGGTGCTCCCTCCGACCCCCGCTGCAGATGTTGAAGTAATATTTCTTCTGACTGTGAATAGGAGAAAGGTCTCTGCAACCATACCGATGTACAATCAGTGCAGGTTTGTCATGTGCTCTACTTTACGTTTGCTTCTCATCTTGCATACCAGTGACTGAACGTTCAGAGCCTGCCAAAAATAGCTAACTGTTTTCAAGTGATTGGGTGAGGAGAACTGGAATGACTTTCATTTGCTGCTCTTCTTTTCTCTTCTTCCCCATCTGCCCTGCGTTTGCTTTCTGAAGAAAGAATGGTTGGGGGTTTTTTTATTTATTTTGGTGGAAATCAATAAAAGGTGGTAAAAGTGAAATAAATCAAAAGGTGTCAAATAGCAAGTCTCTTCTTGATCACCTAATGGGAAGGCTACAGCAGCAGAAAGACTGATGCCAGCCCCAGGAGCTGAGAGAAGATTTCTGGGATGGTGTGACCTGTTTCTGTTCCACTCCAGTGTCAGGATACTTCCTGGCCAGGGAGGCTGATAAAGCAATGTCTATTTTAATATTGGAGTTTGGTTGGTATCTGGCCTGTTGAACTTACAGGCTTGTGTTACTTGGCCACTGGGAAGCTGCGTCTTTGTTTCTTTGGCTGGAAGAAGAGGGATTTGGGGTTTTTTTTTGTTTGTTTGTCTTGAGAGTAACAAACTGGTATAAATAATAGTCTTTTCATATAGGGTATCCAAGTAGTAGGCGAAGGAAAGGAGTGAAGCTTTGTGGATATTCATGCAGTAACACATATACAAGGAGAGAACAGCACAGAAGACAGGAGGAGGGTAAAATTGTACTTTTTCCTAGTAGTGCATTTAAGAACAGTAGATGTTCTTGTTTCGGACACTTAAGTGGCAGCAATGAATGTAGAGGAGAGCAGGATTGTGCAGAGCTGTGAAAATTGTCAGTTCTGTTTCATGGCAACTTTCAGGGTTTAAACATTTGTATTTGTTCCCCCATTGGTACGTAAGCAAAACTTCTTCGAAGCCACTTGGGAAAAAGAGGCATACCAGAATTATTTTAAGGAAAGAGACCTGTCAGTTTTTCCATCTGTGTCCTTGTTCCACCCTTGATCTGAGAAGCCCTCCAGTCAAAACTGGGATGTTTTTGCAAGACTTTTAAGTATGATCAGAAAAATTGGTTAGGCACCTCTGAACAATGTTAGGAGTAGATTTTGGAATATAAGAGTTTAAAAAAAAAAAAAAAGAGTACCATTTCAAGTCAGTGGTGTGGAGGATGGCAGGAAGCTTTGTAGTGAGGCAGGTAGGTTTTGTATATATGCCTTTTGGACTGGAAGTGTCTTGGTTTTATTTCACTGCACATTGTATGGTGAAGGATGGACTTTCAATTTCTTTGCGATTTGTGAAAGAAATAAGAGGTACCGGGATGAGAATGCAAGGGGGAGAAAGTGTGATGGACTGGCAGGAGAAAGCACATCCTGTGAAACTTTGAACGATAGCTTTGATTAGCTTTGAAAAGGCTCTGGAGAGCATGAGGAAGCTGAAAAATGTAATGGAAGAGGGGATATTACGGGCATAATTTATCACTGTTTCCGGGAGTGTAATAATAGCCTGGCTATGTATTTTCTCACCGCAGAGTGTGGATTTATGAAGACCAGAAAAGAAGTGATGGGGGTAGCTGAGGCAGGAAGTGATCAGTGGGAAAGCTTCAGTGGAGCCAGGGTCAAGGGAGAGATGAAGTTAGCAATGACACAGAGATGGAGATAGAGAAGCACAAGGAGGAAAAGGAGCTTAAGAAATTTCTGCAACTCCAGGGCTTTTCATAAGAGGACCAAAGATATGGGTTTATTATCACTGTTGGCAGGAGCCGGCAAAACCATTAGCATTTGAGCCACTGAAGCTGTTGCAAATACTGAGCATAGAAAGAGAAATACCTTTGCATACCAAGTTAACTTGCTGAGTCGATTACCTAAGTAGGTTTTTCACCAGTTGGGTGTTTTGCAGAGTGTCAGAAAAGCACCCGAATTGTAAAGTGGCAGGAGAGGCTGAACTTCTAATCAAGAGAGACAGAACTGGGCTTACAAATTTGAAAAAAAAAAAAAAAAAAAAAAAAAAATATTAAATAACTATGTTGAAAATAGAAGAAGGGAGACCCAGCTCTATGTGGTGTGTAGTGGTCTGGTCAGTCAGAGCTCAAGGATCTAAAAAAAATTCTGTCATCTGGTCTGATTTTTCACCTCTTCAATGTACTAAACTGGGAGTATCTTTGTGTTGCTTATTAAAATCTGTGTTCTACATGTATTGGTTCAAACACCCAAGAATGAAACTATTTGTTTAAATGAAGTCTTCAAATCGTCTTCCTTCTATGCCTGAGTTTCCCAGAGTCTGGTTCTCCATTTACCATTAAAAAAAAAAAAAAAAAAAAATTCTATCCTGGACTTGTGCCAGGTTGAGACAAGTGCTACCCTAATAGCCAGTCCTGTGAAAGCCCATGTTGTGCCAGTGAGCCTTGTGACCCCCAAAAGTGAAGTCTGGAATTACTACTTGATTTTTTTTTTTTTTTTTTTTTTTTTTTAAAGCTGAGGAACTCTGTCACAGAGAGGATGAATACATTCACTGGTGTGTTGAAAGTAATGTGGGAGTCATGCAAATTTCCATTGAATTCAAAGTGTGCACTTCTACCAGACTTACCTAAATAATTATTTGGGATTTGGAGGCCAAATCTTGCTTTCACTGATAAAGCAGTTTGAAAGAAAATTTAGGCACTTGTATCTTCTAATGGCATAAACGGGGTTAACTTCTGCAGTAGTATTGAAAGCAAAGAATCCCCAACAGCCATGTCTTTGAAACTCTTAACAGTAATACCAGGCTGTATATTGGTAAACCAGTGAAAGCACACAGGTTTGACAACCTAAAACACTGCAAAAAACCTTGACAATCTGTCCTGCAAGGTGCCGAGCGGCTCTACTTTTCATTTGCCTGAAAACTCTTAGCGCTCTCGTTTGGGCCCCGTATCAGTGAACGTTACATATTCCTGTCATGTCATGTTCCCACTATCACAAATTCTTACATTAAATGTATTTCAGAAGAAGCAATTGACTGTGTATGAGGAAGACTGAGTGAGTGACAAAAGGCTTATAAAAGAAATCAACAAAACATAGCACACTTTCATCCCTCTCATTCAAACGTGTATGAATGAGCTGTTTGTCAAGGTAGTACCTCTATCACTAAGAGAAGATAATGCATTACTCTTCTTTCATAAAGTTGTTAAAATTGTTGCTGTTAATTCATCAGCAAATTATTACACTCAATGTGAAACACGCTATTCTTTTATGTCTTTTCTTAAAGCACTTTGGCCTCCTCAGTAGGATCTCTCATTACTGTTTTTATTACTGCTTTAAACATTTTAAACTATCACTATGCATGGGACGTGTTTGAATAACTCTATAGGTAAGAGACTTTGATAGCTCATTTGTGTTTATTTGGGTGACACCTTATAAAGAACAGAACTTCAACCTATACTGTCTTGTCAGGTTAGATTGAAACACAGTTTGTGCTGTTCAGTATCGGTCTTGCTGAGTAATATCCTCAGTGGGAGCACGATATGCTTTGCATTTCATGGTGCTGACCACTGTTGTGATGAATATTTAAAATGTTTGGACTCTTTTTCATTTTTTTTTTTCTTTAGAAAAAGTAGTATTTTTGTGTTGAATCAATGTTGTGTTTTAAAATAAGCCTGAAGATGGCTAGAATAAACTGTAAATTTTGTATTGAGGCTTGATTCTGTAATATGGGATTTGTCTGTGTAGGATGAATTGCCATGATAGTTCCAGCAATTTTAATAGAGCCTAAAGTATATAAGACAAATAGATTTGGCTCCTGAAATCCGATCTTGCAAATCAGTAGAAAACCCCATTGGTGAATGAAAGGTAGCAGAATCCTGTGTTTGGTTTGCATCTTCAAAGATTGCCTGGAAGATGCTGCAACTGAAAGCGTGGCATGAAATTTTACAATGTACTGTGCTGGATGGCCTTGGAGGCAGCTGCCGCTTCTCCACTGTACTATGGTAGTTTGTGCTTCAACATTTGGTTTTGGGAATTATGGTATCAAAAGTCTGTAATTCAGTCTCCTCCATTCTCTTCATCTTTATCTCTTCCTTATTTATGTTTTACCTTTATCCAGAAGCATAAGGATTATTGGCTCAAAGGTCTTGAAGGATGGTTAATACCTTGATACATATGGTGGGAATAAAGCATCTTTAAAAGGTGGTGGCATCAATTTTTGACTCTGTCTAATACCACCACAAAGTATGGAAATGTTAGTTTTATGTGCATTTTCTAATCAGTATTCAGATTTGCAATATGCTATAGGATGTCTCTGTGTCTTACCATGAAGAGAGAACAGCTGATGCTTTATACATTCAAGCTAATACTACTTTGATTAGTGTGAGTTTATTGCCAGATAAACAAGATCTTTATATGGAACATGACTCTACTTGTAGGCTTAATACCCTGGCTGCACTGATATGAAAAATCAGTGGGTTGGCTGATGATTAGGCCCAGCTAACACAGCGTCTCAGAGCACCAGGCAGTTTGAAGCTTACAATCGAACTGTGCGATGAAACCAGATCTGCCTTTGTTTTGAACTTTTAAGTCTCATAGCAATGAAGCAGGCTGCCCTAGTCTGCCCAGCTTTATTTTCCAAGATGTAATTATTCCTTGCTCACTGCCTTGAGTAAATCAATTAAAACTCTGTGTGTGTGTAACAAGGCTTTGACGTAAGCTAATTGATCAGGACATGCAGGCGTATGAGAAAGGCGTGGGGCAGATTTTAAAGCAGAAGACTGAAACATCATGAGCTTTCTTTTGATGTGGCGTGGTGGTAGCTAAGTTCCCATCTTCTGTAATAACAGGCTTTTTGCTGGGTGCTGTGGTACTAAACACTCCTCTTTGCTTGTACTCAGGTTAGTCTTTTTTCAGCCTGTCCTGTAAGAAACAGGTCGTGTCTTGATCCTTTTCGCTTCATCTGGAAGAGAGGTTAAGGGTACGTGTGAAGGGAACCTCAAACTGCAAAGACTCACGGTTGTCCGCCTCTTTCAGTAGGCTAATATGGTTCACTAATTCTTTCCTGTGCCTTGGCTACCTCTGGAAACTGGTCCCTTTTTCAGTTTCTCTGCCTCTTGTAAGGGCCTCATAAATCATAAGGACCTACTTTTGATCAACCTAAAGTACTGGAGGGTACACACAAAAGGGAGTGGGCACCTTGCCAGTCTTTCCTTCAAAGAAAAGTTCCTCCCTTATCTCCAAAATGGGCAATTGGTCCTACCCGCAGTGTCTTGACACACAGCTCGCACGGCACATCTGCTGTTGGGCAGGGGAATGGCTACTTGTGCTGCCAGAGCAAGTACATGTGTGTGAGAAGAGGCAGGACAATCAGCTTCTGTTAAGGACCCAGCCTTTTAGTTTGCCACTCCATAATATCTTTAGAGTTGCAATAGTTTCTCACCCTTGCTCTTCTTCCCCAGAAAAATAACATCTTTGCTCAAGCTGCATGCAAACTATCGGGAATTGATGAGTTGAGTTGTTTGGGATCCTGAATCCAAAGTGATGGTAGGAATCACTGCAAGCTCTTCCCTTTCAGGACAGAGGAAGACCTGATGAAAAGCAGTATTGCCAAATCTTATTTTTAGCTCCTGTCCTTTGGGGATTTTTTTGCTGTTGTTGTTTGATCATTTGGGGGTGTTTTTTTAGATTTGGACCGCTCCTGTCAGGGGTGTTCAGAACAGCATCACGCTGTATGTTTTTTCTGTTTGTATTACTTGGTGGTCCAGCCTGGTTGGCTAAGTGTCCTGTGGCTGATATATCTGTGCTGTTGATGTGACTGGCATGCTGCTCTTGTTGCAAGGTATCTTGTAAAATAAGCACACCGCCTTGGGCAGAATTAATTTCTTGGTATTGATGTAATTACTGCATTCTCTCCTCCAGCCCCTTGCAAATATTGCTGTTGTCACATTGACTACACTTTATTGTCCTGGATGAAGCCAGCTGAGGCGATTCTGTAATGTAAATGGCATATAGATACATAGGGTGTCCTTGGTAGATTCATCCCCTGGCTTGATGTGGCACTTGCCAATCTAGTGGGATATGTCTGGTTTGGTGTTAATGTTCCCAGCATGCCTGCTCCACTTGGTTAGGTGAGAGGATTTGCTTTCCATGAAACATCTGTAGTGCTCTGTGCAAGGTGCTTTTGTCACGTGCTCATTGAAAACGTTTCTCCTGAGAACATTTGGCTTAAACTGCTTTTTTAAAAAATTCTTTATTGATTGTGTGCCTACGCACCTTTATTTTATGGCTTCCCTTTACGTTTTCCTCTTTCCCTTCTGGTTTTATTCTTGCTCTGGGCCAGGCTTACTGACAGATAGGCATGGGAAGTTGATGCAAATCCAGTGCCCACGGTGTGAACCAGGACTTGTCTTTGCTTTGGTTACTATTAATGCCTTCCTCCACCTCTTCCAGCCCCTTCCCTCCTCATACTGACAGCTAAATTGGAAACCAACTGCAACTCTGCTCTAGCAGTATTTTTGCCTGAGGTGCTAACAATCGACTAAAACTGACTCGGATCATGATTTTAATTGGTTTGATTTTTGCCATTTGCTTTAGAAAAAAAGAGCTATTTTAGTCCCTCTTCATCCTTGGTTCAATTTTATTAATCCGCCCATGGTTTTAAAAACCTTAAAGACTTTCAGCATGGAGAGGTAAGTGTTTCAGTGTGAGGCTTGCCCTGAAATGCGGAGGCACCGGTGGTATTTGGTTTGTAGTGGGCAACAATATTCCTGTTTGGTCATGCAGAAAATTGCCAAATTGAGGGGACATGACACCTATTGATTACTCTAAGAAGTAGTTTTTCATATGAGATTGGAGGCATTTAAATGTCAATTTTTTTTACTTTTGTTTCAATTGTACTACCTGTGATATTTTTCTCCTTGGACTGCTGGTCCCTGCTTTTAGAACCAATGGAGGCTTATTCAGCGCCCATAACTGCAGAGATGAGTGATGACATGTGTTTGTGCTGTTTTGCTGTGGGACGAGAGTAGTCGGTTTGCTTTAATTTTTAATGCTTTGATTCTTTGGCAAACACCAGAGGTGTTGAAACTACTCACTCATGCAAAAAATAAATTATGCATGCATACAGGTTTGGTGCCTGAAGGCATTTTCACAGGGTGTACCTTCGGGCATGCAGCTTAAAGAGCCTAGACTCCTTACGCATACACATCTATACAGTGAAAGGACAGAGGTATCCTTCTCTAAGGGTCCATATAGGCTTTCTTCAGTCTGTTACCACCTCCTGCCACCCCAGCTGCAGTTCACTGTTCTCTTGGTTGGACTGATACAACAAATTGTAGATAACTTGAATACCAGTGAGAATTGTTTGAATATCAATACAACAACAACAACATCTTGAATAGCAGATATTGAATTAAAAATATGCAAGCAGCTTTGTCTTTCTGGCCATAAGGTCCAGTAGGGTGCAAACTTTGGCTGCCCCATGTTTGATGGCTTGAATGTGCCTATAGTTCTAGGTTGGGTTTGTTGAACTGTGGTGGTTTAAGCTTGTATGAGATGCGATCAATAACAAAGGCAATTCAGGCACTGGTTAATTTGATGTTTTATGTCCTTCGTTTCCATGAAACATATTTGTTCAGTTACATTATCTGCTAATTGTATTTCTGAACAATTTCTTGCAGAGACCTATAACTGTGTGTTCTTGATATGAAAGCTGCATTATTCTCTAGGGGAGATAATCGGTTAGTGACTTACTGAGCTCAGCTCTTGCTGTCTGCTGTTGGCCTCTGTGGTAAAACTTGAATTTTAGTGGGTAGAGCAGAATGTTTCTGTATTTTCTCTCCTTTATGAAGGAGGTGCTTACTGGGAGGCTTTTCCTTGCAAATAGATGAATTTGTTGTGGGGTTTTTTTTTTTCCCTACTCTAAGTTATTTAAAAACAATAATGTTAAGAATTTTTTTGTGCTATTTAAAAAACACCAAATGGAAGTAGCTATGATCCATACAGTCCATTATTAGAAGGCTCTTCTGAATCAGAAAACCATGTCTCGTTTGGAAATATATCACTTCAAAACACAAATCCTGCTGGCTGGTGCTGGACTTTGGATGTTAGAGGTAGGGGAGTTTGTGCTTTCCTGGCATGTGAAGAGCACCTTCTCTCACAGCCTCATCAGGAGGAGCAGCTTGTGGAGTGAGTACGAGTCCTTTCCAGAAGTGGTGATGAGGCCAAAGAAGGCTTTTGACTTCTTGTGATATTAATGGGCTGAAATGGAGGATGGGAGGCCTTGACTGGCACAGACAGGGTCTGTGAGCTGATACAAAATTCAGCCTTTAAATTATGGTTTGACACCACAAAGTGCTGATGGCACTGAGGATCCTGGGGCATCATAGGCAGGATCCACTTCTCCACTAAAAGTTTATTTCTTTTTCCTGCATCAACATTTATGAATCTTCCCCTGCCACGCTCCAGGCAGCAGTGACCCAGCTTAAGGGTACTGGGTACTTATGGGAGATATGGGTGAGAATAAAATCGGGGTATGAATGTGATGTTCCGGGCAGTTCACAAATCTGTTGCTGTGGTGCACGAAATGTTCTGTTGGGATGCTGCTGTGGGTATTGGGTATTCTGGGTAATTTTATTCACCTTCTTAATCACCAGGCATTTGGTAACCATCAGAGGGAGGACGATGGGTGATAGTGAATGGTCCTCTGTGGCCGCAGCTTGGTCCAGGTTTGAGCTGGCCTTGCCATCCCCTATCTAAGGCAGTGTGGCCGGCATGTCTGGCTGAGGGCTCCACCTCTGGGGAAGGAGCGTCATGCCCGGGTGCTGTTCAGTCCATTTGTTCGGTGTGGAAAGCCTTCATCTCTAATCTTCCGTGGTTCATCCTTAATCCAGGTTAATGGACTTCTTCAAGGAGGAACTAGGTAAATCGGCAGTAGTATACAGGGAGTATGGTGAGATGATTTATTCGTTCTCTCTGATCTGAAGTAGTAATGATAAAAAATCCCTATGAAACTCTACATAACCTATCAGAAATGACATTTTAAAGAGTACTTATCCAATGCCCAAAAGATTATTGCACACTGTGCCCTCTGCCCGAGAACAACAGGTATGACGTAAATGAAACCCTTCTGATCAGATTTATCTTTCAACCTTTTTATCTTCATAAAGGTGAAGAGTTGGCCGGAACAGGTTTATTGTAGTTGACTGTCATCCTAACTTCTAAGTTCCTAGCTTTTAAATTGCTACCAAAATGCAGTACTTGTACTTCTGAAGGTTTCTGTGCTTTTGTTTTATTTTTTTAAACTGGGGACACACATGTTTCTATGGTCAGGTTACTCTCTAAGTTGTTACATCCATATGTTGAGTGAACAAATATTCTGTGCTCTAGTTTGGAGCAAAAGGGACGGTGGAGTGTATTCCTACGCTCGGAGGGCCACGAGATACTGAGAGTTGTCTTCAAAACCATTAAGTCCTTTTTCAGTGTAATACACATAATGTGTGAAAGCTTTCCTTAATTGAATAGTAGCTATTTAATATTTAATGTTTCAGGGGTTTCTTCTTTGCTTCATGTGTACGGGCTCCACCGCAGTGCTTTCACACTGAAAGTAGATCCCCAAAAGACTAGATTTTCCAGGCTGCTTAGCTAAGTAAATTCTTCTCATTAATAATAAGGTCTGCACAACCTGGTGCTTCTCATTTCAGTGGAAAAACTTTTCAATGACCATATGTGTCCTCAAACTGTCTTTATTCCTTATATTGGTGGTTATGCAAGGAAATCTATCTACATACCACTCCAACTGTTCATTTTTTGTTTGTGTTTTCATGTAGCAGTATCGCTATTAAATAGTGAGATACTGATAAAACTTCTCAACAGATCACAATTAGCTGAACAAAATTTGTAGCTTGAGCACTGAGCAGGCAGGCAATCTTGAAAGCAAAACATCAGAAGAGAATTGTGCATTTAACTGCTGACATTCAGACAGGCAATACAGACTCAGGATTATACAGTTACTGCTTGTCATTGGCTTTTTTTTTGTCTTTGTCTCCTGAAAACACTTCTGGGAATCTTTCAAAATAGCATCTCTCTGTCCCTGAATATGTTTAGAAAAGCTTAGGGCTGAAGAATCTTAGCATGAAATCTTAGTGCTTTTCATTGGAGGGGAGAGATTAGTTTAGTATACCTTACAAGGGCACTTATTTTCTTTTCCAGTACTATCATGTATTCATTACATCCTTTTCTGGGAAACCAGTCTCCCTGTGAAGTTTGTATAATGGTTGTGGGGTTTTCTTTTGTCCTTGGGCTTTAGTGATCTAGTGCGTTTTACTTGTCCAAGTTTTTATTTTTCTGTTCCTGGTAAATAGGCTCAGGCTAAATCCACAAGTCCTCAGTAATGCCTCTGTGGTGGAGTTGCTCTGTAAATACACTGTGTTTACCTGGTTATTGGATGTTTCTTGCATGTGTGTAGTGCTTTCAACTATTAGGTGGTTGCAAGGAAAACAAACAGAGGGGAAGGAGAGTGTCTGGAGATGAACTACTCCTCAGCAAATGCCTGTGAGTTGTTAAATGACAGCGGTAAGACAGAAAATTGAGAAAGACCAAGAACCTGGAGATGTATAAACTGTTGTCTTTGACAGGAGACCCCCCTACATACACAGCTTTCACTTTTTTTTCCTAAGTAACTTTGTTCTTACTACAAAATGAACATTTCTGTGGTTTTTGTTGCTTTATACCTGTGAACTTTGATTTTGAAGAATGATCATGCTGGGAAAGGCCTGCGAATGTACAGGACGTACCCAGACCATGGGATGCTGAAGTACTCTCTGTAGAAGGGAGAGGGAGCATCTGCAATGCACACCAGGATGCTCTGCATTTGTGACTCCAGCTGTGAATGGGCTGGCACATCTGTGTGGCAAAATGCAGCTCTGTGCAGAGTCACTGCCTCGGGACCGGACCTGGAGGCTGCGTGTCTGTCAGCTTGCTGCTGTGTCCTGTGGCTTAGCCCTTCCTCCGACTTGAATATACAGTTCCCATTTTGAGAGGAGCTCGCACTTGCTTGCAGCATTCTGCAGTGTGGTGGTGCACTGCAGATATACCCCTAAAGGTGCCAGGAAAACAAAGCGACACAGGTACTGTTGATCTTATTACAGCAAAGAGATGCAGTTTAAAATTTCTACTCAAGCAAACCCTCCTACATCAAAATACCAAGTTTTTCAGCAGTGCATCAAACCTGCTGCTCAACAGGGTCTCTGGGTGTCTGTAACACCACTTGATAAGGGTGCCAATGGGTTTCTTGTCCTGTATATCATGTGCTGTCTCTGGTCCTTTGAACACTCAAGAAAACAGAATAAAAAGAGGCTTTTGGGCAAGTAGCTCTTACAGACTGAGACAGGCATCTGGCACAAGAAAGGAGAGGGAAATGGTGCCTTGGGGAGGAATGTCTCCAGCCGTCCGCTGCTTTATGGGTCCCATAGCAGCAGTGCCCTGAAGTTAATTGGGAGCTGGCTTTGCAGGCAGGGTGCTGTGCTGTGCATCAACACCAGCTTCCAGGTGGATTTGCACACCCCAGCTGATCCCAGGATGTTCCTCTGGAATTTCTCAGGGATTTTCACACCGTCTGTCTTCAGACCTCCCGTTGAGAGGGTGTCATGGGTGTGAGTGTCCTCAGTAGTCAGGAGAGCTCTAGAGCTGGTGCAGGGTTTCTATGTGCTTTTGTGATCTATTATTTTCTCAGCTCACTCTCTGCTGACCCTTCTCTCTTCCTCAGGTCCTACCTCCTTGCTCCACAGCTGCCAACCTTTCATCTCTCCCCCTCAATGCCCTTCTTTCCTCCACAGGTGCTAGCCATCCTTTCCCTAAAGTTGCCTAATTGAATAACATAATTAGGTTAATTAAGAGCAATTGTCTCTAACCTGTATTTAGCTTGGAGTTTGCTTCTGCTTTGTCAGATCTGGCGAGGGATTGTATGCCAAAGGCTTGTCCAATATTTCCTAATAAATTAGTCAAATAAGTGACATAGTTCTTTCTTTCTGTCCTTAAACCACCATGGCTATAACAGTGCTGCACTTGTAGGCATTACTTTATTTGTCTGACTGTGCGCAGAACAGGCCCATGACTGATGCAATTCAGTGCTTTTTACTTAATTTCCTACAATTATGCTGGCTAATTGGAACTTTTGAGAGAGCTTTTAGTTGTTACAGATATGCAGGTGCCTCACTATTTGTCCATAGTCCTGCAATATAACAACTTCAATCATCAGCCCGTAATGTCTGCATGTTAATTACTCCTTTTGTGAGATGAGGTTGGCAAATGAATCTTCATCAAGCAACTGATGAGTACATCTGTGACTTTGTAATTTAAAACTAAGGTTAATAAGGCCAGGTCCTGGTGGGAATCAACTGGTGGTCTTTGTTGCAAAGGTAATGAGTCTGGCTTTCCAGTCTGCATGCCTCCATTTTTAAAGATTGGCTAAATTAGTAACCAGAAGCAGATGTGAAGGATGTTATCCACTCTGTAGATGTTAATTACATCTGTGTAGAATAAACAATTCACACTTCTTTAGAAATACAGGTGTGTACCTTCTGAAACAAAATGTTAAGGCTTGTTCTCTTTCCAGTGATGCTGCTGTGTAGTTATTAAATATGTGTTCCAAATGGGGCTGGTATTTCAGAGTACCTTCTGTAACTGCAATGCTGTCTTTGTGCTTTCATCAGACAAATTTTCTGTTCTCTGCTGTTCTGTTACCACTCGTGGTTCACTTGAGCAGGCTTATTTGGCATCTGAGCCTTGTGTTAATCTGTGTACAGATGTGACTGCGGCCAGCGGCTCTGAGGCAACTGTCCAACCCAGGGAAAACTGGAATCACATACGCTCTTCTTCTGTTTTTCCTTCATAGAGGTATTAAAATGGTACCTCTTTCATAGTGGATCCTTCAAAATACTAGTGATTTGAATTCCATAGCGAAAACAAAGCCAAAAATGAAAGCCCGGGTGGGTTTGTGTGACCACGTAACTCATTTGACTTCAGGAGAACAGAACTGACCTGTTTGATGGAGCAGTAGCCTGCAAAGTTGCCCTATTCTAGCTTGTTCTGCTCAGAAGTTGGGCTAAACCCTTGGTGCTGAGACCTGCACCCAGAGTGTGTTTCTTGCAGGAGGGGCTACTTGCCCTTACAAAGAAGATAGTATATTTCACGGTGGGGTTTGCATTTCATGCCCTGATTTAAGAACACCCCCTGCATTTCTTATGCCCTGCTTATGGATGTTGAAGATCTCAAAGACAGTATGAAAGTGGTGTTCAGATGGTACTTCTCTGCATCAGAGGGGTTAAAAGATTGGCTAGAGCCAACTCTGTGCCTGAGCTGACTGTTGCTGACTCTGTCACCTGTGGCACGAACTTTTAAATCTGAGAATTGGAACTACCTGACATGCTGGAATAGAATTTCTGCTAGGTTTTTAGTGCAGCAAATCATATTTTACTATAACTTATAGCTTCCTTGTTAATGTAAGTTATAGATACTCATTAACTTTGGAATAAATACTAAATCTTACTCTTGCAAGGCAGTATTAGTATATAATTTTAATCAGCTTTAATATAGAATATTAAGAAAAACGAGCAGAATTTTAAATGTAAATGGCACACATTTAAATGGTAGCTCTTTACTATAATTATTAGTCTGTATGCCCTGCATGTTCTAGATTACATGTGAGTGCTTTTTGTACGCTAAATGAGAAGTAATCGAAGGCAGAAGATGTCTTAAATGTAATAAACCAAAATTGATTCATTACATTATTATATTCATGTTCAAAACCAGGTGAAGACTTTCAAAAATATTTGCCAGAGAGAAGATGACTTGCAAAGAGATGGAGGGTGGAAAAAAGGAAAACCAATTAGGATAGCAGTGTAATAGCTAATAATGTGGTCGAAGTAATGCATATCAGAAAAGAAATACTTATTTGTATATAAAAAGATAAGGATATTTGTAAACCTATTAGAGTCCTAGTGCTATTACTTGTTATCTTGCTGCTGGTCATTGCTCCAGCTGTTTGCTGGAGCTCCCATCTTATGTTTGAATGGGCAAGGATTTGGGAATGATTTTATTTGGGCAGTGTCCACTGCAGTTGGCTTTGGGTGACTGGCTCCCAGTCTGATGTACATCCCTTTGGGGTGGTACCTCCACAAGCAGGTTCTGCTGGACAGGACAGGTGTAGTAGCTTCCCTGCCTCTCTACAGCAGCCTGGTTTGAAGCCTTTCTGGTGAGCATGGCTGGAGTTGGCTGGGGATATTAGCTCCATCCTCATGTCGTTGCTGCAGTAGAGCAGTGGCAGAGGTGAAAGCTCATGGTGATAAGATGGACTGAGAGTGGTGCCTAGCACGGCCAGTGCTGTCACACAAGGGAGAAGAACCACCAGGGCATGTGGAATGGGTATCTGAAGAGCTTACTGCCCCTCTGCACTGCCCCTCTATGCAACAGCTCAATTTGGCACAGGAACCATCTCTACAGCATAAGTAGAAATATCTGAAGTGAACAGTGTTTAGCCACAAAATGGGTCATACACCTCTTTGGGTTTTTAATGGTTTAAAATTGAAAGGGAGAAAGATCTTTTGGTTAGGTCCATATCATTAAAAAAACTGGTTTTATGTTTCACTGAGTGACCAAGTGACTTTGTTGCATTAACATCGTTATGTAAAAGTAATACAACTTCTAAGGAGTAGTAATACAGACATCTGTCTTACTTTGCGTTGAGGAGTATGTAAGGTTAATAGTTCAGATAGTTTCCATATATGCCCATGGATTATTAGATTCTGGTACTTAGCATAATTATGAAGCTTAGCAGGCAGTTCTTCTGAAGCTGTTTTGACAAAGCTGTAGATAGAGGACTTTAAGATGAGGTGCTGAAATACATGCATTAAAAGAGAAAATACTTTTGATATGATCAGTACCTTGTTGCAAAGCATTCAAGTGCAGGATGCTATGCAGACCTGACTTTGCGGTGATAGTAAGTTTTAAGTTGGTGGATAGGGACATAAAAAAAAAGATTTCCAGGAAGCCTGTTTGGCACAATAAAAGAACAAGCAGGGACTAAGCCTATTAGCAAATGTTCACCAGCGGAAAGGTCTGAGCAGTGGCTTTTGTTAGGAAAATACTGCCTTTCACAACACTTGGTCTAAAATGCCGGAGTCTTGTCGTTGGTGATGGGTATCTGCAGTCATTTTCCAAGGTGCAAAAATATCTGAGAAGTTAAATTATTTGGATTTATCTAAACAATATGAAATACAAGAAAATGATGCAAATATATCCAAGTAGCACTCTGCCTTCATAGTTGAGGTTATGGCTCCCTTGTTAGCTTGCACTGCTGAACATTCACCATAGCAGCAATTCTTAGCAAATGCAAGATGAAGTATAAGTCCTTAGGCTTTTAGTTTTGTAGTTATAACAAATTATATTCAACCTCTACATTTGTTGAAAATATGACATCCTAGTTTGGTTTCTTAAGGACAGTGCTGTGCATGATCACATGGTCTGTCAAATGTTTTCACCCACATAAAGCTTGAACTAAGCAGAGTCGGTGGGACTTTAAAACATACGGTTTCTGCAAATTTTATGGAAAGCATTGCTGTGTAAAGGAAAAGGACCCAAACTAGCACCTCCAGTGAGAGAGAGGGGGATCGCACCTTGTCCGTTGCATTCAGAGAGCTGGTGAGCTGCCCAATGCAATTGTGTGCACATTGTGTCCAGCCGGACAGGCGAGAAACTGGGGGAAAGTGGGGAAAATATTGTAGGGTAGAATGTGCACGGACACTGCAGACGCTGGTAGGGGAGAGATGTTGGGGGGAAAAAAGTGACCCGTCGACAAAAATAGTCATCACTTCTACTGTATACAGAGCAATTTGTTTGGTAGCTGTGCTATTAAGCATTGTTAATCTAGATAAATGCTCTAAACCCATTTAAGTCCATTGGAAAGCTCCTATGCTGACTTTAATGAGACTAGAGCTTGTTTCATCACTAGTTTAGAATTTTATTTCTTGGAGCATGTGCATGTGGGGAGGGAATGGGGAATTAAAGGAGAGTATGTTTTGAATTGGAAAGCAAATGCGCAAACACTTTTGTGTAAGAGGGAGAAACAGTCTTTTCTTTGCTATTGAGGAACAGGAATATTTACCCACTTCCTTTGCCTGTACCTTTTATGCTTCACCTGTATCTCAGCTGAGAAGAAACTTGAACATGGCTGTTTTCCAGGTTCTTCCGGAACTGGATACTGAACGCAGCTTTGGTCTGACCCAGCGTGGCCATTATATTGGAAGGAGAGCATCTTTGTGCTAGGGCTTATTTCTCTCTTTTACAAGCACTGTCCAAGTGGTGGACAGTGACTTAGGAGTTTTAGCTTTTTGTGCTAAAAGTAGTTTCTAGAAGCCATTTTTTGCTTTAAAAACCAAAATAAACCTCTAACCCTTCTGTAACTGGAGAGAGGCTGCATAAATCATCACATTTGATGGAGTTGGGTCCATCTGTGTAATTATAAAGACAGACATTCCAGTGAAGACTTAGAAAGTATTTCTCAAGGGCAAAATATTTCCTTGTGCACTTAACCCATCCTTGCCTTTCCTTTACCTTAGATTATACCTGCTGAAAACTATATGCTACATGTATAATCAGTAAGTTACTCAATTCTGTGTCTGTTGAGGATCAAAGCATTTTGCATCTTCCTTCTGTTATTGCTGTAAGTGTAGCCAGTTTATCAAATAGATGGACAAATGAGTAGATTCCCAGTGTGTCTTCCACACCTGGCTGAGGTTCAGGGGAGAAAATATCTTTGGTGTCTTGAAGGAATAAAGCAGAATATTGGATTTTGGTTATTGGTAGCGATTGTTATATTGTGCACTACTCAGTAGTCTCTCTGATGGAAATGAATGGCTTTCAGGCTTGACCTTTGGCTGGCTGAGGTTGCATTTGTGTAGCAGTGATTCCAAACACTAAGCTGGACATCTTGTACTGCAGCAGTGGAGCCAGCTCTGCGAGGTGAACGCTTCTTCCTAGACACTGAGCACTCCCTGCTCCAAATTAAGTTAAAGATTGGACTTGAAAAGATTATATGTGCACAGAGCAAGAAGCAGCCACGTTAATTGACACATTTGCCTTGTTTAATTTTTGATTCAGTGAGAATGCTAAAGTGATGACTCGGTGAACCATGCTAAGATGTAATGTGGAAATATCATATATAGGATGAGTAGTCCCTTCTAATATAGTCTGATCTGAATATTAGATTTATTTCATAATTGATTTCCTCTGCAGGAAGAGCTACTCATGTCCAAAGTATTGCAATTAAAAAGAAAGAAAGAAGGGGAGGGGAGAAGGCAGACCGTATAGCCTGTAGCTGTTGGTGGGCTGATGAGCTAAACAAGTGGTGTGATTTGCTTTTCAGAAGGGCTGTTGCAATTATAGGACACATGCAGCTGAGCAAGTGTGGACTGTTTTATAGGAGAGACTGTGCGTCAGTGCAAAGTGCTGGCATGATGTAAAGATAGCAAGAAACCACAATATTAATTTACTGGATTGATTCTATCTTGAGGAGCACCTGGGGGACAGCAATGCAGCTTTTGCACTTCAGAATAGTTTTCATTTATGAGACTTCCCAAATTTCTGGGAGGTTTTTTTGTGTACTTGGAACCTGCCATGAAGAGACTTTTAAAAAACCAAAACAAAACCCCCCAAACCAATCCCCAAACAAACAATCCCCCCCACGCCACCCCCACTCTTCACCCCTCCAAATCCCCCAAAATCACCCTGAAACCAAACACTTGAAGGGTTTAAATGCAAGCAGTTACTTTGGCTGCATGTCTGAGGCTGTATAATTCAAATAAACACCTATCATGAAGTACAAAACCTGCCATTCCTGTACAAACTTAATATCATGACAGCACATGCATATTGTAGTCTTTTCTGCTCTGGCTTTACTGGTTGAACCTGCAGCTCTGTATGTTACAAGTGGGTTTATGGCGCCAAATCTGTTCTGTGCAAGGAGGACATGCTGATGCTGTTAGAACCATAATGTTTCCTGATTCTTCATTTCCACAACTGTAGGACTTAAACATGGTGTAATGTGGGCAATTATATTACCGTTTTATCTAGATCTATATGTGCATGCACAACTGGAGTAACAGTGACAAGCGGAAAGCGCAGGAATCTGCTGATTATGCAGCGATTTAGGGTAATTGCAGAGAGGGAAGCTGGTGGGACAAGCTGTGGAGCTGCCGACGTGTGGTGTACAGCAGCTGGTGCTGAGCTGCCAGGGAAGACTGCTGACGGAGGGACAGTTTCCCCACGTGTTGCGAGGAGACTGCAGGCAGCTATGGAGTTGCTCACAAGTGCAAAGTGAAAATTTGTGTTGGGAGTGCGCTAGTGCTGTAGCCCCCAAAGATGGGAGTGATTCACGAGCAAATGAAAGCCAATGAATCAGGCACTTTACATACGGCACCGTTGTGGGTGTTGTAAGAATGTGAAAATCAATGAATGGGACATATAAATGATTCAGAAGAATAAAGTTTTAATGGGGCAAGTATTGTTTTTCATAAGTTGTTAATCAGTCTTTGCAGTGGAAAAGAGTCAGACTCTGTAAGACAATTCAGGCAGCTCAGGCTCACTTACTTGTGTTGGGAAAGGCAAAAGAATTAGCATTTGGAGTAGCAGAATTGCGAGCAGGACCACCTGTCTTACTAAATGCGCTTTAAAAAGCAAGAGGCCACAATTTGATGGAGTAGTTTATTGGCTTGACTGGCAACATTATCTAAACAATAGTGCTGTTCCTCTTCAGTATATCGCCAGCACTGTACCTGTACCTGGCCTTTGGCACAAGAAGCCCAGTCCTGAAAAACATGCAAAAAGGTGGCAAAATCATAGCCATAGGAGTAGTCCTTTTGGTTGAAGTCAAAGTTTGTCAGCTTTGAACTTTTCAATTTTCTGTTTATTCTGAACAAGCGAAATTTAAGGGAGAGTTACCATGAGTTTAGTGAAATTAATAACAACATATAAGACAACGAACCATAAGGATGAAGTACAATTGGCAATAATAACGATGTGCAGCCACTTCTGCCTGGACTTCTTGACCAAGATCTGTAATGACTGGCTTATTTCTTTCTTCTGTTATTACCATGCTGTACTTGAAAATTTCCTTTTCAGAACTGCAGAAATTGTTCTTTTATTGTAGTCCTGTTTTTCCTCAACATCTGAAAAAAAATCTTTTAAAATACCCAATGGGAATATGTGCTTGCTAAGATAAGTGAATTAGAAATTGAAAAACGGTCAGATTTATTTTGTTTCTGTGTGCATTCAAAATTAGACTCAATTTCATGATGTTTTTGCAGTTTGACAAGAAGTAATTGTTGCTAGTGAATGTTTTCAATGCAAAAGTCTCAATTGTTCTATATTTTTGCCAGCCTATTGCTGTTTAAAAAATAATGGGAACATCTACTATTGGAGGCAAAAGTGGAGATGAAGGGTGATATTTTCTCTTGAGTATTTTTTGACATGCTTAATGAGGTAATACAGAATGCCTTTATTCTGGTGTTTTCTCTTTTCAATACTATTTAGGAAATCTGTGTGTGTGTGTATGATGTATAATATATGAAAACCATAATGAGTGGAGATCAGTAATCTCTAGTCTCTGCCCAAGGTATCATTCACCATGGTATCTGAGCATCTAACAAATCAATTTTCTTGCCTTTCAGTCTGTTTGACTTCTCTCTGCTACATCAAAAACCCACTGAAGTTAACAGAGAGGGTCCTATTGATTTTGGCAGTGGTTGGATCTCATCCTGATTTGTTTTTTTCTTTCCTGTTACTTTCCCCCTTACTCTTTCTGATCCCTCGTCTGAAAGGAATCAGAAAGCCTCATACTCAGAGAGAGGCGAGGTGCATTTCAATACGTGCCTAAGCCAGCAGCACTTGGAGGGATCTTCAGCAGGGGAGATCTGCTGATAAGGAAGCACTACGGGAGCCCACAGCAGCTGAGATGGATTTGCTTAATTTCTTCATTTTCTGTCTCTCATAGCCTGGGAAGACTGTGGCTGGTGAGGCATTATCGGAGGCTCACAGGTCATGCCTATATAGAGGCTTATAAATTGAGGTCAGGGCTTTGGGATGTGACGCTACCGCGAGCAGAATCGTGTGGGGTACGGTGGCATGCTCTGGGCACGCAGCTGTTTTTTTTCAAGGGATGTTGCAGGACTGGTGTGTCTGCTTGGGACTGCATTCATTCAAATGATTGAGCTGAGATAATTGTCTCATACAGCTGAAAAAGTCACAGCTTTGTGTCATGGGAGGTGGGTTGTAATGGCTTAGTGGCAAGTGGTGGTAAAATGCCAGCCCTCTCTTGGGGTAGTCTGTGAATGAAATCCCCTGGCAAGACCCTTAGGTCTGAATGCTGCCTTCACAGAGGAAAGGGTTATCTTCCTAGTACGTGATGGCTGTCTTTCCATAAGTTGGAGATGGGAGGGATTCATTCTTCTTTGTCCCCCCCCAGGGAGCGGTGGTAGGGATGTGGGGAGCCTGGTCTGTGTGCCGATTGCCAGGATTTGGCTGCTGCTGAGCTCCCGAGAGCCCTGGTCAGGAGAGTGAGTATGCTCTGTATAGCCCTCAGCTGCCGTCCAAATGCCCTAACGAACTTCATCCTCAGTCCTGTAGGACTGGTATTCACAGTGCAGGACTTGCAAAACCAGAGTGAAGCTGTCTCCTAGCAGTGGAGAAACTGCAGAGCTTCTGCAGTGAAAGGAGCTGCCCCTAATGGCACAAAATTTGAGTTATTCAGACTTAAAGACAGTTATGTCTACATATGTTTCATGTTATTTAGGCCAGCTATGAAGGCATGTGGACGCTAATGAGCTCTGTGATCACGTTCTCACTGAATGATATTCCCCCCACAGTAAAAGCCAAAAAAGCTTAAATAGGAGGATATGTTGCTTGTTTCATTGCATCTCCTGGTAGGTCTGTGAAGGTAGGTCTGTGAACCAGGGAGATACATTTATATCTGTGTAGATATAAATGTAGAAGAGATATTTATAAGAGAAATCTTCTCATTGGCATGTATACCTAACTATTGCAAGATTTGGGGGGTGATAGGACACCCATGGAGGAGAATCACAAGTGGTTGGATGTATTTTGAAGTCTCGTAAAGCTCTAGTAAGAAACAGGCATACACTCATTAGCACTCACACAGGAAAATATGTTTGGTTAAATGATTTGGCAAACTGTTGCTTGGTAAGTCTGCTAGCTCAGAGGTTGATAGACATATCCACGTATTTTTGCTGCTGATTGCTTTAGCTAGGAGTTAGTCTTATGTTTACTACTGTAGGTTAAAACTTTCTGTTTAATTGGAAAAATGTGCATGGATCTCACACCAGGCTAAATGCTCTCAAACTGCTTAGACAAATAATTATTTTAGTAGTAACAGGAATCAGTATGTCCTATTTTGTGAATTCTTCTTTTGTTGCTTTGGGTTCTCAAGACTTCAAGAATATTGTCTTATTACGTTTAACAGAATAAATTGCCAGCGACTGGGATTTTCTCACACTAACTCAACAGCTTTTGGGTAGGTAGCAGAATGTGTTTCTTTTTTGTGTAGTTCATCTTTAGATGGCTTGAAATTTTGAACTGTGTTTTCCACTATTACAGAAATGCATGTAGAAGGAAACCTTGCAACAAATGGTAGTGAGGCTGCTTGGGGTTTAGACTGATGTCTCAGTTCCTAAAAGGGGTTGCATGGAGGGCAATTAGAAGCTCCAGTTTAAATGTAAGTATAATCTTTCCACAATGGATATTATTTGACAGCCCATTGCTAGTCTAGTCAGCCAGATATGTGAAATTCATAAATAAACACATGTCCCAATAAAACTGAATAAATAAAACAGCTTCCTTTTGGCTCAGTGCCTTCAGGGTCACGTTTACGTAACAACGTTCAGCCCTACCTTGCATTTGCACTGACTGTAGTTCTCCATTGAAATGTGAAAATTCATGTGGAGAAAATCGGTAAGAAGAACTGTAAGAAAGTCCTTTGCCATTTTTGTTGCATTCTAAGGTGTAAAAATTATGACTAGAAATAATTAAGGGAGAATGTGTGATGATGCAATAGCTGTAATTATTGTGCATGTATTGCTACTTAATTAGTAAATCCACTGCTGGCATGTCTGCAACTGGATCCCACAGAAGTGCTGTTGCTTTGTGGACAGGTGGTTAATAATCCCAGGGGGTTTCCAGCATTAACTTTGTACTGATTTCAGCTTCTATAAAAGTTGAACTGGTCCGTTCCCCTTGTAGCCTCTTGATGTCCAAGCCTGGAGGTGCCACATTGCACCCTTCTGTTCTTAACTTTGGAAGAGTAGGATTCTGTTAGCCTTTTGGTTTTGACTCTATGCTATTACTTGTGTGGTATGACATTGATTTAGTGTAGGATAACAGCTAGTTGCTAGTGGCTTTAACTACATGGAAGGAGAAAGGCCTTTTGGATGATGAGCAGAGTATTTTTTTGTCAAAGACGCTATTCTGTAGTGCAGCAGATGCTAAAAATAAGACCCTGAGATTTACTTTATTCCATAATAGTGGGTAGCATAACTGAGTTCAGCCAATTAGAGGTGATTTCTTAAAAGCTTTTCCTTTTATAAAAGCCTAGATGACATTGCTTTCAGTGGGATATTGTCAAGTGAATGATTTTATTCACTTAGGTGTCAATCCTTAAAATTTCTACCCAGCAAGTACTCATGTGTTTGAAGCCAAATTCTGTTGCTCTTACCTTCATTTGTGAGAATAGTTTCAGGGTAACTGATGGAAGCGCTCGCATTCCGAAGACCTAGTCAGTGTGATTGTAATCCAGATATTGAACTGAATACCAACAGCCGTATCTGCTCTAAGGGAATATTGAAGATGTGCTGCCAGATGTCACAGCAAAAGGAAAATGCTAAAACATGCTTTGGGAAACCACAAAGCCATGATATTAACTGAGAACTGAAATATAAATAGCCTTGCATGGAGTTAATAGAAAAGAGAGCTTAACTTCCCTGTCTAGGCCAGCCTGATGACTTTAATGGTGAACCTCAGGTACTTGCCTGTTGCCAGGAAATTACTACCTTAGGGTAGTGCGTGCATCCAGCCTCTTTTTCTATTCACTTAACACATATGCCTTACCAGAGATCATAACTTTTGGAGGCCTTAGCTGAGATCAAGGCTGCATTGAACTAGGTATTATATGAATGCAATAATGTAAGAGATGGTCCTTGCCTTGAAAAAGTAAGTTTAAATAGATAGGACAGAAGAAAGGAGAGGGGGGGAGGGAAGGAGAAGAAAAAAGGCCAAGTGAGCTGTAGCTGATCGCAGCACTTAGTGGTAGGTTGCAGCAGATCTGTCAGTGGCTGTTAAATGTGAAGATACACAGCTGCCGAGGGAGATGATTAGCTGCCGATTGCTGGGCACTGGGAGGGTATTGGTTCATACATCCTCAGTGCTCATATCGTTCCCCTGGCGCTTGCTGCTGCTGCAAAATGGACTAGAGTGAACCTTTGCCCTGACATAGGACATAAGTTTTTATGTCCATGTCCCCTGGCTCTCAGTGCAGTTCAGTGGACAAGACATTGGACTATCTCAGATGTATTTGTTGGACAGTCAGGCTTGTGGTGTGTTGGGGTTTTTTTTGTTTTGGGGCATTTTTTTATCAATATCCTTTTTTAAAATGGGTTGATTAAATGTACATGTTTATAAGGCAGGTGAAACCACTTTTAACTTGCAAAAAACCAAGAAACTCATGAGAAAATATTTTGACATAAGAATTTTTTTTGTAACTATGATTAGTGATTTGCTTCATTTTGTTCCACTGAGATATCATTAAACTCAGCATGCTTTCAAAAACTACTTATGTAACAGGCAATCACATATATGTTTTTAATATCCTTTCATTTTCATAAACCTTTAAAATGTTTAGAGCAAAACATCTCTGTAGGGAGTTTTTGTCAAAGACAACTTGGCATCCAGCCTCCACAGAAAATCAGTGGTGTTTGAGGACTAGCACCTACTCGTCTCTTGGAAAATCTCTATCCAAAACCAAAACTGAACAGAGAGCCCAAAGACAGGATTACTTCTGTGGCTCTTACGAAACTGTTACAGTAGCTTGTGTCTCAGGACATGAGAGACACGTTTGTTTGCTTTGTTTATATATTTGTAAAAAATATAAGCAGGATAAAAACCAAGCAAGGAAGCATGTATGAGTCCTCCTATCATGCCATGCTTTCCTTTTTAGAAAGTACTAGCTCTGCAGTGAAGTTTAACCATGATGTAGGTGTGTTCACTGTAAACGCTGAAGCAGTAAAAGACAATTTTAAGTTTGAATTGTGCTTAAAAAGTTTCACGAGATGCAATAGGCACCGTGCAGGCAACGAATTAATATTAAAGCAACCTATCCTGTTTTCTCAGCTTAATCTGAAAATGGAGTGTGCTTAATAATGAATTGTCCAACTGCCCAGGCAAG
The DNA here is from genome assembly GCF_018139145.2 of Gymnogyps californianus. NCBI lineage: Eukaryota > Metazoa > Chordata > Aves > Accipitriformes > Cathartidae > Gymnogyps > Gymnogyps californianus. The sequence continues at coordinate 7,944,888 of NC_059479.1, forward strand.
CAGTCATACAAAACCAAAAGTATTTGATTCGTCTATGGCTCTGAATTTTTAATGACAACTCAAGTCAATCTCCTATGTGGAACATACCGCCTGAGGACTTGTATTGGAATGATATTTTTCACCGAGTTTCATACTTCTGTGGAGGAGAATGCTATGAATACATCATGATTAAGTCACTTTGTATCTTGCCATACAAGACTGTAAGAGTATAAATTATTCAAATTTAGTGGGTGTTAAGAGACTTCTGCATCAGTTGTGCTCTGAATATAGAAACTGGGAGGCTTATTCGGCAAAGAAAGATATTTGAAACAGCTATTGGCAACTTTGAGAAATCTTGTTTTTAAAAAGAATGAGAGGATATGACTAGTCAAAAAAATAACTGAATGAGCACGTGGTTTTTAATAAAAGTCATTTGCTTTGTGCAGCTCTTCGCTAGCAGTGACGAAATCCTAATGTTAAAGCAGGATTTTGGGTTTCCCTCCAAGTTCTTTAAACGCATTTTGGGCAAAAGTATTTATAGTTATAAACCAGAACCAGATTCTGTCACTTCTCCTTGGTGTCATCATTATCTTTACCTGTCAAGGAGCTGCACTGGAGATTAAGGCAGACTCTACTGGTGTAGAAAAGTCCAGTCCAGCATTTGTGCAGATTCAAATCAAGTGGATGCTAATTTTGGCAGTGAAATGCCTACAAGGTCTCTTATTACCTTCACATCTGTGGTGAAGAAATAATTGTGGTGAACGTGAAAACAATGACCGCTAAAGATGAACTTGTGAAAATACTGTGCTTCTTGTTAGAGAGTTTAACTTATAGCAAGATAAATGCATTAGAGAAGGAGCTGTGGCATTAGTTATCATGCAGCACTGAAGGGTTTAGAAACCCACAGGCTGTGCTGCCACCGGCTGGGAGACATTGCTGCCATGTCAAGCTGCAGAGCAGCGGGCCAGGAGAGCAGGGATGGACCTGGCTCATGGGGAAGCTGCCATGCCCCTCTCTTCCTGCCACTTGGGCTGGTGTGGGATGGGCAGCCTGACTGCGCTGCCCGCGGGCAGGCAGGAGCTGCTGGAGCATCGCCCTGTAGACAGGGCCCAGCATGGTGATGTTTCCTCTTGGTGCTCTTCTGCAGGGTTGTCCAGCAGCTAATTTAAAGTTGTAATTGGTCCCTGGTGCCTGCTCATGCTTTGATTCTTTGCACAAAGCCTGTTTGCTGTAAAGCTGTCCAATAGAAGCAGAATAAAACTCAAGAATTCCTGAATATGACTACTTTTGTTTGTCAGCATAAGTTAGCGGAGATTTCCACTCTGGAAACAGTGCTGATGCTCTCCTTGCTCGCTGGATTCTACCTCCCTCGAGTCGCTACATGAGATGAACACACCCTGGCCAGTGGATTTTGGATCGGGCCCTATAAGCTCTGAGGAGTGTGCAGATATCATATTGTACCCCCACAAAATGTTAGTGAAATACTATCCAAGCCTTAATTAGGAGGATTATAGCTAAGCACGGAGACAAAAATCACTGAATGAAAGATTTGCTGGTTTGCAGGTTTCATCTGTCATTGTGTTTCAAGCCAGCACTATAGTATGTGTATACGTTATACACTCAAGATCATACGATGCCTATAATCATTGCTAAGAAGTTTTAGATCTCGCACTTCACAATTAAAAACCAAAACAAAACAGCCCCAAAACCAACAACAACAGAACCTCACAACAAAAAAACTTGTGAAGGAGGCTTGCTGTAGAAAGGCCCATCTAAAATACACCACCTGCTTGTAATTATCCAGCGAGGACCACTGTCTCCTTTCTGTAAGGGAATTATTATGTATGTACTTTGTCAAGGTGGTCTGTGGAAACTAAAGACGGACTGCTGATTTACATTTAAGATGGCTAAATAAAGTAAACTTTATAAACTACTGAAGTTTTATATAGACTGTCCCATTTCTGTTAACTGTAAAATGATTTACCATTTACCTTCAGATACCTAATGTGTTTTTCCCCTTCCAAGGCATTATTGGATAGCTGTGTGATTGAATCAGGCACTTTATTCCCATTGGTGGGATCTCATCATTGTCCTTGTTTCCAAGTCAGCTCAAGAATTGCTGGTTGAAGGTGGCATCCCTCTCCTCTGTGTGTGTGTGCTTTTTTGCTGTTCACTTAGCAAATAATATCAAAATACATGAGGTTTGATTGCTTCGGGAGTTGCACTCGGATCATACTTAGATTAGAGAATTTTAAATGCAAATTGAGGGTAGCTATTGTTCGGTGCAGAAAGCTGCTTTGTCCTCTTTGGTACATGAGGATTTAATTTGGTGCTTCAATAGAAGGATATTGGATTGGGCTGTTTGTTGCAAGACCTAGGTTTCACAGAAGGATATTAGTAGAAGGATATTAAATTTTACTGTTTGTTGCGAGATCTGGATTCCTGTGACATGAACAAACTTCTTCAGCTTCCATTTAATGGTTTCAAGTTTTACAAGAATTTCTGTGTGCCTTTCTTGTGCTTGTGTTTCTGCATTCCTCTCTCTTCTCTGTTGTTTTAGTACTACATTTGCATGGCTGCTGTTGAGTCCACAAGGAAATTAAGTGTCCATGGAGAGACTGGTTTGGGTTTTTTTTTTTTGTGTGTGTGTGTGTAAGACTAGCTTCTTTTCTAGGCTGGTGTCTATGGCCACCTGTCTGATTTGGCTTTTCAGTCGTGCTGTCAAAGCTATACAACTTACCTCTTTGGTTCACATTTACGCTTTTCAGTCTTCTGTGGTTAGTTTTCATATGCACTTAATCTCTTTTCCATATGCTGAATGCATGTGCTGTACATAGCCATGATAATGCAGCAGTAAACAGATCCTGCATATGATGAAAATGGATCCTTTTAATTAATCTTGCATTGCAATGCATGTGCTTAAAAATAAAAAGGTCATACAATTTTAGTTACTTGTGCTCCTTTTGGCACTGCCAGCAGTAACTATAGCTTTTCCTTCATCCACATGGCCTCGTCGCCCCCTTTCCTGCCATTTATAGTAAGCATCCACCTCCTGTCCTCTGGGTTTGTGGTGTTGAGACCAGAAAGTAGATGTGTTCTGGCCTGCCCCTCATATGCCCACCCTTGTTCCCGTGGGTGTTATCGGCACCTGTTTGTGACAGTTCATAATAATATTTTCAAAGGGTTAGGTTTTTTTCCCCTCTTGTCTGCACCAGAAGTTCCTTGCACACTTACTTCTGGCTAGTGCTGGTGATGCAAACGAGTGAAACTTTCTTTTTTGAATGGCCTCCTTTCAAGGGACACGGCATGATCAAGCAGTTGTGGGGACAAAATGCTGTGTTTACTTTGTATGGCCCTGCAATCCTTTTGGATAAAAAGCATCAGAAATGAGGAGCACGTTATGCTTGTGCACATCACAGTGGGGGTGGAGGACCATCAGGGTGTTGCACAGGTATCAGGGTTGTCAAGTTGTGGCCATGGGAGAAAACACCCTTTTCCTCCCAGCTCTTCATCTCCCTGCAGGATGAAGGAGAAATCGATGTTCGTTAGAAGGCTCTTTCACGACATCCTGTGTGGATTTTAATTCTTGCTTTGGAAGGGTAAGAGAGCTGTGGGGAGCCCCGCAGAGCTCTGACTCTGTTGTCCCCAGGAGCCCAGGTGCTTCCAGCACAACAGTTACACCTCTGTGCTGCCTCCTCCAGCTTTATCTCCAGAAACAGGAATTCTGCCCATGAGCACCAGCATCTTACACCTGCCTACAACAGGCTCCTCACCACAGGATTAAATTTTCCTTGGTGTAAACAATTAATAGGCACATTCATTTCCATTTCAGGAGTGATAGGATGCCTTCCTTTTACTTGGGAAGTTTGTGGGTTTGATCATTTCCTCAGGTGCTGAGGGTTAAAGTTGGGTGTGCACCTACATATTCTTTTTTTTAAAATCTGTTTGTGTGTTTTGTGAAGCACAGCTTTTAAAACATAAAATGAAAACTGACACGCTGGTGACCACTTTAAACAGTGGCTCTTCAAGTAGTGGCTTGAATTACCCCACTAATAAATAAGTTATTGTCTGATTAATTTTAGCTGGGGGAAGCACTTGAGTCCTCCCCATTTTACATGTTGCATCTAGGCAGAGCTGCATCCATGTTAGGTGAATGAGACGCCAGGGCAGGTAGTGGGGTGGTCCTGGAGCATCCCCAAATGGGGTCTCTTGGTGCAGTCCCTCGAAGTGCCCCAGCTTCGTTGGGGAGGCCGAGCTCCAGGGATGCTTTGGGATGGGTGAGACACATGGCAGGAAGGGACGGTGGGGCAGAGGGTTTGCACCCTGCCTGTCTGGAAAGTCAGCTGACCATCATGTTCCCTCCGGGGTCAGTTGATGGGCAGGAGCTGATATGTGCGTGTAGTTGGGACGAGCAACCTGGCATTTTGGCACCATTTGACCTCTACATACCTACAAAGGTATGAATTAAAGTGCTGTTTGTGTTTCTAGCCTCAGTATATGTGCAAGTATAATGGCACGTATCTACACACTTTATGTGTGTACTCCAGGACTCATTTTGTGAGAATTTGGCACCTACTTATTGATTGGTTTTGAATTACGCGTCCCCTTTGTAAAGAATTTATCAGCCAACTGCTCTCTTCAAGGGCCTGAGATCCCTTGCTTGCACACCAGTTCTCAGAACTGTCTTTTACTGCTGAGATATGAGTATTTTGGGGTAGTCATTTTCCATCAAGTCTTTTATTGCTGCTTGCTGCACAAGAGGGTTGTATCTTACTGATATTTTTCCCAATGTACATCTCGATGAGTAAAAGCGTAATTTGGCAGACATCTGCCAGTTCACAAAGAAGCACTGTTTACAAGTAAAGAAAAGTTATTTGTTGACATGGTAATTTTGCAGTATAATGTATACTGCAGCCTCAAAGAGCTGCGAGCTATCACACATTTAAAAATAGAAAGCCAGAGAATGTATGGATTGCTGTGGGAAATGCACTTGAAATCAGTTACTTGACATTGAAAACGAAATTAAAATGTGTATTTTTTTTAAGAAGTCTAGAGACTGCAGTAAAGCTGTAGAATAATGTCACAAAGAGAGGGCTGGGTCTTGTTCTTATATCAGCTTTGGCTGCGAAAGCAGGGGGAAGAGCTAGGAAAGCTTTTTCCTTAGTGGTTGTGGCTGGTGGTATTTAATGTGAACATGACTTTCTTCTGTCTTTTTTGCCTCTCTTTTCAAATACCCTTAAAATGGATGGATTTTCTGTCTTGCTTCATTCCCTTCATCCCTCTGCGTTACTTCCGTCTGTTGGCCAAATGTAGTTGTTTCATTTTCAAAGTCTTTACTCCCTCTTTTTCCTGAAGACACCTTGGCGTCTGATCTGATCTCACTTGCAGTGGGTTGTCACATTCCTCAGTTTGTAGATTTTTGGAAAACCTTACTGCTCTTCAAAGACTCATGGCCAAACATATGCGGAACAGGAGATCTCGGGGTAGGTTCGACTGGAAACGCCATGCTCCGACACAAGTTTTCTGTATTTGAATGTATTCAGCAGGGGTCGCATCATCTTCTCGCTTCATCTCTAGCTTGTACAGTGAGTCCAGCCAGATTTTTGGATATGGGTCTTCGTTCCTAAGCTCCGTATCCTAAGGCTAATGGCAGCAAAAGTCTATTTATCTACTAATTTGGTAGTATAATGATTTGCTTCTTTAAAAGAGTGTTTCTTGGAGGCCTCTCTGGATTCAGCCCTTTCTTTTGTGCATAGGGCTCCCATTAGTCCTGTTTGTGCTGACTGTGATTAAAAAAGTTAAATGAGTACAGAACAGAGACTGTACAGCCTGGCAGGGTGGTTCTGAAGCTTGTGCTTATAACAAGTAGCAGAGACAGTTTAGAAACTGCCATCTCTCTGTCCACGGGCAATAGAAGTACAGGAGTGGGTATGGTATGAGCACGATTGCTCACATGAAATGCATGGCTGCCTGCTCATCAAGGGAGATGTCCGGTTAAGGAGGAGTTGTTACAGCTTAGTCTTGTGGTTGGGAAGCTATGCGTTGGAGATTCATTGGTTAGTAAATAAGGGTGCTGCCCATGCAAGTTAAACAAGTGGGAAAAGTATGCTTTGAAGCACATCTTGAAACATCATTGGTAATGCAGCCAAGATTCCTGTAGATGCCTAGCATATATCATCAAGGAAAGACTACTGCATCTGAGGAGAAGGGAGCCTTCCAGGTCCAGGCTGTGTCCCCGTCGGTGCCTTGCCTGCGTTTCCGCAACAGCCAACGCAGTTGCTTTGCTGCATGCAGGTAGGTATATTGGTGGTCGTTTTGTCGATCTAGGAGAAACTGGGATGCAGTTGTGTCATATTATGATACTCTCTAAACTTGTGTTTAGAGACTGTATTGTCATTGTGTAAGGCTTCTTGTAATGCATAAGGTTAAATGAACCGGCACAGTTCAGGTGCTCGCTCCACGGTATTCGTGCTCCATTCTGCTGTGTGTTAATGTTACAATATAGTCGTCATTTTACCCTGAACTTTTAGTGTGCTCATGACAGGTAGTTTGCACAGGACAGAAAAATGTAAAAAGGTTTTGGAGGAGGAAGAGTCTATCTACTGTAAAACTATTTAGACAAATAGAGCCTTTTTTTGCCCCCCCCCCCCCCCCCCCCCTTTTTTTTTCCTTCTTCCCCCTTCTCTTCTAAGGCTTGGATCTGGTATTTGGCAAGTAACTGGAGCAGTTCAACACAGTGTCAAGTGTTCTTACAGCCAGAGTTCGCCGCTAATGAAATGACCTTTTGTCAAGAGCCTGGAAAATGTGTTCAATAGATTAGTTAATAAAAAGATCAAAATTCACATTTATTGAGATGAGAGTGTAGTTAATTTTGATGACACCATATCTGTAAACATATGTTAATTATAGAATGCTTGATCACAGATGGTATTTTTTTAGACTTAATTTAATTACCCAATAATAAACACACACATCCTATTTTCACTTGTCTGGGAGCAGGTAAACATAGATGAAGAAATGGTTTCAGAGAGATGCTGTGAGTGATCCAATTAAAATTGATAACCATTTGTTTGTAGGTCCGATTAAGTGACATTTAAAATTCTTTGAGATTTCGAAAAGATGTTTCTGGGTTGGCACCAGTAACAGGTTGGTTTTATAACGAAACTTCTCTCCCTTCTTTGTGTGCCTTTATTCAGAGATGAGATAAAAACTGAACAAATAATTGCATGTTTGATAAAAGTAGGTTTTATTTATCCACTGAGTAAAAACTGCTTGGGGGGAAAAATGTTAGACATTCAAAGTTATTAATTGAATTTACATGATGAATTCTTGGTCTCTGTATTGCTCATGACAAGATGTTTTCAAACATTCAGTAAGTAAAAGCTGAAGTGAATTGGCCATTTTCAATAAGTTTTGATTCTGTGACTGAACCAGTCTAATTCTGTTAGTGCGATTTCTGTATATACTGTCAATATTACAATATTTTTTATTTGTTGGTTTTTTTCTCTGATATTTGTTTATGGCAGAATTCTGGACATGCTTTCCTGCAAATTATTTTAAAAGACAAGACATTTAAAGATTAAAAGAATCTTGGAATTTTTGCATAGGTGAATTATCTGCTTTGCATTACTTAGTTTTATGACTGTGGAAATGTAATTTTTTCAGAATTGTGGAGTTGCTGAGCATAATAATAAGAAAAGTCAGCTGAACATTTCAGTTTTGTAGTTTTCATTTTGAAAAAATGTGGGTTTTAGAAGAAAGCTTAAATTACAGTATTTGCACAAATTTGAAAGAAAATTCAGACAATTCCTACTTTGGTGACAGCTGTTACTCAAATAAGATTTTACTCAGATTTTAGTTTGCACATTTATCCTGTGCACGCTTTGTTGTAATGGATTTCACTAGTAATTAATTGATTGGAAATTAAGTAGTAGACTTGTAACTTCTGATGAGGGGATATGTAAAGCAAGGTATGATTTATAGGTCTGCCAGTTTCTTTTAATTTAAGTTCTTCCATGCAGAACTAACTTTAGGAGAGATGAAATACTTTGGAAGGAATAATGGGAAGTAAATGTCATGAAAACTGATAGTTTACTTGGCTGTTCATTTTTTTTTCCCCCCCAAAAAAGCACGTATATAATAATAGGACAGAATTACACAGCGCTGTGCGAAATCATACCTCCTACCCTACTTCCAGAAACTCAGGAGAGTTAATTGAATCTGGTATTCAGTCTGTAGTGCTGAAAACTCTTAAAAGCTCATGTGGTGTTCTCCTGATGTGATTAATTGGTTAGAGAAATAATAGCTTGACAGTTTTTCTTTTGTAGGAGAGCTACAGATATTTTCCTCATTTTACTGGTAAATTCTTTAACCTTCATAACTTATCTTTTTCCAAATACAGGACATAAAAATAAGAGGGAGTATTAGCTTGGTTTTTATTAGCTATGTTAATTTGTATTCTTTAATGCACTGAAACAAACTACGTAATCGATATTGATATGCCAGTATTCATCTCTTAATATATTGCAACTTGAACTCTTAATGGCTTCTCATAAATGCTAGGATTATTTTTCTTTTTGAGGTTTTTGAGGCAAACTGTGTCCCCTAGATGAAGCAAAGGCACATGTGTCTGTTTATTAATTTTAATCTGCTGCAGCATATGCAAAAGTGCTTTCATGTAGCAATTGGACCACTATTCTCCCTACTCAAGAACTCCTCATTTGCATTTATCTTTATTTGCTATATTTATAGAACGAGGAGATTCCAGCCTTTCCCTTTATTTCTTTTTACCATTTCACAAATGCCTTGTATTGGGACAGATTATAGTTGCTCAAACACCACTTTGTTTTTTTCTCAGTCCATACGTATACCAATTCCTTTACTTCACAAGAAAGACAAACTATTGCACACTGTATTTCCTTGAAGCTTTCCAAAGATCATCCTGCTGCTGTCTGGCTTTGTTTTTAATTCTTAAAATACTTTCTAAAGAACTTTAGGTATTAAATATGTAAGTTTTTAAAAAACAAAACAAAGAAACCCAAACCACATTTGTAGCAGCTTTTAAGTAGGTATGTGCTTCTTTTGGTCAGGAGTGTTTGGACTTTCGGGTATTTCCTCTGAAGAACCACCGATGCCGTTCCTGCTGCAGAGGTGGCTGTTCCCGGGAGGTGGGCTGCAGGCACCAGGGCCATCTGAATGTCACGGATGAAATCCCGGCGCTTCTGAAGACAAGTGCTGTTGACTGTAAAAGTCTAGTATTACAGTCAAGGTCTTTTATTCGGTCTGGCCTAAAATGTCACGGCTGTCCCTTACAGTATGCAGCTTCCCAGGCTCTGTGGGAAGGGGAGAAGCTGCTGGTGAGACTGGCTGTGATTACAGCTGTGCCTGCGTAACCCCCAGAGCAGCTGCCCCTCACCCCCTCCCAGGGCCAGGCACCCGGCGAGGGGTCCCTGGGCTGATGGAGCAGAGGTGACGTCGAATGTCATGGCTTTGGCACCAGCAGGGGTGTGAGATACCATCGTGGCACCTTTGAGGCTGCTTGAGGAGCCGCGGCACTCGACAGCACCAGCTGCCGCGAGCTTGTGAGCAAGACTACCCCCAACAAAGCCCCCTCCCTCCTCGGTTTGCCAGCCCAAACATGACATTTTTAGGGCAATGCTATTTGTCTGCTTTTGCTGTTAGCATGTGCTCAAGTCACTGATTTCTGCTGGTTTTGATTGTGACAGTGTTTTCATCTCCTTGCCCTGCTGGCTTTCATGCTCTCCAGCAGTCTCGCTCATCTCTGCCCATGAGGCTGACTCGCATTTTCTCTGTCCTTCATTGCTTCATTTTCCACATCCTTTCCACAGCTTTCTAAGACAGGTGTCGTTGTGCCAAGGCTCCCCAGGCCATTGACATATTTACCTCTTGAATTCATCTGCTGATTTCATCAGCTACTTTCCTCTTTGTTCATGTTGTTGTTGGTAAAACAGCATTTTGTTCTGCTTGTGTTGAGCTGGGATATTTTTCTGCTCCTATATCTTTTTGCCCCAGGTTTCATCCCTCTTCATTCTCTGTCAAGTGCTGAAAGTGTAGACTCTGTTGGAAAGTCTCATTAGAGCATAGTAGTTCAAAAAATAATCCCCTGAAGTCCACTTACAAGCCAGCAGTCATGTCCTGGTAGAGTCAAGCAGTTATCTGCAGCAAGAGAAAGTTCATGTAGCAAGTCATGGTCTGCATTAGCTTCCACTGTAATTCATTTATGGTGTAGCTCATGTAAAATATATCAGTGTAGTTTATTAATAATCTAAGTATTAGAACATGAATGAGTGTTTTTTTCAGGCACTACTTAGTCTTGTTTTTTCCTGGGATTTTCTGGACAGAAATATGTACACACCCTTGAGTTTAGTTGCTTGTAAATATGTCTTGTGATATGGACAGTAAATATGTCTTGATTTTTCCACACAACCTGCAAGCTAATAGCTCTTGCTGGGTTCTCAAATATTTAGAAATCCCCCAAAAGTGTATAAAATAAAGTTCTTCCCACACAGAACTTCCAAGGCAATGTGCCTGTGGAAATGGAGACAGCACTGCCATTTTTTGTGTGTAGACTGGACACAAGTAAGTTAATTCCTGTTTCTGTGGCAGAAAGGAAAAGTTGCAAGAGTTTTCCTGGTGAGTTGATTTGTAGCAGACAGGAAAAGGTCGGGCTGCCATGTCAATGAAGAGTGAACAGTCTCACTTCTGCCACCACAGCGTGCACTTGCTTCCTTGTGAGCCAAGGCAATGACTTTGGCACATACCAAACCCCTCAGTCTCAGCTCTGTGGCAGTTACAGAATTCAGTTTTCAGACTCCTTCTTAGAGCAATTTGGATGCTCTCAAAACCATCCTCATCTCCAGCTCATCTCTTGTCTCAGCAACCTTGGCATTCAGCACTTTTCACTCCTTCAGTTTTTCATTAAACTGCCAGAATAGCATGGCCGTGCTACCACAGTAGATTTTGTTTTGCTCTGACAATTGTCCAAAAAAATCTCTTTACAAACACACCTGATAGTATTTTGGCCGACAAGGACACTGAAAGTTATTGAAGCATGAGCTCATTTTTGGAAGTTGCATGACTATAACTCAAAGTGAGCATGTTCAGGGGCTGCTGGCAGGCTGATAATGTATAAGAGAGGGCAGAATTGGGCTCTTCCTATATGGTGGAGATTCAGAAAGGCTTGATTGCTTTCTCTAGAGCTGTTCTCATCAAACATCTCTGAAAAATCAAGGTAATATAGTCTTGAAGCTGTATTAACTCTCCTGTGGAGTATATGCTAAAACTAATTGACTGATGTGCAGCTCTGTAAGGGCAGTTTGTAGTGCTTTGGACTGAAGGATGCAAGGCCGTCACTGTAAAAATGCCTCTGTTCCTTGTGGTGCTAAAGCTTCCCACAGTTAATCCATTACTGCAGGTACTTGGAAGTTAAAAACTAGAGAAACTTGTTGTATCAACATACCAAAACTGTGTTTGTACCATCTTTTGACAAGCTTAGTGAATGTCTCATTTAAAGGAGATGCTGTCGTGTTCAGATTTGTACTGTGCAGGCTACCCTGCAGGTGCATGCTGTGTACCCTGATTTGCAAACCAGGAAGAATGATGCTATTTTAATTCTTTCTCTGCTCCCAAAGCTCACAACAGTTCTTTGCTTGGAATTGTTTTTGCACGCTTTATTTCAGTCCTGAGAAGCCCGAAACAGATTATGTTGGCAAGGAAAATATTCTGCTCTGTCAAGTATTATAGCCTTATTCTGGTATCAGCGAGTCATCTTGAGGAGGAGGCTAAAATTAATCCTAGCACTATTTCGTCCGACATCTTCATCTGGAAACTCAAAGCAAGCCAATGCAAATTGCAGAGAGGAGGTCACATGAAGATAACAGATGATTACAAGCTATTTATCTTGGGTGCCTTCTCAGCTTCTCAGAATATATAAGGAGAGTGGATACTGAATTCAAACAAAGGCAGGCAGGCATAGGTTTCTCTTTGCACTTCAGAGGGCCTATATAGCTTACAGTTTACTGACTTTTTTTAAAAAATTGGGGGGCGGAGGGGATGTATTTTTATATGCAGCTGGCGTAAATACAGTGGCATAATTATGAATTCTGCCACCATCTCTACGGACCAGATCATTTCAGTGCTGTTACTCCTCAATTCCTGTGGAGCGAGAGCAGGGTCCGATCCAGCATGTTACATGTGTTCATGCTGCTCCAGCCAAGTGAGAGTTAACGGAAAGAGCGTTTCTTGAGCTGACGTACATGAAAGGGTTTTAGCAGGTGCGTTTGTGCCAGACTAAAATTCAGGTATTTGCTTTCAGAGGAAAAGATGCTATGGGAGGAAATGCCATGTTTGGCAAGCACAAGAAGAGATTCTGATCTTTGTTTCTAGCGTGGAAATGTGAAGAAGCTGTAGCTATGAGATCAGTCTTAGGCATGCTTCAGGTTGTGTGCACGCTTTGACCAGGATCTTACAATGTTCCTGAGCATAATCCGTGTGGACCCCATTGTCCCCGTGCTGCAGGAGCACCCTATCGGAGCAGGCTCTGAGCACTTCAGGAGGTGATGGAGTGTGGGAGGGCATGGGAGGAGAGCAGAGGGCTTGGTGCAGGTGAGGTAGTATCTGGCGTTAATTCAAGGAAGTACTTAAGCATATGTCCAGCTCAGCACGTGAGTAGGTCCTCTGAAATGAATTGGACTATGCATCTGCTTAAAATAACATAGAGGGCAGACTTTCTTTTTTTTTTGTGGAACTGGGGCCTTTGCGACTTCTGTGCGTGTAATCGAGAGCAGAGCAGGCAGGAGTGCAGTTGTGGCGCTCAAACCACTTCAGAGCGATTTGAAGCTTTGCCTGCAACCAGGAGCTGCTGCTGGCGTTGCTTTCCCGGGGTGCCTTGTGCTGGTAATTGTCAAAACAAATCTGGCAGCTGCTGAAACTGGCCATTCCCGGGGGCTGATGGTGCAAGAAGTTTGGGGAAAGTTTGAAAAGGTAAACGTGAACAGAAACTGCAGGATGTTTGTATGCACTTTATAGTGCGTGTGGTTGCTGAGGAGCAGATTACAACGGCTGTGAGGTCCATGGGGAACTTCTGGATTTCACAGCATCCACGGTGATCAACACACAGCAGTAAACCTGACATCGTGGTGTTCTCAGGAGATCTCTCCTTCAGGATTTTCACGTGCTCTGAATATCCAAGGCAGGCTGTGAATTGTTAAGTAGTGAACTGTGTGAACTGTTAAGCCTAAGTGAAATGACTTGCAGGGAAAAGCTGAACTTTCATGCCCTTGGAATGCTTAGTAAAAGAGAAATGGATGTTCTTGAAAATCCTTTTTATACAGGAAAAAATGACATAATACTGTTATTTAAAAAAACCCAAACCAAAACAAAAAAAACCCCACCCCACCAAAAAACCAACCAAACACCAAAACTTACAAAAGTGCCTTCAGAAGTAGCCTATAGCTACAGCAATGTACAATACTACTTGGCATCTCTATTAGCCATGAAGATGTTGGGGAAAGTAAGATACAGGGAGCAACGAAAGCACATCATGTCCTTGACAGAGGCCTTTAAATACATTTCTTGTGCAACCATAAAAAGGAAAACTGTACCTTAAAACAAAAAAAAGCGCCCCCCCCAACTGATTGAGAAGTTTAAGATGCAAACAAAACAGTGTAAGGGTCTGTCTGCTTCTGTAGGGAATTACATACTTGATCAGACAAAGCAGATTTCCCAAAAACTCATTATAATCCATAATGTTAAAGAAATGAATGTCTGCTACTTTTTGAGAAGTAATAAAGCCTAGTATTTGGTATATCTATGAATGCTGATAAAGTTTTTATTTTAGTGTGCTATGCTACAGCCTTGAAAGTCCATGTCCATAGTGGTGAGAATGGAAAGAAAAGTGTGACCTAAGACTTTAAAGATCCCTTGCTGCATAAGGTATGGTGTGGAGCAGCCCTGCCTCTGCTCTATGGGGTGGAACTGGACACGTCCTGGGCAGAGAAGCCGCAGTGCCTGCTGGCACCCTTCTGGTGCCCTGGACCACCACTAGGCTGGTTAGACCCAGTAATTTTGATCAGTGTTTCCAGCCTTTCCAGTTCGATAGCAATGAGAATCACAACACAGTAGGAGGAAGGGAATGAAAAAGCAGAATTAGTGGTGAATTGTTGGGGGCTATTAAGCTCTAGAGGGGTTTCCAACAGTGTTGATCATCTGTGTGATGACAGAGATACAAAAAGATTTGGGCAATGTTTTTTTCTCTTGTATAGATTTGCTTCATGACAGTGGGAAACTGTCTGAAGTAATGTGGCTGAGTGCAGACTACTCAGCACGTCATCGTGGCAAATGTATTTTTAGCAATACTGACTAGGTGATGTTCTAATTAACGGCATTCAGACACCTGGCTAGAGACCAACCAGCTCCTCAAGTGTTAAATCCCTGCAAAGATCTCCATTAACTTTGAAGTTAAGAGTGACCTTCCTGGCTGTGGTAGCCAAGCTTTTAGCTTTCTGAGTAAACTGTAGAGTGGTGGTGTCAGTGTCCTTAGGCCAAAAATATTAGTCTATCTAGGGAACTAAAGTTCTTCGGGTTTTTTTGTTTGTTGGTTCGGTTTTTAATAAAAAAGAAAAGCTGCTATGATTCAGATGAATACATCACCTGGGTTAATTGCATTGCATGGAAATTTGCATGTTTACATACGTTTCTCTTCATTTGGGATTAATGGTAGAGTTACAGTCTTGTCAAGTGTACTTAGAGGTAAATATGTATTCACTAAAGCTTCTGCTTATATTGGAGATGTTATAAGGTTATTTATGCTAATGAATGAGATGTGTAAAATGTTACTGATTTGATATTGCCCTTTTCCTTCTATACATTAACTTCACCAAATCTAAAGCTGTTGAAATGTAGCCATCTCTGTAAAAAGAACCTGTTGCAGGCAGGAATCATCTTTTCCTGTGAATACCTTATCTGTAAAATTCGACGTTTCAAATTGGGTAATTATAGGTAATGATGGTAATGACCTTTGATTAAGATTGCATATTGTTTAATGAAATCTTACTAGCAGGCTTAGATCTTTATATAGAAATGTTTCTATATATATGTTTCAAAATCTAGAACTAATAGCAAAACGTTAAGGATCATTACAAAGTGGCTGTTAACAGAAGGCACAGGTACTTGCACCTGCCTGAAGATGCTACATTGTACTACCTCATTCTTGCAAGTCTCTTTTTACACATGATTTTTGGACTTGGAAGTACTTGGATTGACAGTCTCGGTGACTAAAGTTTCTCTTGAAACTCCTGCGATACTGGCAGGACAATGCAGGCTGCCACTGCCCACATCCTTATTAGCAGAGTATGGGAGGGAGGATAATCCAGTTTCTTTTTTCAGTAGAGTCCCTGACCTCCCTCCTGAGTTTCTGACAGACATCCTTGTTAGCAGTGGTGTTCTGGGGAGATCGTATTTCTCATTTTAGTTCCTAGTGTAGTGATATCAATCTCCATTCGTGTTGGCCACTGAAGACATTATGGACAAAGGCTTACAGCACTGCAGGTGTAAGCTGCAGTGGAGCAGGTGACCAGCAGGCAGAGGCTTCGTATCCCATTATCCAGGAGACTTTTTAAAATTTATGCACCTGTGATTTCAATTGCAGATTACCTTCATTAATATCCCCTGTATAAAGTAGTTTTAAAGTGCTGTCATATGAGCCAATTTGAGTAAATGAGTTATGTGCTAATGTATTAATCTGTTAAGAATCAGCATAAAGACTGATTTCTCTCTACCTTCTGATTACTACTAATCCCGTGTTTGCTGAATCCATGGTGTACTCTTGCTCTGTAGCTGTATGAACAAAAATGTGCCAAACAAGGAATATGTGTCTGCAGGTGGTATTGCTCAAACAGGCTTACTACGGGTGCTCCATTTCTCTCTCTGTGGTAAGCACTGTGTTACATGTGACGTGATTATTTAATGATACGCTACTGTTAGTTCATCCAGTTAATTTTATGACTTGATTTCTGTAGGCCTACTTAATGAATTTAATAGTAAGACTGATATTTATATCATGCTTTTCATCCAGGATCACTGAAATGCAGTCATCTTTGCTTTCAACTGCAACAGCTAGTAACAGCATGTAAGCAGATTAGTAAAAATACTGAACAGAAAAGGCATTGTTGCTCGAGAGATCTCAAAGCGCACTGTGAAGGTGGTTATTTATTTGCTTCCTTATCTGTAAACAGAAGTGACATGCAAAATGGGTAAATTGGCCACAAATAGTGTGTTGATAGTTGTGGTAGGAAAAGGATCTGAGACTCCTATCCTATTCACCTGATTCTTTTATAGCCTCAGGAAAGACTGTGAAGAGATTAACTGAAATCCTGGAAGAAACTTGATGTAGGCAGAATATTCTTATGCATATTATAGCATATAGGACAATGTATTGACAAATGTATTGTTATTAAATTGCTGTGGGACTTGTAAAGACCACTGTGATCAGGGCTGTAGCTTTCTTTAATCCAAAGGCAATGTTCAGATGAATAATGTTCTTGTTACATGGCATTTCTAAGACTTTTCTTTGATTTCTGATTGTGGAACAGTAGTATTTTCTGCTTTTAATAATATGCTGAAGAAATAAATCCATGTTCCTTCAAAAAGAAGAATTCAATAACTAAACACAATTGAATGCTGCAGTACTGCAGTAGTGCAGTGCTAGGCATAAATAAGTTGTAGACTTAGTGGCTAAGCGGTGGCAGCTATTATCATTATTGAGTGGGTCCTTTACTGTTTGTGGCTCTTCAGGACTTGGTTGGGTTGTGATCTTTGCTTGTTTCATCTTTTGCACCACTTAATCTTCCAAAGATGTTTTTCTGTCCTGGATGATTTCCTTTGACAGCAATGGCAGATATTTTTTTTTACATAGGCTCAGGAAGCAGAAGAGAAGAGGGAGGAGAGATGGGGATTTGAAGTCTTTCATCTACATTGAGCCATTGTGAATTTAGGATCTAGGGCAGAGTGTTAAAAAGAATTAATCATTAATGAGCCAATAAAGAGTATTAAAAGACAAATTGGCTGAACCTTCCTGGCCTTTTTCATTTCCTTTTATGGAAACAAAGTATAGAATGCCAGATGATAAATAGCTCCAGTCCAGCCATTCTTGCAGGATTAACATCGTAAAATCTCAAATAATAAAAGCGTCCACTTTTTAGTGTATTAACCAAATAAAAGCCTTTTCTATTGTGCCTGTTTTATGTACGCAGAAGCAGTCTTGAATAAACATCTGCCTTCAGAGCAGTCTGCTGTGCTAACTCCTGCTTTTTCTTCCTCTTCTCCTGCTGCGCTCCCCAAGAAATTGGTTAGTGGACAAGTATTTCCAGTAGCAGTTTCTGCCACAGTGGACAGGTACCTGTACCTTCAACTCTGCCTCTGCCAGAGTGGATTTAATTCTCTCTTTATCCCCACTGCAGCATATTTACCGGCACGCCTTGTCCCTCCTGCAGGGAAGGCTGCCCTCCAGCTCTGCCAAGGAGCTCTCAAGCTGTCTGTCCCTTGCCACTGCCGGTGCACCACTGTGCCACGTTCATACTACCACCACCCGAAGGGATTTTGGTGCAGGTGGCTGCCAAGTGCAGTGGTTGTTAGCATGGGAAAGCAGGAGGAGTTGCAGTAAGTATCCACCAGACAGAATTGAGCTGAGGAGTGTGGCCTTTCAAAGCAACCAAGCGTGATTTCTGCTGTTGGATCCTGCTCTCAGCAACAATTCAGATGCAATAGTGAATGGTACCCACTCCCATGATTATTAATGAGTTATGACTTCAGGTGTTAAAATTAGGAAAGAGAAATTAAATTGATTGTGCTGTTTAATCTCTAGTGAATCCATCATGATGTTTCAGTGGAAATCAAAGGACTGAATGCATTGCATCTTTATTTGAAAGTTTCACTTTTGATATTGATAGAATTTTAAATGCCATTCCTGCCAATGCACAAAGCTGGATCAACATGCTTAAATGTCTAGTCCTATGAATTAACTGTTGAGTTTTCTGGATTAAAATGGTGTAGAACTTGCAGTTAAAAGGAGAAGTGGGTCCAGTGCCTGAACTGAATGTGAAAAGTATTTGAACCATGTGAAGGCTGTCATGGTAATCAGAATATTTGGGTTGGGTTTAACACTTGAGTTGCTTAGCCAGGTTATGAAAATATTTCTGGTTTCTTTACTCCTTCCTGTCTGGAAAGAGAGCCTGATGGATGTATTCCCTTTGCAGAGGGCTATAGGATTTTGCCAATAGGGAGGTCCATTGGCAACTCTGTAAAAGCTGGAGAGCTGTGTATGACCTGTGGCAACACAAAGTTGCTACCAGTGATCTTTGCCTGTGGCATACAGAAGCAGCTTGTGGAGCTCACGTGTTCCAGGCTGCAGTCATAGGCAGGTAAAACTTTAAATGTGACAAACATGAATTCTCTGTGGGTCATTCAGGCGTCATGAACGTGGGAGGTTCATAAATACCCATCTCAAAACATCATTTGACTGAAAGAATAAGTTTGAATTCATGCTGGTTTGCTTTGTACCTAGCAAAACTGTGGGGAAAAACATAACACAGGTTGTAGCTGTCTTCCTCCTCCTCCTTCTCCCAGCCCACCTGAGCTCCAGCAGAATTCTCAGGGAGAGTCAGGTGCATTTCCCCCTCTCTCAGAGTCAGAAAAGACAAAATAGCTCTTTTCCTCCCTTATACCCTAGAAATTTTCCATCATTATCTGCAAGAATCTGAATGCTGTTGCTTTCCACTTAGGAACAGGACGATCCTAACATTGTAATAAATTAGTGCCTCTGTGACATGGGTAGCAGTTGGTGAATTAGGAATGTTTTGCATTTGGCCGTTTTGCTTTTCTGCTTGTCTTTGGGTAGGTAGGTGTCTACTTCATGGTCCTTAAAGCAATTTGATGGGTCCTGTTAATAGCCATGTTCTAGAGCTCAGCTAATTTAGTCAGCAGATACTTGTGATAAATTAGCGTCTCTGCGACATATCATGTGCCCTTCCACCAAAGGGCACTTTGTTTCCTTTGCAGTTTATTGGGAGCACAGAGGACTGCTCTAGCACGGGCTCAGTTGATTACGCTCGTGGAAGACACGTGCCTCCAAGGTGAATGGCTGCAGAGGTAGTGTCTGGTGTTCTCTGAGACTGAACTTGCTCAGGTGAAGAACCAATTTGAAAAGCTGAAAAGGGTTCAGTAAAACACTCACCGGTTTGCAGTGATGCGTTTCAGAGTGAATCAGCAAATCCTGATGTTCTTCCGAGTTCTGAGTGTTCTTATCAAAGGTTTAGGAAGTATGTTTAAGTGCAAATAGGATCAAGCTTTTATGGTAGGATTTGATCTTTTGCTCTCTGAGGGTGCATGTGCCACAAAGGATAGAGATGTGGCTATGGGAATAAGTGGAAACTAAAATGCACTTCTGAACCATGTTCAATAATCTTGTTGAAAGAAAGGCAGAAGATGTAGGCCTGCAATTTGAAATCACTTTTGCTGTTACATTTCAAATGTATGTTAATCCCTCCCTGTGCAGCTATTCACCCATCCAAATGATAAACTGAGCTCACAGCTTTCACGATGATGGTGATAACGCCAACATATAAAGGAAAGAATGAACAATTGTGATGGCAGAGACTGTGTTGGTTTCTCTTATATTACTGCTTATTACTTGTGGGACTTATGCAAAATGTAGTGATCAAGCATCACTAACTGATAATCGAATACATGCTTCAAATCTTCGTGTTTCAGTCTTATGGCCTCTTGGGGTGAGGGGGTGGACTATGTGTTTATCTGTATGTAACATGTCTTTGGTGCTGTTCTATCTGGTATTTTTAAAAAAAAAAAAAGCGAACTTGTTCTCATATATCCCAAAAGAGTGGAAAGCATTTTGAAGTGATGCTGTAGTGTAAATCAGAGGCTGAAAAAAGATGCTATGCTCACAGTTGTGACTGTTACAGGGAAGCATTACTTGGGATTTATGCAGTGTGTCTGGAAAACCATGAGACTGGAGTGCTTGAGGGAGGCTTTGGTGTGAATAGCAGCTTCATGTCAATAATGAAAGTTGTAGGCATGTGCCACACCATCAAACACAGTGTCACCTCTGTTCTGGTTTTGAAACCACCCATGAAACTGCTGTTTCACGGAGGCTCTTAGGTGAGTTATCTAATTGCCATTTGTTTGCTTGGAGATGACGCTGTGTTACTGCTGTATGAGGAAGACACAAGCATTTTGTGTTAGGAAGTGGGAAAGCTCCTGCTGAAGTGATGGGAACGTTGCCTCAGCAGAATGGCCGTGTAAGCTGAGGAGTGTGGTATCCCCATGCCTACTTTACTTCCCTACGTTTTTCTCCTGAATTTTCTTGATACGAGGAGTTTCCAAGAAGGTACTATGGTCTATTGTGTTCTTTCCTGCTAGTTTCATAACAGCTCTGCAATTAAAGTTAATCAACAGATGCATACAATAGACCTTCCACTAATTCTATTTAATCATGAGGAAAACGTTTCTACAGCCTGGCCACATGCAGTACTCATAAATTAGCTCAGAACAGTATTTCTAACATATCACCCCCCTTCATCTTCACAGGGGAATTTTCTGCAAAGCTATTAGTGACTTAAAGGAACCCATTTGGCTTAGAAAAGATATAGTTTTCAAACCTTTAATTTCCGTGTTCTTTACACTGGGAGACTGCAGAGGCAGACTGCTAATACGCTGAGAGTCCACATTTGTGAATTAGGTTTGTGTTCTTTTTGTCTAAAGAAAGCAGAGGAAAAGGAAAGCATTTATACGTACCATTGTGTATTTCATCTGCTTCACAAATTTATTTACCTGAACGTGAGAATTGCTGATTCAAACCACTTCTTTGGTTTTGAGACTGTGGTGTGTACTTGGAGCACGGTTAATGCTGTGTACCTCCGGGTGCAGCATGACTTGTGGAGCGCTATCTGATGAAGGTCTTCTCAGCACCCTTGTGGCTATTGTAACATGATTAACTTGTATTTAATTTAAAAGAGAAAATAGCAAGGGGTTTGGAGGTCGATGCATCTGGTTCTCCAAGTTCTTCCCAGGAGATAAAGCCAAGATAAAACTAACGGGACGGAGGCTTGAACGCCAGGAGCAGCAGTGCTCTGCAATGTGACTTTTCCTGACTTTTGCAAGCTGTATGAAGCATGGACTATTTTCATCGAGCCCTTTTCTACAAGGTTCACTCCTTACTTGTATGTAGATTGGGTTTCATTACTTTGTGCTAGCCACATCTTCCACAGGCTGTGCAAAACCTGAAGCACACACCAAAAGATTGAGAGTCCATTTAAACCTGTGGTCTGCTTGGCACCTTCCTCACACAGAGACAATACCTAAAAATGTGTGGTGAAGGATGGCAGTGAGTGGCTTCGGGAGCTACCTGTCTGAAGTATTACAAATGTGTGTTTTGTGTTAGGTTGTGGAAAGCACAGCAGTTTGTAAGGGGTTAACAGGCTCCTGTGTTTGGTAGTTTGGGGAACAGTGCAAGTAGAAAGGAAAGCTGAGTAAAGGTAAGCTAAGGAGAAAGGTGAGTCTCTTGCCTTTTGGCTGGCTGATGCTGGAAATGTCTATAGAGATTACAGTTGAATGGTTTTCCAGAGATTTGCTTTTGTTTTGTAACCATTTTGTGGATAATGCAGCAAGCTCTGAGGAAATGAGCTCGATGCGGACTGACGCTGGGAGCTTTGTTTGCCTCCTTGACTGGCAGAGCTGCCTGCCCATGTTACATACGGGCACCGCTCTGTCACCTCGTCTGCCTGGACCCGGGCATTATCTCTCACAGAAAAATTATACAGCAAAACATGACACTTCTTCATGCCTAAATGGCAAAAAGATAATTTCTATATGGTGAGCCTGGCCAAAGGAGGAGATCGGCTTAAGGTTTTTTTTCCTCCTCTGTTACACTTGTGTTATTGTGGATGGAGTCTGCATTGTGTAAGCTCTCAGCTGAGAAAAGATTTGGCATCATGTGAGTCAAGTGCCTTTTGTTCAAAGGATTGCAGTTTGCATACTCAACGAAAAGAATCTTTCTTCTATTTGGACAAGATCAGTGAAAACTTCTTGAATTGCCTTCTTCTCAGCCTTTTAAAAATGGTTTTTAAAAAAGCTTGTCAAGCTACGAAGGGAAAAAAACAGCAGGTAGAGCATGCGACAAAATATAAAGAAGTAAAAAATAACTTCAAAAGCTGTGTGTGAAATTTTCAGTCTTTGAGCATCTTTTTCATTATTTATGTGACAGGAAGTCTTCCCCTTCCCTCCCCCCTCCCCCCCCACTGGATCTGTGGGGAAAAAAGATGAAAACTTGGTTCTGACGAGTAAATTTTTAATTATGGTCCTTTTTGAACTCTGCGTAACAGATAGCAAAATAAAACTAAGAAAATAATAAAATAGAGGATTTTTTTCTACCTGTTTTGGTTGGAAGATGTATGGGTAGAATTTACTGTTTCTGGCGACACATAAGAAATTTCAAGACACACGTTCAAGAAATTTCTGTAGAACTCTTAAAGCAAATATTGTGCACTAGTAAGGTTTGCAATGAACCGAGATAATTTTTGGGTCTATCAGTCAAAAGCCTTTTCCATATAACTGCTTCTAGGGACTCCAGTGAGTCTACAAATAAGAGTAACTCTGTGATTAACCTCTTACCTGGAATTTACTTTCTCATGTTTACCACAACAGCTGATTGTCAGGTACAAGTCCACAGCAGTCTGGTGCTAATACTGCAGGCTGGTTTGAGAAATCACTCTTCTATCATGCGCTGGGGAAAGCGATCATCTGCATGGAGCCAGGAGCACTAACAAGCCAGGGAGGATAGCTGAGCTGAATGAATTTAGAATTTCCATCAGGTGGAAAATTCTGGCATTTCAGCTGTTTTTTTTTTTTTATCCTAAATGAAGAACTAAGGTTTGGAAGGAAAAGACTAGACCTTGAGGTCTAGGTTGATGCAGCTATCGAGCAGTGCCTACTTCAGAAAGGTCACATAGCATCTGTTTCTCTTGCTCCTTGGGTTGGTAATGTACCCGAGCCTTCCCATCACCCAAAAGCAAGCAGAGGACACAACTATAAGTAGGATGAAATTCCTTTCTGTAGAAAACAAAGTTCTGAGGCTATTCTGACATTTATAATGATTAATTTAGCTATTTAAAAAAAAAATTAAAAAGAAATCTCAACAGTTCTGAAATGGAAGTGTTTTGTTTCAGTACATGGGATGTGCAGAAATATTCTTACATATCAGTTTGATATTAAAATGTTTCCTACTGTGGCGTATTTGTTTCTTTGCTGCAGTTCAGGAAATTAAGCCATGCCCAGAGGAGGGGCTTGGAGTTATAAGGCTCCTACGTGATTTCTGTAATGCTCTGAATTGGGGTAAATCCATATGATTTGGTCAGAGGAAAAGGTATGTGCACTGTGACAGCTGAAGTGCCTGGAACAAGTGAAATAATGGTGGCTTGAACTTGTTGCCATTCAGTAATACATTGATAGCAGTAAGAAAGCAATGCAATACAGTGTGAACTGATTCGACCCAAAATGTCTTAGGGCTGTCAAAAAGTATCCTGATGTAGCAGGAAATAATTCACTTAACTCCCTTCCCTGAACAGTAAAATTTGAGGAAATTTTCCTAGCTAAAAAGTTAGAATTTTGTTTTCTTTCAGAAAAGTCATGGGTATCCCCCCCCCGCCCCCCTTTATTTGACAAGACCTGCAGATTCTAGTGTGGACATACTTAAAATTTCTCTCCCATTTCTAGAAATTGTCTTCTGGTCATGCCTTCTGCTCTGATTCCTGACGGACATGTTACCTTTGAGTAACTGGCATGTGGTGTAACGTGGAGCAGCCCTAAGAATACAAGGAAAAGAAACACTTTTGTTTCCTTGTTCTGCTTATATTGGGGTTAACGGAGCTTGAGGACTGTGTTTGAATTTTTATTTATGCAGCTCTCTGAATGAAATACTTGAAATGTCCTGCTGCCAGGCATCACACTGTATTATATATGTGTTGCTACTGAGATGATCAGTTGCTTCTGATCAGGCTACTAAATGTTGCCTGATCATTAATTGTCATTGCATCTGCTGGACAGACATGCACAGAAATAAAAGTGATCATGTGTGGATTTTTTTTTTTAAGAAATTCTCTCAAGTTTACTAATTATTCCTTCTGCTTCTTTATACTCTTACATTTCTTGCATCTTCTTTTATGATTGAAAAATTAATTCCAACATTTAAGTGCAATGCAAAAACTCCTTGAACAGAATGAGGGTGGGAGTATACGTGCAAGTATACTTGAACAGTGTACTAGTATACAAGTCACAGATGTGACTTGTCTGATGATGCAAAGTAGTGGTAAGCAAAACAGCATTTTTGTTTTGTAAGCTACACATTCCGTCACTGGCTGAGTCGTCTGTGCCTTACAGTCAGATATGCCAACTTCTTCCTAAAATACTCAAAATGGAAGATAAGCTCTAAAGAGATGGATTAAAATTCTGTTCTCCTTGTTTTGGTTCCAAAGGGTATCATTGCTCATCCTGTCCTTTTCTATTTTGCCAGGCATCAGATAGTTCAAAATATTATTTTAATTCATTTCAGTTTTGCTGTTGTACTTTTGATGCTTCCTGAGTAATATAGTATTTGACAGGGCTTGAAGTGAAACTTTATTCTATAAATAACCTTCCAGTTTTAATGAAGTGAAGGACAAACTCTACAGGCGATTATGCTGAAAAGTTTTGCCTTGTCCCCTACCCTTCCGTCAACCCATGAACGTACAGTTGAACCATCCTTGCTCTGCAAAACGGATATCAAGGCAGCTTCAGGAGATGAAAAGAAATTGTGTGATGAGCTTCACTTCCACCCTTGGCTGTGTATTTCCTTGTCAATCATTTAGGACCCAATCCCACAAATCTGCTGTGACATGAACAGTTACCTCAAGAGTAAGGGAGCTTCCACTGAGAGGGAGAATTGTTCACAGGTGTGAAAATTTGCTAAGGTGAGTCTTTATTTGCTTGTTATTTCCTATCCTCGTGACGCACAAAGTAGCTATGTTTTCATAAGAGGAAAATGCAAGGGTCCTGTTGTCAGTGATCTTTCAAAGAACGTAAGTACAATTGTGCTCAGCCTGTGGAAGTTTGCCATGCTACCTACCAGGAGTAAGTATTTGTTGGATTTTTTTAATGTATTCTCAGTAGGCCTCATTTTGCGTTCGCTTACATTCGTATGTAGCCCCTGAGGTCTTCACCAAGGGTGTAGATTTGCCATTTCCACCCTGGGTTTGCACAGCTGGCAAGGCAGTGGGGAACCAGCTGGCCATGGCTTTGGTTTTGTCCTTGCTGTGTGTTCTTGATCTGGTCAATCCCAGTTCCCTCCTGGCGCACCATCTTCTGCCCCCTTCACTCCCTGCAGCTTGATTCTTGTTTCCTTCCTGAATCCAAAACATGCTTTTCCTCATTCTTCAGCACGTCCATCTTTAGCTGCTCCCTTACCTTTATGAAGCCATTGCCACTTTGTGTTATTTATTGCTTGTTTGCTAGACAGCTGGAGTCATGCTGAACTGTGAAATGATTTCTCCTTTCTTACAGTCACAGTCTGTAATGTGTCACGTCTTTGAGATGGTTTCATGCTCTAGATCAGGGGATTTTTAATATTGTGCTCCTGTCTGGAGTTTTGCTGGGAATAAATCTCAAATTCTCAGTGAACGTCATCTGCCAAAACAACCTTAGCTTGGGGCATGAGGAAGTTGTGTTTGAAACAGTGTTAATTATGGTATACCAAGTACAATGTGGGTCACAGTGTATATAAACTCTATCTGGCCAACTTTTTTTTACTGCTGTCGTTTCCTATAATATGATAGATGCTGGAGCACTGCAGCCACCTACATTTCCAGCAGACCCGGTGTGCAGCAGCTGCCCCTTGTAGGGCAAGCAAAGGGTGGAATATGAGATTGTAGCATGCGTTTGTATCAGTCAGCAACAAGGGCAGCACAGGGTCTACCACATCATGCCCTGGGCAAAGAAGCCATTTGGAAAAGTTGTGTGTAAGGACTAACACATTATTCATTTCCTCAGTCTAGTTAGTCCATGAAAAATCACTATGACTGATAGTATTCCCAAATGTGAAAGAACCTGAACAGGAAGGAAAATACTTCCTTTAACATAATAAAACAGAAAACCCTGAGGTTATTTAAAACAACTGGGCAGCTAAAAGGCAGAGCAAAGATACAGAAAAATCCAGAACACACAGCTCTTCCCAGACCTACAGGGCAATGGGTTTTGCTGTCATGCTCTTTATTTAACCTGTGTAAAGAATTATGAAAGAAATCAGTAAAGACGCTACTGACACCCCTTGGCTGCTTTTTGGTCTTTTACCCAGGATGGGAGGGCACAAAGTGTTACTGAGGCATTGAGGAGACTGGTTAATTGGCTCATGTGGAGCCTGGAGTCTGCTAGCTCTTGGGGCAGCTCTAGGTAAGCCTTCTGCTGCCTGCTTGGGGTGTCTGGAGGTCACTGGAATACAACTGAGTGATGAATAAGATGTTATAAGGTGAGGGGACAACCAAAAGGACCACGACTGTTTCCTGTAGCCTGCTGTGCTGGTTTTTTAGTTGCAAAGTTGGTGTCCCATTGGAGTTCAGGAGCTCCATAACCTCAGGATTGCTTTCCTCCGCATGCAGAAAGGCTGGATGCTATTTCTGCCTGAGTGGAGCTTTGTCTTCTGTGGTTTTGGCTGCTGTGAAGCCATCTGGAGTTGTCAGGTTGCACACACTTGCTTGCCAAGCCATGTTTCATGAAGAGACCAGGTAACACCTGCGAACCATTCTCTGTACAAACTATCATGTGTTTTGCAGGTGGCACTTGAAGTGTTGATGTTCGCCTGCAATGGGCTAAACGGTTTGTGTGGTGCCTGCCCCAGGCGCTTGACTTTCCAGGTTACACAACAGCATACGCTGACTTTCAGATCCTCTGGGCTTGGCACCTTGGACTCTTTGGGAGGAGACTGGCAGCTGGAGCTCCTTAACAAATTGTCCCAAAGAAATTAATTCCAAATCTGGCAGGGTTTGCTGGAGACCAGAGATCTTGTACTGTAGGAAGAAATGAGAAGCTACCTTATTCTCTCAATTTGTAATTTAAGGATGACACTGCGGTTTTAAGTGGATAAAGGATTGCTGAGACTGCATGTGGTAGTGATGGGGGTGTGTGCACATGTGGGTGAGTGTTTTGAGTGATCTCTGTTTCATTTCTTAGCTATTTTTATACTTCTAGGCATATAGCATAACTGATGTGCGTTTGGATGGGCCAAAGGAGAAGAGCAATAGAAAACCGCAGGATTTAGCATACATATTACAGTATGGCGTAAGAAAGTAACAAAACGATGCTTCAATTTCTGTAGTAATAGAAAATTTACCTTGTGTTTTAGTACAATATAGGAGGCTTTATGAGTCTTCTGAGAGAGCAGAGCCTTTCTACTAAAGGTAGAATAATGGAAACTTCATGGAGTAAAAATTTTATACTACCAGTATACACCTAAGGAATAATGGCTGGGAAAATAACTGTTAGAGGATGTGAAAAAAAATCTTAGCTCTAGCATTTCGATAGTAATTTGAATCAGTCTCTCAGATGATCTCATGGAACACTGTCTTGTGTGTATGTTCACACATTCTTAGTGGGAGTTGAAATAACTGGTTTTGCTTTCTAAATTTTCATAATACTCTGCTTATCAAATAGCATACAGTTTGACTTGTGTTTCTTAACTGGTTGTACACAAAAGATAGCCTCTAGGCTTGATCTTGTAAAGACTGCAGACTTGAGAGTAAAAGTAAGATCATACAGAGAATTTGAGTTATTTTCATTGACAACTGTTCTGGTCATCAGTTGATCCATTGTGCATGTCCTGCTCTCATCATGAAGAACTGTGTGTTACATGTGTCATATTGGCCACATTTTGATCTCATCCTTGGTTTGAGGGAGAAGGTACTGCCCTAGAAAGTGGGAGATGTTGGGGAATAGAAACCTGATCGCCTGCTCTTTGCTGTCACATAAAAAAATAGAAATCTTTGAAATGTTGCTGTTGACTTCCTGTGTTTTCAAGTCAATATGCCTGTCTGATGTGGTTTATAGTGAATCAAAGCTATCCATGTCTCTGAATACGTTGTCTCGATTGAGCTCCTCAGAGGACTTCAATGCAGAGGCTTCAAACTGCTTTAGTTTTGAAGGTGCACACCGGCGTGCTCACATTGCCCAGCAGCATGTTGGGGCTATAGCACAGCTTAGGTGTTTTGAATTTCATGCAGAATATGCTTCTAAACGTCCAAGTGCTTGCTTGAGATCTTGCCCCTATGTTTGCAGTCTGTATAGGGTGGCTACAAACAATTATATTGAACAACTACTGTTGTTCAAATGCAGTCAGCCTAGTAATTTCTCTTAGGAAAAAAAATGAAGTATTTTAATTATATTTAATATTAGTCCTGCATAGACACAAATGCCAGCATGATTTATTTCGTTTAGCAGTATATTCCTCTCAACTGAATTATGTGTAATTGTGTAGACATGGTCACTTTAAATATTTTATGGGCTTGTATAATGTAAGACAGAGTGCAGCCTGTAGGGCCAGCAAGAAATATTGCTGTATAACTTTTATTTAATTTTATTTCAGCAGTTTAATAATTCATTTTAACTGGATTTGAACATCAGAACGAGCTCATGGCTAGAGTGTAACCTGATGCTGTAGTTCTTGAATAGACAAGTCAGATGAGTGAAGAGTCTCGAATAGCCAGCAGAGGTGAGCTACGCATGCATTCATGTTGTTGTCTGATAAGAAATATCCGACCTGTTTGCTGCTTCAGAGGCAAAGCGTGTTAAAGGTTTGAGCTGGCTAGAAGCTTTCTGACAAGGTAGGGTTATGTCTTGTGGAAAATATAGACTTGCCAAAATGAAAAGCGTTTTAATGAAATAGGAAGGGTTCCTTTGGAGACTTGTCTTGTTTGCTGCTATTTTACCTGTAGTCAGGATTTTGTTCCTAGAAGTCCTGGGGTGGAGGGAGAAAACCAAACAATTGCATCACCTTCTCAGGCAGTATGGTACCGTGGTCCCAGTCATGGCCTCCATGAATCTTTCAGAGATGGAACCTAGCAGTTGAGTGTGTGCTGTTGTCACCCTTGGCATCCCTGGATGTCATAGGATGGCTTTCCACCAGCTGGGGCAATTTTGGACCTTGCTGAATTTGGACAGGATAAAACCTTACAAACTTTCTATCTTATTTTTGAAAGGAGGCAGGAGGCACCAGCAACATGGTCATCTGCTTCCTGTTCCTGCTTATCATGACAAAATGTCATAGATTCCTAGAATGGTTTGGGTTGGAAGGGACCTTAAAGGTCATCTAGTTCTAAGCCCCCCTGCCATGGGCAGGGACACCTTCCACTAGACCAGCTTGCTCAAAGCCCCATCCAATCTGGCCTTGAACACTTCCAGGGAGGGGGCATCCACAACCTCTCTGGGCAACCTGTTCCAGTGCCTCACCACCCTCACAGTAAAGAACTTCTTCCTTACATCTAATCTAAATCTACCCTCTTTCAGTTTAAAGCCATTACCCCTTGCCCTATCACTACATGCCCTTGTAAAAAGTCCCTCTCCGGCTTTCCTGTAGGCCCCCTTTAGGTACTGGAAGGCCGCTATAAGGTTTCCCCAGAGCCTTCTCTTCTCCAGGCTGAACAACCCCAACTCTTTCAGTCTGTCTTCATAGGAGAGGTGCTCCAGCCCTCTGATCATCTTTGTGGCCCTCCTCTGGATTCGCTCGAGCAGGTCCATGTCCTCCTTATGTTGGGGGCCCCAGAGCTGAACGCAGTACTCCAGGTGGGGTCTCATGAGAGTGGAGTAGAGGGGGAGAATCACCTCCCTCGACCTGCTGGTTACACTTCTTTTGATGCAGCCCAGGATGTGATTGGCTTTCTGGGCTGTGAGTGCACATTGCCGGGTCATGTTGAGCTTCTCGTCGACCAGCACCCCCAAGTCCTTCTCTGCAGGGCTGCTCTCAATCTGCTCATCGCCCAGCCTGTATTTGTGCTTGGGATTGCCCCAACCCATGTGCAGGACCTTGCACGTGGCCTTGTTGAACTTCATGTGGTTCAAACTCAATCCCACTGTCCATGTTGCTGACAAAGATGTTAAACAGCGCTGGTCCCAATACCAACCCCTGAGGAACACCACTCGCCAGTGCTCTCCTCTTGGACATCGAGCCATTGACCGCAAGTCTTTTGAGTGCGACCATCCAGCCAATTCCTTATCCACCGAGTGGTCCATCTGTCAAATCCATGTTTCTCCAATTTAGAGACAAGGAAGTCGTGTGGGACAATGTCAAATGCTTTGCACAAGTCTGGGTAAATGACGTCAGTTGCTTACTATATGTGAAGTTCTCTCTTATGGGCAAAGCTGTTGTTTTGCAATGGACACTGGATGCAGCCGAGCCCAATGGGTGTTAGTGTAAATAGTTAAATGCTTAGTGTAAAAAGGGAGGAATTGTTCTGTATGTGCTGACAGTTGTGTTTTAGACCGTCTATTGTAATCAGTAATTCTTAATTGGCTGTGGGGCTGGATTCAGTGAAGTGCTGAATACTTTTGCAATGCAAAGTGCATTAAGGATGCTCAGCACCTTTGCAGGCTGCTGATTTCTATTGCAGTAAGTGACCCATAGCTCACCTGATTTTCATAGTCATTTGCCTTGTAACAAAAAAAAAAAAAAAGAAATGTTTACCATCTTTATCAAGAGAGAATATTTGTATTTATTTGCAGGATGAGTATCATTTAAGTCAGATGTCATCCTTTTCAGGTTTTGTCACTGGTCATGTCATAGATGGATTTGAATATTACTTATTTCAGTGAGATAAGTAACAACACAGCCAGCTTTAAATGCAGCGTCCACAACTGCTTCTCACTTTTGGCTAATACAGTACAAAATCTGTCACTAACATGCTTTTTGTCTGGAATCGTCCACCTGAGGATGTCTGATCTCTTCTGATTTTATCTGCTTTAAAATGTTTAGTTGCTCAGGTAAATGGCTAGAACTGAAAGTATAAAGCACCGTGTAAATAAAACAGTTGTCCATCCAAGGAGCCTCTGCAGGAACAGTGTAAATAGATTACAGTAAGGGCTATTGGGAAGCTCATCCATATCTCCACTTAAGCTCTTTTTTTTTTCTTTTTTTTTTTTCTTTCAGGGTCACGTGTAACATAGTAGCCTTTTGAGGCTGATGCAGAACAAGAGTATCTCATCTAATATCTGCTCTGTTAATAAAAACATGTTATTGTGGATGATCAGGACATAATGGAATAGATCCAAGGCTTTGCATCTTGCTTTGATAAAGCAAGAGATGATCAAAACCTCCATGTTTTCAAACAAATTAAATACTTTACAGCCTACTTGAGTTCAAAAATTTGTACTCGCAGGTCTTTTGGTTATTTGTGAAGTCTTTCCTAGAGGGGTAAAATTGATCATAATTTGATACAATGCAGCCTAATACTTTTTGCTTTACTTGGAGTAAATGTCTAGATTTTGTATCAGTTGCTTTCATTTCTCTGAGATCATCAAAACTGCCTCTCAAGAACTGAGATGCAATAGCTCCAAACAGAGGAAGTGTAATTAGAGAAAGGCAGGGAGATAAATGTGCAGAAACGAGCATGAGCTCCTGCAGATCAGGTTCCCCGCTTCTGAGCATGCTGTATCAGAGCAGCCTTTGCTTCCCGTGACTCTGCATCCCCATATGCTTCAGCCTTGGTGCCCAAGAGTCCAGGTGGAGAACATCCCTGTGGGGAGGCGCTTTTATCTTCCTCTAGCAGTGTCCCTGGTGGGACCTCCTCTTCTGGAGACCTGGGTCTCCATCCTGGCAGGGAGAGGGTGGTAACCATCTCCCAGTCCTTTAGCTTTCTACCTAATACTTGCCAAGAGACATCTTGTGTCTTCAGTACAGTCTAGCAGGTGTCCCTTCACCCTCCCCTTCCTCCTGTCCCATCTTTGCAGGCACCGTTAAGCCATTTTACCTCTGCATCTTGCTTTGGTCTACCTGCAATGCAGCAGTGCTGCTCGTGTGTTTGTATGGCCATGTATGAATGGTAGAGAGTGTTTTCTTTTCCAGTAAATTGAACTCCCCTTCTCCTCATACCAGCTGCCAAAAGATGACAGCTACTGGGGAGACTTAAAATCCAAAAAGCTACTGATATGTTTATAGATGTAGACCCTTTGGATTAGAGTCAAACAAATCGTTGACATTTTGGTTTGTGGACTGATGAGAAAGATTGGAGGGAAAGAAGGCCGATAGGGGAACTGGATAGATACGAGTGTTTTTTGGGCAGTTTCCAACTAAGAAACAGTAATTTTAAGAAGTTATGAAGGGTTAAACAAAATGTTTTGCACGGCTGAAATTTTTTTTTTATTTTATTTTGGGGCTGATTTTTAAACAAATTAGATAAACCTCAGAATTGTTGCCATTTCAAATCAAAAGTCAATGAAAATCTCAAATCTAAATTGTGAATATTTTTGGTTAATTTTAATAGGTATTTCTCACTGAAAAAGTTTGTCTGAAAAATATCACCTACTACTTATGATGCCAGACAGCATATTTTATAAGACATTTGTGTTTTGACAAAGCAAGCTCTGTCATACAATTTGGTTTCGCATATTTTTATACCAACACTTAAATGTTGGGCTTGAACTACTCAGCTGTAAGGAAATATATTTATAATCTCCTTACAGTCACATATTCTTGCATGCTGAAAGAGTTGGTTAGAGTAATTTGTAACTCTTCCAGACAATTTTAAGGAATACATGTTTTAGAAGAAAAAAGGAACTGCAAACAGGAGATCAGAAAGCAGCTTTTCATCTGATCATACAAAAGGCAACTGCAGAGCTTCCAGCGAAGCTTGCCAGTGACTGAATGTTGCTGTTGGAAGGATCCCACACTTGGATTTGAACACATTGGCCAACCATGTTGTATAGGTGGCCAAAAGAATGAATTCTACTTTTAGAGAAAACACCTGTCCCTGCTGCCTCCGGTCCTGTGCTGCGGATTCCTCTTGGCAGCAGAAAGGGATAGAACAAGTGTGCTCTATTTTGAAAAGTATTTTTGGCACTGCAATAGTCTATTCTTACCTTCCAGATGTACCTCTTAAAATATTTTTTTCTTACAGTCTCTCCGTGAAGTCTGTGCATGCATCTCCCATGTGACTTCCAATATTTTCATCCTTGGACCAAATTCTGGCCGAGGGCAGAGGGAGTTTTGCTAGAGCAATGTTTGGGCGACGGAGTTGCTGAGAGAAGCACCGGTTTTACTTGGAAGCAATATCTGCTGTAGGTTAGGTAAGGTAGAAACATCGTATGGGGGCTGTATTCTTGCATGAGATTGCATTGCTGTGCTTTTACATTCAGCTCTTGAAAACTGGGAAACGTCACGCATGCATTGAAATTCATGTTGCACTGAGAGTGCTAGTTGAGACCTGGACAGACAACTTGGCTCCTGAGCGGGCAGGGTTTTGTGCTGAAACTTCTCCTTTTTGAAATAGGATTTAGAAAGCTGTATGCGTTTATTTCTGTAGAACACTCTTCTATAGGAGAGTGAGTCGTTTGAACCATGCTGTTTGTTTATGATACAGTAAGTAACTGGCAAGTTTTGTGATTGTTTGAGCTGGACTCTTTTAATAACCATGTTTCTGATAGAAATATTCAATGTTTCAGAAGAAAACTGTCAAGAAGCTTGTTTTAAATCCTTTGTTTGAGCAAATGTTTGTGACAGTCACCTTACCTCCAAGATTCACAGAACATAAATATGAATGCAGCCAAAGCAAATTAAATTATTTATTTGAGTAAATATTCATAGGAAAATGAGCCGATATATTTGCATGGGGCTAAAACTTTCTTCATCACAGAGGTTGACCGAAGAAGTTAAGAGTCTAGCTGGAGCTGTCAAGGAAAGACATAGGGCAAATGAGTTTGCTTACTTCGTTCTTTCTTTTCCAAGCCTAAAGTTAACATCTTAAATATCTTCCCTTTGCGAATGAGTGCTAGGAGGAATGTAATTACCTAAGTGATAAGAATGTCGATTAATGCTGCCTAGGCTGTTGATAACACCTATTTTAAAAGGTGAAAGCTTTTCTATGTCTATGCTCCTGTGTATTATAATGGAACATGTAGTCAAGAATTCGGCATTTTCCTCATGACTCCTGGTGTGTTGAGTCATCACACAAGCCTCTATTTGCTCTTCGTTATTCATTTATTTCATTACCTTATTTAAAATGGCTTGGAAGAAAGGATATGAAAAGCCTCTAGCTTTTTTATTCAGTATGTTCTTTTTTCCCTAAAAAAAAAAAAAATTTTTCTATTTACAAAGCACTGAGCATCCGCACAGTGCCAGAGCTGAGCTGGAAATAGAACAGTGACTTCACCAGCTAGTTTTATAATGGATAAACTGCAGTTAGCATATATTTTGCAATGCATGTAGTTGATAAAGAAGTGTGTGTTCACACTTTGCAATGACTGAAACTTCATAATTACTTCAACGCAAAAAATGAGCCAGTATTTAGATGTGGAGTCAATTCTTTGTTGCTTTCTTCCTGGAAGTCTCAAGGCCATAAGAATTTAACAATCTGTGAATAAATAACTGCTATTTAGCTCATCAGAGATGGTGTTGCAATTCTTATTGCCTCTGAACTTGCTTAAAGCTTCTAGATTTAATAGGAAAACTGCAATTGCAACTACATAATTGTCTGGATAACTATTATTGCTTGTAATAACATTACTCACAGTTTAATACTCACAGTATAATAGAGTATACTTGATTTTGGGGCAGAGCAGTGACATATAAAAGCACCCTCTTCAGTTAAATTCTAGGAGACAGCAAATTTTTAGAAGGTTGGAGAGAGCTATTACATAAGGACAAATATTTACCTAATGTAATCAAACTCCTCTTTAAAGCAGAACAATAGTGGGAGTGCAGTTACTATGGTTCTGTGTAATTTTGTGCTATATTTGGCAAAATTTGGCAGGGCTAAAGCCACAGCTGATCATCTGATTTTTCAAAGGGAAGAGAAGAATATGGCAGGTTTGCATTCCCGATCTGTCCTCAAGATGATGGCACAGGCTCCCTTGCTAACCCTGAGCAAGGAGAAATAATCCCAAGACATATTTATCAAAAAGCACCTTGCAGCACTGCAGAGCTGTGACGGCAAGTGTGATTTTGAAAGATGCTGCCTTTGGATGCCTTCCCTCTCCTCCCCTTCTGTGCCTTGCACAGTTGGTTTAAAAGGACACCTGCCTCAGCCTTCGTCCTGATCTCCCCACACCCTTGGCCCAGGACCCCGTTTCAGCCCAGCCGGGGGCTGCCGGCGTCTGCCCCAGCAATGCTATAGGATGTTGGTCTCCTGTTCTGCCCAGCCATGGGGCCCCGCTGAGCTGTCCTTGATCCGCTTGTGATCTTCCAAAGTACTTCTTACTATAAGCTGAATGAAGCTGATAGGTAAAGCATTCTCCAGGTCATGCCCTTGAAATACTGATTTACTGACCCCCAGTATGCACTGGAGAAGGTCCTATTCCCCTGAGCTTTTCTAGGGTGGAGAATTGTGTCAAGTGATGGACAATTGGAGACATTGAAATCGGGGTAGATTTGACTAAGTATTTTTACGGGGGGTTTTTTGTTTGTTTTTTGAGTTGATCTCTTGCAGTTGGGCTGAATGCAAGTTCTGCATATTGCTTAGGACTTTGAACATGAGACTGCAATAATTAGTAAGAGATAATTAGCACAATCACAGTAAATCATCCAACAGCTTGAGCCATCTGATGTGACACAGAGTCTTTGCATACTTCATAAGTAACCTTTCAGAGAGCATTTTGTGCTTCAGCAATGCAAAAAATAGAAGTGCAGGAGTGAAAGCTATCTTTTCTTGACAACAGATGATATACATTTTTCCTTGTCTTTCACCTGTTTCTTTGTCATATCCCATTTCCACTTGCATTAGAAAGACACTGAAGTTACTGGCAGTTTGGAGAATGCCAGGAGTGCCCATATGGGCATTATATGTAGAATGGACAGTACATCATTGTTTATGTGACTGATGCTCTGACAGACTAAATACTGCAGTTGGCAGACAGGAGAAGGAAAAGTATATGGTAAAAGGAAGCACTGTGTAAGATGAAGCTGAGAATATGATTATTTTTCATAGATGGCATCAAATCTTTGAAATACCTGATCTTTTGCATTTTTATGTTGAAAAGAGCATACCTAATTTACCACTCAAATAGAAAAGTTAGATACGGTTAATGCAATGAACAAAAATGGCATTTATATGTAGCATTTGATAAAATCACAAAAGGTGAAATCGCTTGTTCTTTAAAAGTAGTCATGGCTCTAACTGAATTTTTTAAATATTTTTAACTGATCATGTGTTTTCTGTCATTTTATTGTAGGACTATTTTAACCTCATCTTTAAAATACTTAAACTTTATCTGTATTGAAAATACAAGCAGAAGTACTGAAATATTAAGAATATATGCAAAAGAGTTACCATAATGCATTCAGACATCTAATTTTTATTTGTCCCTAAGCAATTATGTCAATCTTTTTTAATGAGCAGTGCCTCTTGTAGTTTATTGTGCCAGATAGGCTGGACAGAGGTAATCACAGCGTTGCTGGTCCAGTTTAGTGGTTTTCAAGCTTAGCGGAAGTTGGGCCACAGAGATGTGCTGTGCAGAAGCATAAAATAGTGTATTTTGGGGGGTGCAGGTCATGCTTTTGTTGTTGTTGCTTGTATTATTCAGAGTAAATAGGATGTTTTATCTTCTGAAAAAGGAACTCATGCACACAACAGTCTGAAAATTTATGATCAATCAAACTAAACATTGAATCCAGAGCCAGGACCTTCCAGGAGTAAACTTGGCTTGGCAGCATGCCCTGATGAAGTTGCTAACCCTTCTGTGTTGGAGTTCTGCATTTTTATTTGGGGGTAATC
The DNA here is from genome assembly GCF_018139145.2 of Gymnogyps californianus. Lineage (NCBI taxonomy): Eukaryota > Metazoa > Chordata > Aves > Accipitriformes > Cathartidae > Gymnogyps > Gymnogyps californianus. The sequence continues at coordinate 7,981,892 of NC_059479.1, forward strand.
ATGTTTACCTAGGTTCTTGGGTATAGTTGGAATTAGTTCATGTTTGTCTAGCACTTCAAGGATGTAAAATATATGATCAAGATGTTGATATATGTGGTGATTCAGAGGAGGAACTGACTGAACATCCTGAAAGCAAGCTCTGAAGACTAGAAGTTTGGGTGTACCTTTAGAAGACCTGCCAGTCTTGGCACCTGGCCTCTCTTCCCCAATACATTCTGTCCTTCCTCAAGGACATGTGGTCTCTCTTTCTCTGTCTGCTTTCTGCTTCCCCTCCATCCAACCCACCTGCTGCCCCTCGTTTTTTTTTTTCTGTGAAGTTTAGTTCTTCTTTGCCTAGGGTAAAGTCTTTAACAAATCATTGTAAATAGCATTGCCCCTTTACATTCATAACAAAATGATTTGCTTGGTTTGCTACTATTTAGCCTGACTGAAACAAGCTTCTGGCATATAATTACTTATTCTGGTCATTAAATCCCTGTTAATAATGTACTGTATTAGAGGCCATCTGTCTATTCAGAGATACTCCTGTCTGCTGAGTCATAAGTCACTGTGTCAGATGCTGGGGTAGGTCCATGTGTGTGTTACGGATGCCCCATTCATGCCTTTCTTGAATCTGGGATAGGAGAGGACAGGCCGCATCTCACAACTTCTCTTACTCCAGAGAAGTTGTGGGAAAGCAAGCGGATTCTCAGTATGTCACAAGGGAAAGAGAGCATCGTTGAGCAGGCAGGGTTGGGAGAGGGTGAAATTCATGTCAGTGTCTAGAGCAATTTATGCAAGAAATAAGATGAACATCTTTATTGATTGGGGAAGACCTTAATTAGGAATGGCAGTGGATTCTTCATTTGCTATTTTTTAAGATGAGGTTTCTCTCTCTGAGGAAGATACTATAGAAGATCCAGGTTTTAAGCAAGGCTGTCCTTGGAGCAATGGGAAAGGAGATCAGGCCCATGAGCTGAATCTGCCTCACAGGGCACAAACTGTGAGGTTGTCCGGGTCATGCTCCGGAGAAGAGCACGTTTCCCCTGCTCTGGTCCACCAAAAAACCCTGTTGAGAATCATTTGGCTGTTTGTTTATGACCTATGTTATGCAAAAATTCAGCTTAAATTACCAGAATGGGTGGGTCTGGTTCAGCATTTATAATTTTTCTTAAGATTTGAAGTTTTGTGAATGCTGTCCAAAACTCACACCTTGTAGGGACTCTTAAGTAACAAAACCCTGAGGCAGGATCATGTTTGTAAACATAAACTTTACCCTGGACTCCCTCCAGGACTTTTCTCTGTGATTCTTCCTCCCTGTGGAAAGCTGGCTTAAAAAGAAGCAGTGCTTTGATATGAATTCTTCTCAACTGAAGTTTGGGAACCAGTCTGCTCAAGCTGCTAAAAGGAACCAGCAAAATAACTTCATTCAGGCTCCTAAAGCCTTTCCACTGATCTCTTATAAATGCCAGCTTTTTCAGAGACCTGTATTAGAGATTTCGGGTGAATTTCTTACTGATGTATGTTGCTTGCCTTTTGTTCCTTTAAAGATAACATTTGTCTTGATATCTAGAAGATGATATTGGTCCAGTCAGAGAGAACCTCTTCCGAAAACGTTACCTAAAAATATCCAGTGAGATCCAAGAAGAAACCAGACTAAGCAAGCAGAAACATTTCATTTTATCTATCCATAAAGAATCCATTGGGAGATTTTTATTGAAGGCCTTGTGCAATAACTTGTGCAGTAAGTGAAGGAGAATGCATCATTTCCCCTGGAAGACAGGCAAATTGAATAAAAGTTCTCTCTCAAAGGTTAGGACAGCCTGGATAGCTCATCAGCTGGATAACCACGTGAGAGACCCAGAGGCAACTTCAGAACTGTCATCTTGGCTATTATCAGTGGAACTAGCCAAGGAGTCAGCTGCTGAAGTTAGCAGACTACTTTCTACACAGGCATCTGGTTCTTGCAGCAGGCAGTTTAATGCAGCCCAGCTGTGCTGCCCATCCTCTTCCATGTATGCTACCCAGGCAGGTAGTAAAGTAGAGGAGTCTCCTCTTTGGGATAGTACACTTCAAAAAGTGGATGGATTTTAACATGTAAGTAGTTGCTAGGCTGATGATCAACTCCTGAAGAAAAAAATTTCCATGTGAGTCATGGAAATGAGCAACTTGCAGGAATTTTGCATGTTTGTCCGCTTAACATGCTCAGCAAGTGTTGGTAGATCCCTTGTGTAAAGAATGAAGACAAGAGTAATAGCGCAAAAGGCAGACATGCCTTCTTTGCCCAGTGCGACCTCAGGTAGAGATACTGCAGGGCATGGGGTAACTGTGTGTCCCCTGGGTCACGGTAACTGGCTGGATGCCTGTTCTCCGCCTGTGGTGGACACAAGGTTAAACGCCCTCTCTGAAGCATTCATAAAGATGTAAGCAAGCATATTAGCATGCCTATTGCAGCAAGCTTGTTTTGCTTTACATTTGTGGTGAGGACGGAGTGCATGCCTAGGCAGGTACTGCTCCACATGGCAGGTGGTAACTCATTGATGCATAGTAATTTGATTGTGTGTCTGGCCTCCGAGAAAAATTTTTTAAGTTTCTTCTCTTGATGGATAAGACCCTTTTCTAACAGCATAAATAATTCTTCCAGCCTTTGAAAATATGTTTAATTATAATTACAAAAAAGTGAAATTGAAGGAATGAGGTTAATTTCAAGCATGTATTCTATTTACAGGGGGGAAAACCCAAAAAACTTTGAGCAAGAGGAAACATGGTCAGAACCTGAAGTTTTGATGATAATTTCTCTGTACTTGAAAGGACAGCTGTTCTGTAAGGGACAGAAGTAGCAAAGGGGTTTTTGACAAGTTTGGAGCATCTCTTAAACTCCTGTGCTCAGCTCACTTGCATCTCACCCTTCACCCTTGCATCTTTCCCTTCTTTGGCAGAGAGAGCTAAGAGTCTCCTGCATGCAGGTTAGCAAGGCAGTACAAGTGGTGGCTGCTGGATTTCTCCTCTTGAAATGGATAAGGAGTGGTTTATAACTGCCTTTCCATCACTGAGACGCTATTTTGGATCTCTTTTCTTTGCCTGGGTTTTGGTTTGGATTGAACTTTTACAAACTTAATATTTTTGAAGCATGTTCTCATCTTAAGACATGGTTGAAATTTGCAAAATACTTCATAGGAGAAATGAAGTGATAGAGGGATGGATAGCTGGACAGTGAAGGTGTCTAAACTCTTTTTCTCAGAAAACCGGGTTAAAAAAGAAGCAGCTGGTACTTTTTCTGGGAGCCTTGCACTGACTCCTTGGACAGATTTGTGCATTCTTGGATTAGTCAGGATAAACCCCTAGATAATATACAGGAAGAGCAGTGAGTTGTGAAATGCAAAATTTTTCTGCAACAGGCCAATTAGTAGTTTGCTTCTGCATTATTTATAGAAGCTCAGTTGAACTTGATGGATAAATGTTGTTTCTATAAAACTGTGCTTGTATATGTACACTACTTTTGTTGCATATTGTGAAGGTCAAATTTAAAATCTGCTCTTAAATGGACACTGCTGCATATTCTCCGTTCTACTGTTACATGTGTATATTCATTGTACTGACTTGTTTCTTTGCCAGATCCATCCTTTGTCTTTCTGTATACGAAATTATGTTTAATCAGTTTTATACCGATATCCTGCCTACAGATAGCTAGGTTTAAAAATAGACTGGCTCAGCTGTGTAAAGATGAGATACCCGAAATCACCCATATGGGACAATTGGGATTGCTTTAATTGATGGGACAGTGCCAGCGTAGCCTTAACTATGAATCAGAAGAGTGTACCCAGGGGCTTTAAATCGAGCAGGGCAAATCAGTCTTAACTTTGTTAGACTTGCCAATTATAGGTTTATGTTGTAGTTTCCCCCCTCTCACCACAGAGAGATGCCTATTCAAGTACTTTGTGGTCCCTTTCACTGCATCTTCGTGTCTCGTACACAAATCTACCCTTTTGCTACCTCAGGGAGGCTTCAGGCATATTATCATCTTTTTCGTTTTCATGCTGCTTCAAGAGCTGGATGGAATGACTTGCCTAAGGTCATCCCAAGGAATCTTGTTGGCACTTGGAATTGAGTATAGGGTTATGAGTCACAATCCAGTGCCATCACCACGTGGCCTCTCCTGGTGTTACGATGGCTCATCTCTACATAGCTTTTATTTGGCAGTAAGAAGAGGCTTCGTAATGGTTTTGATGTATTTATTTCTGCTGCCTGTCTTTTTATTCTGTAGTCTGTGTCTCTGCTGAATCTTGAGTTCTTAATGAAGTTAAGAAGCAGTGAGTGATTGGGATGCAGGATGGGAATGATTAGCATTCTTCTGTAACAAAAGCTTGAGTGAAAATGTTACTTTAAGCTCATTTCCACAGTATTGTTATGCAAAACAATGGAAAGAGCCTGTCCACTTCTGATTTTGGGATGTGGAACAGTTGTTTCCAGTTTGTCTACAATAGGATAAATCCAGCCCCAGATGTCTAGATTAAAGTCTAACCTTTAATCCAAGACATGATCACAAAAGCCTTGGATTATAAAGATGTATTTTAAGAGTTTCCTTCCCGAGAAGCCTTTCTGTTGTTTTTCCTTTTTGTATTACAGATGCTCATTTGTGGGGAAATTTTATAAACATGGCATCTGCTGCCAGTGATTTTGGAAACTGCTGCTATTTGTCGATGGCTTCTTTTTGCAAATTGCACAAATTAATTTCTCTGCACATCTAAATATCTCTTTCAAGATGTTCTAGCTACTCCAGCTGAATGGCAGGCTCTTGCTGTCAGCCTACCGTACCTGAGGAAGCTGCCTGCTATCTTCTGATCACTGGTAATACCTGGTCAGGAATTCTAAGGTATTTTTCTCCAGAATCTTATAAAACAGTGTACACGCTGTAGGAAGGAAATAGAAGGCACGTGAACCTCACTGAATGGTAGACTGACAGAGCAGACTTCATTTCATTTGAAATCCTGTCCTAAACTCAATGTTAGTATCACTTGGTTGGAGATAAGCACCAAGACAGTAATCTAAAACAAAAGCAGGATACTTGTTAGGCAGATCTGCTTTTATTTTAACACAAATCCAGTTATTTTATGCTATATATGCTTGAAACTGTGGGAATGGTGGAGGAAGAAACCTGTCTTCAGAATTGTTTTTAAGAAGGGATGAGACTCAGATTGCTTGGATGCTGGGAGGGCAGCTCAGAAGCGTCAGTGTTATTTGCCTTGTCCTTAGACTGTTCCCTGAGTAGCCACCGTCGGCCGTATCAAGAGACTAAATTGTGGGGTTGGTGAGTTTTTCATTTAGCCAATATGTTTGTTCTTATGTTAAATTTGCCTTTCGTCTGCGATCATAAATTTTTACACGAAGGAAATCGATAGGAATTTTTTTAACTTCTTGGAAATCTCTAACCTGGAATGAAATATTCCTTGCAGTTGTGCTGTTGAGTTGCTGGATATCCCCCTGTGGGTAATACAGCATTAACACGCCGACGTGCCCGGCAAACAAAAGAAGAAAATTGGAACAGAATCTAAATACATGTGTATTTGCTGTTACAGCAATTTTCTTTAATAAATGCTTCTGGCCAGACTGCAATACCCTATAGCAGATTTTAGCCAGCCATAGAGTGTCTGTCTGCATGCAAGCTCATCTGGATTGGTGCCCAAAAAGACCAGGAGCCTGGGAGCCATGGCGCACTGAAGGGCAACAGCTCCTTTCTGGGACCCAAACACAGCAGGACTTGAGAGCTCTGAGCAGACTGGGCAGTCTCTGGCCTCCTGAAGGCAGCCAAACTGCGTGGGTTGCCCAAAAATTGAGAACTTGAAGCATCTGCTAAATCCAGTCCAGTAACCTGGCAGGCAGAGCTGCCTTGCTGCATAGTGAGGGCAGGCTGTACCGCTGAAGCTGTAAGTGTGCATTTCCATTTCGATTTCACTTGCTTTATTTCTCTGTCATAACCAGAGCTTAACTGAGTGGTTGTATTTAGCATTTTGTTTCCTGGGTTGGCTTTTTGCAGGCTTTTTGTGGTGCCCAAGAGTGTAATCCTTTCCCCACGCTGGGGTCTGCTCTACAGCTGAGTCAGTCGAGCAGCATTTGCTGCTTCTGGGCAGGGAGTAGATGCTGAAGAAGAAGCAAGTCCTGGACTGAGAGATTATTTCAGAGTGATTTCCTCCCTTACCCATGTTTTCCTCTCCTAATATTGCCCAAAGACAGTAGTGGTGCCATGTGGATGTGGATCAGCTCCGGTGTGCCCTTGACTTTGCTTCCTGTGGCAGCCGGTGGCTGGTGGGTCTCCTTGCAGTCTCCTGTTGAGTTTGACTTGGCAAGAGCTTTCTGCATAAGCAGGCTTTCAATGTGCTGGAATTTGTTCACCTCCCTGGCTTGTCGGAGGCCAGATTTGCAGGTCCTCAGCTGCCATGGGCTCTGAGACTCCATAGATACCCTATTCCCTAGTAATCTTTCGCTGAGGTAAAACCCATTTAAGTAGATTTAATTTGAGACTGCTATTTGTGAATTATCTAATGATGCTGTAATGAGAGCTGAGGGCTCATGTGTTCCTTTTGTAATGTCACAGCACCAGGATCTCATGGAATGGGAGGGAGACCTTGGCACCCAGATTAAAAATAATTATACTTGCAAAATTCAGTAACTCCTTGAAAAATACCTTTACCTGGAAGCTCTGCCTTCCTTCCTTCCACCACGTTTCCGTCAAAGCCTCCCAGTTGAGCAGGTTTGAACCAGGTCAGGGAAGTATGAGGGGGCTTCAGATTTATTGTATTTTTTGCACAAACTCCAGTGTGAGCAATACTTAATATTTCATAAATCACGGTCCTGTTAACTGTTTGGTAGGTGATGCTGATTCATTCTTTCTAATGTTGTTGGTTTAAAAACAAAACAGCACCCAACACTCCCATAGCTGGAAGGGAAATAATGTTTATCTGAACTACTTTAGGCTCTTAAATGCCTTGGCAATTTAAGAGGACCATGGTGGTCTGGCAGTGTTACCCAGCAGTACTTTATAAACATTGCAACAAGAGGTTTGCACAAAAGTATTCCTCATGGAGAGCGATGGGCCTTGGATTGCCAGGAATCAAATGTTTGCAAGCAGAGGCAGCCAGTTACTTTGGCAAGTGCTTAATCTGGTTTTCTGTCGAAATGAGGTGTGGTTTGGTTTTGGGTTTGTTTGGTTTTTTTTTCTCAAAATCAGTTTAGAAAAGGTAGAGCCTGTTAGACAAACAAACCTAGGACCTGCAAAATCAGAATGCTCTTGTGCTAGTGGTAGTGGGAAGGTACAACTGAGCTGGGTTCCTGGAAGTGTCCTCTTCCTTAAAACTATTCTGAGAATACTGGTAGTACAGAGTTTGGCTTGTGTAATTGAATGAGGGTGAAGGGCTGTAGCTGATGCCATAAGTATAAGTAGAAATAAATATTATCCTTAGATTTATTCTAAATATGAGCTGTTTATTCTCTTGGAAATACTTTCCTCTTTTTTATTAGACTGTTGGAGAAGTTGCATGGTAGCCTTCACTCAAAAGTCGGAGTTCAATAGTGAAGTAATAACATAGTTTCACAGGGCAAATAATTGTTTACCAACTATACTATCCTGAAGATAAAGACATCTTAACGTATAAGCACCATGAAGACAGGCAAAGAAAACTGTACTGGGCAATTTTTATCTAGCATGTAACTGAAGAGATACAATTTAGATATCCCTGGCATAATAAAGTAAACCCTAAAGCATCGCAAGATCATATTATTATTGAGGAAGGAACAGATGCGACAGATATTCCAAAAGCTAAATTCTGTTTTTCATTGACAGGAAAAAGTCTTACATTGTGTGTGAGCAGGGACAACACAAAACAGACCAATACCTCCTGTGTGTTAACTGGGCATATAAAAGATTACAAAAATAATAAAAAAACCCAAACCCTCAACCTAATCAACTGCCTTTGCTTTTGAGCTTGAAGAGGTGACAAAACTATTAAGGCAACACATAAATATAACTCTTTTTTCTGAAGCAATTTTGGTCACTCTAGGATAACAAGGTAAATGGAAGGTGATGTTTGCCTTGCTGTCCCCACTCTCCTCCACCCGCCCAGTCTACATCAGAAGATGATGTCAAGCTATTTAGTTTCCCTTCATTTTGTGGACTTATGCCATTTACACTAATTAAAGGCCTGGACATCTTTTTATCACTGGGTTCTATTTTCAGTCTGATGTTTGTTCTGTGATGCTGCAAAAAGAATGAGTACTGCTACAGTAGAAACAGCCTGAAAAAGAAGTCATTTTTGTAACAACACCAATTGCATAGCTTTACATGTAAAATAGGTTAACTTACAATGAAGAAAATAGGGAGCACCATTTTTTCAGCTGATCAATCCTCAGTTGCAATACATTTTTAATACTTCAAATACAAATATTTTGTGACTTACAGTATTCTCCTCAAGTTCTCATTTTATGGTGAATGTGTGCAATTATCTTTACTAAGTGCTATCATTCTCCACTGAAAAATTTGCAATTTTTATCTTCAGTCTCATTTATTAGTTCTTCTTCTTCTCCTTCTACACCCAGAGTACATTGTTCCAAAGGTATTTTATTTGAAGCGGAGCGCTATTTAGATTCCACTCTATCAAATTAGTTTCAAGAGGGGATTTTCTATTAAAATTGTGAAGGAAAATCCGTATAGTGAGACATCAGGAGTAGTTTCTGGTAAATAACTAGAACTAGGCATCTGGCTTGCTAGTTTGGCTGGTTCTAAAGCTGATGGAGTGAAGGGACCACCGGCACGTGTGTGACAATTGCCTTCTGGCGTCACCCGTCTCCTCTGCAGTGGCCTGTACTGACAAGGGATGGAAGAAAGGGAGGGGAAGGAGGGAGATACAATCCATCAGTACTGTTGTACACACTTGCGTGTTCGTGTAGCTAGCTATTTCAGCTTACGAGGAACCCAGTAAATGTGGTTATGATATATCTTTAACTGTGGGATTTTTTTTTTTTTTTAATATGCATATACTCTCCTGCCTTGCAATTTAGTTCTTTAAAATGTTTTGGGTAAATGTGAGCCTTGCAACAAATGTGCAGTGGTAGATGAGCGAGTGTCCATTACGGAAAAAGAGCGCCTAAACTCAACTGATATCCTCATACCAACATGGCTAATTCTTTTAACAAAATGATTCAGATTATATTACTGCCCAGTTTGTCGATTTAACAGATTTTTAAACATTTTTGTAGCAAATGCAAGAAGCAAGAACCTTTTTATAGCTGGAAGCTAATCCCTTAATCAGCATGTATCTAGCATTTCTTGGAAGGTTTTGAGGGTTATATTTTAACAACCTCTGTCAATAACCATACCGAGCAAAACCTGCATCCTAGATTTCTCTAGTGAAAAGATATTTGTCTTGAGAATTGACTTGAAGCTGATTTGATTTAAAAAATCCGTGCCACACTCTTCTTTCAGCTCCAGTGTGTTAGCTATATGTCAGTAATGGCAAGTGATTTTTTTTTTTTTACCCCCCCCCCCCCCCTCCCCGGGCAGATAATTTCCACTTCATACAAGTGATACTATATTTTATAGTAGCTAATCTTTGTCTCATTCATTTTTAAATGAGTTTCCAAATGTTGTTCTGTGCTGATTGGGTATAATTTTTAACTTGGCATTAGAACTGTTAATAATGACAGTTCATCGTAGGAGAATTTTAATTTTTAATATTGCAGTTATTTTTAACACGGAGACATGTAGCAGAGCTCATCTTTCATCTATATATAGGCTCTTCTGGAGGGAGAAGCTTCTTAGCAAACTTTAATTCTTCATTATTTTAACAGAGTTAAAGGAAGCAACACCTGTAAAGCTGCTTGATGACAGAGCCCACATGATGTCTTCCTTATTTAGCAAGTAAAAGATTCAGTCTCACCAGTCATGACTGATGTCAGTTAACCATATAAGCAATCCTCCTGACTTGAATAGGTTTTCGTAAGGATAACGATAACGTTGGGTCTTCGGCTGCGGGGCGGATCGATGCCACAGTCCCACAGCTTTAAGCCCAGGTTACCCTGCTAGCAGCTGAGCCTGGGTCACCGCTGCAAGACTGTGAGTCTCTCGTGGTCATGGCTGTCACCATGCTTTATCCTCTGAAAGCTTGGTGAAATCCAAGAACTGGGTCTGTTAGTCGAAAAGCCACAGCTCTTCTGACAAAGCTAAAAAAAAAAAAAACCCAACAACTTACAATATATGGGAAATTTTGGGGAAAACACTTCTTCCGAGGCTTCAGCATTTGGTCCTGGGAGCGCAGCTCTACATTTCTTTATATGCAAACAGTCATATCTAATGTTTTTTGCCTTGGCCCTGCAGGTAAGCAAGCTGCTTTATTATAGGGCCAAGTCTAGGTGCTGCTGTGCCCTGAGCAAAGGTGTGATAGAAGCAGCCAAGAAGGGAGGAGAGTGGAAGAAAAGAGTTCTTGCAAGCAGGAATCGTGGAGGAGAAAGCTGCTCATCTAGGAAGGGGGAGGACAAAGACACAGTTATCTCTGTAGCCCATGTGTAAATTGGGGTCCAGCAGTCTGTGACCCGAGGATCTCATACACAGTGTATTGGATGGACTGGGTCTTATCAAGAGAAATTACTGGTTTTAAAGTGTGTGGTACTCAATTTCTTAGAACTGTATCAGCTTGATCCAGAGCTTGATCCAGCCCACTGTCCTGTAGACATGGCTAGTAGCCAGTCCTGCCTGGTGTTTTACTTTGCCCATTTTTGTTCTCCATGAAAAATGGAGAATAATTTTTCCTGCTTCTCTTTCCCAAGTTCTTTGCGAGCACGTCCTCCCAACACGCTTCCTGAAGTCAATGTGCAATTTGAGCTTCTCTTTCAGAGGTTTTTTTCTTCCAAGGCTGCTCACGTTTTTGTGTAGAACGTACTGCTCAGAGGTAGCAGTTCAATGCTGATCTCGAGTTCCCCTCTCCGTCTTTCCTCTTACACATATGCTTTGTGTCTGAACTATTGCTCTTGTTATGTATTTTTCTCTGGTTCTTTGAGGCAAGGCTTTCATTGTTTCTCCACTGTTTTTAAACAATTGTGCATATTTATGGTGTTCTTGCAAATGATGTAAGTACCTGTCAAAGAAATCACTTTACTGAGCAGGAAACTACCCGCTCATCTTCAGTGCACTGAAAGTATGAAAAAATCATCTCGCTTCTAACAACAAATTGGTGAAGTTTGGAAATGCGTCAAACGAATATTGCAGTTGTAGCAGTACTTGCCATACTGAAAAGAATATTGCGCTGCTCTCAGAAATACAGCTCACCCTTGTTGTTCTTGTAACAGGCATGTTTACAACCTGTTTTAGCTGGGAGGATTTGTTGACTGTTTTTTGATTTGCAGCTATTACAGTAACAAATTGGTGGTGATGTCACGAAGCAGTTTAAAGTGCCTCTTTCCAATCCGGTACCCATCCCTATAATAAAACTGACATTAAACATTAATGTGTGCGCTTTTCTGATGAGCAGAAAGAGATGTAACAGTATATTACTTTTTAATTCCTGATTAAGACTTTAAGAGGGTGTCTTGTTCTATTATCTATGCAAATTGGTGGCAATGATGGCAATAAATCAGAAGAGAAGGACTTAAAATAAACCGCTTCAATCGACTTGATGCACAATTGATTTCTCATGCTCATCAAATCCCTGGATGCTTTGTGGGTTTTTTTACTGTGACAGGATTACTTCCCTTGATCTATGATACTGAGTTGTGTGAATTTTTTTTTTCTTCCTTAAATTGTGAGTGTGCTCAGGACTAAAACTGAACACTTTCAAAATGAAGTTTCTAATAATTAGGAGGGGATAAACTGATCAAGACAAATAGATGGGCCCATCCAGAATTTGTTTTTAGAGAACAGCAAGGGTTTTAGTTTGGCTTAGGTTTTTTGTTTGTTTGTTTTAGTTCATTTTGCAGAAAGTGATGTCACTCTTGAGGCATTCCCTGCAATACTCTGCCTCCTTTTGTTAGTTGGGCCATGATTGCACACCTTGGACTGGAGCAAAATATGGATGCAAATTAAATTAAGTGGTGAAAGGAGTGACATCAGTGATGTTCCACCTCAGGCTCTTAAGAAGAGAGATGAGCGTTCTCTTAGTACACACTTCTTTCTTCTCTGAGATACTAGATCATTTTGTAGAATAACATGAAATGTTTTGTAGTGACAGCAGAACTTGATATTCACTAATAAGTTAATGACATTGCAAAGAATATATTAAGTGCAGAGACACATTTGTCTGCCATTAACATTACTGGGAACAGAATTAGGTTCATAATTCATAATATGGATTGAAGTCTTCATAATATATGAAGAAGAAAAGAAAAGAGCTGTTAATATATTTCAAGCGAGTGAATGCTGATAATACCAGAGCTAACTCACCATGTCAGTGCTGCTCATATTTTATCTTGAGAATAAACTTGCACGTGCTTTTGAGTTATATCAACTGATCCATATTGGCTGTCAATTATGTGAACTCTTAGCCCATAGCAAATACAAGTTAACGTGATTGAGCTTATGCCTTCTTTAGTCCTGTGCTAAGAGAAGTCACGGTACCAGCAGCTAAGCTTCTACACTGTTACTGCAGTTCTGCTGGTGCATGGTAACTCATTAAACCATGCGACTGAGCCCTTGCTCACTGGTTGCAAAAACTGATGCTTAGTCTCTAGGGTTGCCTGTCTGCTTCATGTTTCTGCTGAGTCTGTGATTGCTCTGCAGAGTTCGCTTGTGTGTGAGGTTGGGGTTAGGCTGGATAACTTCCACTGAAGTCTTTACCTGAGGATTTGTCTGAATAATTTTCAGTTATATGTGTGTTTCTGATCTTTTCACATAATGAATTCAATTTTTGATCTATTGAAATTTTGTTCAGTTCCATAGAGTTCTCCGTAGGATTAAAGATAAACTCATTCAGAGAAGAGTTGCGATGTAAGAAGCTAACTGTTCTGTTTTTAACTCCATTTGCTGTGATTGACTGTATTTTGCATGTTACATTTTTTCAATTATCAAAGGCAAAGAGGGGAATTTGTTTTACTGGACTGGTGAGAGAGCCCAGAATAGGTTTTGGCATGTTGTACATGGGTGCAGTAAACAACTATCCCTGCTAACAGGGAGAAAAGAACAAAGGGATTTCGATGGACAAAAGAAGGGAGAATGGAGAAAAGGTGGGAGGACGGGACACTGACAGAGTTGGTGAGATAACATGGTTATACAGAGCAGTTGATGCATCTCTTGAATATTCATGATGGACTGAATTGCGACAATACATTGAGGAGCCTCCATGAGTGAGTGACTTAGCTTTGTAATTTTTTTTATTTCACAAGCAATGAGAGGGTAGAAGTGTGCTCATGTGAGTGAGTCAAGTGGCTTAGGGAGAGAGAAAGAAAAAGAAATGAGGCATCTTGAAGAGTGTGTGCATACACATGCATGAGCATATGCTGGCATACGTGCAAAAAGGGAAGGTTAGAAACAATTACAATGTAAGCGGATTTACATTTAGAGAAGATAACGGCTTGCACAAGCTGGGAGCTTGCGTACTTCGGTTTTCTTAGGCCTAATGTGCCTTCTAGCCTGAGTAGGAAAGCTGTGTAGAGAAACTGTTAGGGGTGTGTGTCAAAGCGTTACAACCAGCAGTTACGGAGTACTCTACTAGCTCTTCCAGTGAGTAAAAGAAATCTTACTGACTCAGAGAGCAACACTGCTAACGGAACATCCAAAGCCGCCTTCCAAATCCCCTTAATTATGCCCACTGATAGTAACATATATAATTATGCACACTCAAATTCTTGGCAGCATTAAGGGAATATGTGAATACTCTCATGGATGTGCTTTTTGTGCCCTGTTTCTGAAATATTGCCCCCAAAACTGTAGCCAGTATGTCCAGCAGAATAATTCATTCCAGACCTTGTGGACACGAGCTCTGCCTCTGCCCAATCCAGGTGACCAGCTTCCCAGTGGTGGAAAGATGGTTCCAATCCTGAGTTGCTATTAAAATTAAGTTTCCTGTTGCCTTCAATAAATGTAGGATTATGGCTTCAGTGCCGTAGAGGTATGAGTTTAAATGAAATGCTCTGCAAAGGAATCAGGTGGTTCTTTCAGTCTGAGATGCCACGATGGAAGGAGCACAGGTTGCTTTTGAACAACCATAGCAATTAAAAAGAATTCAAGTCATGAAAGCTCAAATTGGTTCTTTAACTTCATTTAAATTGTTTCTTTAAAGTGATTTTAGTATTGAAAGTTATTGGACTGTAAAAGAGACCAACTGCTTTACTTGACTTCTCGGAAGTAATTACATACCACATGCTGTGCTTCCATAAAACCGGATCTCTTTTATGAATGCAAGGTGGGAAACTACCAGGTGCAATGTAGAAGTTTAATTGCTGAATATGCAGAAAGTCTGCAATGAGCTTTTAAAATTTTACAAGCAATTGACTGACCTAAATTAACAAAATCTTAACAAACAGCGATTTCACAGATTAAGACAGAGATTTTCATTTCAGTGCTCTTGATGTGGGAATCAATGGATGTGTGGGGTTTTTTGTTGTTTTTTTAAAGGCTAGAACATTTATTTTTGTAAAACAATGGAATGCCTGCTTTAAACATAAAACAACAGAAATTGGGTCATTTTGCTGAAGGATGACATTCTGTTGGTTCATACATCTTGCTTGCTTTACTTGCACAAGCATTCCCACTGACATCAGGAGAACTTTTGTCGGTACGGGTGTTAGAGTTTGGGCCTTTCTATAGAGTCAACCACAGCCCAGAATATGGGAATGCCATTGGCTTGTTAACAGAGTCAGAAGTTAGTTTAAGTAAAAAAAAAAAATATATATATATATGTGTATATATATATATTTTTTTTTTAGCTGAATTTGAAAGCAAGCCTTAACCTTAACTAGTCTCCCTGGGAAACAATTTGATCTTGGGGTGAAACAGAACCTGAGGGTTACGTTTTGTTCCTCCTCGAGGCATCCTTAAATTCAAATGGAGGAAAGACAACAGGCTTGCATTGTGTAAAAAAAAAAAAAAAAAAAAAAAAAAATTAAAAAAAAAAATAAAAAAATAAAAAAATAAAAATAAATAAATAAATAAAAAATAATAAAAAAAATAAATAAAAAAAAATAAAAAAAATAAAAAAATAAATAAAAAATAAAAAAAATAAAAAAAAAAAAAAATAAAAATAATAATAAAAAATAAAAAAAAATTAAAAATAATAATAAAAAAATAAAAATAAATAAAAATAAATAAAAAAATAAAAAAAATAAAAAAATAAAAAAAATAAAAAAATAAAAAAAATAAATAAAAAAAAATAAAAAAAAAAAATAGTGAGTCCATCTCCTGTTCAAAATAGAAAGAAGATCTCATGTTTTTACAGGTCTTCTGCAAGATGACTCCTGGGTTTGGTTTTCCCCTCCCATACGTGCTGCTGAAGCAGTGGGGTCGCAGAAGTCACTACAGGTGGCTGTGCTGCTGGCCTCCAATTTCTTTTTTGTGCCTCAGATACGGTAAAAACAAGCTGGTGTCTTTGTCTTCTCCGAAATGCAACACGACAATCAAGAAATTGCTTTGTTCTCATGAGAACTTTCTTGCCAATGATGGGAATTTTAGGAAGGGCTGTGAAGGCAACAACAAAGCATAGAAATGTGCCCACTAAGCAGAATTCCTGGATCTTTTAATCTGCCGCTTTACTGCTCTACCCTGCCATTGTCTGTTAATACTTTCCATCTTGACTTTAAATGAAACTTTAGCATAGAGCTGAATACATAATTGCATTTATTTTTTGGCTCTACGCTTGATCTAAAATAGCACATAAAAACAAAATAGACATGCTCTGAATCTAAAAGAAAATTTATCAGCATGTCTCACTGACAAGAATATATATTTTTAACTCAAAGCAAAAATAAAAATAAAAAACCTTTGAAGCATCTTTATCTTCTTGAAATGAGTTAATTGCTAGACAAGCATGATTCATAAAACAAGAACACATCTGGGACATAGCACTTTTTCCCAGTAGTTCCTGGATGAGCTAATGAACCTCAGATTGTGCATTTGAACTCATTTCCCTTTTCAGCCTGAGGGAATTTAAATGCCTTTCTCCTGCATCCCTGGAAAGTATCTAGCTGCTGACCTGTGGAATCAGTCTGGGCTCAGCTGAATATTTAAGGAAATAAAGCAAAGTTGAGAAGATAGATTGAAAACCGTCCTTCTCGCTTCCCTCGTGGTGCAGTGTAGTCGTGGCACCTTCCTGGGCAATAAATGCTGCGATTTCAAATCTGCTCAAGTGTAGGCAGGATATTGCATTGCAGATGAGTGCTCCAGCTGATAGTGGATGAGAAGGGGGCTGCTGACACCACTGCTCTTTTATCAGCCAGGCTGAACCCCCCCCTGCAAGCTACTTGGCAGGTTTAACCCAAATTACAGCTTGACCGAAGCAGCTTTCTAGGCAAGCAGTGTGTTAAGCAGACTTTTTTTTTTTTCCCCTCCCCTACCTTTTCCCATAATGCAGCGTATTCTGCCATAGGGAAGGTGCATCTTGCCCAGCATATTAGGATGCAGCAAACCCATCTCAGAGGAGTTGTTACCAAGTGAGTAAATGTATTAAGACCTCCACTACATGGGTTTCCTAGCTGGCCTTCTGGAGCGTACCTTCCTTTCGCTCTGCTTCTGCAGCACGGTCAGGAGTTGGGTGTGCTCTGCAGCTTTTCTGAGACAAAGGTGTCCGATGTGAGGGGATCTGTGAAGCACAAATAGTGCTAAAGGACTTTGTGGAGGAAATTCGAGTAACAGTCATTTCACACAACGTTATACTTTTAAATGCTACTAGGCACAGACTACCATGTATTTTGATGAATGCCTTGCTATCAGTGGCACTGCTTGAGGGAGTACAAGCATTTGTCGGTGTAAGGAATATGGTATTAAATCATATCCAATAAGTTATTCTTATTCTTTCCATGCAAGCGTTACAGACAATTCCGTAAAGGACTGTATAGTCATATGCACATGTAGGTTTAAGCTTGACCCCTTTATAGGGAACCATGCTGCTCTTACCCAATGTGCTCAGATTGGTGGATTTTGATTTTTACAGTACGTAAAAGCATACATATGTTCTCACAAATCTGTAACATGAAAGACATGTTAGCCTACAGATAAAATAGACCATCTGTCGAGCTACTGCCAGGACACTCCTCTGAAGGTCTCATGCAAAGCTGGAGCCCCAGGAGAGCCCCCACCCAGCTGGGGGAGTTGAGGGTGCCCATTTCTGTTTCCCTGTGTCAGAAGAATCCCTGATTTTTTCAGTCTGTGCATAGCACAGTCAGGATATTTTGTCTTTTGTGCACTTGAAGGTTAATCCTGAGAAAACCGGTGTTCAGCGGGAAAAGTTTGGGAAGTTTGTGTTGCCTAGGATTTAATAGAGGGAAGCTGAGGATGTTTGATATGTGAAGGCTGAAAAAGTTGTGAATTGGAGGAGAAAACTGAGCATCGCATCTCAGGGTTTTTCAGGAATGTTCAGGTGAAAATTTAGCCTGTTACAGACATTTAGAAAAAAGCAAAAACAAACAAACAGTGGTGACTTTTTTTATTTGTATTGCTTTTTTTCTCAGATGTGCTCTTTTTTTAAGAGGGAAAACACATTCTTTTAATTCTTATCTAGCATTTTCCATGTAGTTAATTAATTCATTCATTAATAAAGCTTAATTTATATACAGTGATAATAGCTTGCAGGCTTTCTTTCTTCTCTTTCATTTTCACTGAAAGATAAAGCTGGATGTTTTTTATGTTGCCCTAGCTAAATCCTCTCTAATCAATATATCCTGCAAATCACCTGACTAATTTTATCTGGGAGTCGTTTGAGGAGGATAAACTACAAAGCCTGTGCTTTGAGATGAACCATCTAGTGAGTAATATTTCAACCAGGCAAATGGATTAGAGCTTTTCACATACTTTGCTGCTTGTTTATTTAAAGTGCTACTTCCTACTGCAGGTTTTTTCCAAACCTTTTTTGTTCTTTCACTTTTAAAAATCTGCCTGTATAATGTCATTAGATCACCCGGTAGGTTTTGATACATGTTTATTATTTTATATTTTAAGCCTATAGGTCAGCTATCTGCATCTCCCAAGCCCTGTGTGCCAACAGAGCAGCAATGGACAGTGCTTTTGCTCTTTTAGACCCTGCAGCTTATGGAAAAGTATTTCAATATTCTTGAGCCTTGCATGAATCCTGGCACGTTGTGTTTAGTGGTTGATACTGCCACTCCATAAGCAAGTTAGATATTGCCTGGTTGAGGTTGCCTGAGAGTTTCTCCCTCCTTTCCATTTTCCTAAAGCACTGAGTGGGGCAGGGATTCAGGTAACTGTTTCCTTGTGCTTTCTGGAGATCCTCAGAAGCTGTGAAACTCTCTGCAGCCAGTCAAGGTGATCCCTTTTTAACAAATCTCTGAGCTACTTCTGCTTAAATATACAGTGGTGGCAACTGTGTGAAATCCAGCTTAAATGCTGATGCCCCAAATTTCTCTTTGCTTTGTATTGGCTGTGGGCCAAGCAGGCAGGAATTAACTCTGTGGCTGTTCTTTCATTAAGTGTGACAAAGAACTCAATTTATGGTTAAGCTGGTGTGGGAATTTCCTGAGGTTAGATGTAGGAAGTTGAGAGCAAAGCCTACAAGCAATCTTGTATAACTCAATAAAGAATTCATTCAGACTCAGGAGCTGTTATTTTGGTGCATATTACTGCTTGGGAGAGCTCAGCTTTAGGTTAAGGAAAGTATATCTTGAAATGTTACATGTTGGAAGTGAAGCGCACAGTTGATTTTTTTTTTTTTTTTTTTTTTTTGTCTTTGTCAGCATTATCTTGCTCTCTGGAAATTTGAAAACTTGCGAAGAAATGCTTATATATTCAGTGTACAAATAGTGCAGTGTATGAACTGAATTTTTATGCTGAGTGAGGACCACTTCTCTCCACTGGGTCCTGTGCCTTCACTTTGGCATTTATAGAGAGAAGGTATCTTCACTTGCTGAACATGGATAGAAGACTCTTGCTAGGCTGATTATTATGGCCTGGTGGCACGTAGACTTTAGCTCCCTGTGTGCAGGGACTGCATTTGTAATTACTTTAAGAGTATGTATGCTCAGTTCAGAAACACGGTACAAAAATCCTGAAATCATGTTGTCTGCCTGGTAGTTTCCAAACTGAGGTGCATCTGTGATTGAAAATCCCCTCATGGTCGGTGGAGAGGTAACGGCTCACTTGATCCTACATTTCTTTTTTAATTTCAGTGGCTGAATTGCTGAGAGAAAGTGAATATAATGGTAATTTAGTGAAGTTAAGGAGGAGTTTATTTTTAAGATAGAAGAAACGGTTGGAATTGCCTTAAATGTTTTTAATCCAAGAAAAGAAAACTCTAGCTGAGGTTCGAGCACTGGGGCAAAAAAAAAAGCCTGCAAGAGATTATTTTGTTCTCTGTAGATACTGGCATGAGTTGATCTGTATGGTTAGATTTAATGTGATGGCCAAACAGACTTGAATAGCACATGTAATCAGTGGCATAAAAAGGGATATTGTCTTTATACTTGTATCTGTGATTGGATGCTGCTGGTGCTCTGTGTGCTTCTGCCTTTATCTATTCATTTCTTAAATGGCCTGATTGTTATACCATAGTTTATTTTGTAGCTTTCTGTAAGTCTATATAAATTTTAACTTAATGCTAAAAGATTTAACAAAAATTTTCAGTTTCATTATCTTCATGCTGTTATATATCTTCACCTTCTGACATCTAAGGCTTTGTCTGTACCAATTCTAATGAATTTTCCTGTGACAAATATTAAAACTGGACAATCAGAACAAGAGGTGAAACTCAGAGACTTATGCCAATACAAATCAATAGAACATGAAAGCAAAAGCCAAAAGCTAGTTACAAGCTGAACTGCATTGACAGCTGATGGACAGAGCTTTCCTGTGCTAGTCTGATTGAAGTTAAATTTGGCCTTTGCCTAAGTTGAAAAAGGCTTAGAGTGGGTTTGGTTTTGGCTTTCATCTTCAGTAAATATAAATCACCACTGGTGCTTGGACTGAAGTGTAATGGTGGTAGCTTCCAAGGTGCAAGAGGAGGGGAATGTTGTTGTTATTTTATCAGAATATCATACTGCCTTCAATTTCTATCATATCATCTTCAGTTTTGACTTCCAGGGTAGTTTGTGACCCTTAGCACATTTTCAATGCTACGCAGAAGTGTATTGCCACTATTTCCAATGGGGCTGTTCACAAACTCTTAATTAAATATGTTTATGATTTGCTGATACTAAACTGTGTGAAATTGTCTCTTTACCAGACAGCACCCACACTGCACTGCAGTTTACAATAACTTAATTTCTAGCGCAGCCACAGAGCATTAGTTGCTCTTAATTTGGTGAATTACTTGAAACCTATGTTAATCTCATAGGGGAAATCATGAGAAAGTTTAAATGTTACAAATACTATGCAGAGTGGTGTTACTGAATAGTTTAGATTAGATGTGCTTGTCTGTGACCTTCTGGAAATGTCAAGGTGTGGTAAAGTAGCAAACATTGGACTGTGTTTAATGAAAGTACTTATTAAGTTCCCTCCTTGAAAGCACACTGTTATAACGTTAGCCATTGTAGTGTTACTGAACAGCACGTTGTGACGAGGTGTTTAGTCTCTACATGAAATTCAAATGCAAGCATATTAATCTTGTTCTCTCAAAGTCCTTCTCTGCTTGCATCTGCAAAATATTTCCCTGCTCTGTAACCCACCTGGCAGACCGGTGCGCTGCAGAGACCTTCTCCGACAGTGTAATAATGCGCGCGTCCCAGCTGGCTCAAGGCCATCAGATAGCAAAGCCTCTTACCACCGCGTTCCCGTCCCGCTGCGAGAGCGCACTTTGTCACTGTCGAGAAATCTGCCTTATCAACAGCTGCCGCGAAGCTGGCAGCTACGGCTCTACCTGCTACTTAGAGTCTGTGCATGTGGCAAGGCTTCCTCGGAAACCGTTTTGTCCTGCCTGAGGGAGGTCTTGTCCTGCTCTTTGCAATTGGGACAGGTGTGGAGCTTGCCATGTTAGTGAAATATGAAGGGCAAGAGTGGGAATGTGATAACTGCATCTGTTGAGGTGGAGGAGGGCTATATTCGCCTTACAGGTCATCTTATATGACAAAAGCAAAAGATGGGATAGGGGATTTCAAGCATCTGCAAAATGCTCCTGACATGAGCAGTGAGTGTAAAATAAGTATCAACAAAATGCTGCTCTGCGCTTCTGCTGAATACTTGCATTCTGCCACAGTTTGCAGCTCTGTGTTGTGTTGCAGTTTTAAATATCTTAATGGGGCAGAATGTGCTTTCAAAAGTGAAATCAAAATCATCCACAGAGGAAATGGAAGAGCAGAAATGATCAGATAACTCGGTTGTCTTGAAATGAACATTGTTGTATGATCAATACTCATTTTGAGAACACAGTTTGTTTTAGCCTCACTGGAGTCTTTTACTGGTGAACGACAAATGTTTGAAAACGTCAAGCCATCCACATACCCAGTGGTAGTTCAGTAGCCTGATCTGGCAGGTCCCTGGAGGACTGTAGATCTAGTATTCAGTAACATGCAGTTATCCAGAAGCTGGTCCCAGCCACGCAGCATCTATCTGCAGTAAACCTCACATGTGACTTATGGAGGGGACAACAGGCCTCTGGAGCCTCGGCTTGAGGAACAGCGTCATGTGGTGAAGGATTAGAGTCGAGCCCAAGATCAGCTGGAAGCTGTATTAGGGAAGCTAGATGGGGCCTACAGAAAACAGAACGGTACATTTCAAAATACTCAGTACTCCTGTCATCTGCCTCCGAAGCTCAAGGTTACAGTAGATGGAGTTGGTTGAGGAGACAAATGATTGATGTACCAAACAAAGCATGGGTGTAAAGAGCCCTGGAAAAGGGCCTAAATTTCCTATAAAAGAGATGAAAGTAACAACGTACCTGAAATGCAAAGGAGGGAGAGATGAATGTAACCTCTTTCACATTTCAGGTCTATTTAAAGTAAACAAACCAGCCCTGCAGGTTTTTTGTTTGGATTTTTTTTTTATATGGTCAAAATTAAATGGCATTTTTGTCTGACCTGAACTGAAATTTGATTTTACGCTTTTCAGACTGGTGATGGCTGTAGAGATGTTGCTTTTCATCCCAAGACAGAAGGGAATATTCCTTCTGTGCTCTCAAATATTTTCACAGGGCAGTTACATCATTTTCTGCACGGCTTTAATACAAACCCCATAGCGCTCTTTTGAGGGCTTGTCCCCTGTTGTGATGTTGGCCCCACTCCTAGCCACACTTTCGCAGTTTAGCTGTGTGCTCCCGTCATTACTGGCATAGCTGGCCAGGGTTCAGTAAGGTAGTATCTAGGCAGCATCTGATAGCGAAACGCCCGTTGGCTGAAATCAGAGTGGTTTCAGGATATTCGTGAGCATCAAAGGACAGCCAATACCTTCAAGCCCTTTGAGGTGAAAGGTGCATGGATGCAGCATGCTCTGGGATTGTCTAATGGCTACTCACACCTCTCTGCTCTCCCCCGGGTGTGGGGTTGCCAGACTGTGTGGTAGATGACAGAGGAGGGTTTCTTTCACTGGAAAGCATGTCCTTATCTTCTCTCTTGCATGGATCACACATTATTTTCCCCCTGTAGAAAGCAGCCCTTGAAAAATGTCTGTCCTTTTAACTGTATGTAGTCTTATGGCTAGCATCGCATCTGTCTAAAATGTGAGCCGCTTTGTTAAAATGGCCAGTGTTTAATTGCCAGCATTGTTTTTTCGGGTATAGTAAACAGGCTGAAGCCTGTTTGGTGCCTAGAAGTCAGAAAGAGGTTGTTGCTGGGTTCCCAAGGCATTGTGGATGCTTTAGTCACCACTGCTGAGATTTTCCACCTTTTTAACTGGAAGAAAAGTTCTGAGAACTTAATACAAACACCTGATCTTTTATGTTAACTCTTAAACAGATAATGGTGGGGCAGCAGGACAAGAGATTTTTTTCATTGTTCTCTTTTTACTTGTCCTAAGCCAAGCTGAAGTTGGCTATATTGCTTGGTGGAGTCCCCCTGTTTGATAAGCACTAGCGTTTTGCAAGGGCTATTGCCTGGGCTGATTGATGTTCTCCTGGTTGTGAAACAGGCACAGAGTATAGATGAACCAAGACTTGAGAGAACAGGAGAGACAGTGCTAATTAGAGCCTGTTGTTCAGGCCATTCACAAGTGAAACCGTTTGGGTTTTTTTTCCCCTTGAATGGAAGCTAATGAATAAAAGGTCATTTGGGAGCATAGGAAGTATTATTGGTTTGGTAAAGTAATGTCTCCTTTCTCCCTCATCTTTCACTGAGACTTCTGATCCTGAGGATGTTCTCCTCGGGGAGGTTGGGGCATGCTGCTTCCCACGGATGTCAGTGAAGCAAGGGCACCAGGTACCTTGCAGGATTGGAGCCTAAGTCTGCAGTAGGATATGACAAGTTGCAGAAGTTATACATAGACAATTAGCTTAAGGGAAAAATCTATGATCTCTGCAAAGATAATGTACTTAGCTGGTTAATAGGGGGCCTGCTGGTCTGCAGATGCGGAGTCATTTACTAATTGCCTCACTTGCATCACTGCATTAAATCCTAGATCTGATCTCTAGTCCTCTGCCATGCCATAGAGCAAAAGG
The DNA here is from genome assembly GCF_018139145.2 of Gymnogyps californianus. Lineage (NCBI taxonomy): Eukaryota > Metazoa > Chordata > Aves > Accipitriformes > Cathartidae > Gymnogyps > Gymnogyps californianus. The sequence goes on from NC_059479.1 coordinate 8,005,594, forward strand.
AAATCATGTGCTGTCTCCCATCTGCGGGCGCACGTTGACCTTTGGAGCCCGGGCTCTGCACTGGGAGTCCGGGAGCATTGCATCCTCTAGCTCTGCTGGGCCCAGCTCAGCCTCCTGCCTGTGGAGAAACCTACTGTGTGTCCACAGGCTAAGCATGCTCTGGAAAATAAACAAGGTCATGCCGGGTCAGCCTTTGCTGGAAATGCATCTCATCCTCTCTGTATTGTCATCTTTAAAAAAAGAACATTAAATTAGTGATGAAAGAGATTTTGGGGGCCCAGGGGTGTATTTGCAGTACAGTGGACAATGAAGCAAAAGCTGCAAAAAATTAAATGTTCATATCCTTTGAAGTCAGGCTAGGGTACTGTGATTCTGTTTTGATTCATGCCTGCTGGCAAAAATAAAGCAGGTTGTCAGTGAAGAAAGCCTTTCTTTAAACCTATTTATTACAGCTAAAATATTCAACCCACTGGTTGGTGTATTGGTGCTGGCAACTGTTGCAAAATCAGTAATCCCTCAGAGCTGCCAGGAGACAAAGCAAAGGGCCTGGAGTGAACCGAATCCTGTGTTGTTTGTTACTCTTAGAGCGATATTGCATTGTTCTGTAAAGGGCTGTAGAAACATGTATCAGATCAGCAGTGGGACTAACGAAGCCCGATGTCTTACAGCATCGTGGCTTGTGGTTGAGTTGTGGAGTGTCTACTCAGGCTTTCGGCCTATGGATGCTTTATGATAGCGTAAACCTCATTCACTTTGACTACTTTGTTAAGCAGACAGCTTCCTTTAAAGGCTTAAAGAAAGAAGGGATGTGACAGGTACATGACAACGTGTGAGACACAACTGGTCCAAATAACCAGCAGTTCTGACCACTCCTCAATGAGCGCAGGTGACACACACTGCCACACGATGCCCTCTTACCATTAGCTGCCGGAGAGCAGAGCCTGGGTGGCAGATTGCGGGTCTGGCATTACACTGGGAGAGTGCTCTCTGTTCGCTGTGATGCAGTCAGTGAGGGACAGACTCTCTGTGATGTTGGGAAGTCTCCAAAATGAATGCGTGCCCGTTCCTGGCTCTCGTGATGGATCTGTGGCTCTCCAAAGCTGAGTGTCAGTGCCTGTCTTGTCTGGGGGATTAAAGATTTTGCTGCACACATTTTTGGACCCTGATCGCAGTGATAAATGAGTTGAACTACACTTTGAAGAATATTCTCAAGAGGAAAAAGACAGTAAGGTCTGTTTTAAAAATATCTGAGGTACACAGGTAGATAAGCTACTGAAGATGCCTATGTGGCATGAAGTTTAGAGAAACTGGATTTATATGGATGTCCTCTTCAAGGACTGTCTGAGATACGAATGAGCTTGCTGCACTGCTGAAGGCTTTGTTTGTGAATCACTGGACATTTCACTAGCTTTATTAGAAGGTTCAGTCTTCACAGCCACATTTTCAGCATTTTAAAGAAATAAATTGCCAACACCCTAAGCTTGCTGTTACCGCCTGTGAAATAGCTTTTTCTAAAAGGAGTAGCTGAGGACCTGAATGGATAAACTTTGTGTGACCTGATCTATCTGGGCCTACATGAGCGGGGGTTTGTGCTAGGTGGCCTCCAGAGGTCCCTTCTGACCTCAATTATTCTGGCGTTCTGTAAAATTACTTTGAGTATATTTACTGGCAGAAGCAGCTATTTTTAAAGCAGGATGTGCTATATTTAATTTGCTTAAATTCATGTGTTCGTTGTTTAAACTGGAGTTCCATACTTCATTGTTATATTTCTTAATGCAGTTTCCATTTTGAGTGTTGCTAATACCATGACAAGCTTTTTGTGTCCTTGAGAACTTCCTGGGAAATCTGTCTCAAGTTACATAGACCACTGTCTGCGTCATCTGATGCTTTTTGGGAGCATTAGTGGCTTTCGTCTGATAATCTCTTCCTAGCAGAAGTTTATCCTTGTACCCCATATCAGAAGTCAGACTGCACAGGCCAAAACCTCACTGTGCTCCGTCACCCCAAAATAATGTTTCTGTAGGCTGGGGCGAAGGCACCCAGGGAAACACGCAGAGCTGCTGCCTCGGTGGCTGTTTTGCTGGTGAATGGTTCTCCCTCTGCTCCGGCTGCTTTCGTGATGCTAAACTTAGTATCTCACTGGTGCACATATATAGCTTCCCTTCTCACCTTTTCTAGCTCACAGTCTCTGTGTCTTCTACAGAGATTTCAGTGTAAACATTCACAACCAGAGTGCATGGATACAGTGATGTGACAGCCAAGTGGTTAATTATAAATGAAAGAAAAACCCCTTTAAGCTGTGCCAGTCCATTCAAGTGATCCACATTTGTCTGATAGCCTGTGTGATCATGCTTCAGTTAACTCTGTCACAGTGGATTTTCTGTGGTTTGCAATCTCCCCAATGTTCAACTCTTGTTCATTGTTTTTGACACTGAATTTAGTTGTAAACCTTTGAAGTGGTCAGAAATGATGAGCTAAAAAAAAAAAGAATTATTTTTTTTTTACTCTTTCTGCTAGACCTTTGAGACAAAACCATGTGTGGTATTGATGGAGAATTTACTTGGAATATGAAAAGAGTTTCCACTGGCCATCCAAACAGTAAATGGCATGTAATTCTAATCATAGAATCATAGATTCATAGAATGGTTTGGGTTGGAAGGGACCTTAAAGGTCATCTAGTTCTAAGCCCCCCTGCCATGGGCAGGGACACCTTCCACTAAACCAGCTTGCTCAAAGCCCCATCCAAACTGACCTTGAACACTTCCAGGGAGGGGGCATCCACAACCTCTCTGGGCAGCCTGTTCCAGTGCCTCACCACCCTCACAGTAAAGAACTTCTTCCTTACATCTAATCTAAATTGACCCTCTTTCAGTTTAAAGCCATTACCCCTTGCCCTATCACTACATGCCCTTGTAAAAAGTCCCTCTCCGGCTTTCCTGTAGGCCCCCTTTAGGTACTGGAAGGCTGCTATAAGGTCTCCCCGGAGCCTTCTCTTTTTCAGGCTAAACAACCCCAACCTTTCAGTCTGTCTTCATAGGAGAGGTGCTCCAGCCCTCTGATCGTCTTCATGGCCCTCCTCTGGACTCGCTCGAGCAGGTCCATGTCCTCCTTATGTTGGGGGCCCCAGAGCTGAACGCAGTACTCCAGGTGGGGTCTCATGAGAGTGGAGTAGAGGGAGAGAATCACCTCCCTCGACCTGCTGGTTACACTTCTTTTGATGCAGCCCAGGATGTGATTGGCTTTCTGGGCTGCAAGTGCACATTGCCGGGTCATGTTGAGCTTCTCGTCAACCAGCACCAAGTCCTTCTCCACAGCCTGTATTTGTGCTTGGGATTGCCCCGACCCATGTGCAGGACCTTGCACGTGGCCTTGTTGAACTTCATGTGGTTTGCATGCGCCAACCTCTCAAGCCTGTCAAGGTCCCTCTGGATGGTATCCCTTCTCTCCAGCATGTTGACCGCACCGCACAGCTTGGTGTCATTGGCAAACTTGCCGACGGTGCACTCAATCCCACTGTCCATGTTGCTGACAAAGATGTTAAACAGCGCCGGTCCCAATACCGACCCCTGAGGAATGCCACTCACCAGTGCTCTCCTCTTGGACATCGAGCCATTGACCGCAACTCTTTGAGTGTGACCATCCAGCCAGTTCCTTATCCACCGAGTGGTCCATCTGTCAAATCCATGTTTCTCCAGTTTAGAGACAAGGATGTCATGTGGGGCAGTGTCAAATGCTTTGCACAAGTCCAGGGAGATGATGTCCATTGCTCTTCCCTTATCCACCAACACTGTAACCTCCTCGTAAAAGGCCACCAAATTTGTCAGGCGTGATTTGCCATTAGTGAAGCCATGTTGGCTGTCACCAATCACCTCCTTATTTTCCATGTGCCTCAGCGTAGTTTCCAGGAGGATCCGCTCCATGATCTTGCCAGGCACAGAGGTGAGACTGACTGGTCTGTAGTTCCCCAGGTCTTCCTTTTTTCCCTTTTTAAAAATGGGGGTTATGTTTCCCCTTTTCCAGTCAGTGGGAACTTCCCCGGACTGCCACGACTTCTCAGATATGATGGATAGCGGCTTAGCCACTTCATCCGCCAGTTCCCTCAGGACCCACGGATGCATCTCATCAGGTCCCATGGACTTGTGCGCCTTCAGGTTCCTTAGATGGTCTCAAACCTGATCTTCTCCTAAGGTGGGCGGTTCTTCATTCTCCCAGTCCCTGCCTTTGCCTTCTGCGACTTGAGCGGTGTGGCTGGAGCACTTGCCGGTGAAGACTGAGGCAAAAAAGTTGTTGAGTACCTCAGCCTTCTCCACGTCCTGGGTAACCAGGTCTCCCATTTCCTTCTGGAGAGGGCCCCCATTTTCCCTAGTCTTCCTTTTATTACCGACGTACCTCTAGAAGCTTTTCTTGTTGCCCTTGATGTCCCTGGCCAGATTTAATTCCACCAGGGCTTTGGCTTTCCTAACCTGATTCCTGGCTGCTCGGACAATTTCTCTGTAGTCCTCCCAGGCTGTCTGTCCTTGCTTCCACCCTCTGTAGGCTTCCTTTTTGTGTTTGAGTTTGTCCAGGAACTCCTCGTTCATCCATGCAGGCCTCCTGGTGTTTTTGCCTGACTTCCTCTTTGTTGGGATGCATCGCTCCTGAGCTTGGAGGAGGTCATCCTTGAATATTAACTAGCTTTCTTGGGCCCCTCTTACTGCCAAGGCTGTATCCCATGGTACCAAGCAGATCCCTGAAGAGGCCAAAGTCTGCTCTCCTGAAGTCCAGGGTAGCCAGCTTGCTGTGCGCCCTCCTCGCTGCCCTAAGGATCTTGAACTCCACCATTTCATGGTCACTGCAGCCAAGGCTGCCCTTGAGCTTCACATTCCCCACCAGCCCCTCCTTGTTGGTGAGAAGAAGGTCCAGCATAGCACCTCTCCTCGTTGACTCCTCCATCGCTTGGAAACGGAAGTTGTCATCAACACGTTCCAGGAACCTCCTGGATTGCTTATGCACTGCTGCTTTGTCCCTCCAACAGGTATTGGGGTGGTTGAAGTCCCCCACAAGGACCAGAGCTTGTGAACGTGAGGCTGCTTCTATCCGTCTATAGAGGGCCTCATCCGCTTGGTCTTCCTGGTCGGGTGGCCTGTAGCAGACCCCCCACTATAATGTCACCTGTCCCTGCCCTCCCTTTAATCCTGACCCATGAGCTCTTGGTCGGCTCTTCATCCATCCCCAGGCGGAGCTCCATGGTCCAGCTGGTCATTGACATAGAGGGTGATACCTCCTCTGCCCTGCCTGTCCTTCCTCAAGAGCCTGTGAGCAGTGATATACTATAATTAGATACCAGTGTTATAAAATTATTTGAAAATCAACAGATGGGAAAGGAATGGGTGCTATTTTTAGACTAGGACTCTAAATGAGAGAAGAACAAAATTCTAAACTAGATTTTGATTGATTTATAGACACATAGGAGAATCCACAGACCAGGGAGCATCTCTTCTGAGATAGGACTGACTGTCTAGAGGAAAACCTGTGGTAGAAGGTGCCCACGTCCCTGTAGCTGGGGAGCAGACACAGCTCTGAAATGCAGCCAGGACATTTATAGGACTAGTAGGAGACTTTTTGCGCAGGGCTGAATGAAATCATGCTGGTTTTCGCCTGCCTAAGACCATCCCTGGCTTGCCCTCTTGACAACTGTCTTTGTGCTCTGGTCTCTGGCGTCTCCTCCTGTGCTGCCTGCCGCAGCAGGAGAGACGGAGGCTGCTGTTTGTATTACAGCTCCGTAAATCACTCTGGCAGTGAGCATTTTTATGCCTGTGATTTAACTCTAGAGGAAACTGCTGCTGAGGACATGACAAAGGATGGAGCAACGTGGAGGGCTTGTACTGAGGAGTGCTGAGGATTTACATCCTCTTTATTTGATTCTTTATAGTGTAATGGTGGACGCTGGCATATAAATGCACAACCCTGAGCCCTTGGGCCTCAGTGATGCAGTACGGATGGATGCAGCCCTGATCTGAGCGGGGAGGGGAAGAGCTGCCTGGCCCCATGACATGAAATGCAATGTGGGAGAGAGCTAAGCAGGAGCTTTTGCACCTCTGGTGCTAACGAGAGCGCAGGATACAGCCTTTTTACCTGCTTCAGGAAAGTCCTTGCATCACAGGGAAGTTGATGTGCTCATAAGGTGGACTGCAGCTGTGCGACCTATCTCTGCACCCAGGTCTGCAAACGCTCCTCGCCCTCAGTAATTCTCACTGTAGCTGGTGTTCATCTTGACTTATGTGAGCTTCTTCCTGTGTGAGGACCAGTTTGTAGGCAGAGATTTGTTACTATCATTGCCTTTAATAGCTTATTGGAAAAAATCTAAAGACTAATTTTTTAATATATTTTAATTTGTTAATCTTTTATTATGCTGGAGCTAGAAATCTCTGGGGATATAATAGGAGAAAATAGCAATTGCAGGGCTTGCTCATGCTAGTAGCCTCTTCCCATAGGTACAATATGTTATTGCAGTGTGTCTAAGACATTTTAATTGGTCTGATGCAGACCTTCCTAAGATGAATGATTTGTCTTCATTTTATTACTTCGTTTCTACTTCATTACTTCATTTGCTACCTGTCATAAAAGTGGAGACAAGAAGGCCAGTGTCTGTATTGAGGATGCAGAGGACTAGTGCCTTTTGTAAATCATTCTGATGGTGGTGAACATTTTTACGTCTGTGATCTGAGCTATGGAGGAAATTGCTGCTCAACTTCTGATGAAACAGAATGTAGTGTGATAAAAGAGCAGGAAGGCCCATTCTGAGTAATGGGGACAAAAGTTGTGGCACGTCAGTGGCTGTAACTTGTGGGAATCTAGGAGAGAAAAAATAAAACTTGTAAATTTTTCCTCCACTTTTTCACTTAGTATAAACTCACGTGCCCTAGGCAATGACAAATAATAAAAATAGCAGTGAAGCAAGAAATGCTGCACAACAAACTACATCTCCTTTAGTTCTTTTTTCCCTTTTCTTTCCCTGTCTTGCTAAGAAGAGAGTACAGGCAAAGCATTGCTTTTCTTTCTAGTGTCACTATAAGCATTTAAGATTCATTGCAGTTCATTGGCCCTGCTTTCTGCATTATATAGCTTGAACAGTTTGTGAGAGCCGTTACTAAGTAAAATGAGCATTTTATTCTTGGGCAGATAAGGTCTTTGAAGGCACGGCAGAAAGTAGTAGACGCTATAGATCTCTTGCCTGCATTATGTGTCTTCCCGCTGTACATAGACCACCTAACAGACCGTCTTGTTCCTCCTCCCATTCAAAGTCACATCTAGCATCCTCAAGGACTACATTTTTGCTCCTGTTAGGTGTGTGGACTCTGAAAGGAAGGAGAATGAGTTGGATCCTCTTCCAACTGGTGCCAGCACAGCAGTGCTGGTAGTGTTCCAGTTGGAAAGGCTCCTGGACGAGCAGTGTCAGTCTGCAAAGTTTGCTCTTTTGTTCCTATGTTCTTTCTTTCATTTTTTCTGCTGTTCTTTCTTCCTTTCTACAAAGCTGTCAAAATTCATGATGTTCTGATTCTCTACAAGTTTGCTGTACAAGTTTATTTTGCAAATTAAAACATGAAATCAATCCCCACCATTCTATCATACCTTTGGTGTACAAGCATCTACAAATGTGTGTTGACTTACACTGCGGTAAGCTATTTTTTCTGTGAGCTCACAACTGTGTATCAGTAGTGACCTTCTGTGCCGTTGTTCATCTCATTCATTGTGACAGGACTGTGATCATTCCCTGTTGAGCCAAAGACCCAGTTATTAGTGGTAGAAATACTTGAGATTTATTTTATTTCATTTACACGCCATGTAGCAAACTACATGCAGAACAGAAGCCAGGCTAGTTTTCTTGTGGGGAGTAGTCCTAGTAGGCATCCTCTGAAGTACTACTCCTCATTGAACACCAACTCCTCAGGGTGATGTCTGCAGGACTGGCAGAGAGGGTTCACACCTACATGGTGAAAAGGGAGACCTGCTGTAAAGGAAGAAGATGGTTCTTCTCTTACGATTCTGTGAGCTGTTCCTTCCCGCCAAGAAATCCCATTTTGGGGAAATGAAGAGTGGCTTAATTTCAACTCGGACATCATGGGTGAAACCTTAGACAGAAGTGCTAAAGTGGGACTTCACAGCAGGGAAAAAATTTTTGCTTGCAAATGCAAAGGGGTTCAATAGTGCATACGTATCTTAGGGCATAATTCCTCTCTTATGTATATTGGGGCAGGACACCAGCTTACACCCCAGCTGTAGGAGATTAAGCTGGACAAACAGAGAAGACTTGGTTTGCACAGACCTGGAGGCCATTTCCTTTCTCTGCCAGTAGTTACAGCCCTGTGGCTGCTCCTCAGCCTATCACAGATAGCTCCACGTCTATCTTCCACATGTCGGCCCTTGGCATTGCCTTGCCTGGACTCTACTCTATAAGGTGTGCTGTGCAGCTGTAGCTACGCCTCCCATTTTACGCTGTGCTTGGCTCACCTACTGCTGAATTCAGCCTTTGAAATTGTTGAGCCAAACATCCCGCTCGCTTTCTAGTAAGTGGATAACATCGCTCTTTACGTGGGTCTTCCCGCGTGTGCTGTGTTTTGCTGTAGCTGAAGCCTTGTGTCAACCATTATTTTTGTGAGGAGGTGGCTCAGCAAGTCCCAGACTCTGTATGCTTGAAATCCCCATGCTGCTCAGAGCCAGAGAAATGCAAGCGTTGGGGCTTTGCTGACTGTCACTTATATGGCCGGGCTGAGGCACTGTAATTCCTGGTCCCAGGCAGCTGTGAGATTTTAGGCTTATTCACCCCTTGTCGAAGAGGGTGTTTTGTATGTGCATGTATGTAATGTGATGCTTTATCATTGTGTACACACAAAAGGTGGTTTTTTTTTCCCTCGGTTCTATGGCATCCTGTAGACTGTATGACATTTCAGTGGCTCTTCAGGAACTTAAAAATGTTGCGTATTTTCCTAAAAACCCATCCTCTGATTCTTGCTGTTCTCATGGGAAAAGGAATATGACGGCATTCCAGAGGCTCTCATTATATTGTGCAGCCGTTTTCTAATTCCTACTCAAGTTATAACTGTGCCATTTCTTTTTCCTGAGAGCACTTTTGGCAGTGTTTACTGAAGGTGAACTTGCAAACATGTAAAGTCTTGCAAAAAAAATTTGCCATTTACTGTATAGCAAATGCCTTGCTCAAAAGCATCTTAAAGCTTAACGTGTGGATGACATTGCATGACTAAAGGCCTTAGCTAGCTGACCTTTAGCATCCCTCTAAAAATAGATCCCTTTCAACGTTGGCTCTCTTTCAGTGGCAGGTGGGGTTGTGCAATGGGTCTTCATTACCTCTGGCACTTTCTCAGTGAAGCATGTGAAAACTAGACAGGTTTTCGCTGTCTGTTTTATAGTAACATCCTGCATTTCTCAGTGGAAAGACTTGCCGTTACCTTATACTTTTAAATGTCTTTAAATAAAAGAAATATTGAACACAAAGATCAATGCCTATACAGTTTAAAGATACACACTATGTTTTGATGCCAGTTAATCTAAGTTTGAATGTATTGATTTGGTTCAGCCTAATATTAACAAAAGCAGTTCAGAACTAGTATTTTATAATCATCAGGGCTTATGGAATGTAATGACAGGATTGAGAGCCCTCATTTTGAATTAAGGCATGGATTAATTAATTAATTGCCTGAAGTACAAGTTCAATATGATGGAACTTGAACCAGAATTTCTGTTCTTTAAGTTGTACCTAACAGCTCTTAAAAGAAACCAATAAATGTGTGAGACTTGGTTTTGTATCTAATGATAAAAATGTATCTAGTTCTTTCTATGGCCGTCTTTGAGGGCAGGGGAAAAAAAAAAATCCAACAAAACAGCAGGAGTGCTATGCTTGAAAAATGAAATAAACTTTCTGTTTTTAATTGTTGTGTAAACAGTGTATCAACAACGATTAGATAATTTGAAAGTGGGAGCTGTGATTGATGTTTCAATGTAAGTGAAAAATTCATTCCAAACAAATGTAATCCCGTTTAATTCTTACTGAAAACGGCATTCTCCTCTTCTGCCTTCCTCTTGTCGGATTTCAAGGCTCGAACGGCTTTAGGACTATTGGGGGTTGGTCTAGATGATCTTTAAAGGTCCCTTCCAACGCAAACCATTCTATGGTTCTATGACTATCCCCATGTTATATTTTAAACTTAATACATATCTTATGATAATTTCAGATATTACAAGAAAGGCATTTGCAATGAAGATTTATTGTGAGTCTCAGCACCATAATTCCTGTTGCTGAGCACATAACATGGTTATACTTAGTATTATTCCAATTAATGCATGTAGTGTAAAAAATAAAATAAAATAAAAAAAACAACCCAAAAAACAAATGAAAACAAAAAGATATTTTTAGGAAAATATACTTAAGTCTCACTGCAGGGTTGTCTATGTTTATCAGTCTTGTTGGGGAAGTTTGGAAAGCACTGTTAAACTGGGATTTAGAGTCCATGGCTACTGTTCACATTCTGTCTCAGCAGCAGGAGTTCCTGTAATTGCAATTTCCATATTGTATCTATTCAGACTCAATTAGAACTGTTTTGTTGCATAGTGAAATATGAATAATTTTCTTAATGGTGCATACGGGAGCGGACAGGTCTAGAGCGGGCTATTTAAGAATGAAGCATCCTACTAGTTTTGTTGCAAGGAGCTTCCTTCGGTCTATCTGTCTATATATCGCATAGAGTAAAATACAGCTGGGTTGCGAAATACCGCATGAGTCCTGCTAGACTGTATCAAGCCACCTGGTCCAGCAACCTGTCTTCTGCAGCATTTGGGCCATGCTGAATGGCATGGCCCCTGGGTATCATGGCGAGTGATTATCGGGGATTTTGGTTTTTATCTTAAGTACATGCCATGTAGCTTAATTTATTATTTTGTTTCTTTATGTTCTAACGTCGCATTTCTCTTCAAGCTGCAGTGAAAATGTTTCTCTTCCTTTACAGATCTGTCATTGCCATTTAGGTTTTCTGAGTTTTATTTGCACACGGGTGATCCATGAAAGTCACTGGCAGAGCCATTTATATCCCCAATTCAGAAATTACAGTACAGGTACACCCTGTGCTTTCGTCAGCAACATAGGTCAGAGAGGAGAATTTTGCCATTGTATCTTTCAGTCCTTAATTATGATAGTACCTATTTAATGTAATTTTCTCTACCCTTTTATTGTTGTATTTGGCCTAATTCTGTTGCTTTTTGTGCACAGACTTACTGATTAGGTAGGATGACTGTCTGCCTGACTGGAGGATCAATCTAATTATAAGTAAAAGAGCAAATTCATGAGAAGCTAATTATAACCCTTCTGCTAGTGATATTCTATGATACTTTCCATGTTCTCTTTGTATTACATGGATTTCTGAGCATGACATCCTGAAACAGCCTTCTAGTAGGAGTGGTGGAATCAAACTTTGTTCTTGAATGTGATACACCGATGCATGAAAATGAGACGAGGAAACATCAAGCAAAATCAAAGTGATAAATCACAGTAAAAAAGAGATCCTAGTGCAAAATCCCTGAGTGTTCCGATACAAAATTAACCCTTCTTATGGTGTTTGTTTTCAAGTTATTCTTTCAGTCACATTTTAGAAGTATTTCAACTTTGCTATTGATACCTTTTTGAAGATGGTTATTTTCTGTGTAACAATAAATTTCTGGCATGTCATAAATATGCCTAAAATAATCAAGTTGGAAATATGGATCACAGTCAGCTGGTGTCCTTCCTGAATGACCAGCATCTAATGCAGTCTGCTTTTTGTACTGTGCAGGTCAGTGAGGCAAAGAAAGAAGCAGATGTCGTTAGAATGACTGTGTAATAACAAATTCATGCAATTATATCATGCTGTGTTCACATTTCACTTTTTCCAGAATCAGGTCAGTTTTGCATAAAAGTTTTTATATTGCCAAAATTCGTTGTCCATCTTTTAGCTTTTTTTTATTCTCCTTGGAAATACCACTTTACAATAAACTTGGTAAAGAGCTGAAACCAGATTAGACATGCAAATAGGGAAGATACATTTATAAAGAACTTTTTAATTATACAAAAAAAATTTTGCAGCATGTTGGTTATTCTGAAGTACTTTCTGTGCAGAATGCTTTTTGTTTTATAAAATTGGCTGATGGTTTGACATCTTTAAAATAAACAGACGCCCATGCTTAAGTGTTTCCCTCAAGCTGAAACAGAGCCAAGAATTGCACCATGTAGCAGTGAAGTAAGTCTCCTAGTCAAGCATCTCCTATTCATCCCTCTGGAGTTTTAAGTTTTAATTGTATACGTTTTCTGTCAAGTTGCAGTTCTGTCGTTTGTTATGTCCTCCAGGTAAAATAATAGAGAACAATCTGTGCACCGCATAAAATAGTTTGACGTGTTCGTTATCCCCTCTTCCCCGTACAGTAGCTGCAGTCAAGTTGGATGATTTAGCAGGTCTAAGCTGGTAGGCTTTTATGTTGTAGGTGCTTCAGGTTTATGATGAAAAACTATGCTTGTTGGATGATTTCTTCCCACTGTAAAGACAGCGTGTGAAAAGAGCGTTTCAAAACTTGCGTAAGTAGCAAGTGACAGTTACCTCCACATATTGTGTGCTTGTGTTTCATCTCGGCCAGGCTTTGTTAGTCAAGAAGCAGTGGAAGGATCCAGAAAGAGCTTTCCTGACATATTGCTGGTTTCCTTAGCTGATCTCAGTTTGCTGACACTCCCCTCTAGGACTGAATGATTGCTTTTTTACTTCCAAGTCTTAAAATAACCTCTACTAGCTAGAAGAGGTTTAATAAATAGAAATAAATTAATACGTAGCATTTATTAGCACAAGATGTGGATAGCTTCTGGCTAGTAAAACTGCTTTGTCAGGGAGAACATAAAAATGGAGCAGAATCAATCACCAGGAAAAACCTTAACGTTACTAGTGGGTGATGAAGGTTTCTCGTATGCACCCAGGAAGAACGCCGGCTGCTCTGCCCCCGCTGGGTTCAGCCCTGGGTGCTGCTGGCTGTTTTGGGTGAGGTTGACAGCAGTCAGGCCACTGAGCTATCGCCTGCGTCCATGCCAGTGAGCATGTCCACCCTGGGGAGCCTTGTCAGCCACAAGTTTTCTACCAAAAATTATTTCCCCCTGCTCTTCTTGACTCTGCTCTGGAGATATCTGGAGATAAAAGGTTTGTTGCTGTCTTCCTGGCCGACCCAGGTAAACGGCTTCTGGGCTAACACTGCTGAGGAGGATAGCAGTGATACTGGTGCTGATGCTCGGTTTTGTTCTATGGACGTTTGATGACTTGGGTATTAGTTTGAAATTTAGGAAGCTGATTTCCTCCTGAAATAGGCCAATTACGAGGAGGGCTGGGGCAGGACAGCACCCATCTCTGAGGTTCGCGCAGATCAGTGGGCTGTTATTTTATGCTCACTCTCGCTCTTTGGTTTATACATTGTCCTTTATGCAGAAATCCAAGGTAGCTTGAAAATCAGTTCCATATCACACGTAATTCCTAATAGTATCATTTAAAAAAATCTTTACTCAAACAAATAACCTTTATGTCTGGATTTAGCACTCCCAGTTGTTCCATTGTTTAATTGGCAATATGTTTCTAAGCCAGAGAGAAAATTGACTTGACTCTTTCAGTGTTGTGATTTTAGATGGTGTGATGTAGAGATAGGTAAGGCTCCATAGGTGCCTTGAAACACGGGGGCAAGACTTAGAGGTGTGGGAGCTGGTCTGCAGAGTAGGGTATGTCAGCTGGAGCCAACACAGGGAACATGCAGTGGATGGGAGAGCATGCTGACACAAATAAGTCTGCATCCCTGTGTTCTCATTTACCTGCAAAGAGTGCAGCTACTCAACTAGAGAATTAGCAGTGGAGAGCATCAGCGAGCACAGCATTGCACTGCTGCTGCATCAGTGCATGCAACATTTCTGAGCGTGCAGAGAGTTTGCTCTGATGGGCTTTTATGCTGGCACAAAGCGTGATCTGCGTTACAGACAAGTAGTGAAAGGGAAGCTAAGGAAAAACAGTCTGTGTGAGCAGATATGCTTAAAATCTGGAAAATATTTTCTATTACATACTTCGCTGATTCTTTGTTCCTTTTTTGTCTAAGTGTTGAGCATTTCCACCCAGCCACTCTTGCCTCATTCTTTTGCTTTTTTCTACTATGTATACAATCGATTTTATTTTCATAAATGTTTTGAAGAGAGATTTTCCTGTATAGATGAGGGATAATTCAGGATGGATATATTTGTCTACCTACTCTATATTAGACTAATTATTAGAAGGCAGAATGACATGTGAAAATTGCATAAAGACAGCTGAAATGTCGATAAATCTAGATTACACCTTGCTCTCCTCTTCAGCAGGGGCTTAACTCAGTTATTTTTTCAAATGAGGTGTCAGTGTACATAGCTATTTAGGAATGTATTTGTGGAATGGAATAGGGTGCGAATCATGAGTTATGTCCTACCTTTGTGCCTCTGAAACACAAATCTGGTTTTTCATGGTAACTTCAGTGCTAATCTTGTGTTACAAGTTTCCATTTAGAAGGCTAGATAAAAACATAGATGCTTTTCTTTTTTTATATATTTTTGTAGAGGACTTTAAAAATGTACGTTAAGTTATTCAATATTTGAATTAAGTGCTTTGTTTTATTTTTTCATCTTAACATCTTTCATCATTATGCATTCCATAGATGATCAGAACAAAGGAATGATTGCCATGGATGGGCAATCCTGCATAATAATGCAAGAAGATGTCACAGAAACTGAATATAGAGAGACATGAGGAAGACAATGTTTTTTACTGAACTGACACGGAGAATTTACAGAACATCTCAGGGTCACAGAGTATTGCGAATAATGAAATGCGTGTCTGCGCACAGAAATGATTATCTGCATGGGAGAGCACAATGGGTGAAGAAAATATTCCCTTTGCATAACTGCAGAGCTGCCAGTGTTTTAGTTTCAGAAGTTTTCTCCTAGCCTCTGATAAATAGCTTATATCAAAAGCATTCATGCCTGCAGAGAAAAAAGCTGAAGAACCAGACAACCCTTACTTTTTTTTTTTTTTTTTTTTTTTTTTCCCCCCTGTTCCTATTTAAAGGTTTTCCCTAACTGAGAGCAAGGGTAACGTCCCAGGTCAGACAAACTTAAATTAAGCTACTCTGCTTTTTCTGAAGAAATACTTTCACAATGTCTCAGAGGCACAGTAGGTAGTCTTGAACTCTTCGGTATTTGAACTGTGGCAAGGCAGGCAAAGAGGAGGAGATGTTTTAGATGGAAGAATTTTATATCTTTTCGGGAGGTTTTTTTAAGAACATTTGTCATTGGTCTGTTTTTTATAGTTTAGGGATAGGTGGGTTTGGCAGGGCTGAGGTAGCAGAAGAGAGCAGAACTAATGCCAGGTGTGTTTCAGTGCGATGGTGGCCTCCTGATAGCTCCTCCCGAGCATCCCTGCCCACATTCCAGAGCAGCATCACTGGGGCAGTTTTGACTCCTACAGATGCTGTGCTGATTTTGCCTCTGGCAGGAGCTCCTTTGGTGGGTAGCGTGTGTAAATTTGTAACTTCATAGCAAAATGTCAGGGCTTTAGTTGTTGGTTAGATTAAAGTAGTACTGATTATTTCAATTGTCCTACAGATCCTGCTTTTCTTTTGATTAGATGCTAATTGAACACACCATAAAGCTGAAAAGCTTCTGGGAACAGTGGGAGACATTTAATTGAGCAAGCCTTTTAAGTTGAGGTGGGATGCACCCAAAAGCTGTGGTGTACAGGGAGCCTCGAGATAAAAGTGGCTGTGCAGCGTTAGCATTTCCAGCAGGAGAGGAACATGAAATAGCAGCTGTGGTGTCTACCATATCTTTTTTCCAAAACCTGGCCCAGAAGAGGTGTTTTTGCTCCAGGAGACCACTCTGGGGATATATGTGACCACGGATGACGCTTTTGAACGCTTTATAAATACGCATCTTAGTCTGTCACTTTCGTTAATATGGTACAAGCGAGAGCATAGCCGTGTGCTGTTCATGTAGATGTGTTACCTTAAAGCATGATCTCCAGCTCCTGGGTCTCCAGCTGGCTACATGTGTGTGATGAAGAGCAAAGGAGAGAGCACGGTGCTGCTGCTTACTTCTGCTGGTGAGTGAAAGCGGGAATTTTTGCACTAATTGTCTGTAACTGCCTGAAAGTTGATGCTGAGGAGTACGTCTAGGTATGTCTGGTGCGTTTCCATCAGTCTGCTTTTGTCAGAGCAATTTGGAAGTAAGTGAAGGGAAAAAATTGCAAGCTACAATACATTGACATAAAAATATATCATCCAATGAACAGCTTCATTTCCTAAATTGACTTTCAAATGGTAAGACACAACTATATGTATGGAGCTCAACAGTGCAGTTCCTGTTGATGGCAGAATTCAGCAAGCCGATCCCCGGCTGTAGATCTTGCAGAAAATATGTTTGCAAAGGATTCACAGAGGCATGAAAAACTATGCTGGGTTGGCTGAAGAAGAGGAAGAGAAAAAAACTGAATACACTGCTTGCAGAGCTTTAGTGGGAGGGGTTCCTGTAGCATTGCAAGCTGGTGGTGGAGCTTCCTGCGCTCCTGTGAGAGGGAATCATGACAAATATTTTCTATTAGGAAAGTGGAAGTAATGACATATGTTGTGTGTGTACTTTTTGTCTGAGATGTGCATGACTGTAAAGAAACAGATGGCTCCTTTAATTCTAATCATGGGCATGTGGCTCCTCCGTTTATGAGGCTTTTACTCCTGTACAGATATTTTTTATAAATTCTTTTTAAGAGGGAAGGAAGTGAAATCACCTTACATCAACTCATTAAAAATTACCAGGAACAAAAATGATTATTAGGAAGTCTGTGTCCAGTGAACTAAAAATATGTTGCCTAGAGCAGACTGAAAAAAAACCCCCACAAACAAAATGTAGATGCTAATTCCCAGAAGGATGTTGGTATCCTTGTATTCATACAGGGAGCTAACGCAGCCCGGGCAGTTCTCCATCACACCCTGCTGGGGTTCCTCTCCCATCTGCACATTCTGAGCTCACATGCACCGTTGCAGGGTGCAGTCCTGCGCTGTGTAACATGTGCTGGTGACCAGACGTTTGCAGGACGTCAGAGCATGAGAACTGGGCCTGCCTGACTTAAATGTATTCACGTTTCTTGGGTTTTCCCACTCCAAAATTTTCCAGTTGCTGCTTGAATGCATTCCTGAGCGTTTATTTTTGTTCAAGCAAGATGGATGCGTGATTTGAACTGCAAGTTTGTCTTGGATAATGTTTTTTTCCCATGGAGTGAGTCTGCCCAGGAGTGATTAAATGGAGAGAAGGTGGAAGTCCATAGGCCAAGGTAGGAGATGTGGTGCCTTTTCTTCTCCTCTTTCTACACTGGAGAGTTAAAACCCCCAAGACCAAGGTGATTCGGCTGTTCTGCCAGGCTGTTCGCTTTGTCCTCTGTGGTCCTGTTTTCCTTTGGCTTGTGCCTGCAGAGCTCTGCCTGCATCTCTTCCTGACACCCCACTTATTTCCTTAACGCCTAACTACCACAAGCAATGTGCTAGCACCAGTCCTTGCTCGCAAGTCACCTCAGCACAGGTGTGCTGTAACGTTAAGATACTCCTTCTGTAACTCCTTTAGCAGGTCTATTGCTTCGAAACAGTAACTTGATACAGAGACCATTAAAAACCTGATAATTACAGGCCTTTATTTCACTTTTTAAACATACCATAAATAGGTTTATTCTTTTGCTTTTAGTACTTCTCTGTTGAAGAGAAGCCTTGGTTCAAACAAAATGTGTTTCCTTACTGTTCTAATGAATGTAACACTGTAATCAACCTCTTATGAGTCTAATGGTACTCCATCCGTAACGTGTGATTCAGAGCAATGCTAATTTCTTCAATCTCACTGAAAAGTAAAGCAGATTGGAGTATGTTCCTACAGCTAGAAACACAATGTTGCCATGTTCTTTTAAGTGCCCTTTGGACAAAATGAAGATATATCCACTTTACAGTGACAATATTTAAATAGATCCTAGCTTTTAATGCACAGGCTTGGTGGCCTGCTGATGATTTTGAAGGCATGGTTGTCTTGCATGTGGTCTGCTGCTGTTTTGAACACTCTGTTCCATTTTTCCAAGAGTCTCCTTCACCCTCAGGGATGGTGTAGGTGGGGAAAATTCCTCTTAGAGTCAGGAATTGAATGCTTTTCTGTACAGTAGCTTGGAGACTGATTGGCTTGTCTCTAACCTATTTTTATAAAAACATCCTAACTGTTGTCAGCTCTTCACCATCATGAATTTTAGCTTTATACTTAATTATGCTGATACTTTCTAAACGCTATGGCAAGTGATGATGGTATTGAAATTAAGAGCGTTAAAAATGGAGAGAGGAAGGTGGGAAGAGCAATTGTCCCTTTAAATTGTTTCAATTTAAAGAAGTTAAATTGAAATTAAGAAGTGAACTTCTTCCACGTTTGAGTTTTGAAGGTAGAGTTCAGTGTTCAATGGTATGGGGGAGAGGGAAGGAACGTCTAGTGGGGAGCTGAAATGTTTGGGAGCTGCTGTTAAAGGTTTATTCTACTTCCTTGAAGATGAAATAGGACAGATGCACGAGCCAAAAAATAGCAGTGATGGAAAATGCACATTCTCTCCATCAGGCTGATTCCTGCAGTAGCGCTCCTGGAGAACTAAGGGCACAACAAATGGGTCGTATCCATCACCTCAGTGCATGGTTAAATCCATACTTCTTTGGGGCTCCTTGGACATTGCTAGAGAGAACTCATTGGTCAAATTCAAAGCCTGGAGCACTAAAATACCCCTAACTTATTCTGCTTGCACATTTCCAAATTACTCCAGAGGCTGAGGGGTTTCTTCATTTGTTTCACTGAAATAAGGCCAAAGGTTTACTAAGATAATGTACAATAGTATATCTTCACTGTCCTTCTCTTGATTTATTTCTTTCCATATTTTAATGCCTAGCAACTTTGTGTATACAGAAAGAAAACAGAAAACGTTAACTAACCTAAATTATATGGATTTTCTTGGCCAGAGAAAGTTGAAGGAAAATGGAACCAAGATGTGGTCACAATTTTAATTGGCATGAACAGGAAAATCTTTAGAAATGAAAACTGAAATTTAGCAGCAAATAGGAGCAAATTTTTAAAACAAACAAACAAACAAAACCAATTTAAAAACTGATCACCTTGATAACAGAGCATTTATTAAAGGGAAGGTGGATTTTGAAAAGAACATAAGCTGCATTGTTTCAGAGCTTGTATCTGGTGCTGTGAATTTGCGTCTGGTGCAGTACTACAGCAAATATTTGGTAGTCTCCCAGACAATGCAGCTTAATTGTAAGGAGTAATTTTGAGAGTATTATCTGGAGACGCTTGTGAAGCTTTGGGGCCTTTGCTCCTTCTGATCTGTAGTGCTATCTGTGCTGAGCTCAAGGATAGAAAGCTCTCAAAAGTAGCTGAGGATTTTTCTGGTTGAGAATTTCCTTGCGCTGTTTCCTGCTGTCGCCACCACCTTGATTCCTTCTGATGTTCACCTGGAGACCCCAAAACATCAGAAAAACTTGTGCAGAGTATGGTAAGTTGAAAAAACCTTTGGACTGGCACGTGCTAGGAAAAGGATTGATGAGGGAGAAAAGCTGCAGAAAACCTCCAAGAGCCAGAGAAATCACAGGTGAACCAGGAGAGCTTGGAAAGCATTGAATAATTGTCAGTCCACCCATGTGTTTATGTGCCTGTTACAGAGAATTTGGGCTCAAGAAGGAGGCTATTTGAAGCGCTTGGAAGATACATCCACTGGGAGTTACCCAGGCATCCCCCAGTTGAAAATAGCTGGTGATGGGGAAATATCAAAGGGCAGTGTTGTACAAGGCTGCTAGTCCCTGGCATCAGCCTGCAGCTGGTGCTGGAGCACTGGGCTGGGCTGACCCTTGTTCTGAAACAGTACAGCCACTCCTACATGAAATGCCATCCTTCCATCTCAAAGGCTCTTTTGGGACAATTTATCTGAATTTTATTAAACCTATTCCTTTACAACAATAGGCATAAAGATTCTAAAGATAGTGTTATAATACAAGTAGTTGGGAGGAGCAAAGATACAGTAGTCTTCCACCATCTGCTGTCACAGAAAAGCTCATGGCTTTGGCATAGTGGCCCATGACAGAGTGGGAGGAGGCACGGTCCATCTTCTGTGTGCAGCAGCACAGGGAGGCAAGGCTGGCAAGACACGACTGGAGGATGCGTGGCAACAAGCATAGCGAAAAGAAGACTGAAAGGTTTCACAAAATATCTGACAGCATTAGACTACGTGTTTTGGGATCCTTTGCAAAGGGGACGTGAAACTTCAAAGAATTTCTCAGTATGATGATGGTAAAAGGGACGTGGGCCACTCAGACCTCCTCTGCAGGTGGCTCTGTGGAAGTGTGTAAATACTCTCTAAAACCCCACTGCACCACTTTATTCTCTTGTAATGTAGCAGTTACTAAGGAACATATTAAGTATTCACATTATGGTAGCAAAATAAGAAAGAGATATTAATTATTCAGCAGGTTACTCAGGAGGCCTTCTAAATAAGAACTGAGACAGAACTTTAGAAGTGTTTTCAGAAATAAAGATACTGGGTGAAATTCTTCCTAGTTATCTGTGAGCAGTCCCTTTGAAACCAAATCACTTTCTATGAATACATGGAAGGATCTATCTTGGGTAGTGAAGGAAAGCAAAGATGGGCCTGAGGTACAGCCTTTCTGTAAAAGACAGATTGGCCAGCCCACAGGGAGGATATAGGGTCTGTCGTCACTTTCAGCTAAAGTGAGTTTCAAAGGAAACTAAAGAGTTCAAGTGAGAGGCATGTGTTTTGAGGGCAGAAAGGTTCTGGTTCTAGTCCCAAATTCCTCTGTGCGCATGCCAGGCACTTCTCCCAGCACTGGTGGCTTAGTTACCTGAGATGCAGTGGCTTGAAATTAAAAAAAAATAAAAATGTGTTTAACAAACTTTTTCGTTTAATGTGAACTCTGAGTTAATTTGTAGGGCAGGGCACCAGCCTGCTGCAAGCATGCAATGTTGTCAGCGCAGTTACAACATTATTAAATGTTGAGTGTGAACCTGAGTTTCAACAAATAGGTTTTTGTTTAGGAAACAGCAGATATGCACATAGGTTTGGGGTTTTTTTTTTTCGTTGTTAGGCAGTTGATTTTACTATGTAGGAAAGGGTCAAAAGTCTGCTGCCCTTTTGTTACGTGAATAACTTAGCACTTTTTTTTTTTTTTTTTTAGTACGCTAAGAGAATACAAGCTGCTTTGTGTTAAGCTATTTAATTTCTCTAATGGAGGACTTGGAATTAGTCTTGCTCAAGGATTTTGTGCTGCACCTCCAGCTACTGAAATAGGTTGATCTAGTTCAAGGGCTGGGCGTATTTATTCCAAACTTGATGACTGGAACACCTGTAAAGGTCCCTGCTTAAAGGCTAAATGCTGCCTTGATTGGTGTCCTTTTGGTTTTTATTAAGCACTGAAAAATTTTTCTCCCTACCTCTGGGCAACAGCCCTCTCTCCACAGCTGATCATTATACTGACAGGTAGCCTGGGCTGCACACCAAGGTCACAGGTTGGTTCTTATTATTTCAGCTGTGGCACACTCATAATTTGTCTTTTCTATATTTTCTTTCCTGTATTCTTAAGCCATCTTTTCCACCAAGTATAGGAGGGAGTTTATCAGTTTTATCTGTAAACTTATGTCCTACATTACTATCTTCGCAGTACTCTCTGTACTGTTGTAGAATTTCCCTTCTTATCTAGTGAAAAAACCTTTTTCTGGATGAAAAGAGAGACTCAAAATGTTATAATATACTTGTGTTTGAATGGATTTTAAGGCCTGAGCAAATCAAGGTTTTCCATTTTGCTATTTCTCTGAAGTTTTCCTGAGACAGAAGAGGCATTTGGCACAGCAGGTCATCTCTGATGGTGTCTGAAAACAAGGCTGCAGTCGTAGGAATATAGATGGTGTAGCTGCTCTAATGAGTGCAGCTTACATCCAATTGCTTTAATGAGTCAGTGCAGTTATGTTAGCCTTACTACATTTCTGAATTAATGGCTTGGAAGGAAGTTTGTTAGCCTGTTTTACTTGAAACCAAATCAAACAACAGCCTGCCATATTGTACAATGACATGAAATAGCAGAATTTGAATTTAAATTTGCCTCAGACTGTGTGGGATCCTTTCTATTAATAAAACAACCACGTAGCAACGGATAGGTGTTAAAATAACAATCCCAATGGTTAGGGTGCCGGCTCTGCACGTATAACTGCGGGTGCTCATTTCAGATCAACTGTGTGTGTCTCTTAATTTTAATGGCAGTGAGCTAAAGCTCCTGAACAAACGAAGCCCTGCCCGTGGTCATGTCAGGCATCCTATCCCTCCTCTGTGTGTCAGGAGCCGCGCGCATGGTACCTGCGCGGGACTGCCAGGCTGAAGCCACTCTGCCCTCAAGGGAAAAAAGCATGGTTTTATTGCACACATGGCAACTTACCAAAGCAGAAGCTTTAAAGCGGTTGATCTTTATCTTGGTGTGGTATGGTGCAAGGTTGGGATAGTCACCTTCTATCACAAAGCCTTATTTTTAGTTGATCAAGTGTCAGCTAGCACAGGGTTCATCTTTTGCCCAGCCAAGGCAAAACCTGTGACCATTCAACACTGGAAGCTCTTAAATTTTTTTTTTTTTTTAAGTTTAGTTTGGTGTAGCTTTTTTGTTTAGTTGTGGTGTGAAGAGTCAATATAGAGAACTGTCATTTTTCGATTATTTAATTTCTGGCTTACCTAGAATAGTTTCCTCTTGATTATATGTAATAGCATAGAGTTTTCACTGGCTGTTATTAAAAATATTGTGTGATACTAGAAATAGAATATAATAACTTGCAATAGGGAAATAGGAGAAAAGATGAAAAATGACAAAATGCAGTAGTAGTTCTGAGAATGCAGTACAAACTGAACAAATTGTGGAGGCTAACCAGAGGGTGCCTGGTAACCCCCTTTGTGAAGCTGAATGGAGATCCTGAGAATGACAGTGAGCAAAAGGCATTTTTGTTAATAGTACTGACCCTGAGGCATTAGAAGTGTTTAACAACCTACGGTTAGTGGGAAAACCAAGCCATTATCTGACTACACATTGACATTTAAAGAATAGAATCACTACTGAGGTGATTGGACTGTTCAAAAGCATCAATTAAAAAAAAAAAATTAAAGAAGAAACTTTTCAACCATTAACAGATGCTTTGGTACTCCTGAATCAGATGTGATTTTGGAGGGCATGTGGGGTCCCTAATTTGAAATGAGATCATAATGAATAACAGAGACTCAAAACTGAGAAGATTAGTAGAAAATCATTGCTTAATGGTTTAAAAAAAAAAAAAAGGGCAATTTAATTTACCGCCAAGTGGAGTCTCCTCAAATCAGTCTACAAGTTTTAGTGGGGAAACCAAGGCAGTGCTGTAGCAGATGAGCTTGCAGAGCCCAGCTCCAAGGAAAGTAGAAATCCAATCTGCAGTTGCAGAGTACAAGCAGAGCCACTTCATACCGAGTCACAAATTCACTTACTCAAAATCTTTAGGACCATGTCTTGCCCAGATGAGTAAAAATACTCTTTTACATGGTGGTAGCTAGTACATTGGTACCACAGTCCATGTGAAAGCTGAGCTTATAATAAAAGCTGTGAAGAGAAACCTCCGAGGCAAGGCACATGCAGAGCAGCTGGTGGGAAGGTTGTTCCTTTGGGTGAGGGCATGTGAGGTACTGCCTGACTGTTTTGGAACATAATTCTGAAATTGTTTTGCAAAGTAGGATGTCAGGTTTGGATTTGCAGACGTCACACAGGAGGATGTATTGGAAGACTTTAACAGATGAGAAAATACTTTGCAAGAGAATCAAAACTAAAAGATAAGTGCAGAGATGGAGAAGGGAAATCTGCATTTCTACCAAATACATAAAGCAAGTAAAATGAAAGCATGAGATACCATCAAAGAGTTTAATAATCAAAGGACAAGATGAGGGGAAAAAAGAAGAATAATGTGACCAAAAAACCAAATCAACACCTGCAGTTTTGCTAGTGAAAATGAATCATGAAACTTTAGTCATTTATGTTCAAATTAGCAAAGATTAATTTGTGTATACTGGAAAAATTGCCTACCAATTCTTGATTATCATTGCTATTATTGAATAGCTTTGTTGGAAAATACAGCTGCAAAGTCCGTAATCATACATGCAAATCAATATTTGCTAGACATGATATATTGACTGAAAATGACAGATAATGAATCACAATTCGATTGTTTGGAATTTACGCTTTTTTGCAAAGGACATGATTTAAACTGTGTAACTTTGAGCCTGCAGTTTAATGATCTCATGGAAAGGAATACTATAGAAACTGGAGAATCAGATTCAGATTTCTATCTACTGACTTTCAGGGCAACACCATTGATACTGGGATTGTTGCTAGCTGAAATTATATTTGAGAGATCTCTTCCACTTCTCCTGGAAGAGAAGGATAGGAAGTGTGAGAAATTGTACAGGTTTTGACACAGAGCATGTGAAGGTGACAGAGTAGATGGCAGCACCAAAAGAAAGGCACCAGAAAGATGTACAAGGCTAATGCAGAGATTGAGGTATGTGTGGATATATGCATACCAATGTATGTATATGAACTTTTACATACAAATTTTTGATTGGAAGTATACTTGTCTATTTGAGGCTCTGGTATAAACGTGTCATCTCAAGAGTATTCAGGTTAAGTTGGGTTTGTAAGTTCAATCATGTCATTAATATTTAAAGAGAGGAAGCATGCAGATTTCTCTTTTCATCTCAAGGTCTTTGGTCTCATGTTTGTTAGCTGATATGTTGTATTAAAGATTCAACTTAGATATAAACTGTAACACGAGCTTCACGTTAACTCCAGGAGCACTGTGAACATCCCAACCCAAAGACCCTTCCTGGGTTATTTCATCCTTTCCACCCTTGAACGTGAGCAAAGATATTTTCCCCCCGATATGCTATCTGATATTGTTGCTGCATATGAAGCAGTCTCTTGTAGGGCCAGAGAGAACAGTTGATCACTGTAACATAAGTTTTCATAACAACCTCTTCACATCTTGACAGATTATCATATCTGCCCTTACCTGAGCTGTCTTATTTGATAACACATAGGAGAGGGAGGGAGAAGTAGCAGTCCTGGAGTGGCAGCAAATTACCCAGGTGAAAGAAACGGGTATTTCAACAGAACAGGACACAAGTTAGTTTGCACTCTAGGAGCACAGGCCAGGCCTGTTATATTAGATGGAAAGATTTCTAGTGATTTTGCAGGGAGCTGATGCAGATTCACAGCTGTTCAAAAAATGTTTCCCCTCTTTTGCTCTCTCTTCCTCTGTCTCTTGTTCTGCTCCAGAACACCCTAAGTTTGCAACTAAGCAAATGCTTTGTGGCTAGTGTCTGTTTTCTTGGAAAGACTTCGATTAGGAAAAAAATATAGTTCGAAAAGAGGAGGAACCTTGGGCTGGAAACTTTGCTTTTCTGTAGAAAAAGTTTACTTTGAATGTTTTCATTCATCTTCTGTCAAGTGCTTTCTCGCACTTTTGTCCTTTCTGACAAGTCCTGTGTCAGATGCAGAGAACAAGAGTGAAAGGAGAAAAACCAAACAAAAAAATACATAGATGTCAAGAGTGCCAAGGACAGTAGTAGAAGTTTGCGAGTTTTAATTTTACTCAAATGTGAGAGAACTGCAAACCAATTTAAGGAAGGAGCACGTGGGTGCAAGGCTTGTTCTGCCTCGCTTGCTGCCAGGCTGTGTTTCCAGGGGTGCAGCCCATGGAGTGGGGCTGGAGATGGGGAGAAGATGACAGCAGTGCTCCTCGGTGGTGGGGGAGGAAACTCCGCATCTGGCATCAAAGCAGCTGAGAGGATGGGTGCTGGCAGGTCAACTCCTGATCCAGAGTAAGGGCAGAGGTAGCTGGGCTTGGTTGCTTGTCTGAAGCAGACTGAAGGAATGAACAGCCACTAAAACCCTGAAGGTAACTTGTGTTGCTCATCCCTTCTGTGTCTGGTGAGGGGGTTATTCAAAACAGGACCAAACTCTCATTTCTTATGCATTACCAATCACCTACTGAACAATAACTTTCTGTCAGTAACAACCTAGATTCACACCAGGATCTGCATCAATTCCCAGAGCTGTCACTTCTTTCTCTTAATAATTTATTTGCTTCTGTAATTGCTTTGCAGGGTTTTCATCCAGTGAGTCTCCAGCACAGATCTTAACATCTGAGATATACCATGGGTTGCGTTGCATGCTGAAACATGCTGATAATTATTAAAACTTGCTGTTCACCTGGGTGGTCAATCTATGCAAAAACCATTATGCAAATATACTTGGGAAACAGATTACCGATCTGTTCCTGGCTGTGCAATGGGCAAGCTAGTTGTGGCTTATTAATATTTTCATGATCTCTGGTTTAATCATGAAATTGTTGGCAGATGACAAGGAGTAGATGTGAGCACAGTGAGAAAGAAACATCCTCCCTAACTATTGGGTTAAGGCTCAAGTAGCTGGATCAAAGGCATCTGCATTTAAACTATGTACCATGGTGCATACCAGATCCATAGTCCTCTGATAAATTAGACTTGATCACAGCTTCCCTTCCAGACTGTGTGTGTTGGTTTCATTGCCTTGCAATGAGGAGGGTGAATGGTACATGCTTAGTCTCATGAGCCCTGGGAGGCATCAGGGAGTCCCAAGATTTCAGCATAGCCATCAACTCCCTTCCCACAGCACTAGACAAGAGGGAATGTAGTGGATGTGAGGAGGGACTGGCTGTGGTATGTCTGAAGAGCAAAACGGGTGGTGAATCATCTTTTAGGACTGTTTCTGTCCACTAAGTGCATGCAGAGCTTTCCAAGCTCTTGTAAGAGTATACCCCTCAAACGTTTCAAATCAACGCTCCACCACTTCCCCTCTAACGTTTTGTCACCTTTCACTAGACTCCCCATAGGTACACCTATACACATCTCTGCTCTCTGACTTGCAGCAAGCCTTTGCACTTCATTGTGCTTATGCAATACATATTTGTTATGCCTGCCTCTCTCAGAAAAAAGTCTTTGCCACCCTAAAATCTAGCATGATTTGGAAGATTGCTTTTCTTCCATTCCCTCCAGCTCAGAGTAATGTGGGGGGTGTCCATTGGTAGGGTTGCTGGGGAGAATAGCGCTTTTGGGAGGGAAAGTGGAGAGGCGAAGTGTAGGCAGAACTCCTCTCCTCTTGTACCACCCTTCCCTCGACACCTCCTGCCTTCTGGCAGCATGCACCCATATGCGGGGAGGCTGGAGGTGGGCTCTGCTTTGATAACCAGTTGAAAACAATTCCCTGAGGAGGGGCTCCCTGTGTAACCTGAAAGTGGCTGAGAACCAGGGCAAGAAAATTTCCTAATAAATACACCACCACAGATGTCGTCTGTGAATGTAGCTGTCTCAGCGGTGGGGGGCTGTTTTAAAATGTTGGAATGATCTGAAAGGCAAAAAGTTTAAGTAACTTCATTAAAACTGGTTTTCATTTAGACTTGTCTAAAGGATGGATATGGGGTTACTGTTGTCTGGTTTCATTTTTGTTGTTTTCGTATTTTAATAATAATAAAATTGTTCCGTCTTTGCAGGGCCAAATATTTTAACTGTAATAATGAGAGAAGAAGTGGAGATAAAAAGCTACACTGTAGTTCGGGGAGAAGTCCCTATATAGCACAAGGGATTGTTTCCATGGGACTGTAGCATCTCAGTAGGACTTCCTGGACACCCTATTGTCATGTAACATATACAAACCTGAGCAGCCACAGAGCCACTTACATTTGCTACGTATAAACTGGAAAGTTTGTCTTTGCAGTTGGTCTGCCCTTGGTGTCTGATCATTTTGCCTCTTCTTTTGCCGATTTGCTTTCCTTTATTATTTTTCAGCTTTTCTTGAAGACTATTTCCCACTTGTCATTCAAGATAATCCTAAATACAGCTTTCTATTATGTGCTGATCTGTACTGAATGGTTTTGAATTGATTTTATTGAATATATTGCAAATGAGAAGCTATCCTACCACAGAAGTTTATACATGGAGCTTCCCTCTTTTTGGAGTCCTTTTATAGATTTTAAAAGGGCTGGTGATGTTCTACAGTTTCAACTGTTAAAAGTACAAAACAAAATGTAAAATTCAGTGGGATATGTATACCAAAATAACTTTTACACTGTCCTTACTCTGGCCACTCCAGCACTTTTTCCCTGACATTGGTGATATGGCAAGGACACATTTGAAATCTTCTCTAATGCGGCTTGTCAAACTCGAATTGCTTCACGTGTATGTGTGCATTTGCTTGTACAGGTCTGTGAACATTTGGTGGTGGTTGTTGCTGGCTGGAAGTCTAAGATTCAAGTAATAACCTCTTTCAAGTAAAAAGCGAGCACACAAACCCCTCTTTTATTCACAAGTTATTGTTCAGGTGCCTACACTACAACTACATGTTAGAACCAAGATTAATCCACCACGTCTGCATTGTCTTCAAAGAAGACTGGAAGATCTGACCATATTCTTAGTCCTGATGTTTTTCTTTGTTAAGTAGCTATAGTGTTAGGAGATACCTATCTATCTATCTAAAAAAAATTGTCTATATAAATATGTTTATGGATATGATTATATCTATGCATGTACCTTTTGCAGGAAAAGTCTGCATGTTTTAATACTTGGCTGTGTTGGTGCCTGAGTGTTTCACAGCAAGGGTCCCCCCATTGATTGCATGCTGTGCATAATTCACGCTTTACAGTGAGTAAATTTGGCCTAAGCCAAATGGACAAGGTAGAAGACAACAGAGCAGAGCTTACGAAGTTATATTTCACAGAAGGACTAGAAGCTGCAAAGGCCTCTACTAGATTGCTCTGCTGTCATTCTTTGCTGAATGATGAAAAGAGTATGAAAAATTATTGGCACATTTTTCAAACATATTTCACATCTTCATCTTCACAACTGTAGAGCTTTGGACTTAAATCCCTTTGGACTTAAGTCCCCTTGGACTGAAGGAGGACAACTGGAGTAGCAATTGAATGTGTGCTTCCAATGGTAGATTTTGGACCTTTTCCTTCAGCCATAATGAGTTGACAAGGTTGTAATTAAATTGGTGAATATAGACCAGTAGTACCGTGCAGAGCTCAAATTAACCTCTAAAATATTGCACTGAAAACTCGAGGAGAGTAAAATATATTGTTTATAGAAATCTCTGTGGTAGGCAGTACAGCAGTCTGCTCTTCCTGCAGAAGCTGCTAGTTAAGTGTCAGAACAAGGCAAATGTTGTGAGAGTCTGTTATGTTACAGGATCCACAGTACAGGACAAAACTGTTGGTCCCAAAATAAAGCAGGAGTAGGGAGAAGGACTCCTCCAGGGGAACAGTTGTGACTATAGTAGGGAAGGACTGGTGAGGAGTCTAGAGCTTTGCATTATTTAGGTAGCTCTGGCGAAAAGAAACTGGTTTTCAGCATCATCTTGCTCTTCTCCAAAACCTGCTGCTGCCGCTTCTGTTCTCCTCTGCTGTCACCTTGGTCCTCCTGGGTTTCTGCAGGGACATGACCACCGGGAAGCGGGAAAGGCGTAGCCAGACAGGGGGTGGAGGTGGGGTGGGGGGCCGTTACCTTGGCTTCAGTCAATTCAGGTGGAATTTCATCTGCTGTGGTAGCATTTACACAATAAATATAACCTTGCAGTAAAGTAAATAGACTATAGCTGGTCAAATAATAGCCGTCTGCTGTCTGTGGCACTGTTTGTCTGCTAGCCTAAGTTGCCTGATGTAAGTGTTTTAAAAGGAGCACTTTTGTCTGTTAGTGGGTTACTGTACAGTCTTTGAGTAACTGTATTGGACCAGAGCTCATATTTGCCAAAGAGTATGTGTGTCTTGCAGAAACTTTTTTAGTACCACCTTCTATACATTTATGTATTGGCATTTCTTGCTTTTGATATTTTTGCTGTGAAGGGAATGGAAGCGTTGGATTCAAGGAACATTTTATAGTTTCAGCAGGATTATTTTCTATGATGCTTTTTCATTTGTTCTGAGTCAGGGCCCATTTCTGAGTTTCTTAGGAAATAATGTTGGAAAAGAAATGCATTTTCTTAGTCTCATTAGCTCCAAACTTTGCGAAGAGTACTACTTGCACTCCTGTTAGGACAGGCTGAGGGAGCTTCTTCATGATATAGTGCAAGTCATTACAAAACAGTAGCTTAAAAATCAATTCAAGGAAAACATCCTTTCCTGGAAAAAAATCCCCTGGTGAACATTAGTTAAAATATTTATACTAACAGTCATCTGCATCGAGCAATCACTTATGGCTTAATGTTATTCTTGAATTCAAAAAGCCTCCTTGTTCTCGTGTATTCCACTGAAGGTGGCACATCTGTCGGAAATCTTCCATGATTTGTGAGCATTTCCATCAGCATCTGGCAAGAAGTTAGTTGTGAGAGAGAGGAGGAATCTGCTTTCAGAAAGGTTCATTTGGTAGCATTTTGCAGCATCAAATGGCCCATCTCAAAAGAAAAGTAGCACCTTGATCTGGCTAATTGGATCAGCATAATTTGATCTGTGACTGCAGAACATTTGATCTATAATTTAAAAAGCAGGGCTTAATCAGTGTGGAGGGGGGGAACTGCTGTAGGTTAGTGCTGATCCAGTAGGCAGTGACACGTCCCGTGGAGGCATCTGTTCGGATCTGAGGATTCAATCCACCTGGAGATGTTTCTCCAGACTCAGTCCTCTTGCAAACCCTTTGTGTCCTGGGCCTCGTGCCTCTGCTGCCTTGGGGCAAGGTGGCTTCAGTCAGCTGTGAGATCTCGCTGCTTCTTGATGGGGATGCAGAAGAAGATGGGGCTGCTCGGTGGTTTGGCCGCTCCTGGTGGAGATCCAGGAGGGAAGGAGGATTGTCCAGCAAAAGTGATTTCAGAGCAGTGAATTGTTTCAGGGAAAGGATGCTGGCAGCTTGACCAGAAGTTCTTGTTGCTCCCATAATTAAATAAATAAGCAAGCAATTAAATAGAAACTGTGGCAGCCTTAGAAGCAAAACGGTCCCCTGCCTCCCTCCCTCCTCCCCCTCTCTGTCGCTGGCGGCAGAGCAGCACTGCAAGCTGGCTGCGTTTCACATTAGATGTGGCTAAATTTCTCAAGAAAAAAATATCCAGAGGGACAAGACGCGATGCTCTCATTTCTGACATCTTAAGCTTGTCACAGACACAGAGCCTGTTTCACCCAACGTGATTATCTCTCCCTCTGTCAAGGAGGCAGATGCCTCAGCAAGGAAAATATCGTCCCCAGCCTGTCATCTGGATTCTATAAATGGAAATAGGCCTTTGCAAAGCCAAAAATTATATTTAGTTGCAACCATGGGGGGAGGAAAAAAAGAAGAAAAAGAATAGATAAAGTCCAAACCCTTCAGAATTGCAACAGGAACAACAAAGCACTTAGGTTAGCCCTAATCATCTGCAAATGATGATGCATTCATTAAATGTAGACTGCATAAATAAAAGTTATTCTTCTGTCACTCCTTTTATCTCTACCTAAAGCATTCACTTGCCCGTCAGGTTTCTGTGTACAAGCCATAAATATTCAGCTGTTTCTGGAATATTTTTTACCCAGTATTTGCTCGTTTTCATCTAAACTGTCCATATGCCAGAAGCAGCAACGGCAAAACGCTGTGAGCTGGAGGTGTGCATTTAGGTGATTTAGCCTTGGATAGCCTGCAAAAGCCTTATCTGACCAGGACTTATTAGTCCTGTGATAAAGAGCGAGCCAAAAATAAAATTAAAATCTTGCTGGTTTAGGTATGAAGGAAATTTAAGCGTTGTCCATGCTGCGGTCAGTGCTGGGAACAACTCTTCTGTGTCATGTTACTGCTCTGTGGGGTAGGCATGAGTGGCTATGAGAGATTAGTTATTAAGGCTCAGGTTTTAACAGCTTTCTGTGTGTAGTGCTGACTAAGCAGACTGAACTGCTAGTGTTTTAAAGGCCATTCAGGAGAAATCAGGGAGACATTTTACAGAGTGTTTCACTAAACACAAAGTTGGGTCAGCCAAAAAATGTGGACTTGTCTAATTATTTCAACTTGGAGAAAAAAAGTGTACTTTTGAATTTTTACTTTTGTAGAAACTGACAAAATTGTTCTTGGGCAACTCCCACTCCCCGTTTTGTTGTTGGCTGAGTTTCTTCATGGCAAACAAATGGAAAAAAATAAGTCTGTGCAGTGCTGTAGGAATGCGCGCAGAGCAGAGTCTGCCTGCAGCATGCGCCGTTGGGGTACAGCAAGGTGATTCCCACAGCGGCATACCTGAGATGGAGAAGTAGGGGCAAAGGGAGTGTGGGGAAAGCAAGGGTACTCTTTAGTCCTTTCAAGTTGGATTGGAGCAGAAAGGGTGATAGAAACATTTAAAATGTTCTCTTGACTTTGTGCTGGAGCATCCGTGTTGAATCCCTGGAAGGGGGTGAGGTTGTGCAGACTCTTCGTGCTGGTGAGTCTGGCACTGTAGGGCGCCCAGTTTCCAACTGTTCTGCACCAGAGTGTCTGGCCTTTTTTGTGGTTGTAATCAGTTAGATGGATAGATTTCCTTAACTTACACGTGGGCTTTGAGATCAAATTAAAGTCCTGTTGCCTCCCGTGGGGCTGCGAAAACCCAACTGAAGCTTACAATGTAGAATTTTGTTTGTTACTGTTGCTCATTAGGTGTGTATCCTCAGCGGGATGGGAGTGATTACCAGAAGGAGGTGAGCAATTAAGTGTGTGTTATCTATGGGCACGGAAACCTGTGCAAAGTCGGAGAGAAGAGCCCAGCAATGGGCACTTGCTGTAGCCTTTGCAAATGTCAGTCCGGCCTGTTTGGATGTACCCAGGGGTCTGCACAGAACTCTCCCCATTGTCAGAGGGTTCTTTGAGAGCACGGATGAATTAATTGCAAAAGGCTTGGTGACATCAAATCAAAGCACACTTGCATTTGCTGTCTCTTGCAGGAGGGAGGAATGTGGAGATGCAATTAGTTGTGAACCACACTTGGTGTTTTGCCCTCCCTGTTCTAAAAATGTGTAGAGATTACTGATGGTCAAGATACTGCTTTTTAATTCTCATCCTGAAGATGTGTCCCATTGCTTTTGAGGCCATTCAGGTTGCTAGCTTCCAGTGTGGGTGTGTTGCTGCCAGCAGTGAGGATAAATTGCGTGTGTTATCCTACCAGCCTCTCACCTCCTCTCCCAACTCATGAGATTATGGTCACAGATCCATGCAGACCTTTCTGCCCTTGCCCTGTGCAGAAGAGGGAGAAAACTTTTCCTTCTTCCTTTTCCTCCTACCTGACCTTGCCTTTGGGGAGGAGAAGACATGGTCAAGGGCTGTATTGCTTCTCCCCAGGCACTGGCTCTGCCCACACTGGGTTTACAGGGCCACTGGAAAGGATGCAGAGCTGGAGTGGACTCTAGGACTTGAGACTCTGCCAGGCGTACAGGTGGGTCTAGTCTCCTGGACCTCCTGGGCAGGCTTATGGGCTTCTTCTTGGATCTCTGAAACACTAACCAGGTCCCTGGGAAACAGCCTGTGAACCCTCATGAAGAAATTAATGGAGAAGCTGACTCCAGAAAGTTTTACTGAAGACTTGTCTGAGAATGCTGTTATCCTGCCACAGGTTCATTAGCAGATATTTGTGTGTTTGCTTTTCTCCTCCCTCCTTCCCCTTCCTCTCTCCTTCCCACCGCTGTGATTGCCTGGCCTTCAGTGGAATTCCGTTGCCATTCATTACTTCAGTTCTCTACCCAGAGGCTGTCATTTTTATTTATTTTAGTATTCTAATTTCTATTTTAGGATCACAAAGAAAATAACGTTGACCAAAAAGAATTAGAGGCAATAACTTTTTCAGAGAACTAAGCCTTTGAAAATTAATTTTTTAATTCAGTTTAATTTCATGGGTGCACAATTTCTATTACACATAAGCCAAATGGGTTGCAACAGCTGTAAAAAAATATTTATTTTAAGTCTTGTAATGTGTTATTTATGAATGCATTATAGTTATAATGATTCACTTACAGGACTATTGTGACAACAGCACCTTATCTTAAAAATGGGAATTTGCAATATGAAATAGTTAATTAACAGTAAGAAAGAGAACAAACTGAGAAGATGCATACAAATTCACAGCACTAACAGAATAGTAGCTAGGCTTTATACGGGTTTGAATAGCGTGGAAACTGAGAAATCCTAATGGAGGAAAAAAGACTTAACTTCTATAGAAACTTAGAAATTAGTCTGGTTTCTGCAAATCTCGTCTGTCATAACATAATCATTGGAAAACTCCTTAGACTTTGCAGGCCTAATTCAGAGAGAATTGCAGTGGTAAAATAAATGGGATCCATTGCAACTGTGCAAAGACCAGTGGATAACTTAATCCTGCATGGGACTTACTTGGGAGTATCAGAATACATTTGCCAGATGCAAGATAATGTCAAGTAAATATTTAAAGCTGTAATCATGCCACAGCATGTTAGAGGATAATAAAAGGTGCTGAAAGGGAGTTAAATGCATTTGATTTAAATAGATCATTTAAATAAAGGAAAGCAGTGATGCAATTTTATATCTAGATGCAGTGTTCACCTAACAAGAAACGTGGCAAGGGCAAGCAAACTCCTGTGGTTGCTGAGAAGTGGTAGAGACTCTCTAGTGGGCTATAAATACTTCACCATCCGTTCTTTGTTTCCAGCATCAGTTTACTGTGACTTTGCAACTGTGGTGCTTTTATGCTGTGTGTTGACAGTCCCTTTCCTGCACGGAGCATGCGGTGCTAAGGAGTTTTGGTTAATGCTTGGGTAAAAGTTGTATTGTCAGAGTGCAGCCAGGGTGTAGCTGGACACTGCTGAGTACCCCTGGGCTCAAGGGAGAGCTGGCTCAGGAGAGCAATTCAACACTGGAGAGCACTTGGTTAAACATCTTGTTTATGCAACTTGTGCCTGTTTACATTTTTACTCTCAAAAAGCTTCTGTGGAACTTCTAATCACTTCTTGTCTTCTGGCTATTTCCTTTGTTCTAGGTGGTTGGGTGATGGACATCTACTGAAAGGAATGAATATTGGGGCTTTGGCCTCTTTCTGCCCAAAACTTCAGCCAGATTCCCATTATTTTCACTTTTCTGAGAATAAATAAATGAGATGCAGTGAACATACAATGTGTCAGCTCTCCGCACAGTTTCTGTTTTGTTCACCCACAGCTATTTCAAGTGCCCTTCCAGGCAACTGCCCACAGTGGGACACTTTGTCTAGACATGATGTGAAGCTAAAGCTGTTAGTCAGACTCTATTAATGTATGATATGCAAAGCATTCCTGGAGAGAAACTTCAATGCAGATCTGTCAGATATGGCCAAGGGAAGCTCTCTTTCGTTGTCTTACCTGGTGGGAGAGAATGACTTCTGATGGGTAAGGGCAAGGTCTGAGCCCCAGCGTCACGAGCAGCGTGACCCAGCACGGCTGCGGAGCTCTCCGGTGGTTGAGTCAGCCCTAGTGTCAGCTCCTCAGCTGTGAGACACAACAATTACAGCAATAATTCAAGTCAGAAAATTGACAGAACCATTTAATGTATGTGAGAGTGACAGTGAGTCATCTCTGATCATTGTGTTTAGCAGCCTGGAGATCCACAGGCACCCAGGACAACTTCAATCCCACATCTGCATGACAGCTCAGGACAAGGAGAAGCAGCTCAAAGTCACTGTGTTCTTCCTTCCAGAGAGGGCTTCATGTGGGTTTGATCCCAAAAGACCAAGGCAGTGAGAGGTAGGACCTGTTGCAGACAGGGGTGTGGGGGGGTGGGATAGCATGTCTCTTATCTGCAGCCTTTATCCCTTTCTCCGTAGTGTGGTGGCAAGCTGGCACATGCAACAGTGAGCACGTTAGCCCATTTCAATTGTGTATCTGGTGTGAAATGAATAGGTAAAGGCAGACTAAAATGCTAATAAAGTTTTGCAAAAATCTCTTTAGGATTTCTGTTCAGGAGCAGAGTACATTGGTAACATGGAAGTTACGGATTAGTAGATTTAAAAGTAAAAGGAAACTTAGATTTGTTTTCAACCTGCAAAGACCTCATTTCTTAAATGAATTCTATGAGAACCTGTTAAAAATTTCTTTTGTGTTCTCCAGCAGTCACTTAAGATGCAAGTGGAGTCGTGGGGGCTAATATTAAAAATACTGTAAGTGCTGATGTGGCATACAGGGCAAGGAGCAATAGAAAGACTCCTACCACTGGTGATTAGGAACTGTGCAAATACTGCTGAGCACACGGTTTGCAAAATTGAACTGTCCAAAGCAGCACAACGCTCAGCAATGAGTGTTTGCAGGACCTACATACTTGAGCACTTGTTTTGCCAGTTGTATGGGCCAAATACTCAGCTACTGCAAATTGCTCTGAAGCTTTTCTTGATTTTTTTTCTGTTTAACTGGAGCTGGTATGAATCCACAAGTTCCAGACATTTACAGCAACAAAAAGTCCTTTCCGTGTTTAAAGTTTTTGAACCAACTTCCAGAATAAATGTTTTAATTTATTTTGAGCTATGTAAAGGCCCAGTAGGCATAAATACGATAATGACACGAAATAGTGACTTATCTCTAATATGGATGGTTTCAAAGCAGTACAAAAAGTGATTGTGGTATCCCCAGAGGCAGCTCCCCAACTTCAATCTGCAATACGCAATGTCCTTACGTAGTGTGAAGAGAGTGGCTGCTTCTTCTACTAAAATAAAGACCACTTACTACATCCTAAACACTAGAAGCTAGTTTATAGCTCAGTATTGAAACAATATCTTTTTTCTAAGAAAGTAATTGTCTTTGCTAACTTCGATGTACTGTTATAAGCTAGAGGACTGCAGTATTCACTTCATGCACTGGAATGTGAAATGTGATGTTTTTTTTCTCATAGCTCTGCTGTGCTTGCTGCCTTGGGTTATTTTTTATGTCATTTACAGTGCTGAACACCAATGTGAGCATATTATGCAATGTAGTGTAAAAAATATATAAAGGCAATAAACGCCACTGTTATTTCTGCTTTAACAGAACAGCCTTATTTGATCATTTTGCCTTTTGATTTCTGGAAAAGTTAATTCCAAATAGTGTATTGCATCTTGAGCATTTATGAGTGCATGTTTATGTGCACTGTAGAAGTTCCTGCTGCAGAGCCGTCTCCCACGGCTGGCAGTGGATGGTAGCTCTGCAAGCTCAGGGAGTGACAGCCACCCCGGCATGGAGATCACCTGTAGCAACATCTGAATTTTCTGCTAAGTTGTGTAGAAATGTGTGCTGGTTTGTAAAAGATTTAAAA
Source organism: Gymnogyps californianus (assembly GCF_018139145.2). NCBI lineage: Eukaryota > Metazoa > Chordata > Aves > Accipitriformes > Cathartidae > Gymnogyps > Gymnogyps californianus. Next base: position 8,043,015 of record NC_059479.1, read on the forward strand.
TTTATTTCTTTTCTGCGACCTTGTCACTATGCCCTTCCCATTGGTGACAACATGTCACTCAGTCATGAACAACTGCAAGATATGTTGGCCTTGGCTGGACTGTTTTGAGCAGACCAGCAATCTGCTAAGCCAGAGTCGCTCATCTGAGTTATTTACAGTTTGGCTTAAGCACAGTATCTCTTAGGTTTTTAACTCTTTTTTGCTAGTTCGCAAACACATAGTATTGAAATTCCTTTTGGATCGGGCTGTACTGTAGAGTGCCAGTACTTTCGTGTTCCAGGTTGTGTACACAGCCATCTCAACGCGCCGGGGGCACATGGACGTCATTGTGAATGTACTCTAAGCTACACCAGTGGCAGCTTTCTTGGTTTATCTTCCCTCACTGCTTACACACCTGCTCGGTGAATTGAGTGGCTGTGCGGCGTCGGTGCTCCTATCTGAGTGAAGGCAGCTTAAAACAGCGGGAGAAACAGGAAAATCTTGTAATGTTGTGCTTATGCAGCCTGTCTCGATACCACCACCAGGCTGTGCATACGTGCAGTAGGTGGGCTTCTCTGTCTTGGGGAGCCAAGAAGGTCCTGCTCATCCATTGTCCACCCACAGAGCAGGGAGAAGAAGAGGGCTGCCAAGACATCTCCCTGCAGAGTCCACTTGGAGAGGGAGGAGCTGGTAGCTTCATGCTTGCTGAGGTGAAGTTAGTTCCAATTTCTGCTGTGAGCTTCTGTCTGTTCAAGCTGGAATAAATGGGCAGTGAAACTCCTCCCCGCATGCTCCCTGATCTGTCAGGTCGGTGTCGTTAGCCAAGTCGCTGCACATTCGCTGTTCACAGCAAGGTAGCGAAATCCTTCCTGCTGTCTGTGACCCAGCGCTGATCACCTCTCTCGCCTTGTCTTTCATATGGTCTAGCAGCTGTCTCAAAGAATTGAAAGGTGCTACTTTAAACATAAAGTAATAATATAAAATTTAAAGTCATGCTTTATGAAAATTATTGTAATTCTGGTGCAGTTAGGCCGCTAGTACATAGCGGATGTGCTGCCCACTATGTGGAAGTACCACAATACTGTACAGAAGAAAGTTGTTGGGTAGTTGAGAATGAGCTCAATATACAGAACATGTAGCTGGACTCTACAAGCATGATCATTAAGGTGGACAGTAACAGGAAAACAGGTAGTTTAATCTTCTGCTAATTTGGTTCAGTGCTGATTAAATTGATTAACAGTGAAAAGCGAAACCCCTCTGTGTATATGCAGCAAGTACATTGTAGCTACACTGTGTAACAGTGATAGCATAATTGCACATGGATTTATGTGATGTCCGAAAGGATTTAGATAAATGTAGAGAGGGGAAAAAAATATTTTCAAGTACAATTGCTAAACTTGTGTTAAGTGAAGGCTTCCGAAATGTGGTCCTTTTATTTCAGGAAAAGGAGGGGGAAATGCAGTATTGTGAGTATTGTTGCGCATCGTTCTCAATCGATATGCTGTTCAAGTGGATATAATGACTTAACACTTTGCAGGCCAGATGGGGGGAAAAAAAAAAAGCTGGCTAATTGTCAAATTATTTGAGGTGCATTATTCAGTCACAGTGTTGGCAACCTGGTTGTTTGAGAGTTGCTGGCTGGGGAAAGCTGTTCCAGTAGTGGTTTCTGCAGTAGGTAATACACTGGTAAATAGAAATGACAGTGTAGGCAGAGGTTTCTCTTGGTCGTGTGAATGACTCCATTGAGACTACAGTTGAATAGTATTTTTCAGGGTGCTAGAACTTGCTGGAAAAATTTTGGGGGTTGTAGAAATCACTTGTGGATGGAGGTGAATTTAACTAAAGCTTTAGTCCAAGAAAAGAATATGAGAAAATGTTGCGGCCTTTAATTTGACTGTTCTAAAAATGAAATGTTTTGTGTATGTGTGTGTTTGTATGTACAGAGACCCAATTTGTATAAGCTTAATCTTTAACCTGTTGAAAATAACTTCCACCCTTAAAATGAAGAGGAATGTTAATTTCAGGTTAAACTACTTTTTTTTTTTTCTTTTCTTTTCTGAAAGGATTTTTCTGCTGTTCATTCAGCAGCTGTGTACATAGCTCTGGTCAGAGCCCTATTTGGGCAGCGCTGCCAAACCAGAGCAGCGTACAGGGGTCTGCTGCTTCCCAGGGCCGTGGTAACACACTGCGCACCTCTCCATGGCACACTGAGGTTTTTTGCTCCTGCTGATTAGTTTTCTGTGCTTTGCTTTCAAAGATTTCCTCTGAGGCCATTTCTCAGAACAGCTCTTTCTGTAATGAGTTTGAATTTTAAAGCACTCCATTTCTTGCCTCCTTCCTTTTGTTAATCCCCAGTAAATGAGGCAAATAATTGGGAGGTGTCACCTGTCCTTTCATGAATGGTGCTTCTGTTCTTGTCCCCTTCTTCCAAGCGAAATGCCCAAGAGCTGCAGCAGTGGAGAGTCTCTGAAACAGAGTCAGTCTATTGTACTGTTGCTCATCTCCTGTTCCAAAGAGGTATGGCTGATCCTTCTTTAAGATTTCCAGGAAGGATGCAGTCTCTTATTTGATGATTTTGTTGCCTTTTGCAGGCTACTATTCCTTGTTTTGCTCTTCCAAGATGATTCTGATTTCTATTAGTTCTTTCTTTGTGTTTTTGTTTTTCTTCCCAACGCTAGGGAAGTTTATGTCTCCTTTTGTAGCCCCGCTGTTGTCAATAGATGCTCTGTAAATCGGAAGAAAAAAGCTGCAGGCATTCCCACTTCTCTTGACTTCTTGTGTCATTTGAAACTATTCTCCTAGCTCCAAACAGGGCTAGATTAATAATTAAATTCTTATTAAAGTTAGTTGCACAAGAGCATTCTAATATTTCATGAGTAGTGGACTATAGCTCTCCAAAGCTGTCTCAAAAACTATTAGCTTCCCACTCATCTCTGGACCTTTCTAGCAGTTCTCTTGCCACCTCCTCCTCTGCTTGCCTGATTTTCACCTCACTGCAAGGATATTCTCTTAGAAACAGTGACATTCCTTGCTTTTTCTCCCAAACTTTCTCAATGGAGGGAAACATAAGTTCACTGTTGTGCATTGTGTGACTCCGAGTTATTCTCTGCATTGAGCTGGTCAGAGTGGGTTTTGTGGTAGACAGGGGTGAGTGAGGGGTGTGACCAAGCTCTTGTTTCCATCCAGGGTTGCCTTCCATCTCCTCCTGTCATCCACAAGGCTCCCTTCCTTGCGTCTTTGGAGCAGAAAAAGGAATGGTTGGTCCACAAGCTGCGTGCTGGTGCGTTAGGTGGCAGCCAGAACTTGATCCGAAGATACAAAATCTTTTGGCGGCTGTGCAGTTTGAATGGGTTATCTTCTGAAGCTGGCCAAGCAGGTCCTGCCGTTTTGGTATCCTCCCTTGAGCCAGCCCCTACTTCTCCATGAAGTGTCCCCGATAACACTCTGGTGTGCTTACAGCTCTGCCGTACGCTGGTCTGTGTGCCTGTTGCTCTTGATACGCACACTCCAGAAAAATGAATAGTACACTGTAAATTACTATCTTGTCTGCTGTGGTGCATGGAGCAACCCACCTGTTTGGAAAGCAGCCAGCTTGCGTTTATTTTAGCAGATGGGAAAAGCAGAAAGCCACTCAGAGGAGGCAGGGAAGCAATATTTATTCATTCAGTGGCAAGCACAGTAAAGTGGTGAACTGAGCTGCAGAGCTAAATAAGAGTGGGCACACGTCTTGCATAGCAAAACCACAGATCCTGGTGACTGGGAAGGGAAAGGCAGTGAGTCTGCACAATGGAGACTAAATTGTGGATGTTGTTAGCCCTTGATGAGCAGGAGCGTGGATCTTCTCTTTATCACAGGTCAGATGCAGAAGGCTGACAGCACTGCCTAGCAGCATCTGGAGAGGAAACTGCAGTTCTCCCAAACCACGCTCTTCCATGTGGGCACAGCAAGATCGCAGTTACAGGCAGCAGCATCACTGTATAGTGGCCAGATTAGAGTTAATCAAAGGCTGTTTGGTAGTAGATGGGTACTTGGAATAGCTAGGAAAGAAGGCTATGTGCAGAAATGTTAGTGCCCTTTCCACAGGGGAAAGAGGAGATGCAGTCTTAGCAGAATTTATCAACAAATATTTGATGTTGGATGTCATTGTCTTTATTATGCACAAGGATCTAAATGCAGCCTTATCTTGGCTAGTCGTTTTAGAGGATAACAGCCTATTACTGCTAGCAGTTAATCCAATTACTCTTTTAGGTCAAGGGGGAGTGTTCTGTGCAAATATTTTTGGAAGATCTGAAAAAATGATTCTGTGTGGTTGACCCAAAGAGAGCATATTTCAGAATTTTTCAGCAGATCAAAAAGTTTAGAAATTCCTACACATACTGAAAGAAACGTGTTCAAAAGGGCTGCAGGCTTTGGATTTTGATTGCAAGACAATAGTTGCTTATTTTAAAAATGAAGATATTGCACAATGGAAAGCAGTTTCAAATCAGAAAATAAAAACACTATCTAAAATCATCAGTGAAATTCTTTCATTGGGAGGGTGAATGCAGAGTTATGCAAACCTTAAGAAGTAATTCAGAATGAACTGTTTTGCCTAAAGCAGGTTTTAACTGCATCATTTTGGCTCACTTTGTTCCTGGTTCTCTAATAAGGATTTTATTGAGTATATAGGAAGGGACCGTGCAATAACTACAAACGATCCATCTAAAGCAGGGAGGAGTGCTGTCTTGGAGAGGAGGAATCCACCTGTGGATGAACTGGAACAGACTTAAGTGGAATTTGTTCCTACGTTATTGAGGGGGAAGGTGTCGCACTTGATGAGCCAGATTGGACGTTCTGCTTTGCACTTGCTTGACCAAGCCCTAGGAGTAGGACCGTGGCACTCCATCTCATCCCGCAGCCTTTTGCAGAGGGGATTTCTGTTCACTGCTTCATTTCCATCTAGGAATGAGGCCCCCAAGTAAGATTAGGATTTGGCAGAAATCTTTGGGGGTGCTTGTGCTGCAGCCTCTGCTGTGACTGCAGCAGTTTGGGGCTGTTTGGATGAGATTCCAGCTAGTGTGGTTGGCTGCAGCTGCTGCTGGGGTAACAAAACCCGATACAACAAACAAAACCTTTATTCGATGTGGGATGGGGAACCTTCCCCAGGGGCCGGGTAAATGCTGAGGTCCAGGCTGCTGCTGCCTATATAAGTGTTTGGGAATCTCTGCCTTACATGGCAATCACAGCAGGAGCTGGGTTGTTGGCTTTACCATGAGGATTATTACTTGGACATCAATGGTGAATTTTAAATATTCCTGTGACATTTATGCCATAAATAGGAGTTTATCCTCCCTCTCCCACCAGACAGAGAAAAGAGCTCTTAGACCATATACTGTTGCATCCCAAAAGCCTCAACTCCTAATAATCAACTGCAATCTAATTTAGGTCAGCAGTTTGGAAAATCATTAGTTCAAGTAGTAAAAGCCCTCTGTTGGGTAAGGAATTTGCTTCCGCAAGACTGTAAGTATCTGAGCTCTTAGAGACAACTATTGCCCATCTCAAAATTTATGCTCTATTCATGCACGCCATAAAACTGTCCTTTTAATATCAGTTCAAAAATAAGCACAGAGAAATAGTTGCCATAGAGGAAATTTATAGTATTGGTTTGAGAACAAAAGACCAGGCACTGCTTCCCAGTAAGAGGAGTGAGCGAGTTGTGCCGCTGTGTCGCTGGCAGGCTGTCATCCATCACGGACCCCGTCCAGCGCAGCCTCCAGATGTAACAAGAGTTCATTTTGAGCAGTTTTAATTTTGAAATATCATCTAAAGAAACTCAAGATAAAAGTTGTGTCTTCCACAAGGTATTTTTGCTGTTTTGTTTCTTAACTTTGAATGAGCTGGTGCATTTCTAGCGTGGTGCCTGGTTTTGGCGGTGTACTGGGGAGAAAGAAGTGGGGCAAAAGGAGGGACTCCAGAAATGGCTTGTTGTGAATAAAAATTAGAGAATTTGGCTGCTTGTGTTTCCTGTGATATCTGTCTTCATTGTGAAAACTGCAAGTCAGAGTCAACCAGACTTCAAAGTTGTGAGCACACAGATGAAAGCTGAAAGTAAGGTTTCTGGGTGATATGGAAGTGCCAGGGCTGTTTGGTAAGAATAATTCATTGAGATTTTGGCAAAGCTGGATAGGGAAATGGTATAGATAGACTGTATTGCCGTTAAGAGGTTTTTAGTGTATCACAACCCCAGAATAGAATTTTATTTTATTTTTTAATTAGCTTGTAAGTATTTTTGTGCCCTGAGTTCATTATGTTGTTCAGGTGGCTAACAAAAATCACACCTTCAACTGGAATAAGTTAGGGACAAAACAAAGCGGTAATGAAAAGAAGCAAAGCAAATTGTTATTGCATGTATACCTGAGAGCTTTTCATCAGCTGCTTCAACTGGGAAAATGTTATTACAGAAAAATATCCCATTTCCTACCCATTCCCTGTCCTGCCAGCAATCACTTGAAGCAAGTTATTTTGGAGAGGTTTTTTTAGATTTGTTCCTATAAGGAGATGAAAGCAACTCGATATCCTAATGTTTTCCCTAAAAGGAAAAAACATTTCCTACATAACTCTAAACAGCCTCAGGGGCCTGGGTAACTTCGCTCGTGACCTTTCTTTCCTTTCTGTGGGTGGAGGAGGCAGAGGATGAAGGAGGTGCTCAGTGAGCATCGCTGTTTTGTTTCACAGCACAGCCTGGCAGGCTACAGTGGTGAGGCATGTGCTGCTGCTCTTATTTTTCAAAAAAGAGTTATATTGGGGGAATGTTTTTTTGTTTTTTTTTTTTACAACTTGCTCCCTTGTGCCAAAGAGAGGGGATTTTCTTCACTTTGTGGATGCATGATTTAAGAGGCACTCTAATGCTCTTCATAGCTTGAAGATCTAGTGTAAAGCTATGACTTTAGTCTTTCCAAAATGCCAGAAAAACTAATTTATTGCAAGTATAAGTATCCTGGGGCTTACAGCATGTAAAACTAACCAGACTAAGAAAAGTAAGGGAACTAAAGGAGGAAGACTGAAATTCATGTTTCAGGTAATGACCTGAAAGGTCATTCAAGGAGGGAATGGATCCATGGAAGTATAAAATTTTTGTCTTAAGTTGTGTCATATATACAAGAACAACAGTCTAACAGGAACATGAGGATTTCTTTTGCCTGGATATTAATGCATATTTACCCTATGGTTGCTACAGCCTTTAGCTAGCAGAGCTGGAGCCTCTCCATGTAAAACCAGGGAGGAAAAAGAGATGCTTCCTTACAGCTTTATTAAACTCTGCATTATATCAAAGATTATTCAGTTGGAACCCAAGCCAAGGCCTATGGACAGGGTTGATGTTATGGTTTCTGGCAATTCTAGATGGGACTGAAATGCAGTTGGGCATAAAAGAAAGACACAAACCAGCAAAGTGTTTAGCTAGCGTGTTTATATAAAGTAAACATGTTTGAATTTATTTTGAAAAACATCCTGGTGCCAGCAGTCATCCTAAAGATCACTTTCCTCTCTCTCAGTAAGGCTTATAGGAAGAAGGAATTGTTTTCCTATTGGCTTGTTGACAGTAAGTTTTTATTATTGTAATTATTATTATTTTTTTAAAACTAAGGAATATGCTACAGGGTGATATTTAGCAAGTTGAATGTTTTTGATGTTGGAAACATAATAGTTACTGCAGCTATTTTATGCTAAACTGCTAAGCAATTCCTCTCATGTATACACAGTTGCTGTGGTTTTGGTCTCCACCAAATTATGAGGGGTGGGTGGGGGAAGAAAAGAGATTTTATTTTAATTTTTTTTTTAAAGCTACAAAGTATTTATTTATCATCTTCCAACCGAGAATATACAAGTTCTTTACTAGTATCTTAATGACCTGTATCCATGACATACGAAGTCTTGTCCCTGTTTTACTCATGGGAAGATAGAAATGTAGACGACTGAGGTGTTTTACCCATGAGGATGGGGAGTACATTAGGGTGAGCAGCTGCTGAAGTATAACAACAGAGGCATAGCTGAATATTGGAGGCTGGCAGGATGACTATGCATCTGCCTTCAGGAAGGTGGCCAAGGAAATGTAGACGTGCCTCAATGAAGGTTTCTTCTAACCGCTCTTGAGAACAGCATCCACGTGATGGAGTGAAGCTGGGCATCTGCCAGGCTTCTTATGGGTCTTCTGCTGCCCTTGTTGAGCTTGGTGCTGGCTTGTGATTACCACCCAAATTAGCTGATTTAAAGCTAGCTCATGTATCTGTGCATTACACAGAGGAGTGTAAGCATATCCTAGGTCCTGTAGTTAGCAGCATCTGTAATGGAGGGAACAATTGAGTAAAAACAATGTCCTCTGCTCCACATAGCACAGTATGTAAATACTGCTTTGGATTTTTGTTAATTCCCTAAAATTTACCATTTCTCTCCTACTCTGGTGCATGTGTGATTCTTTCATAAGTGTGGTTTTTATCCTATCAGCAAAATCATAGCAGATTCCTGGTGATATTTCTCCCTTTTCCAAAGTGCTTGTTCACAGTTGTTTAATAATGATCCTTTCATGGTCGTGCACTGATTATTTTTAGTCATCAAAAATGGACATCGTCAGATTTTTTAAAGTTTTTACATTAGATTCTGTGTTGTTGAAACTTCCCTGTGGATTGGTTCTTGGGACCCATAATTGAGGTCCTGTAGCTGTGATTTCAATGGCTCCATGAGGGTGTCTGGCTGTCATCATAGCAGGGAAAAGGAGGCATTGGGGTCAGGGGGTGTTCCTGGTTTTGTAATAAATTCTCAGCCTGACTTGAGGCTATTCATCATGTTAAGAAAAGGTTTTAGCTGTTCCCTTCAGAATACTGACATCAATTAAGTTATCCATACATCATTCCAGCATTAAGGCTTTATTAGAGCTGTGGTTCCTAGGTTTTGCTCCAGATGTCGGTGCTATGATGGTCCTCAAAACCAAGACTCATTTACACCTGCTGTCCTGGATTCTAGTAACCAATGTGCTTTTGTTGATTTCAGCACGTTCTTCACTTACTGAAGGTGTGGTTCTCTTTGTGGCTTATTCACATTTAAATAAATCTGTGTGTAGGTGGTGATATGAGCGTGTAGGTGACTGGTAAAGGACCAGTTGTATCTTCTCCACCTGTCTTAGTGAGCTTGCCTGAGATAGGGGTGGACCTACCTAATGATGACAAGCAGCTATTTGCCAACACTTGGTGAACGGAATCAGTCTGTGGAGTTGGTTTGCAGATGCTGCATGAGCCCTCTGATCTTACAGAAGCTGAGAAATCATAGCCCAGTGCCAAACAGCTCTTGTGGCTACAAGAATAGGGCCTTACGCCATACCTCTGGGTAATCACCAGTAGCTCCTTCTCCCCTGCAGACCCTGTTTAGCAGCTACTAGCCTGATGTCTGCTTTTTTTCACTAAAGTGGCAGTTCAGCACCACACAGCATTGAACCTTGTGGGTAATTCTCTGAGCTCCCGTAGTCGAACAAGACTTCTCAGGAAGGACTCTGCCTCTCAGAGGGTCAGCCCAGGGACATGCCTTTTGCCCAAAGCTGAGTTTTTGACAGCGGGACATGCTCTGCTGCGTATCAGCCAGCTTGCTGGCAGAAGGTACGTGTGCATTTCACTCCTCTGCTGGCTATTCGTGTTTCACGGCGCACGCTATCCTTTATCCCTGTAAATGTCAGAGGGACGTGCCGTAGGGCTCCCGCGCCGTTGACGTCAGTGGCACTGCTCACAGCTCGCTGGTGGCTTTACGTGGATGCCTGCAACAGCAGCTTCTGCGTGGTGTCTTTTTGGAGGAGTGACCCATCAGGGCTTGTTAGTCTTTGGCTTATCTTGTGTGTTGACTCTTAGTAATTACTCCCAGCAATTGCCCTTCTGTCTCAGGGTTGTCAGTATGTTTCATGAACACGTGCATACCCTTCAAACAAGCCAAAGTAAAACTAGTATTGTTAAGGGACCAATTATATGGCAACCCAGACCTTGTGCTCCATTGACCCGCTGTTCTTTTTTGAACCACTTGTGCTTTCCTATTAGCTCATGCATCCTCTTTTAATGACACTTTATATGGATTATTAGCATGTGTTACTGACGCTGTGTGTAGTCTAATGAAGCAACAACAGCCAAGGTGCAAAGTGTCTCCTGCGGATTAATGAGGTCTTGAAAGAAGGTGACTTTGCACTGTGAAAAGAAAGACTATCCAGTTGAATCACTTATTTATCACCTAGATATGACTCTTACTAGTGCCATTCTTGATAGGAGAGAAAAAAAATCAAGTGCATGAAAATGCAAGAGAATAATATTTGTTTGAGGGAATCTATGTTTAAATCTGACAGTTTTTTAAAATGATTATACATTGCTAGATATTTAGAAACAGTTAAATTGTTTGAATTAACGGCCAACACTTCTAGAACTGCATAAACTTACATAGTGCTGGTGCATCTGTAGTTTTAGACTAGCCTATTAATAGTTACTTTCCTGATTGTTGAAATTTTACTTTCCTAATCCTTGGAAATCTTTTTTTTTTTTTCCTTTTTTTTTTTTTGCCATAGGGTTGGAGAATCTCAGCTTGGTTTTGGCTGTGGTTTTATATCTCTGCATCACACTATAAATAACTGGTAGTGGTTAGAGACTGTCTTTTGAAAAAGCGTTTAATTTTTGGTCTTGAGAGATGATCTGTGCCTTAAAGCTGTAAGCTGAGGAATCTCACTATCTCCATTATTAAGGCTTCATTTTTTAGATAGTGGAAAAGTGTTTCAATGCTTTCTGGTAATGTAATACTTTGAGGTAGCTGGAGCTTTCTGTGTGCTGTATATTTTATCTGTTTACCATTTAATAGTCTGACCCCATTCAGAAAACATTTCAGACTGCATATCGTTTATATTATTAATGGCAGTATTGATTTATAAGATCAACTTTAAAAAATGACTTGCTGTTTTACAAGAAAACCATCAAAAGGATTAATGTGCTTTCCTTTTGTACATCTACTCTTCTATCCATTGGAAATGAGGATCAAGTCAAATGTCTTTGGATTATCATCCTTGCTCTAAGGAACTGTTTATAATTGCGTACCCTGATAAAGGCATGGTCTTTTTATTTGGGGGAATAGATACACTGATGTTGCATTACCTGCAGATGTGGAATGATTACTCCCTGATGTTAACGTAGAGATTGCCTATGGCTAGGCAATAAAAGCATGCTTTATTTGCTTTTTTCCTTAATCTGCATGCAGAATCGATATAGGTGATATAGGAGAATAAAGCAAAGACATAGGAGAGAACCTTGTTGCTTTTTGGAGCAGGGTGTTATTCTACTATTTATTAAAGCTGCATGAAACAATATAAAGTGTTGATGTTTATGAGAAGCGTTGTTTATAAAAGTAAATGTTTTCCCCACCCTTCTACCACCATGACTAAGATACTTTACACTTTTTAAATTTTATTTTCCTTCCTATAAACATTTCTTCCCCTCCTTTCTTTCCCCCACCCTGACATTATGTAGTTGATTTAATTCTCTAGATTGCTTTCCTCAAGCTCTAACTTGAGTTCATTTTGTTATGTGGTGACCACAGTTATGGATGACGCTCCCCCTGGCACACAGGAGTACATTATGTTACGGCAAGATTCGATCCAATCTGCGGAATTAAAGAAAAAAGAGTCCCCTTTTCGTGCTAAGTGTCACGAAATCTTCTGCTGCCCACTGAAGCAAGTGCACCTCAAAGAGAACACAGAGCCCGAAGGTTTGTGGCACTATGGATCCATGTTCTGTTTGTTTCTATTATTTTTATTTTTCCATGTATGTCCCTAGAGTGTGCTGTGTGTTTTCCAGCCTGTGTCAGTGTAGTGCAACTGATGCAGGAAGCGTGATGCGCTCCATGTCCCCCTTTGCTTGCCTGTTAGTGTCTGATTCGGCTACCACGGGACACTATAATGTAAGCCATGTACGGTATCATTCTAGACAAGAAGTAAAGTGACGCTGCTTTTTCTTAAATAAAGTTTGTTTCAGCTCTCATCATTACACACTGCCCTTTTTTTGGCTGCCAAAAGTTGCTTGCTACTTAAACGGCATCAATTCCTAGTTGGTTCTTTCCAGTAACATTTCTGAAGCTGCACTCTGCTGAAAATATGGCACTTAGACTCAGATTCGGCTTGTCCCCAACACCTTTCACTCCATAAGGCTTCTGCATAGCGCTAGAGAATGCTCATGACAGCTGTACGTCAGTGAAGCAGGATGAAGTTTGTATGTAATGCACGCCTGGTTGCGTTTTGGAAAATGAAATGCATGCAGAGCAGAAAAAAATAAGTAGAATGTTTTCCTTTTCAGATAAAGCAAAGGTATGGTGTCTTCTAATGCTGTGTTTACTAATATGAAATTACTAATGAGGTATCTGTATCTTTAACTTGTTTGTCTAGTGTACATAAGATTAAGCTATTTTAAATTATATTTTTTAATATTTTCTCTTATTGTTCCATACGTGTGTTGCATTACTGCCTCATATTCCACATGGTAAGCCTTCTACTTTTTGCATAAGCTCCAGTATCTGCCAAGACAAATAATGCTACTGCTGGTAGATTTATTTTAAGATGAAATATTCAGGGCTGGATTCTGCCACAATTGAGTCTGCAGGAATGGCAAAGTGAGCAGGTTGGAGTCCTTCCTCACAAATCACTTGTATTATTCTCTCTGTAATGATGGGCATCAGTTGCTGAGCTGTCACTATTAGCCCAAAATATTTCAGTCAATTGCTTTCTCCTGTTACATACCCCAAATTTAGCATGAATGTTCCTTGCACCACTTCTGGGAGATCTGTGTCTTTTTAAGTATTTTATTAAAACAGCATTTCTTTCTCATCTCACCAGAATTATGAAGTCTGACATAAACACTGGTGTAAGGTGTGGGGAGAGGTTTTTTGTTTCAGTGATGATATAACTGAATATTAAAATTGGGTTTTGAAACCACGAAGTCTAATTCTTCTCTCAGTTCTGGGACTGACTCGATAGGAGTTGTGATTTCATAATTCTGAACTCAATAAACATGAAGGAAAGGTGAATCCCATAGCACTCTTCTGGATTAGCAAATGTAGTGAATTTCCTAATATCTGTCAGGGTTTGTGTTGTTCATGAGTAAATTATGAGCCCAGAACTGTTCATGTCAAGCTCCTCTAGGAAGATGATGACAGCTGAGCTACTAGAGGTGCTCAGCATCCTCGGCAAGTGATATTTGGTGAAAAGAAAGATTCCATGTGAGCCATAAAAAGAAGGGCCCTAAACTTGGCATCATTGACTCACATGCTGTATTTCAATTTTTCCTTGTGCTCCTGTGTAACTCCAGCAGAAGCTGATGGTCATTTCAGTGGAACTTATACTGGGAGCTGGATTCCTGCTGGGAACTAGCTCTTAGCTAAGTCTGATCGTTGTCAGTGAATACATCAACAATTTACACACTAATGACATGTTCAAGAGGAACAAGGGAAGCGGAGGTATGCTGGGCCTTTTATCTCCAGAGTGTGAGTCTCCTGGGGGCATGGTTTGGTTCCATGTTGAGGAATTCGGGATCTGCTGGGAGAAGCTTGCAAGGTGCAGGCTCTGAGTGAAGACCTGGGGAGCATCAGTTCTGCCGTATTGTCGCCTGGAAGCCAACAGTTGCTCTTCTTAGATTCTCCATAAATCTACATACTGTCTCTCTCCAACAACAGCTGTGTTACTCCTTCCTCCGTGACATATGGTATTGTTAATCATTCTTACTGAAAATGTTTAGTTCTAAGAGGAAAGCTTTTCATCTTTTACTGCAGTATACAGGGATGAATGTCTCTTCCCCTTCCCCTTTTTATCCCTCGTCCTCTCTTCCAGGAATTTTGCATTACTAGACAGGGCACAAGAAGCTATGGCCATATTGACTTGTCCCACAGCCATCTGAGTTGATGGGAATTCATAGGGGTATCAATTTTTATTGTTGCATGATTTCTATATGTGTTTCTGTGAAAGATGTTGCCTCTAGCATGAGAGGGAAAATATATGTTTAGGAGTCCTTTTAGCCTCTGTTGCAGCTTAAATTGCCCTGGACTGCATTGGTCTTTTTCTTCAAAATCTGTGAATTGCCTGGCAATGGTGTTAGACCCGCTGAAAGACTGATGTGTGTCATCCTCAGTGGTTTGTTGGCAAGCTTGAAAAATTTTGAGTATGAAATGATCTGAACTGTGCTTTCAGTGCAAACACTAAAGCAGTCCGTTGAAGTTAGTGGAGTGGCTGAAACAAAGCCTACCTGAATACCTTCTAGTGTGAACCCAGCAGTTAACAGCTCAATTGTGCTGTGAGGATGAATGGAAATAAATGTTTAAACTTGTTACTGTAGCATAATTTACACATTTTTGAAGGTACTGGAAAGTATGGCAACTAAGAAGCTATTAGGAAAGCTCTCTGAGTAAAATGTCATAATGGAAGTTTTATGGAAAATTGCAGACTTGAAAGACTCTGCAGAGTATAAAAATGTACCTTTTTTATCTGCTGAGTAATGACATGGGAACACATAGTAAATCCTGCATGTTTCTAACTTTGCAACTCTTTGCCTAACTATTTCATTTAGATGATGGATTTCTACTCTGCACTTTTTAACCACTTTTATACAGGGTTAATGCTTGGGGAGCCTCATTTATCACTTCAGGATTTGAACCCCCTAGGCATGTGTGATGATACCAGGTAAAAGATTTTCCTGGCTTTTTGTAGAAGTGTTTGGGGGATGTTCTACTATTTGCCGAAAGACTTAAATACCACCTCACCCCGGTGTCTGAACCAGGTGGCCCATCATTTCTCATATCTCAGGCCCATTTCTAAAAGCAAGAGAAGGAATGGAAAATTAGATCCATGTTTCCTAAATTAATCTGTCTTGGTTTCTTGTTCTTTTCCTGACACCCTACCTGCCTGCTTGCAATGTCATCATTTTTCACAGCAACCATATGCCTCAAACACACCTTAGCAGAATAGGTCCAGGGCCAGTACATTTGATATCAACCTGGAGGACACATAGAAGGTCCTTGGTCCAGTAACTATAGCAAGGACAGTCTTTTTTTAAGTGGTAGATGTGGAAGGAAGGAGGAGAACAATAGGAAATCACAACAATATTATCTTCCCAAAATGTGGAAATTTCTGTTTGGGTCCGGTGCCAGCAGGGTGATGTCTGTCAGTCTGGATCGCAGTTCCGATAGGATGCTGCCTTTCCTAATGCTATGGGAAACTTTGGACTAAGTTAAAAGATGAACTGCTGCTTTATTCTGCATCATTCCAGCTTTGTTTTGTCAAAGTCATTCTACAGTTTACAATGTTGTGGATCTCTCAAATGCAATAAAACAAGCGGACCTGACATCCTTACCTGGATGCTAGGTCCTGTGGGCATTGTGCATTGTTTACAATTACATCCAAGCAGCAGCAAAATACTGGGTGTTTTTGTAGCTTCCCTCAAGCCAGGAATACACTGCTAGCAGGAGAAGGGCCATCTGAAGTACGTTTTGCAGCTATTTGTTCTCTTAAATAGTTTAAACATAAGCTGCTGCTATCTGTATAAAACATGGTTACATAAAAAGAAGTCTTCTCCTGGAAAACTAATTTGAGTTGTATTATTACATCCAGAGGAGGGAATATAATGAGAGAAGTGTTTTTTAAAAACACCCATTGGTTAGTCACAGTCACATAATCAAGAGTCTTGGCCTCTTGCCCACAGTTCTGTGTTCATGTGGGATTTTTTTGCCCTTTTTTTTTTTTTTTTTTTTGGTAACATTTAGTCTCCCTCCAGGCATACATAACCTTTTTACACAGAAAAGCAGACGAGCAAAATATATATTGGGGATGGGGAGAGGGAAATCTGGGATAGCAGCTGGTAATGAGGAAAGGCAGCTTTCTTCAACCAACAGGAAACCTGATTAGATAGAAAATGTTAAGGATGCTAATGTGAAACAAGCAGCTTTGCGGTTGCCCTTGACAATGGCTTGTTATCTTCATCTCTAGCAATGGGATGACTGGCAGAGCCAGTCCCGGGGGCGAGGAAAAGGTAGGACATTGAAGCACATTATGTGGGAGGCTGGCTCTTCCACCTACTCCATGTGCACACATGGTTTTGTCACCAGCAGAAATTCAGAGCCTTTATGTTGTCATACTGAATGTGCCTTTGGTGCTCCAAGCATCATGTCACCACTGATAGTACTGTTACTTGGCACCCTAATTATACACTTTTCTTCTAGACCAAATCAGTCCTGTTAGCCCAGCTCCCTCATTTAATTATGTTAATGCATGTGCATTTCTGCATTTTAGAGGAGAAAAACAGAGAAGAAGGGGGAGGAGAACCTGTATTTGAAATCATGGAGAACTGTGAGAGGTTTTTAAACTTTACATATTGTTCAGAACTGAAAAAGACTTTGTATTCCAGTGGGGAATAATAGAGATGAGCCATGTGAAACATAGGTACAGCCGCCTGTGCCAGTCGTGTCTGAGATGTTCAGACCCAGCACACTTGGCTGTGAGACACCAGCGAGGAGGTTCAGCATCTGCACTGTGGGTGCATTCAGCCTCAGATTTAATACGGACCAAGAGCCGCATGAAAGGAACTCACTAGTTCATTGAATAGGGGCTCCTACTAGGTTATATGATCCTATTTAGAAACTTTATTAGGGTTATGGTCCCTTGATACTAATTAATCACATTTTGTAATCTTCCATGATGTTTTTCATCATGTCTTCTGCTTTCAGTGGAGGTGAAAAGTGAAGAATTGGTATCTCATTTGCCAAGCCTCTTGCCAACAGGAGTATTTAACCCTTACCTGCTGCAGCTAAGCTGTCTGGCCTGGAGCAGTTCATCCCAGGGAGGGAAGAAGGAGGGCAGGCAGTCTGCTATTGCCTGGTGTTGGGCCCTGCAGCCCTCAGTGCTCTCATCATCACCCTTTTCCTCAGCAAAACCTTGTTCTTGACTCTGCTTTTGCCCGCACCTCTCAGGTCCTCCTGTGGGGAACGTGAAGGTTTCACCTTGCCCTGCTCCAGAGTCCTGGCACTGGCAAGAAAGAGCAATGAGCAATGCCTGAGCCTTGTCCAACGCTAAATGAAAGTAAGCTCTAAATCCTGCCTGTCTGGATACACATGGAGTTGCTGCAGCTATGGGACCATATCTGTAGTGAAGGATGATCTAAAGGGAGTGACACAGACCACAAAAGCCAAAGGTCTGAAGCTGCCACTGTTATAATGGCTTTTTCCCCCCAAAGAGAAATCGACTTTGACTTGAGTGATTAAATGATAACCTTCTATTTCAGGGCATTGGGAGGCAGTGGTGACAATTGCACTCTTATTTTCTTCAGATGCTTAGTACATAAAGCAGAATAGCTCAGTCCTGTAAGTGGCTGAGCCCTCTTGCCCTGATCCTCCAAAGCCTTTAAGCACACGATTAACTTTAAACATGTGAGTGCTCCTAGCAGAGTCAAACGGGTTGGGATGTATTTAATGAGCTTACCTGAACGCAGTCTGGGCCTGGCTCGGGTTCAGGCTCAGACAGTGCAAATCCAGAGTAATTCCACTGAAATCCAAGATTTACTCGATATTTACTTGTCTGTAAATGAGATCAGAACCCCCTCATAGAGTTTAATTTGATTTCTTCTTTTCTTCCTCCTTTAGGAGTTTATATGGTCCTTATTGCCATAATGATTCATGATTGAACATGCATGTCATCATAGCACTCCTGTGCAGTAGGGAAATTTAATGTTTCCTATTATAAAGAGGGAAGTGAAGGACTTGATTCTCAAAACTATTTGAGCATCTCATCAGCATCGGTAACAATAACACTGCCTACTGAATCAGCTGAGCACTAGGGACTTAACTATTATCTTTGGAAAATTCTGGGGTGTGACACTTCTAGCCATGCGGAAATATAGCAGAGTTGGGAATTCAACATTTTTCCATGGACTTTAACTTAGAATCTGAGTTTTTCGTCCTTCTCTTCAGCAGCAACTCTGCAGCAGCCTGTGCCGGCTGAACTGCTGGCTGCCTCCAGCCTTCCCTTCCTCTCACCTCCCACCACGTGCTTGTGCGTTGACCCGTGCTTCGGCAAGCTCCGCTACCAAACGCCTTCTTTTCTCACCATGTGAGGTAAGGAGTGGCTCAGTACTAGGTGAGCCCAGTGCCAGCCGTGGCAGGAGGAGTGGGGTGGCATGGTGAGGGACAGGAGCAGCCAGTGTTAGCAAGTAATGCATGAATAGCGACAGGTTATTAGGCTCCTATTTCAGCTTTACCCTAAACTGTTATCCTCTACTACTTCTTTAATTTTCTGCACCTTATTTACTTTTCACCAAGTACTTGGTTCTATGCTTGGTGTTTGCACATCCAGCTGTGTGCTACCTTATAAAAAACCATCTCTTTTTAAGGTGGATGGACATGATTTAAAGAGTAAGGTGGTGATTCACTGTTTAAAATCCTGAGCAGAAGGCATCTAATTGTTGATAAAACTTTTCTATCAGCAGGTACTACAATGATTACAAAGTGTGTATTGAGGAAGGCATTTGAGGTTTTGAAGAAAAGTCACTGAATGTAGCATTTCAAATGGCTTGCAAATGTCTTTTGTTCCTGAATTCACATATACCTGTCCCTCACAGGACATAGTGCAAGAGCTTTCCTTAGGGCTTTACTTAGCTCCTGAGAAGCTTGGAGATCAGTGTTACACGCAGCCATGATTCCTGCATCCTATTGATTTGCTTTGCTAATTCCTTTTAACTAATACACTTGCCGGGTTATTCCTACCTACCAGAAAAATAAGGATTACAGCTGGAAGATCCGTCTCACTGTGTGCACACACCTCTCAGTCCAGGAAATAGTGTGCACACCTTAGTCTGTTTGTCAGACTCAAATCTTTAGAGTGATGTGGCTGGAGGAAATGAAGATAAAATATAAAGAATAAAGGTAGCCCAGACACCCTCTTTCTGATAGAAGAAAAATTTCAAACTTAACAGTGCCACTCCTCTTTCCAGGCTGCTGCCCAGGCCAGCAGCTTACAGAGGGAGAAGTCAGCTTATGTCTGGCATTGATGGACCAATGCTCACCCTGCAGTCGCTTCTTACCCAGCACTCTTCAGGGGAGCTGTTATTTAAGTCATAGTTCCTGCAGACTATGTCCTTTGATTAAACCTGCAGTTATAAAGTACCTTTGTGTGTACACCTGTTAGTGAATCCCTAGTCCCTTTTGGACTGTGTTCTTTTTTTCTGCTAGACACTTTCTTTAGTGCCCAGATGTTTCCTGACCTCTGTAAAGCGTGGTCAGATTTCAACCTTCTAGTCAGTGCTGATTTTCCAGCATATGCAGACTTGCCTTTCTGGGTGACTGTCCTCATGGGGTCATCAAGTGGGTGGTCCCAAGTCTATAGGTAATAGATATACCAGGAGAGGCACTAAGAGTCCTCACAGTACTTTTATCTACCGTCTCACCAGGCCACAAGTAACAAATTGGAAATTAAGTGTTTGTTGAACTGGGTTTTCCTGGTGGAAGAATTCAAAGGTGCAGCTGTAATTGTGAATTGTGTAATTGTTAGCCAAATTTGCATCGGAGAAGTTTAAGTAAATAATGGCATTAGGAGCAGTTTTAGCACTTTTATTTCAAGACAATGGGTTTTAATTCTCAAGCTGGAGCTGGCCTCACCACTGAACAGGTCATGGCAACCTAAAGAGAACTCTTATCTCTTACCTTACCTGTGTACTCTTCGAGGCAAATTTTTTATCAATGCCTTTTGCTATTTTGCTGTCATCTCAGAATAAATATTCGCTATGGAGACAGTATCTGCTACTTAGCATATCTGAAGTAGGACATTTAGACCAAATGAGTCACACTGATATTCTTTTCTCATCTCATCTGTGAAAGACGCTTTGAGAGCTTCAAAGAGTGCTCCTTCTATGGAGGAAGGCCTTTGTCTTGCTACTTTTTCATTCCATGACTCTCCTGAGAAAGCATCAGACTTCACTCTTCAATCTGTCCTCATTTTAAATAAGAAGATGTAGGTCTTTATTAATAATGAAGGTTTTTCTTTGTACCTTATTCAGCTACATGGCCCGTCATAATTATTGCATGACCCTTTATCAGTGGTAACGTTTATAGTATTTAAATACTGGCCTTTGGGTAGAGAGCACGCCAAATTTTTCATGCTGTTCTAGGTTAGGGCAACTCTGGATACAAGGAATTGTTAAACTTTTTAGCTATCACTGGAAAGTTGTTTCCTTTCCCAAGGCAGTCACTTACAAAAGTATTTAGGCATGTCTACATGGTGCAGCAGAGCATACTGCAGAGATCCCCTAGCTACCGTCCCACATCTATGCAGCCAGTGTAGCACTATGCAATGGTGTTAGTTATCTCAGGGATAATTAGCTGGAGTAACTCACAGTGTTATGCTGCAGCATGTCTATAGTTTCCAGTTCCAGGGTTAGCTCAGCCCATGTCTAACTCAGGGGTTTCTGCTCTTCATTCCATCAGCAGTTTGGGCCTTCAGCAGCTGATACCTCTGAGTGCACAAAAGTGAAGCCGCAACAAACGGCAAGGTTAATCAGAAAGTCTAGCAGACTCCTTACCTCTAGGATTATCTGGAAAAGAAGAATAACTCAGTCTTACTTCGAACTCATCTGGTCTCCATGTGCTCCCTCAACTCTGTGTTTTTCTCTCATGCTTCTGCTTGTTCGGGATACTGCTCTGGCAGAGCTGTGGATGCTTTCAGAACAAAGCTGAAGAATTTTCACAACAGTGCATTTTATTTCAAGTATGTGGTGAGCACGCTATGCAGTAATGTGAGTTAGTGTTCTTTTATGATTGCATAAGCAATTAACTTTTGTTGATAGTACTTTTGTCTCTATTTTTGTTCTCTTTTTAACTGTCCTGACCTGTAAAGCTAAAGAAACTGAAGAAGCTTTACCCAGACCTCAGTGAGCACAACAGAGGTCCAAAGATTGCAAAAGGCCAGAGTTTTCCTAGAACACTTACGTAAAATTATTGAATGCTTTTTCAGTAGTATCTGAGTATTTGGGAAAAAGTCAGTGCTCAGACTGTTTTATATTCAGTTTTTTGCCTACTGGTATCTATCTACAGGGTTTTCCTGCTGTGTACAAGTTCTTTGATTTTGCTTACATGCTTAAAAAAAACCCAGCTTTTGTAGGACAGTGCAAAATATTTGCACATCTTCTTTTAAGCCAGCTCTTGTCCTCCAGGACAGAAAGGTGTACTGTCAAGCAATGGTGTTCAGGAAGACTGAACAGGTGATTGCTGGGTTTTGATCCCAGTGTGGATGTTTGTTTCCTTCTGCCATGTGTTTGAAAACACTGAGACAGATCTTTTTTTTCTGAAAGACTGAGATTACAGAGAGGTAGGTTAAACCCTAAAGATTACAAGGGACATAAACCTGCAAAGGTTCCGACCTGCAGAGGTGTATCCAGCACATGGCTGTACATCCTCTTCAAGTGACACAATGTTCCTTGAACTCCTGCTGTAAAGAAAATGATGGTGCATTTTGGAAACAAGGAGAAATCCTTTCTCAGGCATCTTGGATACTCCTGATCTGAAGCTGTATGCCACAGTTTTCAAGTGTGTTAAATAATTCTTGCATGTTAATTTAGCAAGAAAAAAAATGAAGAATATATACAACTTACTACACAACAAGTCTTTTGGTACCAGCTGTCTTTCACGCTTGACATTTCCACATTACACAACAGTCCCTTCTACAGAGGTTATTGGTGCAGCTGTGTTAGTTCTCACTATTCTACACTATCTGGTCAAATTCAGCTCTCACAACAGAATAAAAATCTAATGGCCACTCTTTGGATTTGTGCCAGCATCATTAAGCCAGATTTTAATTTGTTTTGTGTGGCCCTTGGCATAGAGAAGTCAGAAGAGCACCGGTGTATAGCGTAGTGACTGAGTGTAAAGTTACGCAAATATCTAAGCATCTTGATTGTTTTGCTGGAGCACCATACAGAAGACAAATAAAGTGGCCCAACCCTGCTTCCTCTTAATTGCTCTGACTAAGGTTTGGGCTTCTTAATAAATATTTTCTAAATAACAGCTTAACCTTTCTCCTTATGCTTGGTTTTCCTTCTTGTTACAATACACCTGTTTCAGGGATTTTTTTCCTTGGATCTTCATTCCTTAGCTGTGTTTCTTGCAGCCTTTATGAGAAGGTTACAGGCTTAGCTAGCCCTAGGGCCTCACATCCTTAGAGGAAGAAACTAAGAGGTTTACTATAGAGGGTGGAGACGTATCTATGCCCCCAAATCAGCAGAACTTACTCCATACAGCAAGCTGGTACTTTAGCATCCATTGAAGATGTATCAATAAACTGTCATGAGACTTCTCAGGGCATGGAGGGCTCTGGTGCCAGTAAACTGTGGGCTGGTGACTTCAGGAATAGGGGTGTTTTCACTCGTATCTCCTACCTGCACTCATGGACATCATTGGTTTGGAAGCTTTACCCACGTTGACTTCAATGTTGTGAAGACAGATGGGGCTGCAGAAAAAGAGTCAGCCGTGAAGATCATCTGCAGGACAAGGATCTGAGACTGCAGTGAATGGGGTGCTAAGTTTTCCGTCTTTTGAAAAAGGCATTAACAGCATCAACCACATTTGTGGTAACTGTCAGTCTGTTCTCTAAACCTGCCTTTCCTCTGAACAGTCATACGGTTTTTCATTTCTGCAACAGGTGATGCCAAATATGACACTTAATTGCAAGAGTTGTTAAAAATGTAGAGTTTATTTCAGATGTGCACCTTTGCTTAATTGGTGCCTGCTCCTGTTTCTCTTCCTCTGCAACTCCAGCTTGTTTGAGTCAGTAGTTGAAGACCGAGTTTTGCTCTCTAGTTGCTCTTACCTCGGGTGAGTATAATCATTCTCTCATTTCAGGCAAGTGGCAAAGCTGACATCAAATATTGCTAGTGTGTCTCAAATATTGTTAGTAGAAAATGTTTAAGCTTCACATAGGATGTTCCCTTGTAGTGATGAGCTATCACCATTAACCCAGTAGAGTTCATATGGCTGGCCTTTTTATGATAAATTTAGATTAAATACACTGTAAAAACAGTAGTAAGCAAAAATTTGAATGGGACTTGAGCTGCCAAATGCAAGTAAGTGGTTTCTTAAATCACCTGGCTATTAAATTAGATAAATGTAAAAATGGCAAGAAATTTTGCTGGTCTTTGTACTAATAACAAAGGAGCATGTTTAGGAAATTACTACTTTAACTGAAAAGAATTTCATGTAGTGCATTTAATAATATGTGCAGTGAAATGTACAGTCAGTATGATATGGTTCTGGATATATTAAAAAATGCAGTGCTAGTTATTTCAAATTTGAGGGATGCTCTCAGTCAAAACAAGCTTTCCTGCTGGTGCTCAAGAACATATTCTTTATGATATGCAGTCGCTGCTCAAGTGGAAGTTATTTATTCTCTAAAATTCAGATGCTCTGCTTCAAAAATTCCTTTGCCCCTTGATAGTTTCCCTCCTAATAACAGACAAGGAGGGTATTTAAAATCACTTGTCTGCTAGGTTGCTGAGCCAGCTACCTTCAAGGCATGCTGATTAGCCTTGAGGAAGACTAAGCAGATCGCCAAAAGGTTCCTGAATTAATGTGAACTCCTCCTCTTTAAAAGTGATGACCTTCTAACCAAAAATTAGTAGGTTGTTTTAAAGGATGGCAATTTCTCCTGTGGACGTTCCTCTTGGCTGCTTGTTCTTTGGCACACTAAGGTACATGCTTTCCTAAGGATACCTGTTCTGTGTGTTAATAATATTTCTTTCAAATTCAGAATACAAGAGAACATTCTTCCGCACATAATGGCAGCAGATGCTCAGCTTGTACAGGCTGGTACCATTTGGAGCCCTGAGAGCTCTGATGAGTTGATAGGTCATGTCCGCTGAAGACACTTTTGAAGATAAATGTACTTTTTGTTTGCTGAAAAACACTTCTATTCCCCATTCCAATTAATTTTAATTTGAAAGCAAGTTGCAAATAACTGTGGACTAATCATAAGGATGAAAGATGGGTTGAATAGGGTGGCAAACAATGACAGGAGAATGGGTATAAAGAGCAGCAAGGGGGAGTGGGCAGTTTTTGAACCATAAAGCTTCATGGTACTGAGGAAGAGAGGTTGAAGTGGGAGAAGGTGAGTCCGACGATGGGGAAGAAAAGTCTGCTAGGAGAGTGGTTAAGAAGCTGGTGGTATGGACAGGTGAGCAGGGTACTTTTGGATGAGCTTGTTGGCTGCAGGTGAGATCCAAAATTGAAAAAGGATCCCTGAGCTCCAACAAAGTTAGAAGGCTACTGCATTAGAGAAGAGTTGGAAGCCCCTTCTGGATGGAAACCTGAAAGTGAGAGAAAAGACCTGGAAAGGACAGAGATCTCCAAAGAAAAACAGACTAGTTACTCAGCTGCAACTTTGTTTTGAGTAACATCATCTTTATTATGCCAACGCTGCCAGAGAGACATATGGTCTCTTCTCCTTGGGTTGTTCTGCCTCACCCTGTGAAGACTGGACCCCATGAACTGACCAGCCAGACGCACAAAGCACAGCAGCTTCTTCTCTAACTCCATGTTCACAGCTCTGTACATACCGTCATATGCATGAAATTATTTAATAATCTAAACAGTGGATTCCAACCACACAAGTAGTTGTCCATATCCTCAATTTATGTATATTTAATGAAGTACATTGGCTTCTGTAGAATGCTGCCAATTTATATCTGATCAGGTGTATTTATGGGCAGATTCTTTAGTTTGCACATGCAAATGAAAACGTGCATAATTGTTCATCTGAGAGACTAACTGAGGAAAATCACAGGGTAGCACTATGACAATTTGTTCTTGATATAATCTCTCCTATAGCAGAATTTGTACTACCTCAACAGAATTGAAAAGGTGCCTTTTAAAAACTCATGTCTCAAAAGGACATTGTAAAAAAAAAAAAACCCCAAACAAACCAACACTCCTGCCAGTATTTTTAGTGGTGTGTTTTGGAGTTGGGGGTTTTTTTAGAGTTTTATTGCCAACTTTTAAAGTCAGCTTGTTTCCAACAGAATGATGTTGAGATGGATGCTTGCCGACGTTTTTCTTTGTAAGTCCTTGGCCAGACTCTTATTTATAGGTAAAATTGGAATTCACTCATCCTGGGATGGATGCAGTGAGAGTGGTAGTTGGCTTCAGGTCAACTTACTGTCTGAGTTCTGTAATACATCCCCAAAGATTTCATCACGTACCTTTGAAAGGCACCAGTGACTTAACTTGGTGTTGCAGAGGAGTTCTATATTTAGCTCTCCTTTCTTACAGAAGCTGTTTCTTATTCAGGTGCCAAACTCTCTACCTTCATTCCTTGTTTTATTTCTAGCAATCTTTCTGTATAACCTGTGTTTCATGAATCATTCTGTTTCCCTCTGAGTCGATGTCTGAGCTCAATCTGTTATTGCTCTAGAAGTCCATCTTCTCTCTGTTTAGTTCTAGGGAAAGGATTCTGACTGGGAGAAGCTTGGGGGAGGAGCACCCAGTAAAATACTGTCAGCTTTTCAGTCTCCTGGAGTTGATGTCTGTGATGAACACTTACTTTTAAGGACACAAATCTGTAGGAATATTTTTTTTTATAATCCGTAAATCAAGGTTTATAAGGAAAAACATGCAAATCTAAACTCACCCACCAGATTTCTCAAGACACTTCCATTGCTGTAGGTTGGTTAGAAAGGAAACGTTAGTTAAAAGGTTCACTTGTACTACTTTGATTTAGGATGGGACTCCAGGGAAGGATCAAAACAGATTGGTTCTTGCAGTTGGTAGTTTGAGCAAATTCACAAATAGTTTAGGGCTTCTTTATGGTCTTTAAAAATGTAGTGGCAACAACGTTAGAGTATGGGACAGTTGATGTCTGATTTCTCCATCATTGTAATAACAAGACTTGTTATTTCTTGTGTGATATAACTTGTTCAAATTGACATTGCCCCAGTTGAAGTCAATGGATCTTGAAGCTGTGAAGTGGAGGGATTGCAGGAGTGGAGTAAGTATTGGCTGAGAACTGGCTCCTAATGCTTTCTTCTAACTTCTTGAGCGACTAAATACTCAAGGTTGATTTTATATGCAGCGCTGCCAAATGTTCTAGGAATCCTCTGCCACTCCATTAAGCTTAGCTGCAATGAAGGTCCTGTAAAGAACAAGTGATAATAGCTTTGCCTGCTTCAGCTACTCCTAATAGCCCTTCTTCTCAGCAGTCTATTAAAAAACAAGTGAGAGGGGAGAAGAAGAAGAAATCCATATGCACAAAACTGAGAGATCTTGTCTGGAACTATGTCTTCTGCAGCTTTTAAGAGTGTCTGTAACATGAACCCTGAAGACTTAGGAGGGAAGTGCTTTCAAAACTGTTTTTTGTTTTGTGAAGAAGAAATGTGGTTCACCAAAAAAGGGGTGTGACTGTGCAAATGTGCCATAGAATTGCGTGGGTCACATTTCATTATCAACTTTGCATTGCACAAATTGATTACTTCCATTTGGGGTCTAAATCCGAAAATAGTTAGGAACTTGAGACGACCTGAAACTAGACTGGCTTTAAAATCTCTGTTCTTAAATGGTGTCTGGCTATGAGATGACTTTGGGATGTACGTAGTCTCTCTCTCAATCACTTTTATTAATTGTACTTCCTGAGCTCCTCTCTGATGAGGAAATTCCTAGTTGAGGGGACAGGTAGCTAGGAGGGTGGCTGGCTACAGCCACCACCCCTGTTTAATGCTTAAGAAACTGCGGGAGCAGGTCAGTGCTTCCTCTGTAACCATGTGAAAGTCTCCTGAGCAGTTGCAGGAGTGTTTACTAGAGTCTTCCCACGTGGACTTCTCCTTTCATAGTTTATAGAGGTTCCTCATTATAAGTTATTTCATCCTCCATTTTCTGTAAGAATGAGACTGGAGGCCAAGTTGGGAAATTATCCTAGTCTTCTTGCAAAATTGTTCTAAACCTATCCCTCTCTCTTAAAGATTGCTCTGAAGACTAATATATTAATGTATCTTACAGGGTATCTGTCTTCTTCAACAAGGCTGCTTGAACTAGTAGAAGATGTGAGAGTTTTTCCAACATGATGGAGAAAACATGACGGAATATTAGAGAAAGTTGTAGTTTGGGCATGAGTCAGGGCGTTGCATATTGGAAAACTTCAGATATTCGGGAACTGGAATCCATTGGTTGTCTGTCCATCTCAACAAATGAGCTAACAGCTCAGATACCTCAATCCCTTGTCATATCCTCTCAGGGTGGCCCTGTGATGCCATTTTACTTGTTGCATTTGGTTGCAGGGCAAGGAAGCAAAGTGTAATACATGTATTACATTCAGTGTAGGCTGAATTGATCAGTCTGTTTTTCATGCTCCTTCTGCATAGGAGGGCTCCATCTGTGTTATTTTTAAAAGCCATTTATTATGTTAATAGTTGATGCAGAAATCTACTCTTTTTATTCTCCTCTACCCATAGTTGTATCTTTCCTTGGACTGAAAAGTACTTTTCCTGGACAAAAATTCACATGTTTCTCTAAAAAAATTTCTTCCACCTGGAGACCGAAATCAGGAAAACCAGTGAAATCTCTTGGTCTCTTTCACTGCTAACGCATAATCATCTCATAGGTAAAGGATGGCCAAATTTTATGTTTCCATACACATATCAAATCAGCAAGTTCAGGTTATATTCCAGATAAACAAATGCAGGTAAAGATCTTCTCTAAAGTCTCTTCTGCTCATACCTCTTACAGAGTGTGTTCACTTTGACAGTGTTTGGCAGAGAGAAGGGCATCAATGAACAATACAGTTACTAAGTACAAACTATAAGCAAAGGAATGGCTGGGAATTAAAGTGTGTAGGAAAATCCAAAAATCAGTGTAATTCCTGTGTTTTACAGTGGTCGTATTTCCTCCTTGGTCGTTGGGTTTGTGGACTAGAAGTTGAAAGATTAATGAACAGAAACACTAGCAAACATCCTCTTCACAGAGAAAAGACTGTTGTGCTTGCTGACTCGCACTGGCATAGTTTCAGCTTTAAAAGATTCAAAGTTTATTGACTGGGTAAGCTGCCCTGCAACATTAATTGCTGTTGTCCCAGGACAGTGTATTTCCACTTAAGGATGCTATTTCATTAAAATAATAGACTTGGTTCTTACTTGTACTAGGTCATTCACACATTTTGATGGTTGGAAGGAGCCTTGCAGTGACCTTAAGTTATTCTTTTAAGAATGTTACATCACCTTTTAGTTCCCTTTGCACTAAGGGCAAATAAAAGTCAGGTGTAATTGGATTGTGTGCTTCCTTAATAATTAACAAATATATGAAATGGCTTAAGATAGTCTTGAGATTTTTTCTGTAGCTCTATACTATAATTAAGTCTATTAGTGTTGAATAATGGGAAAGCCAGGAGTATGTTCTTCTTTCTCATAGTGAATGAAGGAAAAATGTCAATGCAGAGACCAGATTAGATATTCTGCACAGTATATCAAATTGTTCTTCATGGCAAAATCGCTTGATTAGGACAATTAATGCAGACGTGTTGTGACTCGGTGTAAAAAGTGCTGAATAGTGTCAAGTTTCTAATAAGTGCTGTAAGTTCATGTCTCTTATTAAGCAATGGGAGGCGGGAATTCAACAAGGAGAAAAGATCTTTCTATGCATAAATTGTATATGAACTGAGCAGCATTCTGCATAGAAGAGTATTACAGCAGGAAGTGTGGAACTAACCTCACCCACAAAGCGTGATGGAAAGTTTTCTACTTGGATTTCAAGCCTGAGAAGATTAGGTTTTTCTGAATTGCAAGTGGGCTGCCATGACTCAGGGCAGAAGTGACATTAGATCATCTGAATAATGGAGGCCACAGAATCTCTTCCAGACTGTGGTATTAAGCTCAGCACTTTGACTCAAATCTATCTCTTTGAAAGTCATCTCATCTTCAAGATGTACCATCTTCTTGGTGGTCTGTTTTCCTCTCAAAAGAGAAAATTGCTCTGAAAAATGGTTGATGCAATCATCTTCACTTACCGTAAAATTTCCTTTGTCTTATCCATATTTTAACTGTGTTTTCTAGATAGACGAGGGTTTGGTATATTTAAAGAAAAGCATAGATTTTCATTAAAGTGTACATAGAATGGCATGGTATGTTAATGGAAAATTGGTTTGTGTGGAGTCCTGTAGAAAGGAAGTTCCCCAGCTGTGTTTGCTACAGCCGTAGAGCATCTGTCCAAGGACAGTGTGTGCACCAGCGTTACGCGGGGAAGGGGGGGACAGCGCGGGGACACTTGTGGCTTCCCCACCCCCAGGGCAGGTGTGCGGCCTTTGGGCCAGCTCTGGCAGTGCCCTTGGAGAGCTCCCCTGAGTACTAGACTAGGTTTGGAGTGGGTTTTTTAATGAAGTTTACTCCAGAAGCATTTGGGACCCAGTAGGGAATTATTTCCAGCTAATTAATGAACCTAAATTTGGAAAATTGTTGTCAGTGGATTTCAAACCCATTCATTTGTCTGCAGAGGTCTGTCGGCAGAAGCGATGCACTAGGAAATGCTCAAGGGGTGGTGTGTTAGTGAGAGTCTAGAGAAAGAGACAGACCTGCCCTTCAGTCAGGGCTGAAGTGCTTTTTGATTACTGAGGGACTGAATAAACCAAAGCCGTTCCTTTCTGGAATGAAGCCATTCTTAAATTAAATTTCAAGTATGTGTCATTTTTTATTTCTCTTCTTCCCTTCTCCTCCATTTTAAAAGTGGATAAATACAGTAGAGGGAATGGGAATCATGAGTATCAAATTAACGCTCTGAAAATGTTCCTGTAAGTTCTGGAGTCAGAGAGCGAAGGTATCGGCAGGCTTTCCCTAACGGCTTCTCAGACTTGGGTCTTATCTATCTTGTAATTTGACAATTATCCTGTCTCCAAGGTCATAATGGTATTCTCTATGATTATGGACCACCATACATACAGGGAATGTTATCAGAATACCGTGGCCCTCGAAATCTCCTGTAGGTTTGCCCACAAGAGGCATTTCTTATCTCCTCCAAGCCTGCTGTCTTGATACTCTCCTCTCTGTGCATCTCTGGCATGTGAAGAAGGCTTAGCCTTTGCATTGCTCTTATTGCCCCAAGAGAGCTCTCCTAAGCAACCAGATTGCATTTAGATCAGGGTTATGTAGGATGAGAAGGCGGGGAGGGTCGGAGAAAGAGGCCACATATGTTTCAGGTTTAATGGTGTGGTGAATTATGAGTAACTAATTGGAGTGGTGTAATTACAGGCAGTTAATCAAAGCAGGGAAACATGCATATTTACTAAAGGGTTATTATTGTCTTTGTTATCAAATAGAATTCAGACATTGGCGAATTGTAAGGTGATTCACAATTCATTTTAAAATGACACAGATTTTAAACCCCATACCCCTCAATCTGCAGTTCAAGACAAAGTTGAAGAAATTGGCATAAATGAACATATAGCTATAAGGCTAGAGGAAGGCTGGTATAGCTAGTGAGCAAGTAAGGAAATTGCCTTGTAAATCCATTTTTAAAAAAAAGCAGAAGGAAATTGTTTTATCAGGGCTCCTAGAGCAGCTGCACATGCTATGATTGATCTGATCATGTAAAATATTTATCACTGAGAACCTTTAGCTATAAGGAGACAGTACAGGTTAGAGAAATATGCATTAAATGCATTAAATTCATGTTTCAAAAGGCTGATTACAGAGCGGCACTTCAGGAGGAAGGGAAAAGAAAAATAGAGAAACATTCAAGTTTGGCTAGCAGAAGAAATATTACTTGAACTGTTTTAGATTATTCAGATTGGGACACAATGGCTTTTTGTCACAAAAAAAATGTCTTGATTAATAATATGGAAAAGTAGGTTTTAGTTTTACAAATGGTACTGAATTGAGAGTCAAGCAGATAATGAGAAACAATTTAATCTGATACATGAGGAGGATTAATTTTGAGTACCTGGGTTGTAATAGGGCAGCACAGCTCAATGCAGATAAATGGAAGATAATAAGCTTAGGAGTAAAGAACTCCATAGTAAATGATTGCTTAGATAGATGCTGCAGCAAGCTGACTCAGGGAAAAAAATGAGAAGTTACTGGAGAAAAATTGCCCATTCAGCAGCAAGGCCAAAGAGAGGAAATGGGATATCGAACTGCTGCTGCTGACGGGGAATAGCAGAGGACTTAAAACCCTGTGGTTAGTGCTCACCAGTGCGCTGTAACACTGGCGGTGGAAAGGCAAAGTGCAGGTTCCAGAGGGAAATGCAACTCACATGGACAGAAATGGTCCTTAAGGTTCAGAAATCTCTATAGAAAACCAAAATCCTGTTTTTGAGAGAAGCAGAGCATTTGTAGTTTTGTAGCCCAATGGCACAAGATGTGTAGATTTTTTCCACCAATGCCAGGTGGAAATTTTGATTCACGTAATTTGGGGTTCATATGTTCATGAAAGTCAGAGCAAAACTGGGGAAGCTGCCAAAGAAAACCTCCACAGAGATCCCTGGGGGGTCAAAGAGGGAAGCCCACACTGTGGAGCAGAGCTCTCCTGAGAACTTACCTCTTTGGCATCATGACAGTGAATCATCTTTACAGCAATGTCTGACTGGGCCGAAGTGTAGGGCAGTATGACAGAAGGAACCAAGGTACGAGGCTCAGAAGAGAGGAAAATACAGTCTACACTATGGCAAACTTGTGGGAGCCTTGCTTTTGGGAAAAGTTCCTCTGCCCTCTCTACTTAAATCTGTAATGTTTTTGCCTTCAGTGTTTTTATTTTTCCTCTTGTTTTAGAATGTATTGTTGTGATGACTTTATCCAATTTACATTTTCTAATACATTCGTAGCATAATATTAGTGCTGTTGTAACCATAATGGGTAAGGTCAGACATGGTTTGTAGGAAAAGGCAGTGTTTCTAACTCATACTAAAAGATGCTGCTTCTCCTTGAAGTTGTTGCTCACTTCATACCTAAAGAATGCCATAAATGCCCCCTTTTTTCAGTATTTCCTTTCACCTGGCGAGACTTCTGTCTCCTTTCCTGACATCATTTGGTTCTGTTTGCAGCCTCAGCTCAGGATGGCTGTGAGGATCATTCTGTGTTTACTTGTGGCAGAAATAAATAGCATAGATCTCATGCTTACACACTGCGTAACCGTTCTTGAAAGGTTAGCGCAGGTGGCAGAGCCTGCTCCATAACTGAGATCAGTAAAGAGTATGTGCTTTTAGCTAAGACTGAATATATTCTAAGCTAGACAGTAAAGCAAAAAGGGGTGATGATGTCTATTGTTACTGTAATTGGATTATGGTAATATCTATCCATGGCTTAATGTTGTCTCATATAACAAAAGCTGTTTCATTCCCACCCAAAAACATGACAATGTAAGTAGATACTCCCAGGTATTATTTCTGTCAAATAATAAATCTACATGAGGGTCAGTTAAAACACATGATTTTCTGTCCGTTCTCAGGCTGCTGGTAGGAGGTCAATAGCCCTTGTTGCACTGTGTTAGAAAGAGACTTCTTAGCTGTGAGTGTGGTTGGCCCAGTAATTATCCTCTGCATCTTCCCGCAACATCCACCCCCCAAAAATTTTGGGTTACATTCTGAAGTTTAACAAGTGTTCTAAAGATGTCCAACTTACCTTTAAAGATAAAATAGTAAAGGTAAAAGACACATAGGAATAACATACTAACCTCTAGGGATGCTCCAGCATTCCAACTTAACAGCGATTTAATCAGAAAGGCAAGTAATTAAAGAATGAACATTAATTAAAAATCAATAGTTTCACCAACTGTTCTCTTCCTCTGCTGTTAACACACATATTTTTTAAGGTCAAACTCTATAGAATAGTACTTATAATGCCTCAGATAGGCCAACTGTCAACACTGAAATATAGAAACTCATTTAAATGCACGAGCTGGGACCGGGGTGTAAAGCCACTTGCACATCATTGTGGGAACAATGTGGTCTGGTGGCTCTTGCGCAGGCAGGCACAAGCTGCCTGGCCACAGAGAGAGGGTGGCCTTTGTCCCTGCTTGCTCCTTGCTGAATGTGGCCCTAAGGGTGCCGAATGCCAGGGCTGGACCTGTTCCTTCTCTGACCCTTCAAGCTGAAAGAAGGACCGTTACTGGCAGACCTGCTTTCCATGGCCCATTATAGCAACACGATGGTTTAAGCCGCATGTGTGAAATGGATGTAATGTAAGTGCTAGTGAGCTGCGACATAAAGCCTGGGTGTCCTTGACAGTGCTTAAGCTGGGCATAGCATCTTCATTGATTCATGTGGCTCTCAATGCACACATCAGTTTGAATACATGAATGCCCAAGCAGGTTTGCTTATACCCTCTTTTTCTGCTAATTATATTTTTATGGCTTCAGAATTCAAAAGCAAACTTTATTTTTATAAAGCCTTGTGCATGTCTAATGAGAGTCTTGACATGAAAGCTTTCTCCATCCACAGGTACCTTGGGAATTCAGAGAGTGTAGGAGCCCTGCTGCTGTACTAGGGCACTTTTCAAGTATACATTTTTTCGTCATGATCTTCTAAATCAGAGTAACCCAGAACGAGTTTAACATGGTCCTATAATTACTAAACCTTGTTCCGCTTTTTCACCTCTTGAATATACAGCTGTGAAGGCATTTTAATAGAAGACTATATGGTAATGGGTTTGATCTCATATGTTAAAATCTCTTATTGCAGCTAAGCAATACTCAGGGGACAGAGGAAGTGTGAACCAGCTCGTGGACTAGGGGAGTTTGAACTTTGTGGCTTGGTCTGGTGATAAGACTGAGAGCCACTCAGGAGCACCCATTCCCTTTGGTGCCCCAACTCCAATCCACTGCCCAATGCTCTGCAAAACTGTCATGCTGCCTATCTTGCCAGCGTGAATATCCTTTCCAAACACTAGCCCATGCTGTCTGCAACCTTCTTGATCTCTGCCAGTTCAGCAGGAGCAATAGAGACTTGCCACCACAGAGACGTTGAGCTGTGTGGCCTTAACGAGATTCAGTAATTCTAATTATTGATACAGTCTCATGAATCAAAATTCTGGAGTCTACCACCAAAGTCTGTCAGTAACCCAAAGGCCAGTGATTAACCTCCATACTGATTTCGCAGTGACACAGAGGCATGCCTGATTTCCACAGTCCAGGGAAGGTAATCACTGTAACTGGCAAGTAACCGGTGAGAACAGTGTGTCAGACTGTGCCATACGGGTCGTGCCAGTGCCCAATGTGCTGCACTGTCTGTGGCGGCTCCCCTTGCTGCAAGCTGCTTTCTGAGCCTTGTTCAGCAGTGTTTCCTGACACCAGCTCTTCTTTGGCCCTGCAGCGCCAAACATGTAGTAATTATTCTAACGCTGCGTTCTGCAGAGTCAGGAAAATTATTATTACCCAAGGCAATTTTATATACATTACAAATTTCTTTTACAGTTATCACTTTAAATTAGGACAAAATGCTCTGTGATTCGTGACTTAATCCAAGGCTCCAGCCAAAGAAACAGAAACGTGTGCAAAGAGGGAGCTGATTTTGTGCTGCGCTGTGCTTTCCGCTTTCATGCAACTTTATGGTATGTCCAAGAGATGTAAGTGAAAACAGAGGTTTTCCAAAACATAGGTAGAGTACTTCTCCAGTGTGTGATGTGGACAAGGCAGAAAAAAGATAGAGTTGGAAAAATCCAAAGAGACTCATCAAGGGTGAGTTTTCAGGGTCTAACCTCAGCTCCAGCCATGGAGTCTTGGTGCCGTTATTACTCTGACACAACAGGCTTGGGATAAATATTTCCACTCACTGAGATCCAGTTCAAATTTACTGTCATGAAGTATCCATCTCACTGGTCTTCCTGGAACCTGCGTGCCTTCAGGCCCATGTAAAAGACTGCAAATCAAGCCTCACCTTTTTTCACTTCATTTCATAGGTCTAACTTTTTAAAGAAAATTTTGTTTTAAAATTAATACAATCAAGAAGGCAGTTTAAGTAACAGAATATTCAACAGTTACTAAAGCCTCCTTCAACAGATTTGAGTGCAAGACTGAAAATGAACTGTTATCCTTTCAGTTATACTTACAGAATGCAGATTTGAATTGCAAAAAGGCCATTAAAAATAGCTTGTGCAATTTAAAACAGACTGAGTCGAACTGACAAAGCAAAAAATAACATGAACTAGAGATGCACTTGTGTGCTATATCATGTTAATGATTCTGTTTTCTAAACCAGGAACAGCTCAATAATATATGCTGTTTCCAAACAAACGTATGTTTTATTAAAATAAATTAAGATAGAGAAAAATACAGCAGTGTAGGATGGGAAAGAAAACAATTATTCAGGAAGATTAAACTTGCTATACATCAGCGGCTTGTGGTGTGTCCCCACAGGGATTTTGTGTACTGTTTGTAAAGATTTTATCCGCAAATTTTACATCTGGACTCAGTCATTTTGTATGCAAGACCATGAGCATTACATGACGACGATACAGCACAGGAGGAAAAGTTGTCCAAATATTGTATACAGGTACTTGCTTAAATGCTATTCTAGAGTTCCAGTAACCTAACCTTTGAGATTCAAGAGGACAGCAACAGTAGAATAGGAAAAAGTGGGGGTTTGTTGTTACATGTTTGGTCTAAAGGCCAAAGCATTTGTATTTTGAATTAATCTACTTCATGTAACTGCTTGGGTACAATGGATATTTGACAAAAGAAGTTAAACCCCTCGTGGCAGCAGCTGTGTTACACTGGCCATCAAAGCAATAGCACGTGCCTCTTGTGTCTGGGGCTAGACTGGTGATGCCTCTTTGCCGGGAGCCAGGCTGTGTTTGCCTTCTTCATGGTGAGGCAACGCATGGTTTTTGTGCTGTTGACTTCTCCAGCCAGAACAGGCTCCAGAGTTTCACTCTGCCTATGATAACACCATAAATGTTTATAATGCCATTTTTCTTATGCAGGCTGATATCCATATGTTATGGGCAGACATGATGCTGCCTGGCACTGTGATGTGATCATTCCTTACATCTGCATTTTATTGTACATGATACGCCTGTGAGTACTGGATGCCCAGAGATCCCCCCTCTGGCTAATCTGTCATGTTCCCTTGACAGCTATTAAACAAGGATTTATCAACATGACTCAAAGGTACCTTTCTGGCACTTTTAATATGTAGAAATTTCAATAAGGAAACTCTCTAGCTACTTGCTGATGCAGACCATGCAGCAAAGTCAAACCAGATGTCGTTAGGAGGGTTTTGATCCAGCGTCTATTGAAACAACAAAGCTGGGTCTTCAGATGAGCTGAAGAGTATGTCCAAAAATAGTTGAGTGCATTGGGCCCCATGGTTTCTTTCTGCCTGCCATGGTGGCTGCTCATTTGGCTCTAGCTCAAATCACCCAGGTTGTGGTTAGGAAGAGCTAAACGTATAATACCTGCTGTGTGGCTGAGCCGTATCCTGCTCAGGTCCAACCATGTCGACCAGTTCAGACTGCAGAGGTGGGACCTTGGGACTCTGTAGAGATGTTGAGTGTGACCAGGTCTCCCAGGAGCGTGGGCAGAGGGTGCCAGGAACGTTGCTGGTGCAAATCTGGTCTGGAGGTTGGCTGTGAGCCTGAAGTTAACTTTGAGCATAGATGTTCCCTCATAGTCCCTCAGCTGCAACTGGCTTTGGCCCTTGCATATGATTGCTGCTTGGAGACTTCAGATGTGGGAGGGTGTTAATCCAGGTGACTGGGTGAGGTTTACCGTCGCTGTATTTCTGGCCATTGACAAATGAATAGGTCTGTGGTTAAAGCTGATGACTGAGATGTGACTTCAGTTTCTCTCAGACTCTGGCTCTGACACTATATTGGCCAAGGCTGTTTAAGACTGTTCAATTTGGGGCTGGGCATTGGTTTGCTAAACTTTTACACAAAGTTCCGTTTTTGCTATAAATACATGGAGTTAAAAGAAATAAAGTGCATTTGAACTGGGTCCTCTTGAAACTGGAGTTCATGTGGGGATAGCTGGGAGGTGGTGTACTGGGCCTTCTGGTATCCATGTGTCTCCATGGAAGTGCCAGTGATCAAAATATCTAGTTGTAGATTAATTGCAGCTAGCTTTTGGCAGGGATTCATGTTCAGATGTTTTAGGATTTAAACCACTCTCATAGTATCAAATAGAGTTGGCAGGGGAAAGAAGAGGAGGTATCTACTGCAGAGTGCATATACTTTTCTTTTTAGTATTTAGGGTAGGTGGACCTCTATTTCTACCTGGTATGGTAATTCCTTTATTTTGCTGGTACTCTTAATGGTGATAAACTTTGCAGAAAACTCCCTCATACTCAGTTGTTAGATGTTATACATGTTGTCCCACTGTAAGTAAATAAGTTTGTGCTTGAAAATTAAAGTCCTGATTATTTTGAATGTGGTTATGGTGTTGTATCGCTGTCTTCAAGGGGCTACGGCCTATGCACTGACCTTCATATTTCTCTCCTGTTTACTAGCCCTTCCTCTCTGCATAGCTTCTAAAGACTGTTCATCATAGTGTAGCTCTGAGTAGCACCACTCTCACCTTGGGTAATGCAGCCTTGCTGCTGCTTAATGGTAGCAATCAGAGTCAGGCAACTGTTTGGAGAGCTGTGCTCAGGTGTAGGATAATAGATATCCTCCACACATAGTAACACGGGCAAAATTGGTTAAAAGGAATCTTGCAAAGATAAGTATATCAAAGACTGGGAGGCACTTAAGTGCAGTGCAGATCAGAGCTGGGGAAGAGCTCAGACGGGTTGTGCTGTTCAGCATGTGAAACGAGGAATGAATCTGTACTTCTGTTGTTAGGAGCCAGCTAAGAACCATCACTTAAAATGCAGATAGAGCTCACATAGCTCTTTAGGTAATATTCGGGTTCTTAAATGTGTCTCTAAGCTGTTGTTTTACTAAATTATCCCATCCATAACAATATTTGTAGACAGAGCCATCTATTTTGCTCTACTGGAGTTAATTCTATAACCTGTGATAAGTCTGCTATATAATACAGCATTAAGAAAAGCTGAACCAAGAAAATAATAGTAAATATACATCATAGATTCTTGTATAAATGATATTGAAGTAGAGGAAATTTCAAGTACAAAGATGCCATCCAATTTATTTAAATTCAGAGGAAACAGAATGAATTCACTGCGTTGTTCCTTATTTTCTAGGAACAAAGACCAAGTGTAGTGAGGAACCTTGGATCTATCAGCTTATGGAAATTTGTTACCTTGCCATGACTTGTTTGTAAACTCAGCTACGAGCTTTTCACTTGACTTTCATGGACGTTGTGATGGAGCTAAAGTTATTTTGGCTATAAACCTACATCTGTTACATCGAAGCCTGTTGCTGTGGGCAGTTTTAGACTTGCAGATACAAACCGTGGCAGTCTTCAAACCTTTCCCCTGTGGTTCCCCTGGTGGTAAGAGTCTTATTGGCTGAAGAGCGAAACATCATTTAGTTTTGTTATAAAGATATTTGGCAGGGCTGGCAATTAAATTCTGTGCTTACGTTAGTGAAAATAAAATATTACAAAGCAGAATATCAATATTAAGTGGAATGTGTGGTATGCGCTGCCTAGTAAATTCTGACAAGGATTGGAGATGAGGAAATCTGAAATAAATGTAATAGTAGATTAAAAATCATTCAGAAGTAGATTACTCTGAAATGCGATTGCCGAGCTCCATGTTACATGAGTTGTCTGCATGTTCTACTGATTGAGAGAATGCAAGTGTGAAGGTAGTACATTGGCAAAGTATGAAGTGTCAGAGCAGTGTGTTGGTGAGGGCAACAGCAGACATTATGTTGCCCCAGGCAGCAGTTATTTTATGAGTCAGCTTCAAAAAAAGGAAGAACAGAACATGTTTTTGAAAATAGGAACTTGCTGTAGGACCCAGCAAGTCAAAGGTTGTTGCTAATCAGAGACATGGCAAATAAACATAACTTTTTTCCCCCGTCCCTGAGAATCCGCAGTAAAATTATTCCATCCGTGGTACAATTGATTCCCTTTCTCCTGTCAGTTGTTCCCATTCAGTATGCCAAAGGATGGGCATTTCTGATGGGGGCTGGGGGGGGGGGGGGAGCGCTTCTTCTTTCTCTGTTTCTTTTTGTTGCTTAGCAGCTGAGCTGCTGATTGTACACTGAGCACGGCAAGCGCGGTGCACAGTAGGAATGAAAGCTCTATTTGTCATCTTGATAAATCTTATTTGTAACACTTCTGTAAAGGATGTGACAGATTAGCTGAAGGAGAGATCTGGGGACTAGGGTAGCACACAAAAATTTAATTCTGACTGATTGGATGTCACAATGCAAATGAAGCATGGTCTCACATGAAGTAGTAATTGCAGCTGTGTTGTCCATTGCTTTGTATATTCTTTGCATTCTCTCTATTGATTAAAAAGATGTTGCTATAGTAGCTGGAACGTAAGTTTTCTCAGTGTCTCCTCTCATGTTTTATTGATTTTTCCTGCTTAATAAAAATGACAGTCCTTCCTTATTTTTGAAGGGAGCCAGTTGTTTATAGCCTGTACGTATGTATCAGCAGCTTTTGCAACAGCTTAAATTTCACAGCTATGTAGGTCTTGTTGACAACAACAGAAATAAGATACATAATTCTGTCTGAGGTGGGTTTTCCCTTAGTCTCCACTGCTACCACCATGTGGAAACGACAATGTGGTTGTTTTGTGCCATTCAATCTACAAGCTTTTCTTGCCTACAGGTAGCTGGACAGTCAGTCTTGCCTCAGCCGCATCACTTACTATGAACATATATTAAGGATACAAAAACTCTTCATTCGTTTTTACCGTGTCATCTTTTGGGGCCTAGGCTGAAGGCTTGATGAAACTGAAACATTTCATGAGTTCTTCCTGATTTTGGTAAATATTAATTTAAAAAGAAATCTTGGGGAAAAAAAAAAATCCATAAATGGAAACCTTTCATTTAGATATATCCATTGAACACCATTTCCGGGTGCTGAAAATGGAAAATAAAAAATTAACTTTTACAAAGAGCTGGATTTCACCCAAAATTAAATTAGCAGATACTCTAATTTGCCAAAAAAGGTGGATTTTTTTTTTTCCATCAAATTCTTCTAGTCTGTCCATGTTTTGAAATGTTTTATGAATGGGCACATCACACCTTTGCCACTCTGTGTGCTCCAAAGAGGCTTAGAAGAGGCAAGATGTAAAGCAGGGAAAGGCTGTACGAAACTACAAAATCCTTCCTCCTTCAGCTGAGAGCAGATACGCATTTCTTCCAGTGGAGTGGGTTCATTAATTGTAAGACTCTAGCATGCAAAGCCAGAACAGTGCAAAAAGACCCAGGGCTTTGTCTGTAGTTATTTGTGTCCCATCCACAATTGAAGTCAAGTTATTGATGGTAGAAACAATGATTTGTCAGTTTGCAATGCTAATTATCTGTTCAGAGCAGGATCTGTGTCTCCATCTCTTTGCAGGTTCAGTTTATGTGGCTTCTAGATGTTACCATATTACAAATATTGCATTATTTGATGATGAAGATGATAATTTCAGTCCTTCCGAGCCTTAATGTGCAATTTGAAAACAAATGACTTCCTTTTAGCTGAATGCCTGGAAGCTGTCGATAGATGTAGGAGTATTTATTTTGCAAAACTTCCACTGCTTCCCTTCCATGCTATCACTTGTTTAGTGAAATGAGCAGATGACACTGGAAATGATGAAGCGTGAGCATTGGAGTTCTCTAACCCATCTCTTGGGCCACACAGATCACATTTTTTAACAGTGTATGTTTGGTAGCTGAGAGCATGTATTTTTCATTTGAATGTACCAAGCTGGAGGTGACTTGTTCTGTCCGTGGTAGGCATTGCCACTATGGTGCGTGGCTTTATCAGCTTGAAAAAAGGTGGGCGTTTGAATTTGTCGTGGGCCACTCCTCATGGCTATTCAGCAGAAGCAGCAGGCTGATAGTATCAGCTTTTGGGAAAGTAGCAGTGCAGTAGGGAAAGCATGTCATGTAATCAGGAGTGTGTTAATTGCAGTCCAGGATACTGGGATTTTATTGCTGGCTTTGCCCCTGCTTGGCTGGATCCCCTTGGACAAACCAGAACACTCACACCCAAGTGGACTTGGTTTTCTTCCCTCCATGGAGGAGCTGGTCTCCTTTGATTAATAACATGGAGGTCCTTGCAAACTAGCCTTACAACTTAAACTTTATTGAGGTACCTAAAATTTTCATGAGGAACAGGAATCTCCTGGGTGATCAACCGTAACATTAGGAAGAAAACGGTACAAACCATTTTTCATGAAGAGCTGCAGTTTGGTGATGAATGAGTGATGTTCAATAAGTACCTTCAGCCTGGTTAAAAGAAAAAAGTGTTGCAGTTTTTAAAGGCAGGACGTTTTGGCTTTTTAATTAAAAATTAGATGTTGTTCTGAAGCGCTGCAGATTGTGTGAAAACATTGAAAAAACACATTAAAATAAAACTTTTCATTTTAAGGAGAAAGAAAATGTTTTATTTGATGTCAAACTGAAAAAATCAAAGTTGGGAAAGCTGAATGGGTTCAGTTGTGCATGGTATTGCATGGAAACAGAACAGAGAAAAAGGAAGGTATTGCACATTCTTCACATTTTTTATACTAACTCAGGGTCAGCCATAATTTGGCTCTCAACATAGCTGTCATTGATTTGTAATCTAATCTTGCTGAGAGCACTTGTAGGAAATTCTGTAAGTCTAACAACAGGTTTCTGCTGCATATTTTGTATCTGTGAGATTTGTAACTGGACTTTATAAAGATAAGGGACTAATTTTTATAGTTAGTGTGCAACCAGGTTAATTTAACATCTGACTGTAGAAACCTAAATAAGGTGTTGACTTTTTTTTTTTTGACTTTTTGTTTTCTGTTTTTAGTTTGTGGACATATAGACAGGGAAAACTTGAGGAGTCCTGCTTGTTTAGTATTCATCTATTTGATCTAGTAAATGAATTGTGGGTATGCTGATGCATGGCAGCCAACCTAATATCCAGAAAATTATAGTGACCTTGTTTGGTTTTTTGGATGAAAATGGTAATAAAGTCAGGATATTTCCCAAGAAATAATTGTGTGAGCTCTGTGAAGAATTGATTTTGATTAGCAACCGATTGCAAAGTTAGCTGTAAAAATAATGAAACTATGGTAATTAAAGAATATACACGTATTTCAACAAGCAATTCAGGTAGATGAGCTGAACTATATGTTGCGAAGTAGTAACAAGGCATTATTTAAGGAGAGCAGATGAGATAAAGTAGAAAGACTTGTGTAAGGTGGTGATAGGTAACAGGTTGCCCTGCATGGTGCCGGTGGGTGTGAAATGGTCATTTCCCTATGCGCCTGCTCTGGTGAATGACAGCCAGTCTCATTTTTGTAATAAAGGAATATTCAGTATTCACATGTGCCCTTGGCTTGTGGCATAGTTTTGTGGCTTTCTGTAGCAGTTTTAAAATTCCTGGTCAGCAGGGCATGGTTATCCAAGTAACCAATGTTTAATTGGCCCTAACTAACAAACATAATTCAAAGGATCCTGGTAAAACATCTTATGATATGCAGGCCAAGAGGTTAAGAGAATTTTATCTGTGGAGGCAGTACCTTTAAGCTCTGGCCAAAATTACATGGTTATTTTAGTAAAGGTGGATATGAATGATTAAGAAGAACGGCTATGGTTATAGATTTGTTTAGTAGACAGGTCATGAAGAGTTGTCACAGCTGTCCATATAAAGCAGGTTGGAGGTGACTCCAACCCATGGAGCAGTTGGGCCTTTCTGAGTTTTCCTGGCTTTTGACAAACTGCAGACGAGCTAGCCGCAGGCTCAGAGTCGTTCAGTCTTTTGAGCTGTTTCTGTGCTTAGGCTTTATTGTGCTGATATGGTTGAGATGAAGCAGATCTGCTCTGAGGCACCCTGATCCTGTGAACCACTGCTCACAACTCCTGAAGGAAAGACATCCGTGCTGAACCCAGCCCAGGCGTGCTCGGTGGCATTCAGTCAAACAGATGTTGAATATTCAGTTATGTTCCAGCCTCATGTGAAGATCCCTAATTGTCTTCTGACATTAAAATTTGTTTGGTCAAATCTAAAAATCATATATG
Organism: Gymnogyps californianus; assembly: GCF_018139145.2. Taxonomy (NCBI): domain Eukaryota; kingdom Metazoa; phylum Chordata; class Aves; order Accipitriformes; family Cathartidae; genus Gymnogyps; species Gymnogyps californianus. The sequence continues at coordinate 8,086,085 of NC_059479.1, forward strand.
ATCTGATGGGATAAATGATTGCTTTAGGAAATGGCTACTAATTGTCACACTCATCTGATTGTCCAGTTTTGCCAAGTTTATTTTAAAAAAACATAAAATGTCAAACATCCCACAGATAAAGGATTGTCAGCTGTAGAGCAAAGCAAAAATCTGTTCTCTTGTCACAGTGCACTGGCTCCTGTGCTTATGTCCTACGGTAGAGCTGCAAAAGTGCTGATGACTAAAGAGTGAGTCTTTTAATTGCATTTAGCTGTTTAAGCTTTACAGATCTTAGCATTCCTCACTGAATTCTCTGGGTGTTTTTCTTCTCATTTTATCCACCAAGTGTAATTAACATTATTACTCTGAGATGTTCATCTTAGTCCTGCTTTGTGAAAAATTGATGCTGGTGTCATTTAGGTGTTTTATCTAGTGGTTAGTCAGTGGCTTGCAGAGTGATATTCCCCTTGGGAAGGTTACGTTTACCACATGTTTCCTGTAGGTTTAATTGCAGCCAAAGATAAAAACAAACACTGGGTGCTTCATAGATTGATTGGAAGAGCACAGCAAAACATGGAGTGGAGCATAAAAAAGAATGTTGTTTGAGTATGTAGCCTGGTTGTTAAAATACCGTCTCAGCAGCAGCAGAGGTAGGAAAACAGATGTTTTGTATTCTTGGAGCAGCATCGGCATAGGAGATCATCCTTGTATGGTGCTGCACAGAGTCACCCCACAGCTGATGAAGCAGGGTGCCGAGGGGTTCCTGCTTGGTGTGGGTGCCCCGGTGCCCACCTTCTGCCCCACCGGCTGTGGCAGCCGGACGCTGCAGTGTGCGGCATCGGGGATCTGCGCAGCTCGCACGGCCTCGTCTGGCCACCCCGGGTAGTCGTCCGGAGTGAACCAGCTCTTCCTCCTCTACTCCAGAATATTTCCTCCTCTGTTGAATTAAACGAAAGTGCCTGGCTTTCTTGTAGGCACAATCTACTGCTTAAACTACAGGAAAGTTGGTAATAAGTATTTTCTTGACATTCATTTATTAGAAGACTGTTAAGCTTGACATAACAAGAGCTAAATAGTAATCTGCCTTTCACCTTTATTTTCATCAGTTCTCTGGCTTAAAGTTGAAAAGAGTTGGGAAAACTTGTCAGCACTGAGTGTTGAGTCAAATATATGTAGATATTCCTGGGTAAAAGAATATTAGACACAGTATCATCAATGCCTGGTTTCTCCATACAGCCACTTTTCTTCCGCGCAGTGGGGTGAAATATTTGTGCGCGTCTCCAGTGGTACTTAGCCATTTTTAGTGCTTTAAGTGGGTAATCAAATTCCCCATTGACTCCTTTGGCTGGATTGCCAAAAAAGGAGATAGATGATAAAAATCATCATCCCACACAATTTCCTCATATGACCTGTTCTGTTCAGTGTTACTTTGTTTTATCCAACTGGGGTAGTGTTGTTTATCCCGTCTTTAGGTTTGCAGGAGCCTAAAAATAGCAGAAAGTGCATACCCCCATCAGTCTAAGTGATGTGTCATCAGCATTGAGAGAACATGCACAGAAGAGCAAGACTGCACAATCCCCTGCCCTCTATCTAGGGCAGTTAAAACTTGAGTTAACGGAATGAACTTGGAAGTGTTCCCATTTTTAAGAAAATCCTGCACTCTCGGACCTTGGAAGGCAGCAAATTCCCCAGTAAATTCCATATGCCATCGCTGTCTTGAACACGCCAGGTTGAGTGCTGAACGAGGGCGGAATATGGGGCTTCCTTCTCCATTTCCTATCAGATAGTTCTGCTTAGCCTGGCCTAAGGTACTTGGCAATGGAGAATCGGTTCCCACCCATTTCAGAGTTATCCAGTGCCCAAACCAGAAAGAATTCTTTGCAGTCAGATATATCCCTTAAATTTTCCTTAGAATACTAGTTTATGGAGGAGAAGCTTCATATATTATGCACCAGAAAGCTAGTTGGTACCTATGTGCACTAGTCAGGATTCCTTGAGCTGTTATGAGGGTGAAGTTCAGAGGAGGCGGTTTCCTCCTGGGCTGGGTCTAGAGTTGTGTGAAGAGGCAGATCAGCAGCATTGCTCTGTTTGAACGTTTCTCCCAGAAATTAAGCCCTGTCGGCCACACCAGAGGGGTTGTGTCCCAGCCATGTCAAATCTGAAGGTACAGGGAAGGAATTGTCACTGTGGGCAAACTGGAAACCAGAGTCTGGCTCCAAAATACAATTGAGTACCTGTTAGACACCAGCTGGAGAGGATGGACCTTCTATTCCAAGAAGGGTGATTGACATAAAAGACAGTATAAGAAGTTGCAGAAAAACTAATTTAGAAATACAGTGGGCATGTGTGATAGTACTTAACTGCCATTGATAGTCAGTTAACATTTACCCCATTCACTGCTTGCTTCTAGATACAGAGAAAACTTCAAAATGTCACCTTTCTTCTCTATGAAAGTCTTGAAACTCTGATAACAAAGTAACAAGCCTATTAAAGTTATTTGCTGCTGCCGTGGTTTAACCCCAGTCAGCAGCCAAGCACCACAGAGCCGCTCCCTCACTCCCCGTCCCCCCCTGCCCTGCTCCTGGTGGGATGGCGAGGAGAACGGGAAAGAAGGCAGAACTCGTGGGCTGAGATAAGAACAGTTTAATAACCAAAGTAAAATATAATACTAACAATAATAATAGTGAAATATAATAATAGTAATGAAAAGGAATATAACAAAAAAAAAGGAGGGGGGGAAGGAGAAAAACCCAGTGATGCACAATGCAATTGCTCACCACCTGCTGACCGATGCCCGAGCAGTGATCCGCCCCTCCCGGCCACCTCCCCCGTTTATATACTGGGCATGATGTTCCATGGTATGGAATACCCCTTTGGCTAGTTCGGATCAGCTGCCCCGGCTGTGCTCCCTCCCAGCTCCTTGCACACCTGCTTGCTGGCAGAGCATGGCAACTGAAAAGTCCTTGGCTTAAGATAAGCGCTACTTAGCAACAACTGAAACATCAGTGTGTTATCAACATTATCCTCACACTAAATGCAAAACCCAGCACTGTACCAGCTACTAAAAAGAGTTAACTCTGTCCCAGCCAAAACCAGGACAGCTGCTGACCAAAGGCACTGCAAATCAAGAGATTGTTTAAATACATGAAGTATAAGAATGAGACATATCTCTGGATCATCACTCTATCCTGAGTTACCACTGTTAAAAAGAAAATTAAGAAAATGCTAGAAATCTGTGTATTTCTGAAATATTTATTTCAGGGAATGTAGCATATTGTTTTCTTTCTGAAGTTATTGTAAGACAGCATGGGCCTAGAGACATCCCAAAACAGCCTCATGTTCTGGACAGTAATTTAGTGTAGCACAATCTGCAGTTTGTTTAAGATCCTGACATTAGGGATGATATGTACTTGTCATTATGGTCTTAAAAAATAATGTTTGCTCATCTGTGCTTACAGTTTCTAGATGGAAAATTTTCACTGAAATTTAGCTCCTTTCTGCATTTTACTGAGATTTCTGACATTTGTGATTACTTCAACAGCCAAGTGAGTCTGTGTGCCCAAGTTGAGAAATGCAGATGAGACCTAATGTTTCAGAAAATCAGACACCTTTAAGTCCTGGAAAGTCCCACACCTAAGGAGATCTCTCGGCTGCTGCACTGAATGTTTGAAGATGGGGCTGAGTTTCCGTGCTGGAGTCCTCTAAGCTGGCAGCGGTCCTGGTGGCAGCCGTCTGCGTGGCGTTCGCCGCAAGAGCAGGTTTGCATTGTTCTGTCAGCCTGTGGCTTTTGCGGGCTGAGACCATCTCCTTGTGCTGGTGAGCTGTGAAGCTGCTGTGACATGAGGCTCACCTTTCTCCAAGGTAGGCATGCAAGCGTAGGTTTAGGTGCCTGACTTAAAGCACTTTGTTTTTTGACAGGGCCACAGCTTTTTGAAAAGCCTCTGGGTGATGACAGCTTTTTAGGCATTGATGATGATGACTGTGTTTAAACAGGAGCTAGGGAAAGGAAGCTTCATTTCCCATTTCAGGTTCCCTGAATCATTTCTCACAGATGCTCATATGGAAAGCACAGGCTCCTGTACTGCACAGAGAGCATCTCTTCCTAGTCCTGCTCTTTCAGTGCCCCTCTTGGTCTGAGTGGATTTTCCCAGTGTCCCAAATAGAAGATGAAATTAGCGGCTCTTTTTATTCTTCCTCAGCTTAACTTTGTCCTGTTTTCTGTTAGCATATTAGTTGATGCTCAAACAGATGAGCTGCTCAGTTGCTGGGATCTCAGGAGCTTAGGGACTCACTTCTTCAGAGGAATTCAGAGCTCTCCTGTCAATGAGCTTGTAGTGTCCTTATCAGAGCTATTTTATTGTTGTTGCTGCTGCTGTTGTTTTAAAAATGGTTTTAAGAAGCTGTTCTTGCCCAGTTATTGATTGCAGAGCCACTTGTATGATAGTGGAGTCTAGAATAGTATTTTGGCAACAGTTTCTTAACTGGCTCCTGTTACCTTCTCTTACTGGGTATCGAGCACTGCAAAATGTAAGCCCGTTTCCAGGGTATGTAAAGGTAAAGTAAAAAGGAAAAGTACACGGGGTCAGATTGGTAAATAATGCTGAAAGGAATATTTCCAAGGATCTATGAGCCTGGGCTGTCCAATCCAAACCCTGAAGTCAAGATCTGGTCCAGATTCTTGAATATGCAGCAGTCTTTATGGCCTGATGATGTTTGCGCAGACAAGGCAGTAGCAAACACTTGCCTTGGTTGAATCTGCTCACACCTTCAGCAGCTGTCCAGGTACACCACTAAATCTCTATATTGGAAAAGATAATGTGACTCACGCTGTAATGCACAGATAGGGCATGACTGGATTGTCTCCTGTCTGCCTGTCTACTTTCCTTGCCTCTGTTGCTGTAGTACTTAAGAACATGATGTCACTGGAGTCATCTGCCCATTTATTTATGGGTGTCTGTATTCGTCATAATATCCAAGAACCAGAGAGATGGGTGACTCGAATCTGTCTGCCCATGTCTGACAGATTTCTCCAAGCCTGTCGATATAAAAGCTAACTACTTGAAAGGCTGATGTATCCTTTTGGATCGCCAAGGTCACTGAACCTGAATATCTGCGTGAATCTTCTTTCAAGTGCTGCAGCTCAGAGCAGGGTTGCTTAGAGCAGAATGCTAATGCTTGACATGAGGAGAGGGATCAGATTTTTATGTTGCTGTGTGCTATGGGTCCACTGCAGAGCATGAAATATGCTCTCGGTTTTTTTTCTTGTTCATTTTTCTAGTGCTGCTGACTGAATGCTGGGATGCTGTTCCCTAAAACCAGGCTTCCAACTTTCCTCCTTGTCTCTGCAAAGAAAATTAAATGGAGTAGGACTCCCTCTAATGCTGAGATGTGCAGTTAGAACTCTCACCACTGTAGCTGAGCACTTAGTTACATAGTTGCTTAATTAAAAAAGTGTAATCAAATTAAATTACTTTGTTTTACAGCTGCTTCTTTGCAAAGGAAACAAAGGTGGGAATGTTTAATGATGCAGAGTCAGATTTGGAATTTATGAGTTGGGAGCCAGAGGAACAGCACAGAAGATAGCACTAAGTAGCCGGCTTCCAGGCTCTGTCCCCGAAAATGAACCTGGCTGCTTCCTGCTGAAGCACTGGGGCTCTGAAGTGCTGCAGTGGGAAGGGTGCATTTTCAGTGCCTTGGAGCCGCAGATGCATGATATGAGTTGTGGTACCCACGTCGTTTAAGCCCTGTGGAATATTGTTTCCAAGCTCTCAGTTATCCATCCCAGTGTATGAGGCACTTCCTAGCCTGGCTTGTGGCAGAGGATACAAGTGGCTTTTCTGGGTCATTTCTAAAGGAGCACTGCCGCCTGGAACCTGCGTCTGTGTGAGCTTCCCTTGGGAGCTAGCAAAGCTCAAGGTGAGCTCTGGAAGCATGGCTGAAACTTGTAGGTGTCACCTTCTGTCAAAGGCCTCTCTGACCCTGAGCCTTACCTGAATACGGGCCATTGTGGCCAAAAAACTAAGTCCAAGCCTCTGTTGCTCAAGTTAAAGAACAGGCAAGAAGGAGTCTCTAAAGACACCGCAGGGTACAACAACCTCTGATGGATGCATCAGAAAATGGGATTGTTGGACAAACCTTTCTCTTACAGCTGTGCTGATCTCCTCTGGGATGTGCTTGTTCTGTGGATGGAGAAAGGGCATCTATTTCTGGGACCATCAGCCAGAGATGTTTTATGAGCACAAGATTTGTCCAACAGAATTACACGGTCCATTTCCCGTAATATCTGTTTATACCTAGACCAGACTGGAAAGGGCAAATCTGTTTCATAGAAAATTGGGATGTTTTAAAATTTGGTTCTGTTCAGATCTGGAACACAATGCGAGACAACACAATTCTCCAAGGGAATGAATCCTTAGTTTTGGGGCCTGGAGTCTGATGGTATGAGGATGAGGGTATCTGGGATATGAATCTGGGGCCAGGTGCTCAAAAGACTTCACAAAAAAGATGCGAAATAGCAAAGAAAGCTGATGCACTTGCTGACGATAGGACTTCATTGGTAACTCCTCCAGCTGAAGTTTCTCTGCCAAGGATTATTATATTTACAGATCAGCAGAGTCCCTGAAAGCCTGTGACTTGTTCACCAACATCTTCCCTTTAGCAGCTCTACAGGCAGTGAAAGGTACCATCATACTAAAATGGACAGATATTATCCAGGTTATGAACTCTGGGTTTTGTGGATTTATTTTTCCTTTGGCTCGAGATTAAGTACAAATACAGTTATTGAGAAATTTGCTGATTTCAGAGGAATTCATAATAGGACTAGCTGGAAAACAGTAGTGGTGGTTTTGCAGAAACGCTCCACTGAAATTTCCCTGGTACGGTATGTCACTGGAAAAAAAATTATGAAATAGCCTCCTCTAGTGGCAAATGTTTCATTGAGGTTTTTTTGAGTGCTTGAATCATGCTTTTTTCCCTAATGAGAAAAGTAGGCCAGAATGATGTCTGCAAAATAAGTGGTGAGAGCTTTTTTGTCTGATAGAGGTTTATGCTTCTACTTCTGGTAAACACACTAAGCATCTTTTTATTAACAAACCTTTTCCTGTGTGATCAGTTCCCCATGAGTAGCATAAATCTGGATGTAATCATAGTGCTGGGATGGTATATTTAATAATGAGAATGAAGGCCTGATGAATGATACTGGTACATAAAAACCCATTTAATCTATTCATGTTTTTCACTCACACTTTTCTAGTAGTGTTTGGTGCAGCATCTTGTCTGTGGAATGGAACTTTGGGACAAAAATATTGAATTTTGTGCTTAGATCAAACTTCTTCAAGGCATTAACTTATGTGGCTGGCTATGCAGACCCTGGATAGTGTGGCAAGGATGGAGACTTCCATCTCATTTATACCTGTGCAAATACAGTGCAACTTCTGTGTCTTCACATCAGGAATTCCCAGGTATGAACATGATCTGAACCCACTTGCAAAGTGTTTTGCTTTTATGGACATGCATACAGGGATCTTGAAGCTGACTTTCTAAACAGTGCAGGACACTTCCTCATCCGACTCACAGTCAGGGATGTCTGCTCATCCTTTCTGTCCGGGGCTTAGGTCAATATTTTCAGTAGTTTATTTTCGTATGTTATCGCAGGAAAATAAAATAATGATGATTCACACTGTTATAAAATATCAGCAGAAATGAAGAATAAAATCTGAAGGGTTAGACCCAACCCCAAGTCTGTGTCAGATTAAATGACTTTCAACTCATTATTTTCCTCTGGTAAATAGCGAAATCATTATTTTATTCGAGCTAATTTATTTAATTATCATAAATGAAATGACTTTTAGGAGCACTGATGTGTGTATTGATTTTGGCTGTAAATGCCTGCAGGCTGCTGAGAGAAGAGCTTTTCTTGTGAGTTGTGCTTGCACGGAGCTTTTGCAAATGGCATGGGTAATGCAGAAACAGAGGAGTCAGAACGGGTCGGACTTGGCAAGAGGCACTGTCATTTCAAAACCATCTGCTCATTACTGAACGCTGCAGCCGCTGTGGTTGGGCTCCCTGCCATTTGGCTAGGACAGGGCTTTGGATACTCCATGCTCGACTCTGACCTGGACCAGGGTCTTCGGGATTTCCTTAGGTAGGGAGGTAGTCACCACCAGACTCAATTCATCTGGGCTGCTGGAGCCTCATCTCAGGGGGATGGAGGTGGAGTCTCTGCTGATCTCCTCATCCCTGACATCTGCCCGGTATTTCCTTGCAGTTGTTTCAATGTGATTTTCAGTGGGGTTTTTCAAAAGCACTTTAGGGAGTTCGATACATGCGTGTCAGGGAAACGTAATGGGTTTTATGCTCCCAATTCTCTTAGGTGTTTTTGCAAACCCCATCACAAACATATGCGCAGCATCCAGCTCTCTTCCCTCAATAGGTAAGCTAGTGAAGGGTTAGTCTTAGTTTTGGTCTGTAATGGAAAATAGGGAAAACGCTCCTTTTAGCTTTAAGAATTGGTCTCCAACACCTGGAGTACCAGATACAAGTAGGATCATGCTGTCATGAGGGCTTGGATTAGACTTGCTGTGTTTTCTTTTCCATGTTTGGCGAGTAATTAAAAACTGTTTAAGTTAGAAGTTTGCTGGTGTGATTGAAATTTGCTTTCCGGGTATCAGGAGGATGTCATCCCACAGGGCTCATGTAAATGCACGGGTGGCTATAAGAATACTTGTAGCTCTTCTTTTTTTAGTGTTTGCTCTGTGTTCATCAGCATTTGCCCACATTATGTATGTGTCTTTCCTTGGGGTATAATAAGAGCCAAGCAAGGAGTGGGGGCTTTACTCTGAGCTGCTGCACACTCGTCCTGGCAAAAGCCTCTGCAAATACACGGGGCTGCCACTGCCTCCCTGGTGCACGGCTGTGGCATGGCTGGAAGGCAGCCTGGGCCAGTAACCTAATGTATATTTGCCTCATTTTGCCCATGTATCAGAGATGGAAATGATTCAAGATACCTATCCTTGAGTTGTGTCAGTGCGAAGGTACTGTGCTCTTTTGGGTGTCTTGGGAATGCTTGACAAAGCATTCTGTCTGCTAATTAATAGTAATGCTACTAGACCCAAGGTAGCCTGAATATCCCTGCACAGTACCACACTGTGCCAATTAGACTTGGCCTTTAGGTTTTCACCAAGGGGCCAGCTCCTGGTAGTAAATATTTACTTTCCCACCTGCAGCTGCAAAGTGACGCGACACAGATACCGGAGCACCCTAGCAGGCCAACTTCAGTGTCATCCTGTCCCTGTACAACATGTGGGACAAAACAAATAAGGACTATTGATTTCAGAATGAGAAAATAGGAGTTACTTTTGATTATGCTTTATTTTGCAACTTCACTGAAATGTTCTGAATAGAATCTACAATAAACATTGTATTCCAAATAGAATACAATAGCTTAAAAGGTTTAGGCTAGTGCTTATTCTGTCCTTCCTGCTTTATTCTCATGGCGCAACAGCGGGACATTGCAAGCTATTTGCAGGCAGGTAACAAAGTGGCTCTCACAATTTTCTGTTTTCAATCCTGCGTCTCCCTGTGAGTCCTGCTTTTGCAAATGAGCTTCCATTGGGCTCAAGAACTTGTAATAAGTGTTATAAATTGTTGGGTCAATTTCTGAATCTTGGGAGTTTGCAGCTGTTTAGTTTCATATGCTGAAAAATCTGAATTTAAAACTTGCCCTTTCTGTTAAAACATTGTTTTAATTGCAGAACGCTTTTTAACACATTGCATTGTGTGTGGACGTGAACTGCACAGATGTTAGCAACTGCAGTGCTGCTCATTGCTTTTTGCAGCCTTACAATCAGCGCTTAACTCCGGGTGCCTGTTGGAACATGCAGGGTCCTTCCATAAAAATGCTGCTTTCTGCTTCCTGGGACCGTACCACCAGGTGGCAGAGGAATCCAAGGAAAGAAAGTGCTAGTGCTGCGTTGGCTTCACACAGGTTCGCTTTAGGAAGTAGAAACGGAAACGTTCCCTGCATCAGAGTATTAAATAGTTTCACTCTTGAAGGGGTTTCTTCCTTATTTTGGATTGTGTGACAGGGTAGTACAATCAGGTCAAAAATAGAGGGGGAAAAAAAAGAACGGAATGGAATCGCAGATTCTTCCATGCAAATATACAAATATATGATACTTTTACTAATCCAAATGCATATAAAAGAGGATGAATTGAGTCACTTTGTTTTGGGGCTAAAATTTAAACAGCTGAATGACTCTATGAAAATATAATGATCACTAATACAAAAATAGTCTATGCAGAGCAACAGGCTCTAGAACCCCAAATGGGTGTTTTGTCTGGCTGGGCGGCAGTTCAGAGCACTCTCTTCTCCTTATTCCCCCTTCTCCAAGAAGGCAGGAACCTTCTTATAGTCATCATCTGTATTTGCCTGGAAGGTTTCTGTTGCAGCTGCTGTTCAACATTGCATGATGTGGCTGCGGGACTGCTGAGATGGCAGTGCAGCCCTTGCTCGTCTATGTTTTGCATATGACATTCTTCGGTCATAGCAGCAGCAGAACTGGAGCCTGAGCTCTCAGCCTCTTCCTGCCGCACAAACTAGTTGGGGATTTTGTTGTTGGATTCCAGGGAATAAGGTCAAGCCTGATTGTTTTTTTTTTTTCTGCACGAGATCAGTTCAAAACTGCAAAGTAGGATTAATTGAAATAGGAATGCCTAATAGTTTGCAAGATTATGAATCTGATCCCGTATTGCAGTCATGGAAAGGGGCTATTTTTCTGCCACAGCAGAGCAATAATGTGTGTCATTTCTCTTGTACCCACGCTAGCTTCTTTGAATGTGCTTGGGCCCTTATTTCAGCATGCGTCATTGCTTAGATGCAAACTAGACAAAGTTTGTCTGTTGTGGACAACACGCACAGAAGGTAGAGCACCGTGCTCATAGTGTGGCCGTGTTCTCTGGGAGGAGAGTGCTTGATACAGTCCTTGCTGCACTATCCCCATACCAGCCAGCAAGGTAACATGGGGCTGCAAATCCTACTGGGACCTACCAAGTCATCTGTTCTGGTCACCTGTAAAGTGAATAGGTGTGGCACATAATACCATGGGTAAACTGATCAAATTGTGCCTTAAAGGGACTGGGTTTGACTCAACTACTGTCTCTTTTGGAGGGCTAATTTGAGCTTTCCTCCTTGGATGGTTAGAAATGTAAATGCCCTCTCCAAACCACCTTTTCTCATTTCTCTTAGTTGTTTAGTCATCAATCATCCGCTAGTTATAAAGTGGCAATCTCCAGTGAGTACTTCATAGCAAATGTCAGCTTGATTTTTATTGATACATAAGGAAAAAAGTGCAAAATGACGGGTTTTTTACAAATTCTGCTTGTAGTCCTTTTGCTGCAGGTCCTACACCGCACCCTGAAGCTGCTCTTTTAGACTGACACCCCACAGAGGTAACTGATGCTCTAGTAGAGGTAAGGTCTTAGCTGGAATCTCAGAGGAGCTGTGTTCCCTTACGCCAGGTGGTTCTACTCATGTGCTGAGGGCACATAATAGACATAAAGTGATCAAAAAAAAGTGGAGATTAGACACGAGCTGTATTTTCCCTTTATTAATAAAAACAATAAAACAAGTTAATATACAATGAATAACTAGACGGTAATAAGGATTAGCTGGACACAGGTTATGTTTTCAATATACAACTCCAATTTTATTGTAAAACCATAAGAATGATTCTGAATCACTTAAACCATTCTTGAGGTAGCTGAAGAGGACAGAACACTGAAATTTTAATAAGAACCATGTAAATTTTAGGGAGTTGTCGTTACAAATTCATGTAGGCTTTGGGAAAAGGAGTTAAATGCACTGGTGCTTGTGGGAAAAGAACTACATTTACAAGCAGATTAACCTTGTTTACAACTGCAAGGCAGTAAGCAATGCCACTGCTGGCTTTTGACTGCCTGTCTATAATTGACTTGGGTGACATAAAACCTACCGACTCAAGGTCAGTTGTTTGAAATCAGTAGAACTCAGCAGGCGATTAGAGATGGGCTTGAGTACATTCTTCCACATGGGTTTTTGACTTCTTTTTGTGAAAATGGTGCCATTTCCAAGTGGAGAGGTCTCAGAATCAACTTCATTTTTTTTCCCCGCTGCAGTGTTCTTGGTGTGGTACTGTTTGTTTCTGGCAGGAATAGTTAAGGATGTTTTTAATAGTACAGAGTATTTGGATATCAGCAATATTCACAGCTTGATTATAAGCAACTGTGGCATAATAAACAGTGAATATTCTAAAATTGTGCAATTCACAGCATGATTTGTTTCTGCATACTTCTTGTTGTGAATTCCAAGTACATAAGCAGTAATATGTATTAGTAAACACTGAAATATTATTGTGGGAAAATTGTTTATTAGTAGTAAACTGGCATGCTTCACCTTTCAGGTCTAGATTCAGCAAAACATAAATGCTAAGACATGTTAAAATGCTTGAGTGACTTCAGTTGCTAGATCTCATTTTAGTACCTAAAGCCCAGCATCTGGAAGATGTTTACTTGTCTATGACTTTAAGGGTCTTATCCTTAGCACGTCTCATGCATCTGCAAGTGATTGTGTTAGAGGAATTAAGAAGTTACTGCTCCTCAGCTGGAGTTTGGTGATTTTCCTCCTGATACGCAAATTGGTATATGCTCATTGCGGGTCCATTGCACTGCAAAATAAACCAAGCTCACGCACACATGACTTGTAAACGTGTCTTGGACAGAATGGTAACTCCTGGTGAAGAGGCAGAGCCTTTTTAAATAGCTCTTCTCTACTACTTGTAGTCATATGACTCCACAATGACCAAATCACACTTAGAGACAGTATTTGACTTCAAAATCTGACTCTGCTTCTAAATTGCCTAAATCTCATTACTCACATAATATGTTAGCATGGGCCTAACTTGCTGTGCTGAAGAAGGATGAGTTAAACAAGGTCTCAGTCAAGTTCAGTAACAGAAAATTCAAATCCAGCCCTTGATTAACACAATTGAAGTATAACTGGAGTCACATTTTGGACCACAGTGTTTGCAGTACTGTACATCTTCAACACCAAATCTCAGTGTTTCCTTCACTTGTCAAAATTGCATTAGGAGTAGCTGGTTTGGTTGACCCTAACTAGAATATCTTCAATATTTTTCACCAAATCCAAATATCAAACAATGAGCTTTTCTAAAATGCAGAGGTAAAGCTTAAAAATTTCAAAAGGTAATTATTTCAGAAATGTTAGCAAATATAATTCTTCTAAGTGCTTTTTATACTTGTAACATTTACGGTACATCAATAATGCAGCTTATTTAAAGAAGAAAGTATGGTACATATTCTACCTCATGAATGTTGTTGAGCTATTCATATTGCAAAATGCCTTACAGTAAAGGGTATCAACTAAACCAAGCACCAGGCTCCTATGGCTGGCGTAATGTTCTACAGTATCCTGTTACAGGCATTCTTTGTAATTCTAGGAGGCAGAAAATAAAATTCGACACTCAAAAAATAATAAACGTAAGTAAATCATGTAGGAGAAATGTACATTTATGTCCAAGAAATGGTTAGATGTTGCCAGAACAATACAGCTACATTATGAATCTTTAATGATCTCTGAAAGTCATAATGGTCTGTCACTAATGCCCATTAATGATCTCTCTATACCGCGAGTATGGGCTTGATGTTTCTGGCCAGTACCTTAGAGAATACTTTAAATATGCCTTAAACTTTCTCTCATCTACTCCCTGTGTGTCTGCTCCAAATGTAGACTGCAATTGTCTGGGTAGGAGCAGCGTGTAAGGCAGCATGGCTTTGGGGTTAAGAAAGTCTTATTCAGGTAAGATGTATTTAAGCAATATTTTTACAGGAAAAAACTAGAAGGTATTTCCTGGCAACTAATCCTCTGTAGAGGTGATAAACTACATAAAGAAATTAAAGCTTGATATTTATTAAGAATGTGGTTGTTCTTTGACTTCATGAATTTTCTTTGGTAACTCTAAAAATACACTATTTAAGAAGGAAAAGGCAAGTGTTACTGTTGATTCCTACTGATTGGAACTGTAAATATACTGAATATGCTGCTGAACTGGCAAATTTGTCCTGTTTGAATATGTATTTCAAATGTCGCACAGCTTGATTTTATGGCCTTTTAAACGTCCATGCCACATATTTAGTTGATTTTGTACCCAAGCTTTTTGTCAGGTATAAAGCTTGCTTTAAAGAAAAAAACCAATTATTCCAGTTCTGTTCTAATTGCCTTTCATGTGAGTACTGTGCCTAACATTGACTGAAGACAATCTTGTTATGGTGTTAATAACTTGAAATATTTTTAATACAAAGACATCAGCATTTCTCTATTCTTTTGCAAATATTTTAGCTAAAGGCTTGTGATGGTGTAATTTATTTTTCTTTAATAATGAAAAAGTGTGTTCTCTGCATTTGATACATGAAACAATCAGATTACTGTCAGAACCAACGCCCTATGGCTAGAAGAGAAAAACAAATCCAAGGACTCTTGGAAAATGCCCCAATATCAAACAATAATCTGATAGGCAGTGTGTACAGAGAGTTAGATATTAACTGCCTGGGTCATATATCATTCTTTATTAGAAATAACACGACATGATTAGTAAACAATTTTTATGACATTGCATGCGGCGTCCCTGGTTTTTTTCTCTTCGAAATTAATATAGTAAATCTAAGTAAAGTGTAGAACGTGAAGTAAGCAGTCTGCAATGTTTTTGGCGTGTTAAAAATGCATCTACAAAGTATAATCACTTAATACGTAATCCAGATTATTAACTACTAAATGCCTTGTTCTTTTGCAAAAGCAGTAGGTTTTCATAGCGTGATAGCGGTAAAGATGAAGCGGGTCTGAAACCGTCAACGGATTTTGCTGTAGGTTAGCTTTCGGGGAGTACGCTGCCTAGCCACAATATACAAAAGAAATGCTGGCGGTTGATTACGGACCTTGATGCTTGGTTGTAAACTTGGCGGAAAGGGCCGGGGACGCGTTCCACGGAGCTGGAAGGTGTGCGGGGCGGCGGGGCGGCCCGGCCCGGCCCCGGCGCGGCGCGGATCAGCACCGCGGACAGCGGCCGCCGCCGCGGCTCCTTTCCCGCCACCCGCGGGTCTCCGCGGCGCCGGGGCCTCTCACCTGCGGCCGGCGCACCCGGGGCTGAGAGGGGTCCGCACCGAGCTCCGGTTAAATATGAAAACACGGCCTTCAGTGCAAAATCTCAGCGGCTCTCCCTGCTTGCCTGAACCCTGCGCTTGCGAGTTTGCTGTTAGTTACGGCCGGACGCACCGCGTAGGTTTGTTGTAAATAAATATCAGCGGTGACCGAACCCAAACTGGAAAAGAAAGGGAATGACCTTGCTGGGGCAGTTACAAGACCTAACTCTAGGTGTCCCTCTTGTTTCTGGTTTTAGCAGTAATTTTATCCGTTTGGGTTTTCGACTGAAGGTACTGGAAATCTGTCTCATTTGTTTGGTTTGTAACTGTTTACAAATTAATGTTCTACAGCATGCTTCCTGTACAGGAAACTCTATATTTTGCCAAAAGCCTCCTGAAACGACTTTACATCAGAACTTTTTAAGTAGGCTAAAATTTATGGCAATAATGGTTTAAAAATATAGTCACTGAGTAAGACATTTCATATATTACAGAGCTGGAAAAAAAGGAAAGGGCTGAGGGAGGTGGCAGTTTCTCCCAGCATTAACAGCTCTACTCTGATTCCCTGGTGTTTGTGCATCTCAGCGTTGTTGAAACATCTTGGGTTTGCTCATATTTGCAAGTCAGGAAGAAGAAAGGCAGAAAGAAATGCCTGTATTTAAGTGTCCGTATTATGAATGTAGAGCCCATATTTGCAGAGGTTTGAGATGTCCAATTCCAGTTACAGTTCAGAGGAAATACAGATACCAGCAACTTCTGGGAGCCGTGTCTCTTGCTCCCATCATATGAGGGCAACTGCCTGGGAATCCCTGCAGGCCTCGCAGAGTGCTGCAGAATTTCATGAATTCTCTGTGGCTACATGTTTTACCTATGCAGCTGTACATATAGGTGCCTTTTTACAATTAGACTTTTTAACTTCTCATAACTGCCCCGTATAGGAGACAAGAAAATGCAAGGAGGTCTTCCTTCATTACGGTTATATGGAATAGGCTGAGTGGAATCGGTCAAATGATAACATTGAAGGAGCAGCCAAGATAAATTCCTACAGTCCAGCAGGCTTAGTTCTGTGCCTTAGAATCTAATTCTGCTCTTTGTCCTTTCTTTCGCAGCAAAAGCTCCCAGGCCTTGGAATGCTGTGTTGTAGACGAAGCTAAACTAAGTGTATTTGTTTGTAAACAAGATTAAGTTGACCTCAGCTGAAGGATAAGGACATTGAGATACTGATGGGTTTTGTGGCTCCTGCTCATTAGAAGCATGTTGTAATTTTTAATGAAACAAGGAAAGAAGATCCTGGCAAGAAGAGTCAGAAAATGAGAATGATAAACAAAGGGAAGAGGGTTGAAGGGAGAGGACAGAAATCCTGGTGATATATCATCATCTGCTAAATATGGTGTCTCTCTGCTGTGAGTTTAGCTCAGCATGATTTAGCAGTATGACTAGGGAGTTGCGAAGGCCATACACGTAGACTGGGAATTTAATTAAAATCATGGTATTATATTTGTATCTACTTCTGCAGCTTAATCTGCTAGTTTCCTGGCGATAGAGGTAGAAATGCAGCTACAAGTTGGACGGTTATCCAGTCTCTGTACTTGCAAATGTGTCCCTATTGTAGTTCAGCTGGACTTAAGCAAGGAATAACAGTGCACAGCTCGGGCAGCTTCATATCTATCTCTCTGATTTCTGAGCATTGTTTCTCTGCATAGCAACAAAACCTTTCTGTGCTTTCTGATGAGGTCTGAGTCCCCAGAAATGTACCCAGCCGCCTGATGCGAATATTGGGAGCAGCAGCAGATGTTCTGCTATTAGCCTCCTTCTCTGAATTGACTTCTTTGAATTTCTTCTAATTTGCTTACGTAGAATTTGCATACACAGTTTTTCTAGTCTCCAGACCTGTTTAAATCCAATACAGCAAATGCCGGCTTGTGGTTCTCATTCCTGTTTTGCTAGACAATGTTACTTGTGAGCGTTGCTTGCAAAAAGAGTGCATCTAACTCATGCTAATGAATTCCCCTCTGTTTACTTATGATACGTTGTATTTTTCACCTCAAAATCCCTGTGTGATTTATAGATGTCACCTTTGCTCTGCTCTTGCCAGCAGCAGCTCCTGCCAAGGCTGGAGTTGCCATGAGGCCAATTGCTGGAACGTATGTGTGTGTGGGAAGTGCGACTGTGCGACTACTTGGGCTGGTTTTATATTCACATGTATTACTGAGCACTGCCAGAAGCAAGACACTGAGCTACATGGACCTTCATTAAGTGACTGCTTAGTTTTGATGGTGGTAAATATTATTTATTATAAAGATGCATTAGGCAGATGACAGTCTGAATCACCCCGCAACGATAGCTCAGTAAGGCAGAGGTAGCGTTTTCCTGCATGCAGCTGTGAAAATAATGGTGCCCTTTTGGATGGGAATGAATTGCTGTCTGGAGGTGCCTTTCTCTCTTCTTTCTTGGCTGTACAGCCCAGATATTTGGTCAGATGAGCTTAGATAAACCTAACTTTTACATCACTGAACTTACGTCAGATATGTCTTGTTACGTCACTATTAGTATCATGATTGTTACATGGTGAACTGAGGCAGAATGCAGAAGTTCGGGCTCATGGCCCTTTTCCTAATCCTCAAGGGTATACCTTCCTTCTGGTTACTGAAACTGAGACCAGTATTTTTGCTCAGGTAAACTGGCTCCAGTTCCATAACAGTGAGTGGAGGAAGGCCCCACTTGCACTTTCGCAGAAGCATTGACCCAGTGCAGGGTCTAACTCCAGCTCCTGGAGAGCCCTGCCTCCATCCAAGACATGGCACTTTTTGCTCAAAACCCCTTTCATTTGTGACCAACTCTGCTCACATTCTCATTTGTCTGTGTGAACTTGGTGCCATGATCTTGACAGGCAGGTAAAAGTCACAGAAAACCATTGCCAGGCTCTTCTGATCCCTGCCCGGGTAATTTGGTTTCATTATTAGAAAACAGATGGGTCTTACATCGTTAACACAGCAACGGGAAGCAGCAAGCTTGGTATCCATCACGTGATTGCAGCAAATTGAGCTCTGTAGTTATGTGAAGTCAAGCAATGGGGCAGAAGTTAGCTTCCGAGCAAAGCAAGGACCATGGCTGTGAGAAGCTGGTAGAAATGCTTGGGTGCAGGTGGGAGAGGGAGAACTCTCAGAGGCTCCAACTCACTGGAGACCCAGTGAGTCTGTTTTTGTTAAGCTCTTGACAAAGGATGAACCATCGGATCCATGAAAAGGTGGAAAAAGATCCATTTGAGTAATATGACAATCTCTAGGCAACTTGCTTTGGGTCTGTGAAGGACTATTTACAGTGTTTTGTCATGTGTAAAGTGGCCTTATGTTAAGTTTGACAGTGGCATACAGCCCACACTTCTCGTGTGTCCCATGCTGAGATGTAAATATTTCAAGGATGATATGCTGTCATTTACATTGATGTTTCTGAGAGTCATCACGCTGAGAGGTGAATGAACAGATACTTCTGTGCATACTGATGTGGGAGTATTTTTTGCTATGGCTTTGCGGTGGGCAGAGAGAAGTCGGTCGGTCACTGCTGCAAGTTCCTGGCTCAGGTTGGGCCCCCCGAGACACCGGAATAACGTGTTCCCAATTTGGGAGCCTGCAGAGCTGTGGGAGCTGATCTCTTCTGTTTGTTCTATGACCTTTCCTAGCTGATTGGCACTGATCTTTTATGCAGCAGATAGACGATCTTTTGTGGTTGACATTTTGGGATGGCTGAATATGGATTAACCTAGGCAAAAATATTTCCATTTTTCTACCTTCAAACAATGCCCTCCTTTTCCAAAAATGCCTGCACCACCAGGTCAGATCAAATCCAGTTTTGACTGAGACAGTGCTGGAAAGGAATCGGAATTCACAGCTGGGAAGGGGCAGAACTGGGATTTCTCTCATTAGTATTTTCTCTGAGAATCTGAGAGGAAACTGGTGTTCTTGATGTGAGATCTCATGGCCATCCTGAGCAATTAGTGGGGCATGTCAGTCATGAAGAAGAGGCCCAAATTCTTGTCAGAGTCGGGGAACCTTGTCCTAGCAAACTTGTGCAGATCTGCTAAGAGAACAGGATTAGGATATGAGAACCTTTTGTAATGAATCAGGCGCGTAATTATTTTTTAAATGTCTTAGTGAGATGACTCACATGTTGAAGACGGGGACGTGTTTCTCTGCTTTGCTGGATGGGGGCCGGTTTGGCACATCCAGTCCTGTGCACCAGTTGTACTGGGGTCTCTTCTGATGTTGGGATTCATGATTCTGTACTCTAAGACGACAAAAATCAACCAGCTGCCTAATCCCTTCAACAATGACTGAGCTCTTAGATAAAGTGGGTCCAGGTGACATGTCTACACTGGTGTCACAGGAATTTATTTTGATTTTTTTTTTTGCACTTTTGCAAAGGACCATGGCACAGACACACAGAGGAACATCCAAGTCACTATTTACAAGTGCTCTCATGCTTTCGACATAAAAATACTTCTGTTTACAGCAATATATCTCATATAAAGGTCTGCAGCTGGTTATTGAAGCTGATCTTTATTATTAAGGTTGATTTTAAGGTAGCCCAGTTGGTCTGTTGACTAAAATATCCTCAAATTTGAGCTCTTGGTCTGGAGGTGCCTGAAGGCCCAGCTCTTCCACTAACACCATTTTCCACCTTGCACTCAGAAATAAACCTCTAGCTGACTCTTAATTTGGCTCATATCTAGGGTAAAACTGGGCTTTCAGGGGTAGCGAACTGGAGAGCAAGGCGTGCTCATCCCCCGAGCAGAGAGCCCCCAGACACTCGCCGTTCTGCAGCGCTTGTGTCCGGCCGCGGAGCTGGCTGCAGAGGAAAGGCTGAGTCATTTCCACGGGATGTTTCACGGAGGAGCTAAGTGATGCGGGCTTGGGTCTGAACAGCTCTGTTTCCTGGTGAATAGTAATTCTGTTTACTTAGAAGAGGAAAAAATCACTGGGGGCCTCAGTGCTGCTGTGTCATAGCCGACTGGATGAAGTCTTGTTTATCTCAACCTGAGAAGAGAGAAGCAATTCTGGTGGCACTTTTCAGAAAATAATTCTCCACTTTTGGGGAGTGTAGGCAGTGGAAATAGTCCGTAGACTTGAGTCCTGAAGCTTTTTTTTTTCTCCTTGTTCTGTAACAGCAGTAGCATGTTACCCCAGCAAGAACAAAAGGGCCTTGGGAGGGACTCCTGGCATCCCATGCCAGGCTGAAAATTTTTTGTCACACCAAAGCAGCTTCAGGCTTGTAAATGTAGACGGGTGGTTTGGGGTTTATGCTGGGCTGAGGGAGGTCTGGAGCTGGCTTGTGATTTTTCTTCTGGTCTTGATTTTCATGCAGCATTTGTTTTGCCCAGAATCTACCTGTTTATATAGGACCTACTATAAATCTTTTGGTACTTGTTTAGAGGGGAAGAGGAAATAACTGAACATGCTGTTTAGTCTGAGGATGGGATATTTTGACCCAAGGTGCTGGCACTAAGTTCCTGATTTATGGCAACTTGTCATGAGAATCATTAATACTTCTACAGGGTACAGAGGAGCTTGGGTCGCTCGGCAAGTCACGCGTTGGGCTCTTGTGCCGATCACCAATGCGCTTGAACGGGCAGGCGGAAAGTGCCGTCCCTCCTCCACCCCGTTCCCTTCTCCGACAGCAACGCTGCACTGACACGCCGCTCTGCGCTTGATCACATCTGTTGACATTCATGTGCTGAAATAGCATAGGCGATCAGCAGTGGGAGGAAAGGAGTTCCTCTGCTCGCAGGCTGCAGCTGGCACCGGGCATGCCGCAAAGCCGCCGCGGCTTGTCAAAACTTGCAGCTTGTTTCATGACAGCGAGGTCTGGAGCTGGCTTGTGGTTTTTTTATCTGGTCTCGATTTTTGTGCAGCGTTTGTTTTGCTCAGCATCTACCTGTTTATATAGGACCTACTCTAAGTCTTTTGCGCTCGGGTTAGATTCAGACTCATGGGAAACAGCAGTGGTCTGGGACCTGCCACAGCGCAAATGGTTCAAGGAGGATGGAGCAAAAACCAGAAGTTTTGCACTTTCCTCTGATTTGGTGAAACAGCAACAACTGCTTGCAGTTTGGGCCAATGATGGAGGTTTGATGCCTTTTCTTGCAGGAGCCAGGCAGCGAGGGCAGCACACTTTGTGTTGGTTGAAAACCATGTCCTGTGTTAGTCAAAGAGCTAGTCCTGGTTTGGGGGGGCATGGTACCAAATTGCAGGCTTTACTTTTGTCCAATCCAAGCAACTTCTGGAGGTTCAGAGTATTTTAATGATCAGAATCATGGAAATAATCAGCATAAACTCAGCAGATAACTAGGAGGAAAAAATATAAATCAAAAGTGGGTGAGATCTTTGTCTACTTCAAAACAGTGGAATTGCTGCTGGGTCAAATCCCAGCTCTAGGTAGATCATGGCTCTGTCTCTGACAGTAACTGTACAAGTCTGTCCCATGCTGATTTTTTAAGAGGTGCTTAATTCTTGATTGAAATGGGGCTGGCAATTTACTCTTTAGCTTTAAGTGTGCCCCATTACAATAATCACACACAAAGAAAGAGGACATGTGTTTAAGGAGTGTCTGGTTGTCTTCTACATTCAAAAAGTCACTTGGAATGTTATTTTATTTTATTTTACCTTTTTAGCATGGTGGGGAGTGAACAGCTCTCGCTGTTCAAAGAAAATAAAGCTGTTCCTTGAGATTTTTATATCTGTAACACTGAAGTAGTCCAAAGACTGGTCCTGTACCAAAGACGTTTTCCCAACAAGATCTTCATTTTCATGTGCCATTTATAGTAAATGAAGACATGTTTGTAGGAGTACCGATAGATGGAGAGGTTGATCATGCAAAAAAACCTGGAGGACTGTTTTTTGAAACTTAAATCTGATTATGCATATATGCTATTTTTATTCCTCTCTTTAGTTATCTGTCAAGGAACATTTGTGCAAATGAATTTTCATTATGGATTTTAAGCATGCAGGCTGGAATGCTGGCAGAAAGATATCCTAAATACTGCTTTTATATACTGCTTTTCCCCAGGATTTTCAAGGTTGGCTGAATTCTGAGTTCTGGTTAGTCATTGTGAAAATGAAATGTCATCTGACCTATAGGACAGATCACAATGAGGAAGCTTCACTTTGATCTGAAGATCAAACGCTGCTTTCCAAACTGGGAATATTTATAAATTAATGAGTGAGTCTCAGGAAAAACAAGTCTCACTCATGACTGTATTGGAAGTGGAAAGATGGCAAAATTCATAGTACGTTACCGGTGAGTTGAGTAGGATGAGTTATTACTAATAATATCCAACTGGCTGTCTCTTGGGTTGGATTTCACGTGTCTTATGTGGACTGGCAGATGAGGGTAGTGGTAGAACTTGTGAATTACAGTTATTTTTGCTCTACTGTTTAACCCAAATAAGAAATTAGGAGTATTTATTTAATATGTATATGTGGATGCCATGAAGAGCCTCATAAACAAGGGTGAGTGTGTGTATATACCTATACATGTAGGTGTACATGTGTACATATACTTCTTGCAGAAAAGAGGTATTGTGTATGGGTATGTGGGCCTGCCAATTTCAGTATACCATGTTAGCTGTCAAGGTCTCAGGCTGTGATGGCACACATTGTACTTTCAGTCAGACATCATCTTAAAACTTGTGCGTTATGGGCATTTCTATTATTAAGGCCTGGCCACGCAACATGTTTTATTGGGGCAGGAGTTCCAAGTTGGAGGAAATAGATTTGGACCTGTTGCAAGTTGTTTCTAGTCCAGAGAAGGACTGTAATGTTTGCAGAAGTACAGCAAACTGCTTTTGAATTTTGCTCTTTGAAGTAAAGATATTGGGTGGCACGATTTCTGCTGCACTTGCCTGGGACCACAGTGTGCAACCCCAGGGAGGGAGGAGAGGACCGTGTGGCTTTGCCAAGGGCATGTGGAGGAGAGGAAGAAGGGGCAGGTATCCTGAGAAGCCTGGCTGAGTCTGAAAGTGCATCAGAAATCTGTTGCTGTCACTAACCCACCTGCATCGGTTCTGTCTCGATAGCCCCTGGGGAACCCTGGGGCTGGCCCAGGGCACACAGGACGCAGCTCCCGGGCTTGGATGACTGAAGCCTGTTGCCATCGCAGTCCCCGCTGAGCTCAGCTCCTGCAAGGAACCAGCCCACAGCCTCCCCCCTCCCGCTCACGGGACATCCCACCCTGCCTCAGTGCCTGCAAGTGACCGCGAATCCCCTCTGCCTCGGGGATAAATTCTTTCAATAGTTGTTTGCCTTCAGGGCTGTAAATCTCTGTTTTGTTTCTAGCCTGAACTGGCTTTATTTTAGGCTCCAGCTGTTGAAAGCATGCTGAAGAGCAGGGCGTGGGTTGCAAAGGGACCCCCAAGACCTCCTGCTTCCTATGTCCCGGGGCATGGATGTGTGCAGGGTTCAGTGTCCGCTGTGCAGGACATTAACCACAGTGCGGTGCCAGGCTCTGACACCAGACTCTGCTCCCAGACTCTGCTCCCAGCATCGTGGCACCGCTGCTTCTCCCTGCCCTGGTACCACCGCAGCCTGGCCCCCACTTAGCCAGGGATGAATAAACCCAGTTGGCATGAGAGCCTGGCCTCGGGCGACACAGAGGCACCGTGGGGGAACAAAGGGAAGAGGGAGAACATGGCAATGACAAGGAAATTGCTCTCTCTGAGGATTTTCTCGTCTCTGGTAGAAAACTGGAGCTGAGAGCAGGTGGGGGGGGAAGGAAAGGCAAGAGAGGCAAAAAGCCTCCAATAAATCACTGAGGCAGAAGAGGGGGCCATCCTGTAAGGATGAGGGCAAGGCAGAGGAGACCTATGGCTGAAGCTCCCCTGCCTGCCCCCCTGCCTGCCTCCCTGAACCACCTTCCTGCTGCCGGCCAGGTGTCCTCACTCCGCTGCCGAAAACCTGGTGCCAGCTATTTGCTCATCGCAGTCACGTTTGTTTGGGTGTCTGCGCCTCCCCAGGAGGCGGCTCTGCCAAAAGCAGGTACCCACAGCCCGTGGGGCCGGCGAGGGTGGGCAGCTGGGGTGCACCAGCTCCCACTGCCCACCCTGAGCCCCTGCCTCTTCGCTGCCTGCACCCCGGGGGCCCCTCCGCAACTCTCCACACAAAGAGCCACCGGGCAGGTCTCCTGCTCGCTGCCTTGCCTGGGAGAGGAGGAGGAGGAGGAAGAGGAGGAGGAGGGGAGGGTGATGAAAAGGGGCTTGCTGCGTCGCCTCATTTCTGTATCCAGCGCACAGCTCGTGGGGTGTGTGTGAGTGTGTGCATCCGCTGCCTGAGGACTACTGCTGCTGCAGTCTCAGCGCTGAGCTGCCGGCGACCAGGCGTCAGGGGAGCTCTGGCTGTTTACTGTCTGGTGACAAGTGTTGCAACGCAAAAGCTGAACGCGTTCGTGGAGGGGAGGCTGTGCTGGCAGCGGCACCTGTAAGGAGCAGAGGGGAAGAGGCTTCCCGAGGCATTCAGCAGCAGGCAGCTGAGGCTCCAGGCATCGGCACCTCCTCCCAGTGATCTCCATCACCACTTGCTTCGGATCTCTTCTTAAGGGAGAAGAGGAAAAAGGATCCAGAAAACCACTGCAACTGGACAGCCCCTGCTGGAGTCTAACAGGTGTTTGCTGGGATTTGAATGGGGAGGGGACGGGTGGGGAGAAAAGTTAACTGGAGAAATTGGGGCTAGGAGAGATGCAATGATCTTGCACCAAGTGGATGTGCCATGTCTGCATGTGAATAGCACGTCTGGAGAAGCTGAGAGGGATGTCTTGCAAGTGATCTGCTTGATCTCCGTAGAAACGCTCACCTCTGCCTGCAAACTTTCCCCTGCCAGAAGTTGGGAGGAATAAAAAAGCATCAGAAAATCAAAAGGGGAAGATCTCAGCAGACAAAAACACTTGAGCTAAACTGTTGCATCCTGACCCGGGGCTCTGGTGCGAGCATCCCGCTGGTGTCTCCTGGGCTCCCAAGCCGATTGACGGTGGGTGGTGTTGGCCAAGGCACCCGGCAGCGTCCCCGGCATTGGGGACGGGCCGAGCAGCATGCTGGCTGCGGCGCCCGCAGCCGGCGAGCAAACCCCACGTGCCTGACCCGCCGGTGGTGCCGGGGCGGTGGCGGCCATGGCTGCAGCCATCGCCAGCTCCCTGATCCGCCAGAAGAGACAAGCCAGGGAGCGGGAGAAGTCCAATGCCTGTAAGTGTGTCAACAGCCCCAGCAAGAGCAAGGGAAGCTGCGACAAGAACAAGTTGAATGTGTTTTCCAGGGTCAAACTCTTTGGCTCCAAGAAAAGGCGAAGAAGGCGACCAGGTTGGCAAGGGTTATGTCTTTGGGGGGTTGGTTTGTTTAATTTAATGCAAACTGGGATGTGCATCAGGCGTTGGGAAAGGGGGACCGGTGTCTCAGGGCTGGTAAAATGAACATGCAGGTGTTGCCACTCCTGGCTTATATGATCTGATAGACATGGGTAGCCCATGCCAGTCCCTTCCCCTTTCATGTTCATCTGGTTTATTTGGATAACACACACCATTGCTATCTGCCTCACTTGTGCACCCGTGCACCGGTAATTCAGTAGTCTGTCTCTCTGTTACACACACACATACACAAACACATGTGATTTATTTATGAGGGAGATGTTAGCAGGGGAAGTTCCCACACATACATCTCCTTCAGTTGTATGTTAAATAACTTAGCAGTCTAGAGATTTGGTTTTGTCTTCCTGCTTTGCAGAATGCCTGTGCTGTGCTTTATTTGCTGATTGCAGACGAGGGTTTTTGCTTTTGCTGGCACCTTCCAGAGTTTTGCTTCAGCACCCTGTTCCTTTCTAGGAATCTCATACGTGCAGCTGCCCTGCAGACGCGGTGCTCCCTGTGTCAGCGGTGCAAAAGATCAGGCATGAAGACTCAGTCCCTGATCTGAGTGGGTTTTTTGTATGTGGGAGGAGCAAAACCCTCTGGTAATGTTGCTATCGCTTTGCTGTGCTGAAACATTGATGCTGTTAGCCACTTAACCTGTCTGCCTTTCTCAGCAGCCACAGAAGAGGTGCCTCGCTCGCAATTTGCAAACAGCTTTGGGAGGTATTATGGCTAAAAAGCCGAAGTGGGGGTTGGATTAATTTCTTGTCAGAAAAGTTGGTAGATAAGAATTGTGCATCTGTCAGTACCCTTATTAAAGGTTGCTAATAGGAACTAATATACTTATGCAAACTACTGTAAGCTTTTGCCTTCAGCTCCTACTAAAATGAGGTACAGTAGCAGAGCTCCCTAACATCTTTGATTACAAACACAGGGACTCTTATCCAGACATTGGCTGTTGGAAACGACACATCATATCTTCACAGTATGGTTATGTCTGAATTAAGTAAGTTGTTGTGGAGCAAGCTGTGGAGATGCATCATCTCCTGACAAGCATAATTGTGTGAAATGACTACAATGCAGATGTCATTTGGATTCAGTGGAAGTAGACCTTTTTTGCAATTACCCCTGGTGCATTACCTAGATACCTTAAATGACAGACTTGACAGCAGATCCTGTTACTCTATACGCTTCGGTCTAGAATGATCTGAAACCATATGAGATATCTCGCTTTGTAACTGTGAATCTGAGGATGGTTATGAAAGAAAGAAATCTATCCAAACTATGCGTTGTTTTGATCTTTCTTCTTCTAGCTGATGAGGTAATTACCTCAAACCCTTATGGTAATATTTATTTTGCAGTTCCACACATTGCTGGATTTCAAGGTTCCCCCCTCCATTTTCCATATGTTCATTGAGTAGTTTATCACTTCGGATGCTCTGTACTCTTTGGAGCAGTGAGGAATGGGGGTTTGTTTATTAGAGCTGCAGCAGTTCCTGTGCTAAACGTTTGCTGCTATATATTTAGGCTCTCAACTGTCACTATGGCTCTTATTAGCACTATCGTAGTAGTCCTCTTTTGCTCTCCATTTAAGAGCTCACACCTTTTTAAAGGGTGGAATACGCTCTTTGCCAGCTCATTTCTAATCTTAAATGAGATAGGGCTGAGCTCCTGAGGCCAAGAAGCACACTGTCGGAATTTGTATTCACTGGAAGTAGATTTTACTGTGCTACCTACATTGCAATTGAAAGTGGCGTTTAATCATTTTGGCAATTGATTTCATAGACATAAATTTGATCTCAACCTGAAGGAAAAGTGTTGCAAAGCTAGTTGCCCTGCTTTTGTTTTGAGTCTTTTTCATATCTCAGCCTTGAGAAGAAACCCGGAGATTTGTTTTTAGCATCCTGCTCGCTTGGAACGGCACATCAGGATTTCCCACATTAATCTCACTATTGTTTTTTTACAGAGCCTCAGCTTAAAGGTATAGTAACAAAGCTATACAGCAGGCAAGGATACCACTTGCAGTTGCAAGCAGATGGAACAATTGATGGAACAAAAGAGGAGGACAGTAGTTATAGTAAGTGACATGAGAATAAATGGTGTGTTTGTGAATTGTGGTGTCTCATTCTTCCCATATAGGTCCGTTCAAAATTGTTGTCCTGGGATGACTGAGTGAGTGGAAGCGGCATTAACGCTGTGCTCACAGCGCAGAAGTCTTTCAGACTTACCGGGTCTGAAAGAAATGCAAATAAAAATCACGTACAGAAATAATGAACTAGAGGAGGTAATGATGACACATATGACAAACAAAGCAAATGTTATCTCCATGGTAATCTAGAGAAGTTCATTGCTGTCCTTTGGATTTTATTAGATATTTTTTTTCAACAGGGAAAATTTGCTCGCCTACTCAGAGTGCCTGAAATAGAATAACGCTATCTCCACTCTTAAACAGGGGCTCATTCAAACAGAGCTGTGTTATTTCACACAGGGATAGTTCATCATCATTTTAAAGTTCATATTTCCCTATTATTATTATTTTTTATCCCTTCTAAACTTAATTATACCTCAGCTTTCAATGAGATTTCCCTCAGCTTTTCTGTGAAAAAGCTTTGGATGTTTTTAGTTGTTTTTTTTTACAACTTTGAGAATTAATAGAAAACAGGAGAAGATGACTACAGCGTAGATTTGGTGTGTGTAAATAAAATATTTAAGTGTTTCACATAGATGTACTGTTTAGCTTAAATTATGTTTCTGTTCTGAAAAAAAGAGTTAGGAGACACAAGGAGTTTGAGAAGGTATTTCAGGCCACTTAGACAACAAACCGTAAAATCAACAGGCAGACCTTCCTTTTTAATTATTAAAAAGCCCTGATTTAAGTGCCATCCTTTTCATATGAAAAGCATTTGCAGGTGAAATGTGGTTTCATTTTACAGGGCACTTGAATATGGCAGAGTAAGCACTAGATGCAGTAGGAATTATCGTATCTTATTTGTCCGATCACTTGCTCCCACTCTTTTCCTGCACCCTCTTTAATCCTTTTTGCATCCCTGTGTTAACTTCTGAGTGAGAGGAGGGAACCGGTTACGGTGCTGGAGGAGGTCTCTTCTGCAGCCACTGAAGGTGCTGGCCTTGGAGTAGAGCACAAGCGTAGGATCTGTAGGGACACCTGAGGTCTGGCTCCAGGTCCTGTCCTCACCCGCGCAGAAGGCGGCACGAAGACCGTATCAGTGCAATGCTGAGCGGTTGCTGCCATCTTACTGAGTTCTCCTCAGTGCAGCCACAAAATCTGCTCTAAGAATGATCCTTATGGACCTTAAATGTTGCTTTTCTTTCAGGTGAACGATCTAACATTTATGATTTAAAAAGTCAGTACAGATCGTTCAGGATGTCAGGGTAATTCTGTTCATTATCTTAAAGAAGAAGAAATAGGTGAACCTTACTTTTTCCATCAAAACGTGATATTGTTATAAACTTTTAATGTACCAGAGCAAATATCTGAAATTGCATCTTTTTTTTTTTGATTGTTTCATTCAAATACTTTGCTTGGAATCCCTCTAATAGGGATTCTGAGATTTGAAACAGGATAAAATTTATGGAAATACAAATTCTAAGATATCGTTGTTTTCACTGTGTCCTTAAATTTACCATAACCTGATAGATTACAAAGCAAATCATAAAAACTCCTTGTTGCTGGATACCAGCCTTCCAAAATGCTGAATACTTAAATATGGAAGTATCCCAGAAATGATTGCAGCTGGGCTGCTGTATCTAAGTGTTCAGAACAGAGGAGGGTTTTATAAAAAACCACATGCTTTTGTATATATTCCTCTTTTATGTAAGGTAAGTGTATGGACCTGAATGTCCTGCAGTCCTGAATTTATTTTAATGCAATATTTTTAATGGAGCTAGTAAGACAGACTGATTTGTGCTGTGGAGCAGAGTCCACATAAGGGGCTTCCCCCAAAGCCTTGCTTACCTGAATATTAAGCAGATCAGGCCCTCTAAAGTCCTTTCTTCCAATATCTGCAGACACATCTCTTATTTAGCCGATATTCGTGCACTGCAGGGAAGCCACAGGACTTGTAGCCCCCTCTAAATGCAGAGGGACTTTTTTTGTCTTCCCTGTTTACAGTAGAGATGGGGAGAGCTTGCAGCCCCCGATAGCCAGCTGCTGTCTTCTGCTCCTGACAGCATCTTGGGCCCAGGAGTCCACCTTCTCCATCGTTTGCTACCTAGAGATGAGTGGGAAATTTGCCTGAAGATCCCCTTCGGCTCCTGACTTGGGAGCAATTATTTCAAGCTCTGCAGACCCACTGCTGCACGCAGGGTTCACAAAAACAAGGTTGCATCCACAATTGCAGGGAGTTTAAAAGAAAGCTGAGATTTTGGAGCACAATTTAGGCAGGAAGTGGAACATGGATTTGAGGAGCCGTAGCACTCACCAGACCTTGGTTTTAGCCAAGAGTCCATGTAATTGGAGGAAGTGCCTCTTGGAAAGGATTTCCTGGCTGAGAAGCAGATTTCGCCTCATTAAATGTATTAAATAGGGCAAGGTTTTAAATCAAGGCAGAATTTATTCCCCAATTTTGGCAAGACAAAGAGATTTCAAGACTGATAAAATAAGGAAATATAGGAAACAATATCCTGCAGAAAGCGTACGAAGGTCCAGGTGGCCAAGCCAAGGATGGCACAGACCTCACAGTCATGTATACGTTCATAAATCCAGCTGTGGTCTGCTGCCTCTTATTTTGCAGCTCTAATTCTCTGTCAGCTTGTATTGCACAAGAGCCATAGCAAAGATCATCTCTCCCTTAGGCATCGCGAAGTTTTTCATTACGATGGATATTATATCCTTATTTTGAACAGCACAAATGTAATAGAGAAAGGCTAGGATGCAAATAACTTTGCATTGTTTTATGCTAACACAAACTGATCATAGTAGCAAGCAGTTTATTTTCCTGTGGCTTTTTTGCCACCCTTTCTGTCATATCTGCCCACATGAGGGTCAACCCCTAGAAATGCGATAGCATCTCAAACCTGTTGTCCATGGCATTGGGGGCTTGCAGAGAAGGGGGCTGCGTGGCTCTGCTGTTGGCCCCATCAGCATTTGCTGGTCATGGACAGGCCACTCACTGTTGCAGAAGCCGGACTTGGACTTGCTGCTGTGCAAGGACCGTGGGAGCAACAGCTGCTGCTAAAGGGGACAGTCCCCTTTTTTGGTGCGCTGCCACTGTCCCCTCGCCTTGGAGGCGGCAGCTGGGGCAGCCTAGGCTGTGTGTCTGGCCGTGCTGGCATAGGACAGATTGACTGTGCATCCCTCCAACGGCCGGTCCCTCTCTCCTTCGGCAGAGGCAGTCGGCAGCAGAGCCAGCGTTACTCCCCCACAGCCCTTTTGCAACTTCCGACAGTCTGTACCACAGCAGCTGCTAATCCCACCGATGTCTAAACCAGCTTCTGAGTGTGCCCAACCCTCATCTTGCCTCAAAATAGAGCATGTACGTTTATGGCAGGGAAGCATGTTCAGCTGCTGAGGGAAGCAGCTGAGCACCCATCGCAGTGGGTGCCCCAGCCCTCCCCTGGCAGAAGTCGTTCAGCCTCATATCTCTGCTCACTTTGCCAAGGACAGCACAGCCGGGAATCACTCACTAAAACCTCTCTCTGTGGCTTGTGGCTGTGAGCTGTGTCTTCTGAACTGTCCCAGGTTTTGCCCTGTCCTCAGCTGGTCTACTGACAGGTTTGTGGCACTATTTACAGTGGACCCCATACTCGTACCCTTGTGCTGAAAATACCCAAACGCTTGCCCTACTTGTAAATATGCCATGAAGAAAGCACCTTTCAAAGGAGACTTCCAGGTTCTGCCTGGATACTGAGCTTTAAATTGTGCTTTCCTGCCTACATGGAGATCAGATGCTGCTTTTTGGGGTTGAAACGCAAAAGAGGGCTCTCCAAGGGAATATTTACTGAGTCAGAGAGGGAATATTTTCTCCCCCAGATGAATTCAAGCATTTGATAGAATGAATGAGAAATCCATTTTCCTTAGCACTTCCCTTACTGAAAATCTAAGTTTTGTTTGCCAAAAACTGCACAGAATTAGAGGATTTTGTTTTAGTGAAGAGAAAGCCGTTTCTGTTGATTCTGTGCTTGAGGCGAGTGTGATGAGGGGCTGCATGCACGTGTGTTTGTGTCTGTATGTTCACTTGTGTGTATGAGAGGGAAAGAAAAACACAGGTATGATTTTATGATCTGCTACATTTATTTATTAGTTCTGGATATTTCTACCTGCTCTGCTATGTTCGACCATTGTAGGAAATTCAACGCCCAAAGGTGCCCCAACCTCAGAGCAGAGCACCCGTAGTTCGTAGCGTGTCGGCGCAGCCAGGCAGGCTCAGCCCAGCCCTGAGCGTGCCCCTCGGCTGCTGGCCCCCCCAGAGCCCATTGCACCCCCTCTTCACCGAGCCATGGGGCTGAGATGCTCAGGTTAACCCAGGGCAGCCCGTGGAGCTGGAGGTCCAGCTGCCTGCTGGAACAGAGTCTGTTTTCACCAGAATTTAGTCCTTCATCCCCAGTGCATGGTGTTAACTTCTGGCCATGCCTTTATCGAAGTAGGACATGCATACATTTGCTCTTTCCTTTTTTGATACAGTCTTGACAACCCCACACCCAGAATTTAGGATCTGTATTAAATGCTGGCAAGCTGCAAATTTTCTTTTAATTAAGTATGACCATTTGGGGGTTGTCAGGATAAAAAAAGAATTTATAATGGGTCATAATTCTTAGCTTACACTTTTGAAAATAATAACAATATTTCAAATTCATAATTCAGTTTTCAATTGGCTTCAGACAGTGACCATAAATACCAAAGTTCAGCCTGAAGCAGACTGGAGTTTTCCAGCCAAGTAATAAACCATTGGAAATAAGAGCCAGTTTAGTATTACTTCATCCTATCGCTGCATTTACACAACAGACTGGAAGGAGATGCTTTGGGTTATGATAATAGTTCTTGAAAATTTTCTTAACTCCACTTTATTTTCAATCCTATTTATTGAACACAGGGTACTGTATTCAACTCTCTATTACTTGTGTTGAATTTTAACGTATCCATGAATGTAAGCTATGGCAGAGCTTTGCTTTTTTTTTTTTTTTTTTTTTTTTTTTAATTTGCCACTTTACACACCGGAATCTTCATTTTTTGAAGAGACGTTTCTCTGCTTGTAAATACTGCCACTATTAGCATGTATACAAGCATAAACTCAAGCAGAACATTCGAAGCAGCTCAATTTTGAAAGCACAGATTTAGGGCCTGATCTAAAGAATATGCTGTCATTTCATTTCATCTTGAAGTTATTTAACTCTGTTTGTTCAAACCCATTCTCCTCTCAAAAAGAGAAAAAAAGACCCAATGAGTTTTGAGTGGAAACATTTTGAGATGTTAATGAAGGTTTTTAACTTTTCTGAATTTCATCTTGCTCCTTCCTTTTGGTCAAAAATGTTTACTGAATTTGATCTGAATTTGAAAAAAAAAAAAGTTTTGATCATCTTGAAAAACTTTTTGTTTGTTTTTGGATTACTT
This sequence comes from Gymnogyps californianus, assembly GCF_018139145.2. NCBI lineage: Eukaryota > Metazoa > Chordata > Aves > Accipitriformes > Cathartidae > Gymnogyps > Gymnogyps californianus. The sequence continues at coordinate 8,119,206 of NC_059479.1, forward strand.
TGGGGGTTTTTTTGCACTTACTGTCAGAAAAAAAAAAAAAAACCAACCAAATTAAGTATCTTCAGCTCTACTCAGCAGACCCAGGATTCTGCTCATGAGGCAGGTAAGTCCTTTTAGCTCTCAGTACCTCCAATTCACCATCTCCAGAATGAGGGAGATACGTTGATACCTTCTGAGGATAATTTCTGAGCTATTGGTGGAAATTGCTATAGAAGAATGCGATAGCAGTATTGTTCTATAGCACCCACAGAAATTAATATATGCATGAATGGTAATTTTATATTTTGTTCTGGTAATTATGGTTTAATTCTCTATCTGATCTGCATACTCTAAAGGATTAATTTTGCTCTCCATCTCCTTTCTCTCCTAGCTTTGTTTAACCTCATTCCTGTGGGTTTACGAGTGGTGGCGATTCAGGGGGTTCAAACAAAATTGTATCTGGCAATGAACAGTGAAGGATACCTATATACATCAGTAAGTAAACATTTTAAATTTTGCTCTCACTGAAATTACGGTAAGAACTTAGTAAATGAATAATTTGCTGTTCCAAGGAATCTGCTTATAACCTATATAGACATGAGATTTGGCAGCAAATTCAGTATAGTGGTGATAGTCTATTTTTAGCTTATTACTCTATTTCCATTATGAATACATATGGATGTATGGAATCAAACTGCGGTGCCTTTGATGCAAACTAGTGATCCCAAGGTGTGAAATAAAAACAAAACCCACAACCAAAACCCCAAACAGAAGGGATGCTCTCTCTTGGTCACTGTGGATTGATTGGGCTAATCAGTGCAGGGTACAGAGGGAAAGGCACAACTTGGTGAATCACACACGTGCCTGAACACATTTTATATCTTCCCATATAATCTCTATTACTGTTATTAATAGGAATTAGAGAGAGTAAATTTTTTTGTTTGGCCGGGATTTTCAAATAGAAATGGAATTAGGTGCCGAAATCTTATGGCTTCAAGTTGCTGACTGAGTAAAGTAATGTTTTATTAGCAGTTTTGATGAAGAACGTCAGTTAATAATTTTCAGTGGCGTTTCTCAAGACAGCAAACAGTGTTTTTATGAAAAAAAGAAAAAAGGACATTTTTAAAAATAGACCATTTTTCAATTAAAAACGTTTAGTTGAACTATGTTCAGGAGTTTTAATTATAAAGTCTTAATAGATTTTTCCCAAGGAGGAAAATAGAGGAAAATGTACTTTATTATCTACTACAAACCATTCTCTTCTATGAATGATTCCCTTAAGGTGCCTTTAATACAGATAACAATTAAGTAAACTTATTCAAATCTCTCATTTGTTTTGCAATCCTGACAGCTGGGACAAGGGGCAGCTTTGCATATTTTTCCTCCTGTATCTGCCAGAGCAAAAGCAAATTAGAACTGGTTATGCTGTGGGACAAAGTAAAATTTCAGTGAACGACATCGAACTCTGCTTTTCTTTTTACTCTGGCTATTTGCTCAGTGCGGTTAATCCACAGATCTGTTTGCAGGGCTGTAGCCACACAGCCAGATCGTGCAAAGTCCCCTTAATCCTGTGTAGTCACGGTCCTGTGACTGCACAGTGTCATTTACATTTGCACTGCAAATGTACCTTTGACTGCACCGTGCGTTTTCATTTACATTAGCATCCTCAGCTGCACTCCTTTCTGGCTGCCCACTCACCGAGAGAGCACTGCGCCGTGCCAGCTTCTGCAGGCTCAATTCCGCCTCAGGGAGCGTTACCTCGAGTCGCGTCTCAGGGTGGGATAGAGAGGTTTGTACATAAAGCGAAATTCTATCACCATGCACAGCGAACGTGCTTGGTTTGAGTAGGTCAGTTCTTTCATTGCATACATTCTGGAAGAATCAGATGTATTTTTGCAAAGATGCGGAAAATGGGATGGGGACAGATTCTGCCACCGTTAACCTGCAACGGAGCAGTAACTTCTCATTGTGAGACATAAACTGAAGTCAAAGGGACCACTGAGAGAATAAAGTATCACTTCTAGTATCCCTCGATGTGAGGAGGAGGGGCAGAATATAACCCTTATTTAGATTAAGTCCAGCTTTTAGTTTGATGGGTATCTAGGCTTCTTAGGCAAAGCTCAGAGATTCACTTTGGTTGTAATTTTTGGTATTTGCATTGATTAAGGATAGTTCTTCATGTGGTCTCATATGTTACCATGAATAGTGTCTTCCTTGAATCCTTTAGTATCTGTGAATTTAATAGTTTATGCTATTGCAAAATTAACTGGTGACATCCCTCTATGTTCCCCTTAGTAACAATGGTCATTTTTGCTTCTTCATTAGGCAGCTATATTTTCTTACATTTATTCTTTTATTCTTCTTGAACCTGACGGGTTTGGCAAGGCCTTAAAGAGACTTTTGTCATGTTGTTGTGTCCCAAATTCATACTTTTAAATACTCTTCACAAAGACGGGTGTCCATTTAATGTTGATCTACTTTTCCAAAGAAAGTTTCCACCCAAGTTCTCAATAATCTTGGGTTTGTCACCTGGTGCCTTCTGGTTTGGTTGTTTTGTCCTTTACAATAATTGCAAGAAACTGTCTTGGCGGGCAAAACCTAGCTCGTGTCTCTGTCAATGCGCCCAGGGAATGAAGAAGGGCTGGTGAGGAGCATCTGCCCCTACTTCACCTGCTATGCAAAAAGGTTGCCAGAATTGCAGTTCCTGCACCATTTTTTAAGTGTTTCTAGCACTTCTTTTGCTGATAATGGTCCTTTCAGCAAGGGATACAGTCTGACAGTCTGATGCATGGAAATTAGCTCTATATTTTGGGCTGGATTCTTGGTTGATGTAAATGAGTCCCAAGAGAGCTCAGCTGATTTATACCAGCTGAACACTCACCTGTTCAAGGGATGCCAACAGGGAGTCTGGGGAACAGATCAGCTCAAGTAAATGACATCCATCTACACATCCTGAGGGTTTCCAAGCCCTTACAGGGATGTGTTCCTGAATGGGATTTGTCAGGAGCAGACAGATGGCAACATAGGATTGATCAGGAGCAAAAGCCCCACAAAACACTGTCAAATTCCTGAAGCAAGAATACAGGGGAAAATAGAAATGTACTTAAATTGTAGATAACTATAACAGGTAGTTGCACCATTTCCCGGGAGAAATGAAATTAGCATTGATGATGCAATGTAATAGAGAGAGAGAATATTGCGGTCTATATCATGATCACTTGCTTTCTGTTTTGTTGCGACTCTAGCGCTTCAGTCATGCTTGTGTCTGTGCAGAACCGTTTCCTTCAGATTGCATTGCTGAAGGTTATAGATTCATTTGGTAAATAGTTTGAAAAACACCCTACTAATGTGCCACCCCTGTTCCTCACCCTGTGCTACTGTCTGTGCCTTGCACCTGGTAGCGCCTTTTAGCCTGAAACACTTCCAAAACACTGCGCCTGATAAAGAGGCCATTAAGTCCACGGCAATTACCCCACTGGTAAATAGGTAAATAAGACATCTGGCTTACAGGAGGATAAATGGAGGCTCAGCTAAGTGCTTTCCCGTGTGTAGGAAAGCACATTAGGGATAACACACCAGGTGTCCCATTTCCACGTATCTTGCACTAAATTGCGATATTAAATCAGTTTCTTTTCGTTTTAGTGACTGCGGTGAATTCTTGTGTTTTGTTCCTTATGGTATATTTTTTATGTTTGGGCTCTGCAGCAACAAAATTGACTTAGTTGATTCTGAGTGTCCTGCATACGTAGAATATATGTCCTGGCTACAATCCACTACAGTTGTTGGCAGATGGAGAATATCTGCAGATCCAGTTTGCTAATTTGTTGAGCTCTGGCTTTGGCCTTGCCTCTTCCTCTCTAGCAGTCTGCCAGGTTGGGGATTTAGGTATCTGACCTCAGAGGCAGTCTGCAGTGTGGTTTGCTTCTGATCCAGGGACTGTACTCCAGAATGAGGTGAACTTGCTCCACGAGGGGATCAGTGAGGTATAATAAATCTGCAGAGAACAGACATCTGTAGTTGGCTGCCAGAGTTTATAGATAGTTTGTGGCGTCTGTCAGTTAGAGCAAAAATAAGATCTTTAATGTAATGATAAAAGCTCCTCGGGGACAAGGCAGCAACTCAGCTAAGCAAAAAAAAAAAAAAAGATATTATGTTAAAATAAATATATAATAATCTACATTTGTTATAGAAGCACATTAAAAGTCCTGGACTGCAGGGAAGGGAAATGACCTTGGTCCTCCCCGCAGCCTGCCGTGCTGCTACTGCTCGCCCCACTCTGAGCAGTGTGTGCCTCCTCTCCACACTGGCTGGAGAATGCGTCTTCATATCACAGAAGAAGACCACATCTGAAATGTTTTTTTTTCTGTAGCCGGTTTCCTACCAAAGTCGGTGGGAGTTGTCTGACTGCATCTCCCAAGCCAAACCCACTGTCACAATTTTATTTGGAGGGACCTTGTCAGGAGCTATTTGAAGCCGTAGCTCTTCCTGCTGTTTGATGCTTGAGCATCCATTTAAAATGAAAACACAGGGTTTGATTCATCCCTTCTTGCACCAGTGTCACGCTGCTGCAAGATGACTTGAACAGTGTTATGGCACTGCTATCTTACATAACCACGTAATGAATCACGCCCTTTTGTGTTTTAGGATGGCTTTTAGTTCATCTTATTTTTCTTTCTATGAATGGCCTCATCTTTTAGATGACCACCATATATGCTACACTTGAGTTTTTCAGGTTTCATACCCTATGAATTCCTTGTGTTCTTTTGTTGTCTTGAACAAAAGAGTGAAAAATATTTTAAGGATCTGTTTGTCAGACGTAGTCCTAGAGCTATTGCTTTCTCATTAAAGTGATTGTGATGTGACAGAGGAGGCTCACAGTGATACAGAGCAGCAGCTGAGTGAAGTTCATTAAAGGGAAGGCATGTATGTAGATGAAGAGAATTGGGTGTACTGCTTGAATTCTACATAGGCTGAAACATAACCCAAAATACAGTAAATTTAAAAAAACAGCCTGAGAACATCTAGCTGTGTATTTTCTATGAACCATGATGTCAGAGTTTTTAAAATCATTTAATGATTGTCAGTGAAATGCATATTTCTCCTATAGAACATTTCAGCCCATGTAATCGTGTGCTTGTTTAGCCTGGATACATTGTTAGAAACAGTAAAATTAAATATGCACTGCTTATTGCATCCTTCTGGCCAGTCTCAGGAGCTCTGCAACTCAGCTTGTAAAGAGTGTTTGTTTTCCATCTTGTCTTGTTCTGGATTTCTGTGATTTGCCAAAGCGTTTGATTAATAGTGTCATACGCAAGTAAGCTTACAGCTTCTCCCAGATTGGATAGAGCCCTTGTCTAAGAGTAGTCCTTTGCCCTGACCAGGTGTGATAGAGCCCAGTCTGTCCCTCCCTCCTGCAGCCTTTCAAATCATTTGTTGGAAATTCAGGGCATTCAGCCTTTTGTAGGATGGGTATTAGGAAGTATGCTACATGGCAGAGTTGTTTATGCTTGCTTTGTTAGCTATTCTAGGATGTCTAATATTTTTGAGTTAATAGAGTTGCTGTACATGGCTTAATTTTGCCATTTCTTGTCTGATGCACTCGGTACAGAGCTAGCATGGGTTTAAGGAGCACTTTGATACAATACTTTGTGCAGAATTTTATATATAATTTACCCTAAGAGAGCATTCAGCTAACTTTGTCCTCTGTATGTAAAATAGATTGTCATATGTAAGTTTGGTACCTGCACAGAAAGTAAATATTGTATGAAGCATGCACGTTGATTATAGCCAAGAGAACTGAAATGTGATTAAATTCTCAGAGTGATTCAAAAATTGGTTTTGGTGAGTTGGAGAGAAGAGAAGTTTGTGCATATTTTAATACTGAGCAGTGCAGAGGAGACCTGCTGTAGCTAATGGGAATGGCTGGGGCATTTATAATGAATTACTGGCAAAGAGCATTTTTCCACCTCAGGGAAATAGCACAAACCAAGAGATAGGAGAAATAATCAAAAGCTTCATCTAGTTGAATTTGCATGTCAGTATAAATCATTTTTTACCATGAATGCTCAAGTGTAGACTATACCTTAATATAGTTCATTCTCTTCAATGACAGGGTCTTAGATACAGCTGCTGCACATTTTTCTTTTCATTGCAACACCTTGCTCTATGCTGGATAAACGTGCAACATCTCACAGCGAGGAGGGCTGCTCTGGCCCTCCTGCGACCCGGCGTCGTGCTGACAGCCCTGACTGCTCCCGCTGCCCCACAGCAAAGGTTGGGAGAGGGGGCAGGCGAGGTGTGGGATCAGCGCTGGGACAGGAGCATGCTCTAAGGAGGTTCCCAGGCATTGTAGGACCAGCCCGAACTGATAAATGTTTTCTGACACCTTCAGCTATGGACACTGCTCTAAATTATGCCAGCAGTTAAGCTCAGCAGATGCAAACAATTGTACTTTGGTTCAGTCTTACAGCAGTGTTGCAGCGCAGAGATGGATGCTGGCTGGTGCCTGGCACGGGAGAAGCTTGGTGGGTCTCCGTGCAGCATCACAGGCTCCTGATAACGCTGCCCAGACGGGTGCTCCCTGGCTCAGGCTGTGCTCACAGGCTCAGCCTATTACCAGGGAATCTGACCGCGAGTTTTTGGGGTTAGTTGTGAGCTGGACTGTGCCTAGCAGTGTAGCTGCAGAGCCCGCTGCTCACAGACTTGTCTCCCACTTGCTGAAGGGACCAGCAGCCTGTGGCTGAGCTTGCTGTGCCTGTCTGGCCCCGCACTGTGATGCGGGACACTCCTGGGGGTCAGGTCCCTGGGAAAGCAGAGTGGTTTCCTGCAGCAGGTCTTCCTTAATGAGATATGTGCTGGTCTTTCTTAATGAAATGTGCTGTTGCTGAGCGTAGGGGGGAGAGATGGGTGCTGTTTCGTTCAGGTGTTTGTCTCTGCTGGGATCAGTGTGACTCCAGATTTCGGGAGACAGACTGCCTGCTGTCTCCAGCAGAGAAGTGGGGAGGGCATCACCCTCCCATGGGAGAATTATTAGGAGACTCAGCAAGCTGCAAGTCTTGGACCTATTATGCTGCTTTTCTCTACAAGTCATCCCCCAGGCATCTGAAATCCACAGAGGAGCCGCTGTGCATCCATCCCTCACTGCAGGTGGTGGGAGCTGAGGGTACTCAGCACCTTCTAAGATGAGGCTTCATAAGAGGAGCCGAAGCATAAGAAAGTGACGCTCCAGGACTGCGCACTGCACAGATCCTGACAGACCTGCAGTTAGACGACTGTGCAATGGTTTCCTAACAGAGTGGCTGTTAAAAATCAGCAGTGAAATCGCTGTTTGTGCAAGAACAGTTTCAATGTCCTATGAGATAAGTAATACACATGTGAAGTAGACAAAAGACTAAAAGTGCATCCACTCTCTTTGTTAGTAGTTTGCTAATCAATGCCAAAGTCCTTGGGTGAAAAGACAGAAAGTCTTTATAAGCTCAGACTTCAGATGTTGCCCAGAGCAGAAGTTTGGGACTCAGCAAGCTCAGAAATGTGGCTTAAATGGCGATGTAGCTTATAAGGCTCAGTTTTTCAGTCTGTTGCGCTGCTCCCTGGGGTCACAGTGACACAAAACCAGCATGATGCCAAAAAAGAAAGCCTTGGCAGAATTTGGAGCTGGACCCAAGTTGGATAGTTTGGCACCTGGATCACACAGCGCTTCCTTCCAGCATCGTATTTCGGCCCTGCGCCAGCAAACAAGGAATACTGAGTTCCAGGACTTCCAGGCTACTCACAACTCTTCACTGTCATGTTGCAGAGTGTGTTTGGCAAGCGAGAGTTGTAAGCAGATAAGGACTTGAGCAGACGGCGTGAGTTGCAATGTGCGAGAATAAGAGCGTTGCCAGGTTCTCGGCGTGTTCAGTTGGGATTGTATATTCAGATCACCAAACAACGGATCACGTTGCTATGATTCAGCAGAGCCAATGAGAAATGTGCCACTTTTCTCTCCTAAATTTGGTGTGAGGGCTACACATTGTGACCAGTGGCATAGGTGCCTGTGGGGTGATACGTGTGCCTGCTCCCTGTAGGGCTGGGCTCTTCTGCAGTTTGCTGGGAAAGTATGTATAGTAGTATTTACATGGATTTCTGAGTTGTTGCTTTTTTTCCTGATATGTATGAAATATCTTCAAGATCAGAAGCAAGATAACTTTCCAAACTTACCCTGTTTTTTTAGAATGTGGCGTAATTAAAAGAAAATACCATTATGAAACCTCAGCTTCTTTCCTACGCTTGCCTTTCCTTCTAGAAAGCTGTCTGCCTTCCCTACTTCTGCCCAGAAGGGCTTCCCCTCCCTCTCGTGCTGCAGGTTGAGCTAATGAGCAGCTCTTGTCACAGTGACTCAGCAGCGCTTCTGCCTCGTTACACTTGCTCTGTAACCTGCCGACGAGATGGCTCACCCCGACGGCGCTCACAGCCTGCTGCGAGCTGTAAATGCTCATGTGAAGATGAACGTCTAAACAAGGATGCTGGAGCAATCAAAGACAGTCTCCAAGGACTCTCCAAACCAACAGGAGTGGCTTGGTACTGGAAAACAAACTCAGGACTTGGGTAGGAACTAACCCAGGATGACACTGAAACACAAGGATTCATCACTTTTTTTTAAATCTGCAGAAAGTGTTTTCCATGCAGGACGTCATTCAGCTGGGGAACTCATTGCAATGGGATGCCGAGGATGCCATGATTTTTGTGGATTCAAATATCATTTAGGTAAATTCTTGAAAGAAAAATGCTGCAAAATGCAATGATGTCATGTTTGGTTTAGAAATGTCCTGAAATCATAGCTCATCAGAGGCTGGGGAAGTGTGCTGGGAAAATATTGGGATAAAATTCCCTTTTTCTTATGCTCTCCCGTAGGCATCTGCAGTTAGCCAATGACAAGCCAATGGCTTGAGAAAGATGTGCCCTCACTGCTCAGTCCTGTTGCTGCATCCCGTTGATGTTTTCTTTATGGGTTCGTTTTCAGGAGGCCGTTGCTGCTCTGATGAGAAATACCCAAAAGTGTTAGTTAACCCTGGTTAAGAATATGCAGGAAAAAAGTGGTTGTGGTGAGAGTACGAGACTGGGGTGAGAACGAGCTGCAGAAAAAGCTGAGCGAGGAGATGGAAGTGTGCCTGTTCCTGCATATGCATGTTCCTACGCCTGTTCTTGTGTGTGCCTGTTGCTGCAGGGCAGGACCCGGAGCTTCGGCTGTTGCAGCAGTGCTAGGACAAACAAAATTTGGCAGCTCCTGTGCTAAAAGTAAGTAAAGGGCAGTTCAGTTCTCCAAAATGACTATCCATCAATCCAGGCTGGCATCATCAACAGATCTCTCATGTGGGGGTATTCAGAGTGACTTTATTAAACACATTTTTGTGTCTTTTTATCTTCATGTAGCCCTGCAGTTGCGACATTGCTAAGAGGAAGTGAATTCAGTTCTGTTCCTACTTGGCAGCCTCAAGAGAAATGTTTACTGCTTTCTGGACGTTTACATCCTTGCAAACCCACTGAAAGCATCCTTTTCCTGGCAGAACTTTTATTGCAAGTGATGAGGTGCAAAAACTGAGAATCCAGCTTGACTGTAAAAGTTCATGTTGCATTTGCAGTGTTGTCAGTCAAAAGACATCTTTTGAAAAGTCTACTAAGCAAAACCGATGGGGAGTCAGTGGGCAAGAAAAAGGAGTCGTCATCCTCAAGATTCTGAGGTTTATGGTTGCTTTTGGGAACTGCAGCACAACTGAAGGGGGTTTCCAAAGGAAACTCTGTTACTTCAGTCACAGAGAGCCTCAACGCCATCCTCTTGGCATGACTTCTCAGTACTGAAACCAGAGACACCTGTACGAGTCCTAGAAAGCCGGAGAAACGTGGTGTGTGGTACAGAAGCTAAGCAGGGACAAAGGAAACAGAAAAGTTGTCATATTTACATTGTGCCCTTGAAGCCTTGCTTTCAGAAACTAACTTTTCCATAGATAAGCTAATTCTTGGAGGTAGACCTGCTGAGTTCCTGGATGGAAAATCTAAAAAGGGTCTGGGAAAGAAAACAAGTCTGTTGAATAAAAATTGTATCAAGAAACTTGCATTTCCACACTGAACTGCTTTCATTAGGCAATCTAGGAGTAAAAAAGGAATCCAAAATTCAGAATGGATTAGGGAGTCTTTGGATATAATGCCAATATAATAGCTTTTACCAGCAGATTGGATGGTTTAAATAATTGAACAGATAAGACCTTTCGTATTTTATGTTCTGTGGATGCTACAGGTGCTATCACATTGTTTTTCATTTTTGTAATTTTACCCAAACAGCACTGAATATTGAGCGGTATAGTTCTTCTAAAATTAAATCCACTGGGGAGCTAAGCAAAACAGGCATGATAATTGGTGAAGTACAGTTCTGTTTATTTAAAGCCTCAGGAGGTATCTAAAAATCATAGAGAGCTAGTTTCAGAAGCACAGCACAAGAGGCTGTCTGCTTTATAAAGCAGTCTTCCCCTTTCCTTACTCTGATAACATTGAATGCACATTAATGAGGGAGTCAATTTAGACCCTCCATCCTCATCCCCAGAGCATTTTCGGATGTAAAAAAATCGTATTATGAGATAGCAGTGTTCCTCTTGAACCCGAGTATTAGTGGCACCTTGCATTTGAGCTGGCTGGGACTGGGCAAACCTCAAAGGACTTGTGAGGGCGCGTTTCCTCGAACGACAACTCCAGAACGAATGTTTTAACAAAATGGGTCTAGCAAACTGAAAAGAGTGGGCTGTTCCTCATCCTGCCAGTACTTGCGGCCTCCAACTAAACTGGAAGACCTACTGTATTTTTAAAATGAGGATGTCTCATGGAGCTGGTACACAAATTAGAAGCAGAGTTCTTAAATATGAAGGCTTCAGTGCAGGTTTTAGGCAAAAGTTCACAACAATTCGCATTCCATTCTCGTTACTTCACACCAGTGTGCTCAGACCTAGAGGAGCATCTGCTGCCAGCTGAGCCATATTGACACTGACAGAAGGCACAATAAGCTCAGAGTAAATAAGTGAATGATCTGAAACAGAACAAAAAGCCAAAGAAATTCTAATAAGTGGAATAGACACAGTTCGAAGTGCAGATCTGTTCCCATCACCTGATGAACTAAGAGTTTAATGGGTTTGATATTGCAAACCCTTTCTCACGTAAGTAATCCTTACTCAAGCAAGCAGTTTCATTGACTGCGTGCCAGAGGAAGAATTAATTTACCTCAGTAAGATTTTCAGGATCTGGACAAGACAGCCATTGATTTGCAATATGAAATCTCCGTGTGATTAAAAAATGAACAGAGCATTTAGGAGGCCACTGAGGCTTAATGACTAAAATAAGTCCCTGCTTGCCTGGAGACAGGTCCCAAGGCCTGGAACGGTCATCAGGAATAGGGAGAGCAGCAGACCTCAGTCCTGGATGCTCAGAGGGTTTGTTTGGTGTCATGGGCAAGACTTGAGCCCTTGGCTTGGAGCCTTCTCTGGAACTGAATGCCCAGGGCTTCATTTTGAGCCATGCAGTAGCTGGACTAATGCTTTCCTACAAAATAGTTCAGTAAGTGCAGAACCAGGTGTTGTGTTGTTCACAAATAATGCCTCTCTTCAAATGCCTTGTACTTTTGGACATTTGCTTTTAGGACTTAAAATTTTCTGGCAGACCCGTATGAAAATCTCCAGTTCTCCAGGTGCGGGGGAACATTAGCAGCAGGCTCTTTTTGCAGTGCTATCGCGGCACCGGGAGCATTGTGATAAGGTTCACAGGTTAGTACAGCATACTTTCTTCTGACACCTTTCTGTGAAAGGCAGTGCATGCCTGGTGTCACGGATGAGCAAGGATGACTGAGTTTGTGTTACCACCGTTGGGCGTCATGAAACTGGAGCCAACTTCACTCACCTATTTTTGAAAAACCTTGACTTTAATTTATGCTTTAACTGTCTCTGTGTGAAACAAAGATTTAATGTGTACTCTAGACAGAGAGATTGGGAGCTTGCTTCATGGGCAATAGAGTTCAGCACAGACTTCCTTAGGCTTTTTCTTGGGGAAATTATTGCAGCTGTGATAGAAAAAGATCTGAAAGAGCCTTATGCAAATTGTTGATTTCTACCATATTAGTTAATTGTTTCCCAAATTTGCATTTCTAATCAGTGAGATGCCAAAAAACACCTGTACTCTCTAAGTGTTGCACTAACAGTTTATATTTCCTTTAATTATGCTTGTAGGAACAATACCAGAGTGGCAAGCATTTATTATAAATAACTTGTAGCTCTTACAACTAAACTACAAATAATATTTTTCTTCACAAAATTATGTCCAGCAGCAGTGGCAGGAAGAGGGTATTCCCTGCCCATCAGCTGATAGCCATTGCACTGATGATATATCTTCCTGAACAGCATTGATTTGATAGCACTAAAAGCACGTGTTTATGCACCATCTCTATCACAGAGCCCAGGCAGTGCTATGTTTAGAGGCGATACAGTAATTTCCCCATGGTGAATCCCTGAAGATCTTGAAATTTTCAGCTGAGAAGGAGGCAGTCTTGATCTGGAAGTGGCTTGGGAATATCTGTGCTAAGGAAACCAACCTCCTTTTGTGCTGTTAACTGGGAAGATGAGTACAGTCACCCTGGCTTGGCTGTGAATCATCTGATGAAGCTTCATTTGCTACCCAACAGCAAACTCTCTGCACTTGCAGCCCTTCATTTTATTATCATAAGAATGACAGTAAAAGAAGACAAGTGATTTTTTTTTTTTCCTCTCATTTAATACCAGGCTTTCTGTTTTGTTTCCCTCTGGCTCTGACAGTCTTCTAAACAGCAGTTGCTTCTCTTACGAAACAATTGGAGTTAATGTGGGTAATTGTGATAGTTATGGCCTGTAGTTTTTGATATAGCAATTATCCAATCTGTACTTTTTTACTGAGTCAAGCAATGTTGGTAAAATTAAGTTGTCATTAGCCTGATCTCTCTGGAGACTGTTTGCTACAGTAAGGCCAAATCCGAACATCTCTACTCTTCCTCAAAACAAATGCTGAGTAACTTAGAACTGAAAGTTTCCTGTGCCTTGGATGCACTCAGGTTGTACCTTCCACATACCCACATCACTGTGTCAGCTGCAGCAAGGTCACACACATTATGAAGAGAAGAGTTTGGTCCTTTGACTGCTAGTTTGGCATTTTTAAAGCTCTGTTGGTAGAGAGTCTTGTGAGGTTTTACAGGTCATGTAGTTCTTAAACCGAAATCAGAACACTTCAAGCTGGAGGTAGAAGTTTCCGTTTCTGTAGAACAGCAATAAATACAGGGGACATGTAAATAGCCCAAATTACTCTCATAAGTAGAGAGTTTTGTGAGTTTATATTGATTACTTCAAAAATGGATAAATATATTTTCCTTCCACCTTCCTGAAAAGTGGGTTCACAATGCTACAGAAAATTTCATTTCTCTCTAATCTTCAGGGTCCTGAAAGCCTGATAAAATTTTATTTCCTTGGAAAAAGTGTTCTGAAATAATATTTTTGCATCACTACCAACCTGATACTACAACCATTTAGTTTCTTAATATAATGATAAAGAACATATATCCATATCTTCTGTATAACAGATAAGTCCATATATAGAGAATAAATAGAGATGGACAACACCCAAACCTTTAAGCAGGGTTGTGGAGCTCTGTGTAGTTATATACTAGAACCCGGAATAAAACTTCAGCTTAGATTTGGAGCAGGGGACAGGGAAGCTTCCAACAAACAAACAATAGAAACAGAGAAGTACCAGAACTCAGGTCTTTTCTCCTAGTCCCAATCTCTCCAAATGTAAAATTTTTGGCTCCGTCTCAACCTGGATTTAAGACAGCTTACTTGATTTTTTGCTTTTCCTTTTTCAAATAGAAAGCTAGCTCTGTGTTTTAACTTAATAGCATGAATTTAATTTCAGTTCATGATTTCTTTGTTCTTACTAACTCATTCAACCCTTCCTCAACACTTTCTACTAGTACAGAGATATTAGTCTGTTGCTCACGTTGGTATACACCAATTTAGAAGGAGGCAATCATGCCCCTGAGGCTAATTGCATCATCTCGGAAAGACTGGATGTGAATAATGCTTTGCTATGGCTAGTTAGAAGTGGAGCATTCTGCTTGAAAAGTTACGTGCATGTAGGCCAGCAGTCACCTGATAATACCCATACCTCCTTGAAAGTTTCTTCCAGTCCATTACATATGAGAAGCTACCATGCCTGTTCAGTAGATATTCTTATGAGAACGCTGGTCTTATGATCAGGCTGTATATGTTAATTAGGATATTAAGAGTAAAGAATTGTTTTTCTGCTTAGAAAACCCAAGTTTTTTATGATTTACAGTCACAGGGATCATTCACATCCACATCCAGAATCCATCAGCCTCGTTCCAAGGCTATAACCTTGCCTGCCAAGTCCCACCAATGGTTTGGTTTTTATGGTCAAGTAATAAACGATAGGGAGTTGCAGTTGAAATAGTGATGGTCAGACACTCAGCAGTCACTGTAGCCCTTTTGTAATACCAGCAGCTCTGGGAAGGCCCTCTGATTAGAGCAGTGTCCTTGGTCACTGCTTCAGAGCATGCTGCTGATGCAGGAAGGGTTGCACTGGGATGTTCAAATAGCAAACTAGAACCATCAAAGGGTACGTGTGGAATGGCACATTTCAAATAGTCCTGGTATCCACCCCTCCAAGCACTTATTTTGCACGCCTTGCTTTCTCTCCTAAGAAGTCACATCAGCATGTATCACTATTCATGTCACTGTCACTTATGAGTGTTTTATCAGTGCATGGTATTGTGTGACACAGTATATTACAGCAAGCACAATACAAAGAGCACTGTACCAAGTGGTGGTTCAGCTCGAAAGAGCTCATTTCATTTCTCAATGTGATTGAGATCCACCATCAATTTGGATGTCGTATACCTGCTCTCAAGCATGAGTGAACTGCCCCTTGTGAAGTGTTGGGCCGCTCTCACAGAGCCTCCTCCCTGACCCCTGATTTCGAGTGGCACGCTGCACGGGATGCTGCATCAGCTGGTGCTGAGGAGGCTGCAGCTGCGCAGTATAGGTGCGAGCCAGGCTGCTCTCCTTCATGCCTGTTCCTAGAGAGGCATTGCTGCAGAGGAGGGTGAGGTGGGCTATAACCAAAATGCATGGCCACGTGCAGTGGTGAAAGGTTCGCGCTGAGTCCTGGTGGCCTGACCTTTTCTCACAGAGGCTCCCGATGAAGGAAACTTCAGTATCTTTAGCCTCTTCTCCAAACTGATGAAATAGCTGTATACAGGTTTATATTATGCATAATTTGCAAACAGCTCAGAAATTAGCTTGCATCAAAATCTGACATCTCAACAGCTCGGGCATTATTGAAAAAGGAAGTGTGGAAAGATCTGAGATTAAATTCGGAGCTAAATGCTGCAGCTAGGCAATCTTCTCTGTACTGAGCCAAAGCAAGCCCCAAATGTTCGTGGGCCAACTCTGTTCTCGTGCACTTAAGTCCACATAGGTCTTGTAGGAGAGAGAGAAAAACTGGTTAAAAATAGCTGAACTCTTCTTGTTCGCTTTGCTTGCATCCTGGGGAAAGGATAAGAGCAGTAGTAATACTTTCATGTCTCCTGCTTTTTAAATCTCTGAACATAAATCACAGAGACCGCAGTACGCGGAAGGATGAAATGCTGGTGCTTGGCCAAGGTATGGCCCGTCAGTGTCAAAGCCATTGCTAACTCCAGTGAGGTCAGGTTTTCATGCTGATATTTTCATTTGCAGGGCTGTGTTTGTAAGCTTCTGGAAGGAGATGAGGCCTGCCCTTCCCCACCAGCTCCTTTCCTCCACCCCGTGATCTCCTTTTCTTTCTATGAGTCTCTGTGAGCATGTCACACAGGCTAGGGAAGCGACCACTCAAAAAATCCTATTACTCTTCAAGCTGACCTTTTCCTGGATGATATTATGATCCTTTTGTCCTTAGTGGGTTCCTGGTATCCCACTTAGCAAACACCTTGACATGCAAACATGTGGACAGTTCAAAGTACAGTCATCTAAGCCTGGAAAAAAAGAAAATACCTCTTTAGGGCCCAGTAATCAATGCACAGTAGAGCTGTTATCACCGTGGGGTGGAGCAAGAAACCTTTCCCAAGATCTTGGCTATTCTGTAGTGATTATTGCCCCCTGCCTGTGTGCATTACAGTGGATGAAAGCAAATTAAGGATCTGAGTCCAGCCCTCTGCCTGCATCTGTGTACCTGGTGCAGTCAAGAAGACTGGTTGAGATCGGGCATGTAGGAATGAGGGAGGATTGGAGACCCACATCCAGTGCTCCACACTGTCAGTGCGAAGAGGATGGGTATTAGCTGAAAACCTACAGGTATTTTTGTGCCTTATTAAAATTGTGCTTGCTTGGTTTGGTTATTAAAGCTTCTCTATTACTTCAACTGACTCTCCTCCAAATTCCGTATAATAATTCTGGGAAGATTTGACTGGCAGCAAGCACTGGATATTTACATTTCAGAAATCATTGCTTTTATTGTATCAGTGGGGTTGATGATAGGACCTGAAGGACATCTGGTGGGATGTAGATTTAGATTCACCTGTTTATGCACTTTCCTCCTCTTAAATAAGGCAATTTGCCTATGAAGTGCTTCTTAAGAAAAATCTTTGAGACACTATCTAGAGAGTACAACATTTCAGTTGTAATGAATCCTGTTATAAACAGATGAAGTATTACAATTTTTTTTACTGCAGCGCAACAGTGAAGTGTATTTTGTAGGGCCTTGGAGAGTGCCTGTATTTAATAATTGGTATAGAAGGAAATTGTAGATGATTTAGAAACTCACTGCGGTGACTCAAAAGTTGTGGTTTTATTTAAGCACTGATAACAGCCAGTTAAAAAACTTTCACATCCTCTTTTCATCTTTTATTTTCTTTATTTCCTATTTCTTTTTCCCTGAAAGTTAATATAGCTACTGCAACATAACATCAGACTGTTGAAAAGCAAATAAGGTGTTTGGGAGAATTTTATTTAAATTTATTTCTTTGCAAAATTTATCAGAGAGAAGTACATCAGAAGAACGTTGCCTTGTTTCCTTAAGTGTACCTACTGTTTTGTGTGCCTGCTTGGTCATCTGATGATATATCTGACTGTACTCCTAATAACATTATCCATTAACCAGTTCTGACAAAATACAGCAGCCTGAGTGCAGTTTTCAGAGATATTACATTCCTGCAATTTTCATGAAATAAGGCAGCTGGGTGAGGAAGAGAGAGCTGACCTGCTCATGGCCATAAAGAAAAAAATGTTGCAGCATAGCTCAACTCTTATCAAACCCAGGGGAAGCCACTGGGGAAGCAGGAATGCCCTCAGGTTGGGAACCATCAACACTTATGCTTTACTAGACGCTAGAGAATCCAACTGCTTAATCCAGCCCCTGGGAAATGAGGCTCCGTTCAAGTGACTGCTTGTGAAACTGCCAGTTTCTAAAGGCCCAGCCCTGTAGTTGTTGGGGCTATTGGTTATCTCCGGTATATCGGATGCCGCTGAGGATATAACCAAGAGCAGTGTCCGTAGTGCAGCCGCGGTGTTGCAGTTTCTCATGGGAAGAAGGGTCAGTCAGAGAAGTCTCGTTGAAGTATTGAGTTTGTCCAGAGGCCAGCAGTGCAGTACATCGGTGTTCTTGGCTATGTTACCTACTGTACAACAGTATTTAATAAGCAATCTGTGTCCAGCAAGCTGATATATTTGGAAGTTGTTCACTGCTTTGGCTGTGTGGCATGCCAGAGCTCTTACTTATCTGTATTGTTGCTTGTAATGGGTAAAGGTGGCAAAAAATCAGGGTTAGGGCAATGTCTGTAATCAAAGACTGTAGGAACATGTTAGTAATAGTCAGCATTACTGCAAAGGCTAAATGCCAGTCATAAGCAAAGATTTGTTGTAAAACAGGCGAGGATTTTAATCATAAAAGCATTCCTGAGTCAATTTGTGTGCTTTATCTTCCTAGCTGTGGCCCTGGTCCTACAAGCGGAGAGCCAATAGGACAGCATCGACCTGCAGCATTTCTGTTTTCAGGATTGGAAACTGGGAAAGCATGTATTTGTGTGTGTGTGCATGTGTGTATTTTAAATGCTTAGCTTTTCCTTTAAACCCAGCAGATCAATCAAAGTACCATAGTTCTTTGTAGAAGGAAAGACATTCTCATTAATTTTCATCCCCTACATGTAGCTTATTGCATTATACTGAAAAATCTCATCTGAGAAATCCTTTCATAATGCAATATGTTGCAGAATAAAAATGGAACCATTTACCCCATGTATATTTTGTCTTTCAGGGATTTGGACAATGCCATTAGTCTGTTGGTTGTAGCAAGTGTTTCTTTGCTAACCCAGGTGCACTGATGTAATTCATCAAGATGCACAAACACAATTTGTGGGCAAAGAGCTGGCTTTGGGTGCCGGGGGGCACGTGTCTGCTCTAAAACCTCCAGCTGACATTTGGTATCTTCATCTGCCCTCTCCAGCGTCCTTGCTGGTATGCTCAACAGCTGCCTCATTTGGAAAATGCCTGCAAGTTTTGACGCTCAGCAGAGTGTCTGGAGGTTAAGTAAATACAACTATCAAAGTAGTAGGTTCCATTTAAATGTTGGGGGTGTCTATTAAAGATATATTCCACCTTCAGTCCTTGATGCTTTACCTCTGCCCCACTGCTCTCTTCCATTTAGATCCAAGCACATAAGTGTTTTAGCAGCTCAGTGAGCCTCAGCTGTCACAGAGCATCATGGCAACATGGTGGTGGTGCCTGGCATCTGAGCTGTCCTGGGGACATTAGCAAATGTCCTGCTGAGCTGGTGGGCAGGCATCCCCCCGACCAGGTGACATGTCCAGGCCACCACCAGGCAGCAGAGTTCATGCTGAAATGCAGTCTGGGGGTGACCAAGGTGCAGAATTCAGAAGGTTTCCCATCAGATGGGGTAAGTTTTCATCCTTCTTGGCTAGTGCAAGCTAGGATAAGGAATGTATTTGCTTGAAGAGCAGCAATGCATATTCCGAAAAATTTTGCATTATGAAAGGTTGGTGCAGGCATCGAGTGTGCAAGACACCTGTGTGTGTCTCCTTGTTCCTGTAGCATAGGACTCCTGCTATGTGCACGAGTTCAGTAGATCAGTAAACACGGCTCTCCCAGCTGTCACTGTGCAACTGTTTGGGTCCCTTTCCCACCCCAGGAGCTGCCGGACCTCAAGGCTGAGCCCAGGCAGCCTCCTTGACTGTGAACACCCAGACACTCCAGAATCCCCACTCTTACCCTCAGGTGCTTTTTAAGCTAGTGCTCTTCTGGGTTGGGCATCAGTAATTCTCCACACAGCTTTTATCCGGGTAAGAGACTAAAAAATCCATCTGCTGTTCGTTACTGTCATTGACCAGTCAGCAACACAAATGTGTCTGTCTGCTGACGGTGCCCTTCCCTGAGATGATAAAAGACAATCTAATTCAAGGTAGGGCAGGGTTTATTAACAGAAATCATTACTGATAAAAAAGAAAAGATTAGTTGAGAGAGAATTCTAACCTGCACAGCCTCATCTTATCTTTTAGTCTCTTTTTCCTTGATATTTTCTGCTCCAAGAGTAAAAACTTTAATATAAGCCCTATATTTTTGCATGCATGCATATTCAGGGTTGTAAATGAAAGGAGAGTGACAGTTTTGCATTTAGTAACTTCACACCCACACACCTCTTTTCTTTCTGATGCTGACACTTCAGCCTTTGAAACAGCTCCCAAGAGCAGTCCTCAGATGCAGACAAGTGAGATCTAAAGAGGGAACCTGGATCTGCTACTGTTTGCACATGGCACCTGGAAAGGCTTTGAAGAAGGGCACTTTCCTAGATGAGTAGCTCAGAAATTGTTTCTCATTAACTCGGGAGAAAGTCTAAAGCCGGTTTAAAGAAGAGACTAAGTGTGTGAAGTTTTCTAAGGGCTTGTTAAGACTGGGGACAGAAGCTCAAATCCTGTACCAGCGACATTAAAGGTGAGCTGGGCTCTCCTCCTGCCCACAGAACAGGACACTGGCTTCGGTGGGACTCCATGCAGGTTTTCAGATCGCAGGAGCTCCTGCTGGCTTTTGCCTACCAGTTTTCCATGGGCGTGAGGTGGATTTGTGGGTACACACAGCCCTACATCACCCTGCATCCTTAGCAGCGGGGCAGAAAGCTGGTATGGCTGTTGGTTATACCCAAACCCTCTCTCTAGCATGGTCCTCACCTCGCAAGGGGGAGCGAAGGGTGAGTTACCGCCTCCCAACCACAGGCTGTTTCCTCTGCCAGGTTGGTACCAGAGACTGCATTTGATTTTCCCTAACTTCAGTGGCTCCCTCTTCTCCTCTTATCGCATCTTTTTTTATGAACAGCTTGTTAATTTTTACTGCAACTGACTTCTCTTTTCCTTTCTTCCTGTCACTTCCCTCCTTTCATGTCCACTTTTCTCAATATTTTATTTATTATATTTCTCCTGCCCCCTGCCCCCCCCCCCCGAATTTATTACACCCCTCTCTGCCAGCAGAGAGGGCAGATTTCCTTCCCATCACCCCCTCCCTCCTGTTCCCAGAATCGTTGCAGGCCTGGTTCAAAGCTTGCTGGAGCCAATTGCAAGTGTGCGACTATAAAAATAACAAAATACATTTCACATTTTGGAACAAAAGGAGTGGTTTGAAAACCTGTTTCTTCTCCCACTTGCTTCAGAGGACATCCTGGCTTGGAAGGGCTTTTCTTTTCCAAACTCTGCTCAAAATAGGCATTTATTACAAAGAAAGTAATTTTCAATTTGGAGTGGGAGTGGCAGGCATATATATTCAATTCAAATCATATATATTTTGGGTAATTTAAAATTACCATAGCTAGGAAGCCTGTGTGGTGTAAGCCCTAATGATCCTTAGCCATTCACAGCAGAGCACACGGTTTCATGAGCCCTGTTTAAATTAGCATCAGAGTGTGTTTGCCTCTGGGAAATAACAGTCCGTTTCTCCCAGGTAAAAAGATGTGCTTGAATTGCCTTGCAAAGCCTTCGGATGAACTGCTTAGGAATGTGATCTTCTCTGTGAAAGAGAAGCCGTATCATTTAAGCACCATCATTTTTATTCGAAAGTCAGCTTGTTAAAAAAAGTAAGTGAAAATGGGCAAAAAGTGTGCTGCTTGCTAGCAAAGGTATATGAGTCTCAAAGTCTGAAAGTCTGACTGGGGCTTGGGCATTATTAGGTTTGTTATTTTCTTCAAGGGGCCAAAAAAAGGAGCCATGGAAAAATCCACTGATAAAAATAAGGCTGGAAACTGAGCAGAGAATTACCGAAGGGGAAAGCCAGTCTGAGAGAGTGGAGGAAGAGAAGGAATTAATAAAGCAGCAGAAATAGGGAAAGAAAGCAAGGAAAATAATATAAAATATGATACAGGGCAAGTATATTACAGATCAGACAGCCATCCATCACATCTGAGATTGGATTATTCTTAACTAAGTATAGCTGGGCAAAGTATTAATTTAATTTTTTTTTCACGTAGAAAATTACTCAGGGAAAAAGAAGTGTTGAGAGAGAATTAATTAGTGGTGGGGAAAGTATATGTACTGGAAGCTGAACCCTTTGACACAGAGAGTCATACGTGGGAGAGCCAGGTGAATGCAGACATTAGTAATGAGGATTAAATAGGGCCATGTTTCCTGTCTTCTTTCTTCATGGGTTTAAAACATTCAATAATTTCCCTTGGAGAAAATAAATTTTCTCCAGAACATGTATATCTTCTCCCTACGCACATGTGTATATTTTTCCCTCTGGTCTGCAATGCAATTTTGCACAGGAAATTTTAAACCATTTTTTATACCAGTCTGTGGCAGCAAGACCATTGCATTGTTTTCTCCCACCAAAGAAACTTGCAAATCCTTTATCTGACTTTTCGGTAATGAATTCATTTGTTTACCTGAAAATTAGTTGTTCATTTTGAATGAGAGAGTTCTCCTTTTCAATGCAACACCACTAGGATTTGAGTTTAGTGGCAGAATTGCTGAAGAGAGACATTTGCAAAATTCTTTGCAGCTCTACGGGAGAGCCAAAGAGGGAGTGTTTGAACTCTCAGCGGGGTTTTGTCACTCGCTCATTCTCCGCTCTCTCATGGAGCTGCTGCTGCTGCTGCTGCTGCTGCTGCTGCTGCATGCGTGGGTCCCAGAGGAAGCATCAGTCCAGGGTGCTGGTGGGGAGGGCGAGGGCATTGCACCAGGCGGCCGCGCTCACCGTGGTGCCTGCCCTGCAACGGGAGGGGTGGGGGTGCTGCCTCGGAGTCAAACCACAGCCCTGCAACACAGGTACTCATTTATTTGCAAAATCATTTAAGCCACCCCTTGTGAAGCAGCGCTCGTGTTTCTGAGCGAGGGCCTGGAGGTTAAACAAGAGCGCCTGGGAAGGGCTCACATCAAGTGGCAAGTGGCAGCGACCGAGCGGCAGCTGCTTCGTCTGCGCGCAGGCATCTCGTGTGCGCAGGCATCTCGTGTGCCCTCCCGGCGTGCACGGTCCTTCCAACGGGCTGAGGACAGCTCTCACCATCGCAAGCAACAGCCCCGTGAACGTGAGTCTTGGACCTCTGAAAGGCAGAATTTACTCTTTAATAGCCCCTTTTTGCTAGAAAACTGCTAGCAGGGTGGCTGGGCACTCTGGGAATAGATGAGTTATGAAACGTCAGGCTCTGCTAAGATCCCAGCAGCTATTACTGAACACACTGATGGCACACGATTTTCAGTATAGTTCATCCTGCTTGATTTTTTTTTTTCCTACCAAGCTAAACGAAGGTGTTCCCTAAAGTTTCCAACCTCACTTTGGCTGTAGAAGTAACGGCAGATATTTTGGGGGTGGTTTTTTGTGGGGAAATGCACACTTTTCAGATTTTCTTCAAGTTGAAGATGATTTGAAGGTATGTGTTGAAATTTTCCAGAAATTTTTACATGGAGCTTGACACCAAGGAGAAAAGTATCAGCGTGAGTGGAAAACATTTAAGATTGTCAAAGTGGCGTGAAATATGAGAGTAGAGGGTTAGCACAGAGACTGTTTCTTCCAACCTAAATTAGGTACACAGTCAAGCCTTCCCCTTGAACCAAGTTGCACTTGATGGTAAGGATCCATTTATAACTGTTCTACAAAGGGTTAGTCCATGATAGCCGAGGATTTGGACTTTTTCGGTGATTTTTGTGTCAACATTTGTAGCTTGTGATAAAAAAGTTTTTAAACCTTCAGGAAAATTGCTATTATTTTTTATCCAGTGGGAAGGGGCAACCACAGAGCCAGGTGCAGTGATGCTGCTGTCAGCTCATGGTGCCCAGACTGCCCAAGATCAGCTTCTCCTTGGCTAAATCTTGCAGTGAAGGCAGGCACTGTGTCTCCCACCCTGCGGCCTGATTTCCAGAGCTCTGTACACCCAGACCCTCTGGTCCCACCAAGGGGAAGAGCTGATGTAAGTAGGCAAAAGTGGACAAGCCCCAGGGCTTGTCTACATGGGAGCAGTCAGACACATAGATTGTCCCCAGCATGTCCTAGCCACCACGTATGCCGCACCGTTGGTGCCAGCAAGGCTAACCCCTCTGCAGGTCTGTGTCGCTGCCAGCATGGGTGACATCCCTCCAGTCCTTGGCGCGACTGCACAAATGATGATCCAGCAGCTTGTAGAAGTAATGCTACTTTCAGAGCCCAAAGTGCTACTCTCTGACCTATGGTCTGCCCTATTGAGCTGTAGGAGTCTAGCCCTTAAGTCAAGGAAGACAAAGAAGTAGCTAGATTCAATACACATTTTTAAGTGCTTTTTGTTCTGTCTGTTTTTACGAGACTTTAAAATGCTTTTCATCTCCCTACTAGAATTACTTTTCCATACCAACTGATGAGTTTACCTGAATCTGTGCTTTTTGTACCCAGAGGCGGATTTTCTGAGTCACCGTTGCCCAGGATGTGAGTTGTCCACGCTCTGTCCTTATCTCCCTTTCAGGAAATGGTGTGGAACCTGCAACATCTTATCAGAGACTTGATTTTGTGAAAGCAGCAGTTGCTTTTGCACCTTCTCAAAAGTGGGGTCCAAGCACCAGGGTTAAGTAAAAACATTACATTAGCATTTCTCAGCTGGATGTGAGTGCTTAGAGAAACCCAGCATTCATTATAGTTCTATATTCATTCTTGTTACATTAGCAGTGCGTTTCGCGTTGGCGTATTAGCATTGGCGGCGGTTAAATCAGCTCAGCGCTAGCTAAAGAAGGTGGTAATTTAATAATGGTGATTTGCTCATTTAAATGAGGCAACGTATTTTTTCTCTGTAAATTCTGTCTCACTCTTGTTTGTTGCTCCTTGTGTTCTGCTATTCATTTGGCCCATTTGCTCCACAGTAACAATCGCTCTGGAGCTGGATTCCCATTCCCATTCAAACTTTTACCTGAACTTTATGTTTCTTATAACCATTCCCAAGAAAGAACAAATTGCATTTCTGTTGCAGGAAAGAATGTAAGGAGGTTGTTGTTGCTTGAACCAGAACAAGCGGCATCTTCATGGCTTGGTGGTTCCTGGAGTGGTGGTGTTGACTCAGGTCTATTTGAGGTCTCACTTGCCATGAGAACTGATTTTGATGCTAGACATTTCTTCCTGCGTATGGTTTGCACCTAATAGTAACCTTAGCCCTCTATTCGAGGCAGAAGAATGAAATGCAGCTGGAGGAAGCTCTTATATCACGACCAGACAGCCTGGGGGTGACCAGGGCTGCCCACCGATTTAATCTCTCTGTGCTTAGATGTGGTGTCACAGGAAGGGTGCCATGAGCAGGTTCTACCAAGGTTTTGCTGTAGGAAGAAGGGTGACTTTGTTTGTTTCTGCTGCAGCCTGTAAACAAGACATTTTTAGGCCCTGCTTAGGATGACCCTCCCGAAAGGCAAAGAGCTCTTGAAGTCTGTCTCATGGACATGTTGCTCCCTGGCTCCCAGGGAGCAGGGGGAGCAGCAGGCAGGGTAAGGACCAACTTCCCTCCCTTTTCCAGAATTTCACAGGAAGGATTTTAAAATGCTGATGGCTGATTCATTGTGCTTGTACTCAGAAAGCCACCTGGACGGTAGCGCTTCTTCTCCAATCTCATCTCAGCCATCGTACAAAATAAATTACTGTCAGTCTGCAGTACGTCTGCGCTTGGGTGCGTTCAAACCTCTGAATATTGATAATACGTGGCTGATCTTACAGTATAATAAATGAACAGTTAATGCGAGGCCAGAACAAAATTGTCTTTCCAAATCTCAGTTCTGACCAAATCATCTTAGTCCTAAATACCTGGAGAGTACATTAAGCATTGAATTTGGTATGACCTTGTGCTGGGCCTGGGAGAGCTGAACGGTTTACATTGGGAAGGCAGAGAAAGGAAGAGATCAGGACTGTTTTGCAGGATGGGATAGGATGTACAGTGGGGAGAAGGCCGAGGTGATGCTGCAGTTGGTGACGGATGGGACACAGTGAGGCATCCCGAGGGTGCTGGGTCCCCGCCATGTTCTGCTTTTGCAGAGCAACCTTGGGAACGGCGTGGTCCACTTAGCACTAAATCATTCTGTATTAAAAACAACATGTGCTTATTGGGCATTTCATTTTCTATCTCACTGCTTCTGAATATGTTATTGTGGTTACAGTAACCAGTCATGCACTTTTCTGAACCATTAGCTGGTAAAAGCATTTTCTTTTTATGTCAAGAAGTGATAAGGGCTAAGTTACAACCTCCCCGAAAGTGTTTTCCTGTGGTAAACAGTCTCCTGCATAACAGACAATACACTCGCTCTTCCAGGTCAGTCTTTTTATAAGTAATTCTGCGAATCTGTCCTTTTTTCCCCTGGTGATAATCAGAACTGGTTCCATTTCTGTACATGGAGCCTCTGGACACATCTTGCGCCCTCCTGGTGATGTACTGTGGGTGGGACTAAGAGAAGGCATACCCAGGATAGAGCTCATCTGGGAAACCACTGTATGAGTTAAGATTTTGTTTTTTCTTACCAAGATTGATTTTTGCAATGAAAACGTTAATCAAGCCCTGGAGATCTTCCTTACAATTGAGTTACAGTAGTTACTGCAAATCTCCCACTTCACTATAAAAAGAACCGCTCCACTCTTAATTGGGAAATGTGCTCTAAGTGCATAAGGGGCAACATTTCAAACTTGCTGGGATCTGAATAGCATCAGTAGAAATCATTAAATAAAACAGATGTTTTCCATCTGACAGTCAATCCAAGGATAGCGGTTAGACCCTTTAATGGAACTTAATGAGACACTTAGCAGTCCATTTCCTACTGCTCCTGGCTTTTACTTACAGCATCATCCCATCTGCATGCAGCATCCTGCAGGCAGAGCTGTGAAGGTCACTAAGCCTGTCTGAATACGGCAGCGGTTTGGGCCCAGTGCCTGCACATAGTAGCATTCCCACACTGGGTTAAAAGGGTCGTCTCCCCCCAATACAGTTCTTCTAACCTGCAATAATGTTTTCTCTGCAAAGTCCTTGAAATATTTGGATAGCTGGTACTGTCCTCAGTGCAACAGAGCAGCATCCCTTGCTGTCAGTGAAAGGAAACCTCTTCCTTTAGCAATCAGCTTTGCATCCCCACCTCACACCCCTCCTGGGGTGGAAATGCTGGGAGCAGAGTTGGACTTCATCCCACACCAGCTCAGAGGAGGCAGAGGTAGATGGCAAAGCCAGGAAGCAGCAGTGGGAGCAATCCCCGCGTGGGAGCTGGCCGGCAGAAGGGTGCCAGGCTATTTGGGTTGGGGGGGGTCACTACAATCAATCCTGGCAATACTGGGGCTGAAAATGAGTCAGGCAGAGGGAGGAGGGGATGTCTCAGGTTCTCCACAGGTGCAATTGCATGTTAAGTAGAAAGGCAGTGAAACAAAAAGGAAAATTTTGTGCAGACTGTTGGCAAAGATGCCTGTTCTTGAGTTCATCATAGCTTTGGGGTCACTGAAAACACTGATATTTTGCCTTCCCGGTCATAAAAATAAAAACGATTTTTTTTTTCCCCCGACAAGAGGCCAAGCGGTAAAGCAGACAGAATCAAGAAGTATCGAGTTCACTGTTAGCCAGGAAGGAACAGCTAAGACTAATCAGCTTTCATTTAAAAGTATAGCATTCCCACTAAGCTCTTGTTGCTGCTGGATTTATATTCTTATTAATCACTGTGGTTATGAATTCGAATAGATGACAGCTTTAGGAAGATACTTGGGGAACCAGGATCAGGGATCCTCTGGATGAGGTGCTGTATAAAGACATCTATAAAACAGGGCTGTTCATCCATAAGGATAATCAAAGACTTCAGAAAAATAGGGTTCAGGAGAGAAAGCCTGAGAGAAAGATGACTGGATCCAGAAGAAAAGCTGGAAGTTTTGATTTCTGAAATTCCTGAGGGAAGATTATGAAAATATTGTATTATGGCTAAAACAAATTTCAGTATTACAATTTCAGTTTTCATGTTGTATAATAGCCTAAATGAAGCATTTTAAGACTATCAAAAAATGATTTCTGATATTTTGTTTTGTGAAAAGATCCAAGATTTTGATTTTTTTCATGTTGATTTGAAATAAGAACAGATTTTGTAGTCCTGGTGTTTCCCATGGGAGTAAATTTGTTTATATTGGCTGTAATGATACCTTATCATTTGATAGAGACATTGCAAAAATAAATGAATGTCCATTTGAGGAGCACTTGGGCTTCAAAGAAGCCTGTGAAGGGGTTTGCAGTTCTCATCGCAGCTCAGGCTTTGCGTGCTGTGCCCCAGCTGGGGGTGGCACAGCAGGCGGAAAGCCACGTGCTGAATAGGTGCCACATATTGGATAGAGCAGAACTTGGATAAAGTTGGTCAGTGCTTTTATGCAGGGTGCAAGAGAAGAGATTTGGACAAATTATGTTTCCCAAGATCTATATTTGATAATGTTTTCAATAACAACAACTATCTTTGGTCATCCTCTGTAGATGGACTGGATTTCTTGGGAAATAATAATATGGTGCTTTTGCTCATAGCGAGCACTATAGATAAAGATGTGTCATTACATAACATTCATATGATTGAAAGATGATAACTTGCTCTAAAAAAAGGTAATTCGTGAGTTAGTGGCCAGTGGAAGCCTATATGGAAGACTGTGAAGATAATAGAACAAGACCCTGTCCTGCACACCAAAGTACTTCACATTATAAATTTAACAAAGATAATCTAGGTTATTTTAAAAGGAATTGATTAAATTACTGGGACAGATAGAAATATGTGTTTTGTACAATTGCTCTATTTATTCCATGTTCAGCCCATTAGTGACAATGCTAAGGAGTATGAACTCTTACAGTCTGCATAAGAAGTTGTCCTAGGTACTTGACATTTATGAAAATTCAGAGTGGATCAAAAAGTCCTTATTTTTTGAGCAGTCATGTTCCCTTCAAAAGGACATTCTTGAAATTCATTGTAAATTCTTGCTTTTGATCAGCAGTCTTAGAATTTTTCTAGCTTTCCCTGTTCTTATTCAAATCTAGAACAGGTAATATTTAGCTGAGTTTCTAGCTAAGTTTGTGAAAGTGATCACCAGAAAACCTGGAAAAGACAAGGTAGATCTCATCTGTAACTCCTAGGAAGAAACCAGTTAACAGTAAAAGAAATCAAACCACAAATAGAGGTTCTTCAGTTTTGAAAGAGGAGACTTGAAAAAGCAGTGTCATTTGTCCCCAATATATCTTTCCCGTGCTGAAGAATAGATGAAAAAGAAAATTTTTCCTTTTATTTTTCACATATAATAATACAATAAAAATAGGTCGTGTCATTTAGTATGAAACAGGCCGTGGTTTCAAAAAATCAGTGCTTCTAATTTGTGTATTTCTTGTGGGTTTTATCACTCAACACCCACGTTACCTAATTATATACACCTCAAATCAAAACTTAAGAATAGCTTGCTTATTAAAATCTGTCATTGCTGTTAGAAAACATGTCACTGCTACATACATTTTGTTTCTAGCTTGCCTCGTCACCGCCATTGCCACTTTAATACCCCGCTTGCCCCCATTTACCTGTTATTTTTCTAGGCAGGTGGAAACGGGGGAGAGCTCAGCAGGTTTCTCCCAGGGGAAGAGGCAGCCCTTTGGCTGGGATCTCTCTGAATCACCTTCGCCGAGCGTTTAGCAAAACTAAACGAGGAGAACCCAAAGCGTATGTTACCGAGATCTGTATCTGTGCAAGTTTCCCAAATGCTCTGATCTTCTTTCTTTTGAGGGATTAATTACCTGTTAGCTCACTTTTCAAAGGCGTTTTTTACTGATGCTGTCTTTCATCTTTTTCCCTTGTTCTTATGCATGCTCTTTCATACTTGTCACTGAGGAATATTGGGACGGCAAACTTTTATCTCTTCCAATATTGGTTTTTGCTTCATGATGTTATTGCTGTGTCTGCAACAACCCAATTTCCTCCTCCTCTGTATATACCTTTATTGCTGAGTTATTACCCAGGTAAATTTTCTCTCTTGTCACTCTGCCGTTTGACACAAGGTGATTAATGTAATAACAGAAGTTATTTTTTAGAAGCTCACTGAAAAGGCTGTCCATTCGGGTGATGGACAAAGGTGTCTCCCACATGCAGTGCCCTGTAGCTGTATTTTGAGGGCTTTATTTTAACTGCATTTCACTCCTTGGCAGTTGTGCTGAGCCTTGGATACAATTCCCGAACTTAGGATATATTGCCCAAGATAGAAGAGACAGCAATGAAGAAGCAAAGAAGCTATTCATTAAAGCTGAGCAAATACAGGGAAAAAAAATGTGAATATTCACTTGATTTAAAAAATAAATTAACTTTAGCTGTGTTCTCATCCCCTTTGGCATTTATTTTCCAGAACTCTGCATCCCATCAGATTATACTAGTGTAAATGTTCTCAGAAAGCTCATTTTTAGCTAGTATACTGAATTATTTGTATGACCCCCAGGGATCGGTTCCTTGTAATTACACAAATAAAGTACTTGACTTACTTGTAGCTACGTACTGTAACTGGTGCAGTGTGCAATTGTTGATGCACATTAACCGTGTTTTACTGGTACATAGTGATCACCAACAGATCCCCCCACTGATTTCCCTTCCAATGCCACTGTGGACTCATTTTGTCAAGGGATGGAGCAGCTTTATAGTGCACAGTGCCTAATTAATTTTTAAAACCATGGTAGCACCTTGCTGCTGGTGTAGCCCAGCTTTCTTTTGATGCCAGGCAGGCGCTGGTGCCAACGGTTTGCCATTGCCAAGAGGTTGGTAGTGTGCTGCCAGCCTCAGGGTGAAACAAGCTTGATCAGGTAAAAATACCCCAAAAAGTTCACTGTCCTCTCGGCCTCTGCAGTTGGACAATGCAGGTAGAGGTCACCAGGGTGTTGTTACAGGAAACTCTGGCTCCAGAAAGCAATAATAAAGTTGCAGAAGAGTCAGTCTGAAGATGCCCCTGTGTTCCTTGGCGTGTACCTTTTCTGAGTAGTCAGAGGACACTGCAGCTGCTTCAGTTGTAAATGTATGATACAGAGGTAAACATAAATGTAATGTAAATACAGAGGGAGTTTCCTCTTTGCTAGGAAGGGTGTTCCTTTTCTGCAGGCAGGAGGCTTGGACCCTCATTAGCAGCTGCTCCTGTGCCTTTTAACTTTGTAAAAGGGAGATGTGGCCATACCCCTTGCATGAAATTGAGATGGATGCTCTTCCTCTAGTCCTAGCTAAATCCTGCATGCATCTTCTGAGCATGAAAAGGTTTACAGGAAAAGAGAAAAGACAAGTTTAGCACTGCAGCAGGAGATAGTAAGGAGACTGCAAGGAGTGGGACTATGTCAGGACTTTTTAAGGGTTTAAAAACCAATAAACCAAGAGACTCCAAACTTAATCTCAGCCTCAATGCGCAGGAGAGCTCGATGGAGCCAGGGGAGACAGGAAAAGTCTGTACTAAAAACAGTAGTGGTGCAAGAAGTGTTCTGGGGTTTTAATCCACGATGGGAGATAAATTCCTTGTTAGCCTTGGGCAAAACATGTAAGAACTTGGTTTCCATTTCCTGCTTTGTAAAATCGCTCATGTGGGAATATCATCCGAGCACTGGGAGGTGCTGCTGGCAGACAAGTCCTGTTTCCAAAAGCAAGGAGGGAACACAGGGAGGCCAGCCTCATGACAAACCAGGATAAGTACGTTCCTAAATCACCGCAGCACTTCCACGAGTTTACCCCGAGTGCTGAAGTTGCTACTGAAACTCAAATGCACTTCAGCTCTAAGTCAGGGTTTTTTTAAGTTTTTGAACATTACATTGCTACCCATCTCTGAGACCCCTTCTTTTCTGCTGCCTTTAATGAATATTTTTCATCTTTGTCATCTTTATTCTTTGATCTGGAGTTTCTTAGGGCAGGTAGGTCCTTCTTGCATGTCTGGGATATGCCCAGCACATCCAGAAAACTAAGAGAGTAAATGGACAACAACAATATTGTAAAGGTCTCTGATGATGAAAGGCTAATTTATTTATGTGCTGAGGTAGAAGGTAGCCCACTAACAGATTAAAAATTATGAAGGGATAATAAAAACAACTCAATCCAAATGCCTTTTTTTTTTTTTTTAGCAGTGGGGGGGGGTTTAGACCTGTTGTGCTTTCCATCTCTCTCTGTGTGCCTGTGTTGTAAAAGTAGGTTATTAGTAAATCACTGAACCATATACAATTGTATTTTACAGGTATCATATTAAAACACCAATGATGAGCCACCCTATACATCATTTGATGGTTAGGTTATAAGCTTTTTTGATATAATTCACATGAATTATTTAAAAATATATAAATCATTTTTCTGTCTGCAGAAATAGTTCAGCCCTTTGCATTCTTGTCTGGTGTCACTACTGACTGCAGCTACTGGGAGCAGGAAAGGTGAATCTCTTAAAAGATTATTTTTTTCTAAGCGCACTTCAACTATGTAAATGTGATTACACTCAGATATTATTTAGTAGTCTTCATTTTCACAATGGAGTGCAAACATTAATTACTTCTCACAGTTGTAATCACTGCTGTTTTACAAAATAGGAAATTGGGTATAGTGCTTTGCTCATTTTAGTATGTGCAGCTCCCCAAGTGTGTCCCTGAGAAATGAGGCTGTTACAAAGAGACTTGTCCCAGGCCACGCTGGGAAGTGTCAAACTTGAATTAGGCAATTGCAGTGCCCTGACCCCAAATTGTGCTGGCTGATTTGAAAGGTCAGATGAGGTTGTGTCCACACCAGAAGATGACATCTAGACCGTCACTTGGCACACCTCTTTTGTCTTTTTCAATAATGATAAGATTTTGGTGACAACAGTACATGAAAGATGGGCTCTGCTGCAAAGACATAGCGTCCTGTTTTCTGTATAATTACCTCTCCGACTAGACAGGTCCTTGCAATGTGGATGTTGGGTAGGCAGCTGGTTGGTTTAAGCTAGACTTTTAGAATTCATTTTAGAGTGAGTTTGGCAAGCTTGCTTTTGAAAGTGGCGTTGTAGGCTGGCAACTCCTGTCTTCTCTCATCCGAGAAAATTGTGAGAGATGATTGTGCTCCTTTATGGGATGAGGTATGTCAAGAGCAGAGGCCACCTCGGTACCAGCCTATGCTGCTGCCCACCACAGTGACCCACCCAGGGTACAGGCAGGCAAGGGAGTGTCTCTGGCTGGCGTTTGTGATGGTTTCTATGCCCAAAAAAGAGGGGCGGAAGACTCAGGTACATGGAGAGAAGAGGTGGGAGGGCAGTCTCAGCCCTCTTGGAACAAACGCCAGGACTGGAGCCATGGGGACAACCTGGAGGGACAGCGATTTCTCCCTGAAGGATTTCTGCCTTTGGGGCCAGCAAAGCTCCTCCTGTGTTTGAGCCCCCCTATGTTTAGGGAAACAGGACTTCATACACCCTGTCTATGTCTGAAGAATAAGAGGCTTCATTATCACATTTCCTGCTAGCAGAAATAGTCTCTGGAGTGCAATAGTTAGGCTAGCCAAGCTGACCATAAAAAAGAAACGATATAGCCCCGGATGATTTAAATAACTGTTGTGAATGCACATTGCCCTGTGCTGACCTGCTCACAGTTATCCGATAAAGCTTCACGTAGATCTGTAAGGCGTTTTGCAAAAGCTGGTGGCATTCTGCTCATGCAAAGTGTTATTTAATAGATGGGAAATCATGCCAGCGGTGTCTGAAATGTTTTCTAGTCCAAGCCTAATTAAATTTCCACAGGAACCCCATTGCCAATCAAACATCTCTGGTTTGTTCAGACCTCCGATGCTTTGGTTCGTTTGAGACAGTCGTGTGACAGACCAGCGGCAGCCCAGGTAGCAACACCTATTAGTAAGTTGGCTGCGCTTCCCATTACCAGATACTATTTTCAGCTGCTCTGTATTTTGTCAGAATTTAAGATTTAAAATCTATCAGTTTTCCATTTCAGGCTGAAGTTTGTGGGGAAGTTTCAGCTCTATCACTGCAATTATTTCCAAGAATTAGACTCGGAAAACACATTTTTTTGCCCATTTATATTCAGTCAGAGCCTTGGGATGGGACTTTCTTATGTCTCCATAATATCTGAGACAAGAAATTTTCATTTGCTGTGAGTTCAGTATGTACTTTTGCATTTGCTGGGGCGGGGGGGAAGCTAGTGTTTGGCTTTGGCATGAGCTTCTGTAAATCTCTCTTTGCAGAGATTTTAATCCAATAAAAACATATTAGGGTTTGGCAGATAAGTTTTTCCCTAACTGAGTTTGCCTTGAGCAAAAAACTAGGCGGGGGTTTTTTGTTTGGTTTTTTTTGCTGGGACACTTGGGGAAAAGATGAGAGAGGGGAACGGCAGCAGTGGGGCAGGAGGCAGGAACGAGAGCGACAGTGGGGAGAGGAAACAGAAGGTGGAAAGAGGCTGGTGGGGCAGAAGGTTTTCATCTACACAAGTGTGCTTCTCCCTTCCCATACCAGGTTTCCTCAGTTCAAATGTGATTTTTTGTCTGGAAACCTGCTGACCAAATAAATCTTTACTGCTTTCTATTAATTTGCAGAGATGAGGAGAAGCATCCCTGTTTACTGTCTGCTCCTCTCACTGCATACCCAGCAGTGCTCATGAGTGACAGAGAGGGTTTCTCCCCCGAAACACAGTACTAGAGGCTTTGTGTATAACCTGTGCTGCTGACTCCAGTATAGGGTGCTTTATTCTGCCGTTCATTATACAGCAGAGAAATACCAAGTCCCTCAGAGGAATCCTCCCCGTGTCCCTGTTGCAAACTCTCTGCCTGCATCTAGATGCAGTTCTGCAGGTTTGCAGGACGGGCATCAGCGCTCTCCTCCGACACAGGACTTGCCGTTATCCCCCTGCCATATGCCCCTGCCTGCGGCTCCTTCCCTAAGTTCAACCTGAGCAGCTTTAAAACCAGAGGTGTTGAAATCCACAGAAGAGGACCCGGCGTAAGGCAAAGGTGAAGGGAGGATTGCAGGCAAGTATGGCAACGGTGTGTTTCACCTCCGTTCACAGTGTGAATATTTTGGCTGTCTAGTTAAGCTCTCAGAGAATGCAAATTTGTCAGCGGCAGCTGTAGGAGCTTGATGGTGGAAGAACAAAGTAGGAATTTATAATGTGCATATAATTGTAAAGAGAAGGATTTTTTAGTGAGAGATCAGTGGTAGTGCAGAGTAATAATCATCTTAAAGGGTGACTCTCTAGAATTAGTTGTTATTTTGTTTGAGTCCTTTGAAATAGTTTCCATACTATATAATTATCTTAAATTTTAAGTGCTTCCTACAGTGATAATGTGTGCATTTTTGCATTCTTATGTAAATGCTTTAGCAGTTCCCAGTGCAGAATTGGAAATGTCATTCAAAAACAGGTAATGGCTTTGCAAAATCTAGGGGAAGAAATTAATCGTTTTCTTCCACATCGTTTTACAGTTTGTATTCTGTGCTTGTGTGGCTGTGTTTTCAGCTCTGACAGAAGCCGCTTTTCAATAACAGACATCCAGTGATGGGATACGCTGAAGCAAAAAGCTGAATTTCACCAATCTGAGCTTAAAAAGACAAGAGACCGGCAGCCAAACTGTTATATCCTACAGAAAGAAAATAATTACTCTGTATACTCAATTAATCTGCACTCAGACATCCTAGGCAAAGCCAGTTAGGAATAATTATAAAAACATTCCACTGTAATGAAAGCCTAGGAATCCCTGATAAGATGATAATTTTTATGTGGTGTTGCTGAATTAAGTAAACATGAGTAGCTGGTCCCTCTGAGCACCCATGGACGTGGCGAAGGGCTGAGGCTGGGATCAAGGGCCTGGAGCGTCACTCTTGAAGGTTTCCTGCAAGTCACGTACCCCAGAAACCAGCCACTACCAGTCTGGGCACCTGGAGCTCTGCCAGCCCAGTCTGATGTACCTTGCTTCCAGTTTAGCAAAACACCACCAACTCACCTGGCTGCACTCCCCCAAATCCAGGGAAGAGTTAATTACTCGTTGAGCTACAGATGCTGCTGTACCTATGGCTAATTTTACAAATGCAAACGCAATGCCTAAAGCAATATTTGATGTTCAGTCTGACTCCCCTGAAGGTGCCATGTAGGAACAAGAAGGCATATCGACAGGTCACTCTGGGAAGGTACATTTGCCTGTTCAGACAGTAGATTATTTTGCAAGAGGGAGAAAAGGAATGAGCCTAGAGCTTCCCCATGAGGAGAGCGTTAGCTTGTGGTACAAGGGGCTTGCTTACACTGTAAAGCTAGTAATGGTGGAGGTTGTATTTGAACCAAAGAAACTAGGCAACAGTTCTGCATTGTACGGAAGTATGATGATTAAAGTATGAGGTTTAAAAGGCACTGCGTTTCACTAAAAAGCTAGGGCTGAGATTTCAAAGCAGACTGGGAGTTCAGCCACATACCTTCTACTAGTTTCAAAGAAGGATTTTTGTCTACCTTTGCTGAGCTGTTTTGAAAATTGACATTAATTCTTACATATCATTCACTTTTAATAATTTAGAGCTCAGTCCTGGAGCACTAACTTGGGCAAAGTTGTGATGCATTTCAATGGGAGCTTTGCCAAAATAAGACTGTAAGGTCTGGGGGCTGTTCCAGCGAAGGGGAAAGAAATCCCTGTAAATATTGCAAAGCAAAAACTGTATCTCGGATGTGCCCAAGGTAATTTCTTTCCATTTCAGCAGTCAGACTGCTGATGCCAAGGCTGATCTGGAGCAGACTCTCCCTGGCTTGGATGAGAGCAGAACTGAAATCCTCTTCTATACAATACTCGATATTAAAGCTCACTTAACCTATGTCACGTTGTGATGGGGGAGCTGCAGCATACTGGGAGGGACCAGTCCTGCTGAGGTCTCCAGCAGAGCTCACAGACTGGCCTTACCCCCCACAGTAACACTGGAGGAGGAACAGGGCCAGCACTTCTGCAGCTCAGTTTGTGGTTTGGTAGGAAAAGCCTGGCCCCCCGTTTGCTTTGCCCACCATGCCTCCTACCCCTCTCCTCTCCCTCCGTTCCCACCTGGGTCTTATCCCTGCCCGTTCCCAGCCCTCCCACCCCTGCCCTCACCTCCCTGCGGTTTCCCTGCTTGCCTCTCCCTGCCTGCAGGACACCGTCCCCGGCTGAGCACTGGCGGTGCAGGCCTTGCTCTGCCAGCGGCTGTCTCCGGGCCTCAGGCACTGCGGTGGCACAGGGCATGGCAGTGCTGCCCTAGGACATTGCACCTCTTCTTGCCATGCTCAGAAAGGACCAGAGGCTTTAGCAGAGCTGGGTCTGTAGTGTCGGAGTCAAACATGGCAGGTCCATGCTCCCTTATCCTCGCCGGGGGTAATTTATCCCAACTATGATCATTGAGGACAGGAAAATCCCAGACTGACCCAGCTTCTAACTTTGGTGTTTCTTTTAAGTGCCTGAAGGTAGACGAGATGAATCAAAGCTTGGACTTGCACACGCAGGTCCAGATTTGGACTCAGATCCTCAGGGATATTTAGATAGATGAATCCCATTTACTTCATTGGTAGTCTTACTTTATTTCAGTGGCAGAAATTAAATGGCATTTAGTTACCCCATTTGGTCTCCACAGGCTTAGCCTCAAAACCCTCAAAGCCCAAAGATGTCCACAGAGTCTTGCTTGCCTGCAGGAAAACTGCATTTCTGAACTTGCTAGCCGATATTCCTTGTGCAGGCTTCAGTAGGCAGGTGATAGGATTCATCAGCATTTCCCCTGAATCCTTGGTCTGCTGTGCCTTCTTCCCTCAGCCTTTTTTGCTGCTTGTTAGGTTATACTAACAACGGGTGGCCCTGGACAGAGAAATAGAAGATCAACCAGTGGTTAAATTGAAAGATGATCACCTTTTCTGATGGACAAGCTCACCTTTATACTTTCAATTGCAGGGTGGTTTAGCTCTCTGCCTGGCTGGCTGCAGCCAGCTATTATTTGCTGACTTGGAAATAGATAACCAGAGTTTAGAAGGAGAACTGATCCAAGACAGTTTAGATTCTCAAGAAAAAATACAACCGTAGTTTTCAAACTAAGCCTTGGACTTACCTTTCAGATTCCTCCTTGCAATACGATGCACAGCATCTGTTAATCTAGTGCCAGTTCTTTGTTTTAACTGTGCTTAAAAGCAGAGATACAAGGTTTGGTTTTAAAATCAGTGTTCACACCATTCAACTTTTTGTGTGATTCAGGGACGAAGATTTCTCTGCATTAGAACCCTTCTAAATCCTTTCAGGGAGCTCCCCGTCTGTTCAATAGGTAACACTGTCAGAGAAATTGAGATTGAGATGGTAAGTGTTCCTTGACTCACATTCTCAGGAAGTCTGAGAGACTTGCTGGTGCAGATGTGTAAGCCAGGGAGTGGTCATACCTATGTTTGAATTTAGTGGTTTGCTACTTTTTTCTCTGTGAGATAACTCAGAATGGCAACAGCTCTCCTGTCGAAATATTGTAATGCAGAGATCTGCAGTGTTTGGCTCATGGAGCAACTGTTCCACACCATTCCCAGAAATCTGCGATTGCAGTCCAGGCTATCTTAGGTTAGGCTTTTAAATTGCACCTCCCAGAGACATTTGGGTGTCCTCCAACTTTAAATTAGCTTTGCAAGTGTTTTACCAGGGACCTGTGTCTCCTCTGCTGCTTAGACTATAGCAGCATGGTGTCTCCCAGAAGTCTGGCTCCAGAGTAATCTGTTACACAGCCCAGGGGCAGCAGCAAGTCGTAAAATAGCCAAATGACAGACCCTCGCAAAGTCCATATCACTGTGTGGGAAAGAAAACAGAGCTTTATAAGCTTATCTCTGTGCTCAGGCTGTCTCTTGGAAGGACAAGGGTTCCTATTAGACTGTGTATTTGTTTTAGAGAAAACTTCCCATAAATCACTGAAAAAGAAAGCATGTATTCTTAACTTCATTAGGACAGTTGTTGGAGGACTGTTAAGAGGACATATAATATTCAGCTCAGTCTCTAGATGTTAATGGCATAGCCACATCATGAAGTGAGATATTAGAAATGTTTGTTTCTTTCTGCATTATGTGGCTTGCTGGGGGCCCCTATTTAGAAGTAACAACTATAAAACCCAAAGAAACTGTATTTTGGAGGCAGCTTCATGGGCCTGTCTGATGTTTCAGTGAGGTTTCCCCGTGGCTTTGCCTGGGCTGGTTTCCGAGCAGCTGATGAGACGTGGAAGTGGCTGTTTGCTGCCCTCCTCATCTGTCTGACCTGTTCCTAGGGACGTATTCAGGCTTTGCACTGCGGTTCGGGTCCTGACTGTAACATCAAGCCTCGCATTTCTCAAGCTACGTGGTGCCAACTTGCTTGTTAGAGCAATGCAGTGTTTTAAATGCTAGTGCATCACTTCCCCGAATTACACACAGGCGTGTATGCGCTCCTGTTGCCTGTGCCTGTTGCAGGGGAGGGTGGGCTCTGCTCTGCTGCACAGTTTTTCATGTGTAAGGTGCTGGAAAACTTCCCCAAACTTGAATTTCCATTACTTTGATCCTCAAAGTGTTGCTTATAAGAAATGCATATATGTCATATACAGAGAGAAATTTAGCCTGTTCTCTGCATAAGTGTCCCTTCCTAGGTGGGGATTTACCTGCTGAAACAAATGCTTTCTGCCAGTCAGCATCAACTCTCAAATAAAGGGTCACTCTTACATCTCATCTCCCTTGTATAATCCTGTATTATCTTGTTATTAAAAGTTTTTGCCATCTGAAATCTCTCAAATCCCACAATTAGCCTGCCATCTAATGCAAACTTCCCTCTGAGATACTCTTAGCAGCATATGTTCAATAGCATAACTTAGGGAGCCATGAGGGTGGAGGAATTCCAAAGATCATCGCCGCTCTATATCAAGAAGCAGGGTTTGGCTGCCAGTAATGCCCTGGCACTGTCAAACTACCGAGGTTTGAAAAACATCCATCCGTGGCATTCATGAATAAACGGATTGCAGTAAATCAAGCTCATTTGAAAAGGTCTCATTACCATTTGGTCATACAGAGATGCTGGTTTGGTCAGGGCGGAGCTAACCAGCTCCTTGAACCTGTGACATTCCCATTATTATTAAGCTCAGTCTTCTTTATTTACACTTCGTAGTAAGCAAATAAGCTGAATTAACAGTGACAAATACCAAATATCCTTGATTTCTTAAAGCAAGACGTGTATGTTTCTTTGCAGACTACCTGAATATTAGAAAGCTAACCAAAATGCAGTAAAGGCATGGGTAGGATTTTCCTTCGTCATAATACATTGTGGATCAGGTCCTGAAAGAGTCACTGCTTTTGTTTAGCGTAATGACCTGCTTAACTTTCCCAACACTGATGTTATCCATGTTAAAAATTAAGCTTGTAGTGTAGTGCTTTGCAGAATAAAAAGCTAATTAATAGGCCTATTAGTTTGGTATTAATATTATTCTTAGTATATAATGCCAGTCCAAAGACTATACTGCATTTAGTACTTCACAGAGGTTTACAGTGGGTTCCCAAAACATGTTTTGTAGTATTGGTATAGGTGAGGCACCTCTACGGCAGTGATTCCAGCCCAGGCAGTGCAGGGGGATGGTCTGGGGAGAGAACAGCAGCCATCCGAGAGCACTGCTAACTGCACACGAGGAATAACAGCAGACAGGACAAATGCCTTTGCCAGAACTCCAGTGGAAAAGGACAGTATTGAACACCAAAGTATCGGCTAATCCATAGCGCCATAAATATGCATCCACATTAATAAAATATACAGGCCAAATGGCAGGGCTGTCCTTTCGTGCGGAATAGACTCTAAGCTGACAGTGAAGCAAGGTCCTGTTTGATGTAACGTGGCATTATTTCTTCTCCTGCAGCTCATGCTGTTATTTATCTTCCACTTGCAGCTTCTCGCAGTCAGTGAGCAGAGGCAATTTCTAGTGTGCAGAAAAAGAGCTCATTCAGCAGCATCTGTCTCTAAGCGCTTCCTCTGGGGCAGACTCCATCTTTCTTCTTTAGTGTCAGCGAGGCGGCTGGTGGTAGTTTGGGAAGGTCCGAGCTGAGCTGAGGCTGTGCTTGGGAGAGCTCCCTGCTCAGCTTTTGGGTGGAAGAGCACTGCCTCCACGAGTTTGCCATCAGAAACATAGGATGGCACCTCACCAGAGCAGCAAAGGAAAAGGAGATCACTTCCACATCGATTTACCCATCGTAACTCACAGCAGTTGTACAGACAGGCTTTCAGCCAGCTTGCAGGTTACCACAGAAACAGCATTCCCTGTTATCACCTATTCCCACGGGAAGGACTGTAGCACTTGTTCTGACTGTTGTTCGTTCAGCTGCCCTTCCCCCAAAAAAGAGAAACCTTTGTGTGCTTTCCTTTTTTCCATAGAATTTTAGGAGCATCTGCTGCTAAAAGGGTCATGTCCCTGCTTGTAATTAAACAGACAGATTTAGAGCTTGCTGCAAATGCTGATTAGCTTGTTGTTTTTCAGCACTTTAAGATAAATCTGCATGAATTCATGGGTGACAGTCTGAAGGAGATCTCTTCCATCTCCTTACCCCAGGGCTGATGTCCTGTATCTAGGATACAGGAGTAAATCCCACACTCTTCTAATTAGCCCTGCTACTTCTGCAGAGCCTGTCTGGGGAGCTCCCTGCTGCCGGGAGAGCTGCGACCACAAAAGTGTCAGGAGCATTTGGTGATGCAGTGCTCCAGCATCGCTGCCCATCCTTTCTGCTGAGGCTGGGGATGCCCCAGTGTGGCTGTTGCTGCCTGCTGAACCCCATCCCAGGTTACCTGTCTCCCGCAGCCCCTCGCAGCCCACATAACTGCAAGCAGCATTTTGGGATGGTACGGCCAAGGCATTCAATGTGGCAGTAGAAGGATTGTGCTGCCCTTCTTGCCCCTCGCTCCCAGGTGGTGTTTTAACAAATGCTGGCCAAGTCACCTTGTTCCAGGAGCAAATTAACCCACGGCTGCCGCCCTGTGCTCTGCAGCCCCAGCAGCAGCAGTGTGGGTTTCCCCCAGTGGCCGCGATCATGTAGACAAATACAAGAGCAATTGTGTAAAAGGGCTACTGGGACAGGAATGTGTTTTCTTTCTCAGCTGCTCTTGCCAGCTCACAGACATCTCCCCCTCGCAGCGGCTGGGCTGTGACAAAGCGATGTCTCTTCATGCCACACTCATCTGCCTGATGGAGCGACTTTTCCTCGGTGTGTTCTTGCTGCAGCTTGTTGCTGCTCGGTGGAAGATACCAGGCGTTGCATGGATTCTCTGTCCCCGTGTCCCACTGAGGGGTGGCATACAAAGCCAAAGGGAGAGCTGGAAGGCAATTAGCGACTCAGAGGAACAAACCACAAGTAGTTCACTCAAAACAAGGCAGTTGCAATGTCTCCTAAGGCTCAGGCTCCTCTTATTCCTTCAGCATCTCATGCCACTGGCCATGTTCAGCGAATGGCAATGGGCTCAGGACTTGGCCATTAAAACGAGTGGGATGCAGGGCTGTCTATAACTGAAAGCAGAACATGGGCCCCATACTTCAAAAGGAGTTTTTCAACTTAGTTATATTTTTTTTAAAAAAGTAATGCGTGACAAGCTGAGGACATTCTGCACAACAGCTGTGTCAGAGAGATTTGACAATACCAGGATTTGATGTCAGTTATAACTGCTAGAAATCTGATTGCAATGGCTGGCAGGTTATCTGTGTAATAACGGGTATGTTATAAAATAGGTTGCTTAGCATCTTTGGGGCTCTCTGCTCTAGTTCTGGGGAAGAAAGCTGTCCTATCTGCCTTTTGCTTCCTT
Source organism: Gymnogyps californianus (assembly GCF_018139145.2). Classification (NCBI taxonomy): domain Eukaryota; kingdom Metazoa; phylum Chordata; class Aves; order Accipitriformes; family Cathartidae; genus Gymnogyps; species Gymnogyps californianus. Next base: position 8,161,471 of record NC_059479.1, read on the forward strand.
CTCCCTCCCTTTAATATTTAAGCTTGGGTACACTGACTGATCAGAGGGTCAGAAATACCATAAAATTGGACCATATTTATCAGAAACACAACTTAAAAGATCGAGAACTTTTGTACGAATGCACAATAGTGAGGCTGAACAGCAAAGACTATTTTACTTTGTCATAAGACAAATGACTGAAAATTTCTTACCTCCGTTATGCAACTAAATGGTACAGCCTCTTTTTAAATGTTGTGTTTCAGTTCTGGAAATGATAGAGAAAAAAAATTGAAAGGATTCAGTGAAGGGTAATGAAAATGATTGGAGGCACAGAGAACCTTTCATATGAGGAGATATTTAAAAAGATTAGGCCCGCTTAGTTAAGACAAGAGATGAATAAGCAGAGACATGATAGAGAGATGTGGGGTAATGAATGGCACAGAAGAGGCACACTGGGTACTTTTATGTGCTGTTTTCCAAAATTAAAAGCTGAGAAGAAAGCTGTAAAAAAATAAGACAAGAAATTTGCTTATGATAAAAAACAATGGATACATTCTAAGTATGTTTTCCATAGTGCTGGCTTCACCTGTGGAAGCCACTGTCACAGGGAACAGAGGCAATGAGCTTAGGAAAATTCTGAAAAGGATTGGCTGCTCTGGGGAAAATCACGAGCCTGCTGAGAGGAAAAGGGAGTTTTCTTGCAGCTTTGAATGGGGGCAGGATTCACCAGTTGGCATGATCCCAAGGCTGCTGAAATGAACCTCTATCCTCAGTGGGCTCTGGGTATTCATACACTACCCACAGCTACCTATGCACTAGGTATAGATATTTACCCGCTTCAGCTGCCTTCGATGATGTAAGATGACTTGATTTCTCATCCAGGTTGAGCAGGCAGGATCTCTCCCCGCATGTCTTCAGGGAGCACATCTTTTCCAACATCCCTGTTTTCTGTAATGTCCATGCAGGTCATGTACTGAGGCAGCTCTTGGTTTTCAGTTGACCTGCTCGGAGGGTAGCTCTTGGTGCTCTGCTCAGCCAGGAAGGTTTAGTTCCTCTGCTTGACTCAGTCACGTGGGAGGGAGGATCATGAGAAGCTGTAGCAGATCAGATCCAAGGTCCAGCAAGTTCACCGCCCAAAGATGATCAGTGGCACATACCTAGAGAAGAATATTTGATCCGCGTGGCAGTACAGGGAAAACATGCAGGATACTTCCATCTCCCATTTTTCAACTGGGGATTACCTTAGCCAGAGGCTATAGTGGTGTTAACCAGTCCTTGACCAAACCTGGGAGTGCAGTCCATGAATCATAGGGCTTTATCATGCAATACAACCTTTGGCTAGACATTGAGAAAGTTACTCTAATCTTTTTTTTTTTTTAAACCCAAACACATGATTACGCTAGTAGAGAAGGTCTCTCTCCAAAGAGGCTTAATTACAGATTAACATGCAGGCTTTCCTTTACAGATTTTGAAGCAGTAACAAGACTTCTGTATGTGTGAAACAATAAAAATTAAATATGGTTAAAAAAATGGCTTCTAGGTAATAGTAGGATTGTATCACATATGTTGATCTTCTCTGTTGGTCTGGTTTAGAGCCCCCAGACAACCTGACAGGCACTTACTGCTTAATGAACCTTCCCAAGTTTCACAAAACAGGCAATGTTTAACGACTAGTTCCTTCCTTTTATCTTGTTAGAATTTCACTGATTTTGAACTAGGACTGGCAAGTGTGGTGCCCTAAAGCCACAGAAATTAAAAAAAGGGTAGGTGCAAGCATTAGAAGGTATTAAAATATTTATAGAGGACTTGATCATTCAGGTAATTGCAGAGGTTTCCCTGTACCATGCTTCCAGGATCATCAGAGGTGCACATGATGCAGAAGCACTGATGTAGAAGAGAAGCGTTTGGGGGCAAAGTGGATCTTCGTTCTTTCTTATTCATACCAAGTAAATTACGTCTCATAACTTTGTGGGATGGATTAGGAAAGGGACCTGTGTTTGACATCTGTGAGGTGTTCTCCTGGGCATCTTGCAGAACTTTAAATCACAGTACAGGCTTTCTCTAACAGGATTAATTTCCTCTGCAGTAATCAGAAGAGTGTCTTCTTTCTGAATGTATGATGCGTTAGTTCTCTTGCCCCAATTAAGGAGTGCTTTGGTTAATCAACACAGTCGTAGAAGTGAAGCATCACCAAAAGACAGGGGAACAATAATATGGTCATGCATAGTTCCTATCTCAATTAAATTTCAGCACTGTTTACAGTCACTGAGTCTTTTCCCCTGGGGTCATCAGGCAGTACATCCATTCCATGGGCAGAGGATGCTGAGAGGTGACGCACCAAGCTTTAAATAGGTATTTATTGATGTGCCTAAACGCCACTTAAAAATCTGGGCAAAGATGACTTGGACAAGTTTTCACAACTGAGTCACTGATAAGGCTAGAAAAAGAGTAATGGACAAAACCCTCTAAATCTCTGTATTTGTAATTAGCATGTTTTCTGCTTCAGTTCACTGTGTGCATTTTTCCCTCAGTTTGTGCATTTGATTTGCTGTGCAAAGGAACAATGTCAAGGGAATAATTACAGGATCTTTTCAATGCTTTTCTCATAGATTCAGAGAATACCTAGTGACAACCTGAAATCTTACTCTGGAGATGCTGGATATCCACTTGCTTCCTTGGGCTCCATTTTACTTTTTCTGGAAGCTTTGTCCTAAATAAATGTACACATCCCTGACAGTTTGTGTTTCACTTGATAAATTCCTGCTTATTGCACTATCCCAGGCAATTCCATGCTATGGAGTTGTTTGGGATCACCTTCCAGGAAAATTGTGCCTTCATATCACTCCTGCCAGGAAGTGGGTTTCCTGATGAAATAATTTTGAATTTAATTTTCTTCCTTGCATAGTCACATGGCCGGAACACATGCCTTCACATTGTAGGGAACTCAAGAGGAATTACAGCCTTCCACAAATGCCCGTTCAGCAGTAGTTTTTTGTTCTAGCAGCAGTTAGTTCGGCTTTAAAGCACCTCCTGAGGGCTTTGCGCTGCCTATGATGTCTCTACGAGAACTCACCTGGAAGAGGCGTAGCCAAAATGAAGCTCCGCACTGCACTGATATAGCATGTCTTCAAAAGCCCACACAGCTTTTTGATGAGCATGTCTTTTGCTGTGACTGGCAACTGTTGAATACAGTCACGATTACATTTAGTGGTGGACTTGGCAGTGCTAGGTTAACAGTTGGACTCAGTGATCTTAAAAGTCTTTTCCAACCTAAACGATTCTGTGATTCTACATGGTCAAACAGCCTTCCTAATCACAGTCCTGCAAGACCTGTACGCATTCATATATTGTGAGTTGCTCCCACTGAAATCACTAGGATTCCTCAAAATAGGTAAATGTAAGCAAAACGGACAATATTGTGGGATTGGAACCTATCTGTGGGAACTGTAATATATCTGATCCAGAATAAATTGCTTCAAGATAATTGTACGTTTCCATTCCTATAGCAAACAGCTTTTGGTGGCTTCACGAAATACCGGTATCTTCAGAGAGTCTTCTCACATTGGTGATCTAAAAGCTGTTATTTCTGATAACGTTAAAGTTGAAGTATTCACATCTTGTGCTGTTGATATCGCTGCACATTACAGGGTGATGATCCAGAGGATACACCCTGGAACTTCACATGCCAAGATGGAGAAAATCAATCTCTGTTAATAAAAAAAGGCAGGCTCAGTGGCACAGAAAATCACTACACTGGAGCCTTAAAGAGGCTCCTTCAAAAATTCATTATTATAGAATGGAATCCTGGGCTACATTATAGTCCTGAAAGGGAGGGAGGGAAAAAAATCCAATTTTCATTAGGTGGAGAAAATAAAGAATAAATCCCACAAGCAGACAAAGCCATTGATCACATGGAACATAATTATATGCTTAATATGTAAGAACATTTTCCAAGTTTCCCAAGTACCCAATATTTTTCCCAAATACTTTTCAAAGTTAATTTTTCTTTTCTTGTTTGTTTATCCATGTCCCTAGCACTAAATCTATCTGAATAAAATTTCTGATTGTTCTGGTCAACTGCTGTGTGGTGGCTGCAGGACATTCAACCTATAGTGACATACATTTAACAAACTCAGTATTGACCTAATGACTTAAACTCGCTACTCAGTAAAGTATTTGGTGATGTCCTCTGCTGATGGTATCCATGATACAAATACAGTATGCAATAAATACCAGAGAGCAAACGTCTTTGCCCTCCTTATGTGCACTGTGCCTACAGCCATCCTGATGAGAGGCTTCTATAGTATGACAGAAACTTGAAGACACTAAATACCTTTCTTAAAAGCAGATTTCCCATTTTCTGTCTATGGGGAGTCTGAATTCCTGCTTCACAATCACTTGGGGCCCAGAATAATTAATATTCAGTCCTGCAGTGTAGGTGAGTGTGATGGCTGATAATTTGGATGGTCTTTGGCTTGAAACACGGCTTTTTCACAATTAGAGCAGGAAGAATTCCAGCTTCGCTTTTACAGTATTTTCGCTTTCAGCCTTGGCATACCTGTAATGCAGTATTTGTATGGAAGAGACTGGATTATTTTAGATATAATCTAGTCACCTGCCTGGAAATACAGCCACTCTAAGTGTATGCTACAAGGCCTTTTTACCATATTATCATACACCAAATTATTCTTTTTTAATTATTTTTCACATATTTAATGCAGCTGCAGATCTATTCATGAAGGAACATTTCAGTAGTTCAGCTGATCAGCTCAAAACGAAGACGCTCCTGACAATTCATCTTCTTGCTTACTTAAGCATGGCTGAGTCACGACTACAGCGAATCCAGCACTTTCTTTAACTATTATTTATTCATTCATTCGTTCGTTCGTTCATTGTTAGGGTGCATGTGTGAGGGGCTTGGGTGAGTGCAATTTACTATCGTGTAGGTGCCATCATCCCTGACTTCTGAGGTAAGCTGAGATTGAAATACTATTTCACACAAATACCTATTTTTCATCTGTTTTGTGTAACAATATATTCATAACATTGGACTTCTCAGAACTCATTCGAATTATTTTCATTGCAAAGATGGACAAAGAGGACAGCTGAGAGACAGGAAAAAACTGGCCTTAGAATTCAATGCTTATTGATAAATTTTCAATAGGATTGACTATATGAGCTGGAAAAGATCAGTTTTAATTTTTAAAGAATATTGAAGAATTTGGCAGCTAAGATAACATAATGGCCAATTTGCACTTGCTGCTCTGCACTGTATTTTGAACTGATGTGCTGACAGAAGTCCTGTCCGTACCCAGTTGGGTTGGCACATGGACTTGCCAACTCAGAAAAGTACATTTTAATTGTAATGCCCCCAAATCAGGAGCACATTTGCTAGCATTCCTCATTCAGAGCTTCCCTCTGCAGTTCTCCCCAGCTCTTTTTTTAATAAGTAGAAAGACACATGTTGGACTAAACTGAAGGCAAGTGATGGGTGAGAACAAACTCTTGCAAAAGGTAAGTAGCTGCTTAGTATTCAGGAGCAAGCAGAGCACTTCAGCTTCTGCAAACAGCTCATGTGGGATCTACTTTTATTTGGCAAGAAGGATGCCTTTCCCACCGGGCAGCACCTTTCTGAAGCTGCAGCCGTAGCCAAGGAATTAAGCAGATGTCAGTCAATGCAAAGGGGCACGATTCTGTGCCAAGCCAGTCAGGTGAATGAGGTGGTCTGCTTTGGTGCAAGAAAAATTGGAAGGGAATTTGTTGTGGTAACTGAGCACGTTATAGAGAGGTGTCTTTGTTTCCGTGCCCTGCTGTTCGTCGTGAGAAATCACCACCATGGTAGTTATTGCTGAATCGCAAGAAGCTCCAGGGAGGGGATTACTGCCTGTGATGCTCGTGGGGGATGGCTGTCAGGCTCGTGTGCCCCATCAGGCCCGTGTCTGGCTGTACACGGGCTCAACTGCAAACTCACTCACAGCAGCACAACACTTCCACCACAGCTTGTTATCACAAGCCTCACAGCCAAGGGAAAAATCAGGGGTGAGGGACTTTTGTAGTGTTTTTCTTTCTGTCTCCTCACTGTTTCTGTCCCTCTGTTTCAAGGGAGTCTGCGGGCTGTTGACTCCGGCTGCTCATACTGAGGTTAACTTGCTTCCCTAAGAGAGCCGGAGTAAATGTTGTGGTTCTGTTTGCAATCTGACCCTCTGTGTACAAGCAGGCCTTTTGTACCCAAAACAGCTCCAAATTACTGTACATAAACCATAATCTTCTGGTGGGAGCACTGTAGTTTTCCATTTTGCTGCTAATTGGATGATACGCTTGCAACTTTGTTAACATGGCTAGTGCTGGGCAGAGTACAGTGATGGAAGGCTTTTATTTAGAAATCTTGCAAAAAAGCAGTGACTGTGCCCGTTTGACAGCAATTGAAACCAATTGTTAATTAACTAAATAACAGCCAATTAGCTTGAAGAAAAAAAGAAGAAAATTGCTTACGTCACATTCTTTGTTGAAGCAAATGTCAGTCAGAGGATAGGAGGTTTTTTCTTTCTCCTATGAGAAGACAAAATAGCAAAAGATGTGCAGAAAATGCACAGGTTTTTTTTTTAAATACCATCTTTTTCTCACACAAGAATATTTGAGCAACTAGATAAGAATATCTTAGACTCCTGAGACATTTAATTTCCTTTGATTTTTTAAAATCAAAATCACAATCATTATGCAAGCACAATTTTTCCTCCTTTCTTTCACACCGCTGTAGGATACTTTAAGCACAAGGGCAGCTCCACTGAAGCTGGCTGCTTTCACAAGACCAGCAAACAGCTGGCTACTGTGCGGTGCGGCAACAGGCAGGATTGTGATATTAACATTTGCATCACCAGACCAAGCCCTTCCTATTTCATATTTTATGGACTTTTAGGGGTCCACAGGTGAGACATTGTCGGAACTTGTAACGTTAAAAAACCTGAAGCACCCAGAGGCATTAGGAAGCAGCAGAGTGGTGCTGTCAGGACTGGCATTTTGGTCTTTGATCCCTCTAAGACCCATGTTTCATGCCTGTATCCTTTTTTGAATCTGGGCAATACTGCCAAAAGGTATTGAGTGAGTCAAGACTATTGCACAGTGAAAGCCAGTCACACCACTGGCAGGAAGAAAAAGTCTCTCTCCTGGATTGTTGCTCTTTATTTTAACTGTTAGCCCAATACCATCTCCCCAAAAGAAGCAGCGCAATTCAACATGAAGACTAAAGCTTGATGCTATACGCTTTCAGCTGTGGTACCCTTTAACTCTTGCCAGTCCCAGAGCAGAGGCTAATGTCTGCAGTGAGTCTCTGACAGCTGGGCTTTCAGGGGATGATATGCTGGGCCGAGAAAGAGCATAGATTAAACCAAAGAGGCAGCTGCTACAAGCTAACTTAATATTGCTGGGTTAGTAAGAGGCGACCATTTACTCATGGCATCTTGGCTTTGAATTTTTATTGCACTTTCCTCATAAGCAGTTAAGGCCAGCAGTTAATGCACAGAGGCATTACGTGGCCTCGCTTCTCGCCTGTGGGGCTGGACCACAGCTGGTCCCTTGGGGTTGACATCAGGGCTGTGTCTGCCTAATATCCATTAGTTGCATCAATCAATAATTCTTCACTTAGACTTTTTACTCGTTGTTCAGAAAGATTTTATTATGCTACTTTGAGCTGCTCACAGCGTCATTTCATGGGTTTCAAATTGTGTTACTCTCTTGTTAATACTTTTAGAGCCTGTGTTTCATAACTGGATAGTGGAGGGTGAGAGGTATGTCTTTTAACTGTTGGGAAAGCAATAAATATTGGATGCTTTTTCATTAACTGATGTGAGATTCAGCACTGCACATATTGATCTGTTACTTTCTTACAGGAACATTTTACACCTGAATGCAAGTTCAAAGAATCAGTATTTGAAAACTACTATGTGACGTATTCGTCAATGATCTATAGACAGCAACAGTCTGGCCGGGGTTGGTATTTGGGTCTTAACAAAGAAGGAGAAATAATGAAAGGAAACCACGTGAAGAAAAATAAACCTGCAGCACACTTTCTTCCAAAACCGTTAAAAGGTAATTGCTTGGGTTTGCTCCATCTATCTGAACTGACATTATCTTATATCAGAGATGTTTAATTGCTGTGCATACATATTTGAAGGGTTCAGCTACTTCTTACATAACAGGAGTATAACGTTCTGTAACACACTGTTAATGTAACCAGAGCTACATTTTTTTAGGTTTCTCTACGTTACCTCTGCATTTCGCTAATCTAACCAAATACGCGTATTAGTTTCTTTGTGCCCAGAGTCAGCGCTGCCTCCGCTTTACCTGAAATGGCTCAAACATCTGCTCGTATACAAGTAACAGGGCAAATCACAGCTGTCGACAGTGCTACTTCACGATTAATAAGGAAATGTTGACTTATATCAGCTTAGGTCTATCTTGCAGAGTTTTGTAAGTGCAGCGGGTAGGTGGGTGATTTAACTGGGAGAGGGAGGGAGCTGTGGTTTTTCCCTTCTCTAAAATGTCATTCCCTTGAAGAGGACCTCAGAGGTTCTTAGGGAGTGTTTGAAATGGAAGAGGTCTCCTTGCCATGTTTCTTTCATTCACTCCTTACATTGCATATTGCTGAATGGAAAATCCCAACATTTTGCAGCCGGACTTTGCACCAACAGACTGAATAGCCCGTAATGCGTGCTGACGTGCTCCCTCTCTTTTGCTTTGCAGTGGCCATGTACAAAGAGCCTTCTCTCCACGATCTCACAGAGTTCTCAAGATCTGGAAGTGGGACCCCAACAAAGAGCAGAAGTGTTTCAGGAGTGCTAAATGGGGGTAAATCCATGAGCCAAAACGAGTCAACGTAGCCAGGTTCAGGCAAGCCAAGTGCTCTCTAAACAGAACCTTACCTCTGGATGCAGTTGAATTCTTACTAGCAGTCTTTCATCCAAACGTTCAATTGCCCAGGACAAGCCACCGAACTTGCATAGGTCACTCGTTTATCAGCCATTAGATCTACTGGTTGTCAAAGGATATACCCCAATAATGTAGAATATGCTTGTGCATATCACAAGGCACTTGGATAGCCAGCAAACATAACTGCGGAATAAATCTCGGAGAAGAAATGTCCAGGTCTTTCTCTCTCTCTCTTTTTCTGTCTCTCTTTCTCTCTCTCTCTCTCCTATGCTTTGTGGAATACGAAACAAAAACATTTCACAGCATTCACTGCTGATAAGAATTTGCTTTCCAACTCAGAAAAAGACCACTTTTGCTCTTCAAAGGAAATTTTAATGCTTGTATGTTTTATAGGGGCAAACAAAAAACAAATATGTAAACTCTGTTGTTTCCTTGGCTTACCGTTTTATATCTAAGGCTTGATAAAAAATGTATCCTTTAATTTGGAATAGTGCAACTTTTTGATTTCTGAACTCCAATGGGTCTTTAAAGCTATGTCTTTAAAAAAATAATTAAAAAATCAGGGTTGGAACTGAGAGTTGGTGTCTCAGGCTCAAGCAAACAGTGTTCTTGTGGTTTTAAACACAACGAAATATAAATTTTTATAGATTTGTAGTTTCTGGTAAAGTTCTTGTGCTAACCCCAGTCTGTAGGAATTGAGTTGTTTTGTTATCCCAAGTGGAAGTTAACAGAAAGGGATAAAATTATCCTCCAGTGTAGATTTCTCTTAATTCCATTTTGTGTGTCATGTTAAACTATTGTTGTGGCTTCTTTTCTAAAGACAGAAACTGTGGAATTAAGGTGACTTAATTTTTTTATAAGAAACGTCTTATTTGTAAAAGTCCTTCTTTCACTGTAACGGGCACGTGAATATTGTGTAGGAGGAAGCGTTAGGACAGGTTACCCCTAAACAACATATACTTATACATGCTATTGGAAACAATTGTTTAAAAAATGTAGTTAGGTTTCCATTTAGGTCATCATGTCTGTTGCATGGGAGAAAGTTGGAATATTGGCATAGAGTTGCATGATGTGTAAGATTTTGTGCATTAATCATTGTTGGATTCTGTGCTCCAAAACTGACATAGTTCTGTACAGGCAGCTTTCTGCCTCGTACAAACGAGTTGTTTATTATTTGTTGTATACACAACCATGCACTGAATAAACTATTTATATTAAGATGTACTTTTTAAAAAAGCTTGTTTGATTATATGATGTACATCCATGATTAATTTCAAGGGAAAGGGTTGGCAGTTAAATTACAAAGTTATAAAAGATACTGTAATTAATGTTCAAAATCTTTCTATGTAATGCGTTATTCCCCTGTAATGCCATACACTATACAAATGAGAACATGCTCTTTCTTTTGGATATTGTTAGAAATGGTCTTACATGCCCAGCCGAGATACTCAAAACATAGTGACGATTAAGTAAAGTGCCACAAAGTCGTGGTAACCGCCCCTCTGCCGTGCACTGCTGGAGCCCCAGTGAATTGCACTCCTCTGCTTTGAGCTTCTCCAGCTTCTCCGGGTCTGCCCTCCCTGTTAGACTTCCCTTAGTGCAGCCACGTAGTGCTACCTCGCAGCACGTCTCCCCAGAGCCCTCGGTACAGGGGGTCCCAAAGAGATCCGGTAAGTCAAGCAGTGCTTGTGCCAGGGTGGCACCTTGACGATGCTCGGCGTTTGCTGTGCATCACTGCGGGTACACTTTAGGGGCCAGCTTTATCTGGTCTCGAGGAAAAAGGCTCCCATGCCTCCCGCCTTTGAGCACATGCTCTGGAGAGAAAACATCCCTCTCTCCTGCCTTTTCTCTCCGAAAACATCAGTGAGAACTTTTCTCATCTACAACATCCAGGCAGCTCTGACAGGTGAGCTTCACTCATCAAGGTGTTTCAAGAAGTCCTAGGAGGAACAAGTTTTCATCATGGGTGGCTGAAGAACCAGTTCTGGAAGGGAATAATGGAAATGGAGGCAAAAAGCTACCTATAAAGGTTAGCCTGAAATTAAAATCAGGTATTCTGCTGTCTGCTCTGTGTGCCTTCCACTTCACCAAGCTGGAAGTAGACTTCAGACCAGGCTGGGACAATGGTGGTTTTTTAAGGTTGGGGCTGAGAGAGGAGGGAAGGAGATTATGTTTCAGATCAAACCCCCAGATTTGTTGTTTTGTGGCAAATAGTAGGCAAAGAGCTCTGGCTTGCTGAGCTCCCATATTGGAGCAGGGTGTTGCCCTCCCCAGATACCACCATCTTGCTGTCCTTCGGAGGGCCTGGGGGTCCTCAGCTTGCCCCTTTCCAAAGGGTGAAGAAGATGGGACCACAACCAATGCCACAGAAATCCTTAAAAATTGAAGATGTGGCTGTGATTTCTCCAGAGGTTTTGATAACTCGGTGGGTCTGGAGCTTCTGTTCCCTTCAAATAAGTGTGGTATGCCCTTGTGGAACATTTCTCATAACCCTCCCAACCCCAAACATCAAACTTATTGGGGTGCATGTTCCAAAAAAGGAGTCCGAGTGCCTTAGGAACATAAAACCTGATTTAAAAATAGGCATATTTGTGGCAAAGCTAGTTCAATGCTGAGCGTTTACTATCCTAAAGATGACTGGAGGTCTGCTGCTTTGCTTTATAGCTGCCGTCTTACTGTTATTCCCCATCCCCAGTATCTCCAGACTTGAAGGTCATCTGCAGTGAAAGAAGAATGCTCATCTCACAAATTGTCCCTTCTGAGGTCTGTAGTCTGACCAATCTTTCGTATTGACGTTGGCATCAGCTGTGAGCGTTCACTGCCAAGTCCCTAGTTTCAAAGGTTTCTAATATACCAAGCTAACAAAGACCACTCTTGGATTGAGATGAGAAGAGAGATACGGTGATAGATGAGCCATAAACAGCTGTTTTTGACAATTATGTTAAATTTCTGACAATCCTGTTCCAACAACAGTTTTTCCTTCCGATTATTGTGGACTGAAAGGGCAATACTCTTGATAGAGTCCTGATAGTAGACAAAAGCTCATATATACTACGAGCGAAGTGGGGGATTATGCCCAGGGTTTTACACGTAGGAACCATAGACTGGGATTTAATAAGGAGAAATAGAGTTAAATGTGCCTTTGCAGACAGTGAAGTGAAGGCGATATTCTGACCCAGCCAGCAGTCCCTTGGGTAGACAAGAATGTGGCTTCAGCACAGGACCAGATTAAGGAGTCAGACTCCAGAGTATTTATTTATCCTTCAGCACCCATAAATTAGAAAGTTAAGCAGATGACTCCTGGATAATACCTTCCTTTAAGAGATCTGCTAGATGTTGGAAAAATGTCCATATTGATGGTTGTCTATCAAAAGAAAACTTACAGCCACTGGTCAACCCACTTTGCTCTGCCACATGCACAGTGGCAGAGTACAGTAAGATGCACATCTGGAATAAGGACAAAGCCCAGGGGCTGGTATGAAACCAAGCCCTACGCTGGCTGCGAGCCGCTAACCATCTGCAGAAGGCTTGGTCTCAGGCCCTTCTGTTATCGCCAGTGTGATGGCTGATGCCTTTCATCTGCCATTTCTCTCGTCCCTGCCTCGCCAGCAATGCTGCCCACGCTCTGTGCAGCATACCACGGGCCTGCAGTTGGCTCAGGAGGTGCAAAGCCGGCACGGCAGCTTTCTGATGCGCCTGGGCTTCACTTGGCAAAGCCCTGAGCCACCACAGGGGCTGCGCAGAGACCTCATGAAAGGCTGACAAACACTACCTGCCAACCCAAAAGAAAACAGGCCACCCATGAAACTGGGAGGAATACTGCTAGGAGCGCGACTGTTATGAGGCAAAATTGCTGCCTTTTTGTGATCCACCTGTCAGAGCTGCTTTCTCGGAGGTCTCTGCAGGGGACTCAGGCGTTGCCTGCTTGGCCTGGTTTTGGGGTGAGGGAGGGTGGGAAGAGCTCTTCTCTGTATCACAGAGATCTTTCTTTTTTCTTTTTTCTTTTAATTTACCTCATGCTACCTCATAGCATGGTTGTATCTCCGTAGCCACTTGCTCAGCCATGTTCATCGCTGGCACGATGGAAAACAATTCCCTACTTGGGGAAAATATCTCCAAGTTACCCCAGGGAAGAACGTTGCCCCTTCTGCAGCACCGTCTGGTGTCCCCACCGCTGGTTTCCAGCCCACAGGCCAGGATTTCCAGTGGGATAAAGACGGTGTAATGAGCTCAGGGATGCTGTGGTACACCAGGCCTCTCCCCAGCTGAGCACCAGCACGAGAGCCAGGTCTGGCAGAGCTCTGCTGTGTCTTGAGTATCTCTGTGTGGAGACCAGAGCCAGCTCTAACGGGTTTAAATGTCTCCCTGACATATCCATGACCAGGACACTTTTGCAGGACAGAATCTGTACGTAACAACCTCCTATCTTCTAATAAATAATTCTCTCTAAAACACATTCCTTCTTGTCTGGGCTCTGATTTTTATCACTGCAGATATTTAAGGGCTCTCCACCCCACCACTGGTGCACTACACCATTGCTTAGCTTTCCTTGAGATACAGACCCTTCTGTATGAACATTGTCCTTTTCCTATGTCTTCCTGAACCAGAGAGGGGCAACTTGAGTGGTCAAGCCAAGACTGTCACAGATGGATCCTTCAGTTTGCTGTAGCCTCCACATGGTCCATGGAGGACACAGAAAGTGTAATGCATTTTACCAGCTCAGGGAATGGCTACTCTAAATATCAGAGCTCACTTTCCTGGTGTAAGACCAAGACAAAAACCACCATGGTTTTGTCTGACTTTGGCTCTGCAAAAATGACGTAAAGGAATAGCAGAAAGCCTATTTAAAATAAATCAATTTCTTAGGAAAAAGCCCTGCCATGCAATTCATCCTGAATAACACCAGCTTTGGGCTTTTTTCAGCTCTTTGCAGGGGAGATGTTCTTGACAACTTAAAATTCCCAATCCACAGGGTAAATTTTTAAGAAACTCTCTTCCCTGGCATGAGTGAGCAGAGCTGTGGGGCCCTGCCCTTTCTTGGCAGGCTGGCACCAAGGTTCATGCCTTCTGGAGAGCAGGGTCCTGAAACAAGCTGGGTTTGCTGGTGCGTGATGGCTTTTATTGCTGATCGGCTCCGGTAGCAGAGCTTACCCTGCTTTGGGAACATGCCACGTCAGTTTGGGGGGCACTCAATCACCCTGCCCTTCTGCAGCTCCTCTCATGGGGAAGTTTAAATATTAAAGGAAAACCCAAATTTGAAACACGTTTTACATTAATCAGGGAAATTGAAGTAATAAATTATTCCATCTCATCAGGAACTGGAAGACAGTTCATAGGGTTCACTTCAAAGATCATTATTAACGATTTGGAAGTTAAAATTCTTAAATACCACGTATGGAAAATTACTCTCAAGCACCGGTAGGCTTAATTTTTTCCCCACATATGTTTGGCATTTCTCACCTAAATTCAACAACTGGAGGGGCAGGATGAATGCTTTCGTCTCCCATGGGTTTCTCAGCATCGCACATTGTCTTTCACACTCCTTTTCTGAGCTCGTTCCCTTGCCAAGGACAGGGTCACAGGTCCACTCTCCACCAAGGGCCATCACATTTGTATCTGGAGGAAGAGTTGTCCCTGTCCTGGCGTTTGTAGTGCACAGAGCTGTTTGATTTGATGAGATGTTGATCAGGGCTGATCTGAGCTGTCGATGGCATATTTTGGGGGGCATATTTTGGGGGGACACACAGCAGACTGGCAGCTCTCTTCTTACACTCTGTCTTTGCTCCTGCGTGGAGACGTCTCAGCTCAGAGCATGCTCCCAGGGGAGCCTGGGGTAAATTCGGGGGCTTTGCAATGAAAAGAACTGCTCAGGCACTGACGGCAAAATGCTGCTCGCTGTGGCTGAACAGCCATGGCAGCAGCAGCACTGGGAGGACCATGGCTGGTGCCTGTTAAAATTAATTCATTTAGTGAATAGACTGCAAAGCTCGGAAAAGTAATTTGTCATGATTCGTCACCCACACCTTAAAAAAACCTGAGGCACAAACAAAAGCCCTATCCAGCTGGGGTGAGCAGATCTTCTTTTGCCCTTCCTTTGCGTACTGATTTAATTCAATTATTGGACCCACTTACACAAAGCAGGGCCCTGCACTTGGAGTGGGGGCACAGACTCCATTGTCCAAACGTTTGCAGCAGGGAAGTTTCATATAGACAAGAACTCAGAGCTCTTTTAGTGTTTTCAAACCATACTATATGTATTTTGAAGAAAACCGTAGTGAGGTCTGAGCCAAAGTCAGTGAAAACTGTCTTCTCTTTTTCCTACTGTGAGCTCAGGATCATCCCTACAAACAAAATCTCAGGGAGACAAATCTGTGGAAGGAAAGGTTTTCAGACACCCTCTCAAGGGGAACAGGAAAAAGAAAAGGTAGAAAACAGTTTACATGAATTAGTGTTGTACTCAGAAACCCTCCAAAGGACACTTGGAGCATCCCTGGTGCTGCACACACATGTGCTCCGGGGAAGGGGTAATGGGAATAAGATGTCAGAAGGAAAATTACTTCTGTTAAGGGCTATTTCTGGTGACAGCGGCTTCACCTCTGTCTTGGTTTTGGCTGGGACAGAGTTAATTTTTTTCTTAGTAGCTGGTACAGTGCTGTGGTTTGGATTTAGTGTGAGAATAATGTTGATAACACGCTGATGTTTTAGTTGTTGCTAAGTAGCGCTTATCTTAAGCCAAGGACTTTTCAGTTTCCCATGCTCTGCCAGCAAGCAGGTGTGCAAGAAGCTGGGAGGGAGCAGAGCCGGGGCAGCTGATCTGAACTAGCCAAAGGGGTATTCCATACCATGGAACGTCATGCCCAGTATATAAACAGGGGGGAGTTGGCCAGGAGGGGCGGCTCACAGCTTGGGCATCGGTCAGCGGGTGGTGAGCAATTGCATTGTGCATCACTTGTCTTTTCTTGAGTTTTATTTCTCTTTTTTTTTTGTTATATTCCTTTTCATTACAATTATATTATTATTATTATTATTATTATTATTATATTTTATTTTACTTTAGTTATTAAACTTTTCTTATCTCAACCCACGAGTTTTACCTTTTTTTTTTCTGATCCTCCTCCCTGCCCCACCGGGAGGAGGGAGGGGGAAGCGGCTGCGTGGTGCTTAGTTGCTGGCTGGCGTTAAACCACGACAACCGCATGTTTCTCCAGGTCACTGTTTAGCTCTACCAAAGATGTTTTAGAGTGATGAGGTAGAAGTTTCACTTTGCTTACGATGAAAAGGACAAGGCCAATAAAGGGAGGTGAAGGAGGAGATGGAGCCTGAGGATCAGAGAGTGGGATGCATTCTCCATGAGAGGCAACAAAACCACTGCCACTCATTGAGTTTAGCAGGACTCAGCTCACACCCTGACCCACGAACAGTACAGCAAAATAATATGGCACAGTTCAGACTCCTCTGTTGTGGATGTCTCAAGGCCTGATCCTAATCTCAGTTGCAGAATACACCACGGACTCCGGTAAGTCTGGAGTCCCATGCTGATTTGAAGTACCATTACCTAGATCAGCAATTCACCCTATTGCTGAAGGACCTCAGACATTACCTCATGCATAAGTATGTTACAGTGTTAATCTATGAAATATTTTTAGATAACAAAATTAACTGGTTCAAAACTTAATTAATCCTATTTCCTTCCCAAATGGTTTCCTTCAAATGGTATTTGAAATAGTTTTACTTTCCCCCATTGTCTGTCTAATGCACTGATGAACTTCTCCTTCTGAGCTTCTCCTTATTTTAATTGTCTGCTCATTCAACCATCCCTTCTGATAATTAAGTGAGTTAATAATATAGAGTGATCTTTAAAAATGAAACTTCTTTCCTTGTTAAGCAAAAGCAGAACTTTTGTTGTTGTTTAAAGGGGTGGTTTTTTAACTTTCTTCATCTAAAAGAACAATTATTGCCTTTGGAAGTAGTGGCAACGTTTGGGAACCCACCTGCTACAGAGATGTCGGTGAAAATATTACTTTGCATTAAATAATACAAAGGTTTTGCATTAGACAATATAATGAGGTTTTCTAGGGAGTTTCAATCAGCGGATCTTATGATCACTTAATCAGGGTAGACTGAGCAAAACAAAGAGAAAGCGAAGGAAATCATAAATCAGTCAGGAATACCAGCCAATGTCGTCTTCTGCTTGGATGATCCCTAAGATTCAACCTATGAACACATCACCAGTCTCACCTTCTTGGTCACTAATGCTTGGTCCTGTTGTATCCTTTTCTGCAAATTTAATCAACACTCAAGATGCATGATGTGGAGCCCAGGCACGTGTCAGCCTCCCATAGCAGGTCCATGGCATCCCTGCTGTCATGCAAAGCCAGCATCTCATCGGTCTTTCCCCACTGGAGGTCACTTGCTGAGGGTCCTTCTCCTCCTCAGTGCAGCCCCTCACAACATGCACACTGCAGACCAGGGGACCATACCTACCCAGTTACACATCTGGCTCCAGGAGAGCTTTGGCAGCTGCTCACCCAGCGCAGAGCCGGCCCTCGGCACTTCTCTCTGTGGCATGTTACAGAGCCAACTCTAAATCATTTTCTTTTTCAACTGAGACAAAGGCAGAATTCTTCCAGCATGTTCCACATCAGACAGACAGCAGCCCACTCGGAGTTTAAATTCTGCCAAGGAGGAAAATGTCTTCACACAAGCACATTGAAATGTATTACATATATGCATACACAAATACATATGAAAGATACATACACACATGCATATATATACCCCACACACATAAATACATACATATATATATATAACTGATAGATAGCTAGCTAGACAGACAGATATAGATAGATAGATCTATGTATATATAGCAGCTCATGTTTGTCATACAAGAGCTCCCTGGCAAACAGCCTGAATTGGTGAGAATGGGGTCGGCACCAGCAAGCTCAAGGAACGCCTCGCGGTGTGAAGCGGGCTTAGAGCACACGGCAATCCACCTTGCCAAGGCAGGAAACTGGAAAATGCTTGAGGAGAGGAAAACCCTGCTGGCCTTGTTCACACAAGCGCTTTCACAAGCCCCATATTCCCCTTGGTACTGGCTGACCCACCTTGTACTGTGAGCAGGAAGGGACCGACGCTTTGCTAGAAGGCTTTTACGTCCTGATCAAAGTTTGCAGTGGGAAAGGCTTTGATCAGTCAGGGTGAAGCGCAACGCTGAAGAATTGCTCAGCAACGGCAATGAAAGAGGAAAGCAGACTCCAGTCCCTCGACCAACACAGCAACGGGGAGGGGAAGGAGCTGCTAAAACTTCACAAAAAGCTGCGCAAAGATCTCAAGTCTTTGAAAACTGCCACGGAAATGCAGAAGGGTTTAAGCAGCTGACAAAGGTTACAGAGTTGGATGGAGCTTGCCAGGCAAGATGAGAAGAGGGGGGGAAAAGGTTAATCGCCACAGGGTTAAAGGAAATTAAAAGTATATGTGCAAAAAAGTGCTGGGAAGAGAGAGTAGGCCTAGGAATAACCGCTGAGTGGGATGGTTTTAATGATGACTCAAAAGTGGCGAAGAAGTTTTTGAAAGTTGGGCTGCCTACAGATCTAGGCATTTGTCTTAGTACCAAAAGTCTTCATTAAATGCCAATAAAACTTCGAGCCATCTAGTTCTGAACTACCAAAGCCGATCTCTGCTCTGATTGCCCAGAGTGCATGGTAAGTCACCTCCTTGTCCTCCTGGAAAATGGCTCTGAGAGGAAAAATCACTGTACTTACAGAAAGGTCAACAAAATGAATGATCTCGTCAAGCCTGAGCGTATTGCGTCCTGGAACAAACAGGCCCAGGGCGAGTGGCTGAGCAGCAGTGGCTTTAACCAGTTTTATTTGTCATCTGAACCTTGGGCTAAAACCATGTTATTGCTCTATAACCAGAAGGAAATCACTGATTTGTAAGCCGAATTTGTAATCAGATGGTTTGTGCTAGTTCACATATGCAATGGATAACAGTGCTCTGCCAAATACCTCATCTGTGTCCAAGTGGACTTCAGGCTATCACTGTGAATTTGTCAGTAGAATCAACTAAAAGTTTAGCAGCAAACATGTACATTCCCCTGGCCTGTAAATACTCTTAGAACAAAAACATCCTAATCCAAATAGCTCAAGTATCACCTGCCCTTCTTAAAAGTGAATGCTGTGCTATGAAGTGATGCATGCCTAAAAGTGCGTGAAAAAGAGAGCACGAGAAAAGAGGAAAAGAAAGACATTGTAGGCATGAAAAACAATTGCACATAAATTACTTCAAAAGCCCTTTTTCCTATTAAAAAAAAAAATGAACCACCATGTGGAAGACTTGAGCTGCAGATGACAGAGAGGCATCTGGACCACGTGGCCCTGCCTTGCTGCACTGCACATGCTAAGAGAGGATAAGGAAGATAAAGAGACAAGGAAGTTTGTCCGTTTTTTGCAAAAACCCGATGAACAGATATAGAATAAGCATTTTCTCCTTGCTGTCTAACAATGCATCACGGGGATGAATGAGACCAGAAGTCAGCTCGACTGCACAGCTTGGGAGCACCGAGGTTGGGCAATGGATCTGATGGCCACAATCTAGCCTGGCTTGACTGCCTGAGAAAGGGGTTTGTTGGGCTCAGCATACCTGGAATTACACCTAACTCTGGTCAGAGAGATTTGACTTTTACCTGCATAAAACTAGCATGAAATGTAGTGTAGTAAAACACCACATTGTGTTGTTCCCAGCTCTCTCACTAATGTCAGAAAACGAACCAGCCAGTGACTTGATGAAGGAAAATGCCTGTGCTGTTCCTCACATGTGTTAACGTACGCAGGCTTTTGGGATAACCTTTACAGTACTTTATACATTCAGCACCAGCAGCCAAAGAGGACGGTAGTGTGAAATTCCCTGCAAGAACCCAGCCTTCAGCCTCAACGGCTGAGCACTTATTTGAACAGGACCTTGATTTGTTCTGATGAAGGCAGCTGTCAAACCACTCAGGGAGCCGTGCTTTGTAACTAACCATGATATTTAAACCCCACGACCTTTTAAAAAGTGTAAGATCTGGCTTAAAGGGCAGCCTTCCTAAAATAAATGACTCTGAAACCTCTTAGGTCAGATTTTTTAAAAAATCCATTATGGACAGGCATCACATTATTTTACTATGAGAAGATTAATCACTAATATCTGGCAATTGATTTGCAAGCTACATTTATTTATGATGTGTTTGTACAGCACCATGCACACCCTTATCTATTATCCAGATCCCAAGGAGTTACTTAGTGCAAATAAATCAATGCAATTTATCGATTAAATTATATAAATACTCTTGGAACTTGGACAAGGGAAAGTTTCTGCAGTCATTCTCAGGTCTCTCATTTATGGGCTAGGAGCTGGCAAATTATGGTCTAAAGAAAGCCAAGGAGGCTGGTGAGCTCAACATGGACCCTGCAGCTGGGTTCCTCTGGCTGCCCGTGCTTTCCTGCGTGATACAAGTCCTCGTTTGCATTGCTTGTGCACGCTGCAGTCCAAGCGAGAGAGGGAGAGGGGTGATTTTCTCCTCTTTTGACCAGGCTGCGGGATATCTGCACAGCATGCTGGATTCCTTTAGCGATGGATGTGATGACCAGTAACAGGCTGCAGTCTGTGAACTGGTGCCTGAACAGACACAGACCAAACGGATGGCAAGAAAGCACCCACAAAGTCACATCACTGTTTTCCTTCAGCCCCTTGCTTTAAAATTCCCCTTGGCGTCAGGCCTGTGCAAATCCTGGCCAAGACGACGTCGCATGTACCCTGCCATCTTCCTCCCTTCGCCTGCATCTGGCTGCGGTTCCTTGTCTCATGCCCTGGGAAGTGCTTTGGGCAGCCGCCCTGGTCAGGCAGCCGCTGCCCGCTGCAGTCCTGCCCTGCCGGTGCCTAAAGACGCAGCGGCATTAAAGCAAGCAAAGAAATCGTACGTGTACGGAGATATCAGCTCTTGAGCATCTCAAGTTGAACATCCCAAATTAATTTACATTCTTGACTGAATCTTTCTGTGTCTCTGTTCCTTATCTATAAAGTGATAATGTTTCTCCCCTGCCTTACTGGGCTTCACAGAGACAAATTAATTAATAGTTTGCATGTGAAATAAACAAACACGACTGGAGTAATGAGTGTCACGGAAAAACCCCAAGCAGAAACAGTATTTCATCTCTACAGCAAGGCTGAGCAGTATGGAGTAAACAAGGGCTGGGGCCACACACTGAATGACGGGAAGAAAACAGATTTTTGAATTGGTGCCCACTGATTTGCATCAGGCAGTCTGCTCAGCGACTGAGGCAGGGCCCCTATGGAAAAAACAGCATTTGATCATACAATGAGCCATCGCTGGAAGCCCAGGAAAGGGGCTGCATTTCAGGATAAGACTTTTCCTACTCCTCGCACGCTTGACTTTCCCGTCTGAACACTGTCATATAAACTTGTCGGTTAGCTTATATAATTTAATAGAAATTTAATAAAGTTTATGAAGCTTATCTGTACTATCGCAGGTGTGTGCGGGACTGGGTCCTTTGAAAGTGCATTTCTTAAATGTGCAATGGTTCAAATTATCCTGACAAACGCAAAACAAAGATCTTACATAATTCACTGCATCTGGCAAAGATAAAATTTTACATGTCATAACAATACGTATCAAAAGAATTATGTAAAACTCACCCATAATTTAAAATGTCACTGGAATTGCTTCGTAATTAGGGCAAGGTCTTTAAAAGGCTGCCTGTGGAAACTGAAACCTCTGTGACAGAGACTCAGCTGAATGCATACAGGTAAAATAGAAGTGTAAGAGATTGTACTTGCATTGTATGGCGGAATTGGAAGCGTCAATGGCATTAACACAGCCTCTGTGCCCAGCAGCACCAGGTGAGCTGGAGGTGGCCTCCACACCCTGCAGAGATGCTCCTGCTAACTACCTGGGCACGCCCTATAGATCGTGGCTTCTTTTATAGGCAGAGGGCTGTCGAGTTGGGGCATTGCACACTGAAACTGCAGCTTAAAGACAAGCTTTGGATGCCCTGCAACTTCACATGACATCGTGGTCCTTCCAGCCTGTCTCCCATGCCACGCCAATGCGATGGGTCACGCTGGGGGTGGGGGAGAGACCACGGGCTACAAAAATTGGTCGGACCTAAAAATATCTTATCCTTCATTAACTTGTGTGTTCAGCAGAGTTTTACAGGAATTGAAGAGAAGAAATGAAAAGCAGATGGCAGGGAACAACTTAGTGACATCTAACATCAAAGAGCAAAGAGATCAGAGTTATTATTTAGACCTGTCAAGTCTCCGCCATACCCAAAGGGAGAGAGCAGGCGTGATGTACTTGCAGAATTAAGAATTCACCAGGAAATGGGTTTTAGGATTCAGGAGACAGTCCACCCTCTAAATCCAGATTTCTGTTGTGAAAACCCAGCATCGGCTTATGACTAGGCTTGAAATGCTGCTTTGTTATTTGAGCTAAAAACACTCTACTCCTGCCCCGACTTCTGGCAGCTCTCCAGTTGCACCCAGTCACTTCATGGTGTGTTGCAGATGATGCTGAGCTGTGGCAAAGGGCTCTCGTGCAAGCAGGGGCTCTGGCCCCAGAACAGCAGCTCACGCATGGCTCAGTGCAGCTAATGCACCTTGCCAAGAAAGGGGAAAAAAACAAATCTGCTTTCCAAAGCACGGCAAGCAGTGGTATGTTGTTGTATACACAGCAAAAAATGGGGCTGAGATGTGGGGAGTTGGAGAGAAGGAGTCAGGCATGGGGCTGTGTGGGTGAGGGGCTGGCTGGAGCTGCCAGGAGCTGCAGGGATGATGTCCCTGCCCCACGCTCCCCCTGTGCTACCAGAACAGGACGTGGCAAGAGCCGGCGACAAGGCACAAACCTTAAATTTGTAGGTGCAAAATTTAAACTTGCGGAGCAAAATTTTTTGCTCTGCTCGTGTGGGTGGATTTCTGTCCTCCCCAGTGGGTCTCTCCTTCCACATCATACCTGCGAAATGCAACGTCCTCGCAGGACCACCACAGCTGCCGAGCAGCGGCTCTGCAGGGGGTATGCAGGAGCATCGGTTAGGCATGGGGCGCTGGGACAGCCAGCAGTGAGCCTTTGAGGGATCTGTCGGAGCACAACTCCAAACTCTGGGCTGATGTTGCAACTTTCTTTCATTATATTCCTTCCTCTGTGTGCAGAGGAGCAAGGGAATATTCGTCTGTCTACAAAGAGGGCCTGACCCTGAGCACCTGAACAGCACTTGTCTGGAGCAAACAAAGGACGAAGTGCTCAGCCCACAGCCCCATTTTCTCCCTCTCCTCTTGGGAGAGCACAGATTCCCAGGAACGGGCTTTCTCCGGGCTGGAGAACAAAGCGAGGCAGCGTTACTGATGTTACTGATAGCATCAAACCCAGAGGGACTCCTGCAGAAAAAGCAAGCTTGAAGCAGAAGGGAGCAAAAGGGGAATGTTTCACTGCGGAGGGGCATCGGGACTAACCATGGCCGATGGAGAACTGCCCAGAGAGAGCAAAGACTGCCCCGGTGATGCCGAGGAAGGGGCATCCCAGGTACCAAAGAGGCTTTGAAAAGATTGCTCAGGCGTGGGGGGCAGGGGAAAGGATGTCTACCTGATCCATCTGGCCATGCACATTTGTGCTCTAGTAACTAAAGAGACACCAAGTTTGGAGCTCTTTTTCCAAATTTGAATCTTTTGCTTCCGCTGTTAGGTTAACTTACATCTGAAAAAGCGGGTTGTACCCCGGTGTTGGAAAGGGAAAAGAAGGGATAAGGGGGGAAAAGGTTGTGTTTAAAGAACTGGAAGTCTAGAGCTGGTAGTGTCTGTCTCAGACCTCAACAACTGTAACATCAGGGCTCTGCTCTCAGATGCAGATGTTAGAAACATCTGTGCGTCGCAGGCTGCCCAGAAACCTGAGCGGGGGAAATTTCCAGATATTGCTCAGTTTCCCAAAGCTTGCCAAGACCAGGAGCCAAACACACCAGCCTAACGACAACCTGCTAAGCTTGATTTCTGGCCGCTGCCGGTCCTGCTGTGTTCACTGCTCTCCTGCAGTCTCATCACATTTCCTGGATCCCCCCCTCCCCAAATTTATGGCACTGGATAAAAAGAAAACATGAAAACCAGAAGCACCAAAGTAGCAGCTAAAATTCTAGCTCCCAAGACAGAGGAGAAAAGCTGAATAAAACAGCAGTAAATGCATTGCAAAACCCAAGCAGGTCCTAATTTTCTTATTTTTAAGCTTCTGACCTTTAAGCTTATTTGACTGACCTGGTGGTTTGGGATTTATAAAGCTAAGTATATTAGCATCTTGATTTATGCTAACAGATCACCAAGTTCATTGCACCACTGCATTTGGCCACGGAAAGCCATCCTCTAACCACAGGCACCACGGGCCTCACAATTAAAAATAAACAAATGCCCATTACAAGCCCCAGAGCTCACAGCTGGGCAGAACTGAGCTCTGCTCCAAAAATGCAAACACAGGGGACGAGGGAGCCGGGGAAGAGGGCTCATTCCTGTTCCTGTGAATATTTATGGAAAAGTAGGAAGTGAGTAAGCCCAATGGAAATCAATAGGGGTTTTCTCTATCAGCTTCAGCCACCTTTGTAGCTATGGGATTCCCTGTGGATTCACCCTCCCGCAGGTCTGCCGGCCGCTGCAGGGCTTGGGACCCACGTCGCTCCAGGTAGCACTGCCTCTTTCTTCCCTGGGGCACCAAATAAAAGCCTCTCCCATGCCTTTTCTACAGCCTCTGGAGACCGCTTCCAGCCAGCTGTCACCAGCTGTGTCCTGGAGACACTGGGAAAGGAGATTTTATGTATTTCATGTTGAACTGCTGAAGTCTGTATTTCCTTTGTTCCCGTGCTGTAGCTCAAGGCGCGATGCGTGCGGCCGAGGAGCAGGCTGGGTGAGTCAGCCGCTCCCAGCGCTGGGGATGGCCGTTTCCCCAGCAACGGGAGATGGGAGAAGAAGAAGAAAAAAACCCTTCGGAAGAGCTTTTCCCCTGTAAACAGGTTCTCGCTCTTGCTTTTCTCACCAGCCTGCATGCAAACCTGCACGCACACGCACAAACATTCACTCCTGCCACTATGGAAGAAAGACTTGATTTGCTTATCTGTTTGTTGCTTTGCTTAAGTTTTTTATTATTTTTGAAGGTGAAATGCAAAGCAGGAACTGGCATCATCAAAACCAAGCAATCTGAGACCCCCACAGATGTCCTTTAAGCAGGGAAAGCGAGAGACATTGCAATTATTTTAAAATCAAAGGGTAACTTATTAGCAATGCCTTATAAACATATCCACGACACTACAAAGCTGAATTTAATCACAGGTCCTGACTCTGGGCTGTAGCAGAGTGGTGAGTTATACGAAAGGCAGCAAGGAGAAACATAAGGACAATTATCGGATACCTAGTGAATTTTGTATTTGGGGAACATCCCTCTTGAGCCTCAAGGGCTTAGCAACCTATCTCTGTTCCAGAAGACTTAGAAATGCTGGTGGAGATTGCTTGTTTTCCTCCTTCTGCTCTTCTCTCCTGCCCCAGGAGGAAAACTGCATCTGAAACTCCTTTCTGTCTGCATTAGAATCGACATCCCTCGGTTATCCTCACCGCATCTAAAAATAGCACAGGGAAATCCGCCTGAGATCAAAGCGATTCATTTACAAAGCACTGCGTGAGGACAGAGCTCTGCGATTCTCATTCCCATCACATCCACACTAGTCGGACGGCAGGAATCGCACCAGCACTTTGAAAACGCGGGGATGGCTCCCTGCCTCTCCCCCGCCTCGCCCTGCAGGCTCCGAGGAAAAACAAGTGGGAGGAAAATGATTCGGTCGGTGCACGGGGGCTGGTGGGGACAAGGAGAAATGGGTTTTCTCTGCACGTGTGGCAGACGATGCTCCCCTCCGGGCTGGGCTTCAGCAGCCCTGTGCAAGGTGGAACAGGAGTGAAAAGACCAGACAAAGAGGTACAGCCTCAGCACCCAGAGAAAGGAGCATCCTGCCACCTCGAAACATGCCAAAGGAGCCAAGATCATTGAGTGCATGAAATGAGAAACAACGGGTGAGCCCGCTCCTCCTCCAGTGGCCAGCCTGCCCGGGGAGGTGGTGCAGGACCCACCCATGCTGCAGGACGATGCTGCAAAGCTTTCCTCTGAGATCTGCATGCAAACCCCCACTCTGAAGGCTTAATTGTGGTTGCTGATTAATTGAGCAACACATAAGCAACGGAGTTACAGTATTATGTCTTTGGGATAGCTAACCTTGTGCTTTGTAATGCAAATCTCAGGATGATTTGGTAATTTACCCAATAGATCCTGATACTGGGATATGCCCCAGGAAAATTTCTGTTTTTTCTTTCTTTTACATAAAAAGGTTTATTATCAATAAAGTTCTGCAGAAAAAAAAGCATTAATTATAGTAAGTGAGCCACTTTTAGAGGCTCAGAAACTAGAAGACGAAGTAGAACGGCTGCTGTTCCTTCTCACATAAAAAAGTAAAGGTATCATTTTTAGCCCGTTCCATGATTTCTGAACACTCAGAGGTAGCGTTAGCATTACCTGAAGGTCCGTACTTCCCACAAAGTGCGTTGCAGGGCTTTCATCCACGCAGGGCTTCTGTTTCTGAGGAACGGCAGAGACGGCTTCAGGCAGCTCTGGCTCAGGGCACGTGGCACGGTGGCATGGTTGCCATCCCTCCTGACGTGCTGCCCGGGCTCACAGGTGTTTGCAGCATCACTGTCCTCTGGCAAGCATCTCCTCTTGGCTAATGGCAGGCAAGGCTTGGTGCTTCAGTAAGAGCATCTTGCCAAGACAGAGTCACCGACAGCCGGATTTCGGGGAGCTGGACTGGACAGGCATTAACATAGACAGTCTTTGTCATTAATGACTTATACGGTCTACATTGATCTTTGACCATCAAATATAATTATTGGGATAATAAATATTTCATCATAAAGCTGAAATAAAAATTACCTGAGGTTTTTCAGTTTTGCCAACAACATCTTCGAGCTGGGCAAAATACTCAGTGAATAGTTTGTTTCCCAACTACAGTTCCTTTTTTTTTTTGCCTCGTGAATTATGTCCTGAAACTCCACTATTCATAAATAGAAGAAGTCACTTCCCAGTTTACATTAATACAGTGCAGCCAAAAACTACCCTTGCAAATCCTTCAGATATCGATCCTGGTGTTTGCTGAGCCCAGTAAGCTGCCGTGTGTGCCATCCAGCCCGTCAGCTGGACCGCACTGCAGAGGCTGTGCTCCTCGGCTGGGCAGCCTCAGCCCGCCAAGGATTTCAAGATGACCAAGCAAGCACTTCTCAGAGACAGCCACTGACCCGGGTGTCTCCCCCATATCCCCACCCACATGTTCTCCCCTGCCTAACATCCCTGAGAACTGTGTTTTATTGGCGTTGTTTGAACGTTTCAAATACCCTGGGCAGTGGAAAGACAAATATTCACGAGAGTATTTTTGCAGTATTCCTTCAAGTGATTGCAAATCACTGCTCCCTAACACACACGCTCAAAAAACCCCAAAATCTTAAAAAATATATTTCAGCGTAAAAACCATCACCGTCGTCGGTTTCATTTCTTTTCAGATGCTTGAGGGGCACAATGTTTTGTTGAGGAAACTGCTATTCATCAGAAGAATATTACAGTGTAATGGCAAGGCCATCGCAATGCCCAGCACCCAGTACAGTGTTTTCAGAGACATTAACCTACATTATTATTTACGTGCCAGAATCTCATCATAGAGAAAGAAATTACAACAGCCTGACCGGGACACAGGTCTGAGCTGCTGATTGCAAATGCTAATCCGTCCCCGTGAAAAGCAAAGCTGTAGCCATAGCAAAGGGATTTGGGGGAAAAAATTACTGGACATAGAGGAACACACTGAGACGGTTGGAGGGCTCTGCTGCAGCTCAGTGTTTCCAGCTCCTGGCAGCACGGGAACTCCTCAGCCTTCCTGGAGCTGCATAGATGAAAGGTTTGGCAGAGACCTCACCGCCTGCAGTCCCATTTCTTCTTCAAAACACACATCTAGGAGAGTTTGCTGCCTGACCGCTATCCCTGGGGCAGGCTCTGGTTGGAGGCTGAATGCAAAAATTGCATGCCACAGTCATTCACTTGTTTAATGTGAGCTTTGTCAAGGAAAGTCTGGACAAGAACGACCGAGATCCTGTGCTTACAGGCCAGGATGTGGGCAGGCTGCGTGTCCAGTGAGGCAGGGCTCTGAGCTTCAGAGCTCAGGAAATAACCACAGGCATTCAGTTCCCCCCACCCCACACTTAACTCTCCCATTGCCTTTTATAATTTAACAT
The DNA here is from genome assembly GCF_018139145.2 of Gymnogyps californianus. Taxonomy (NCBI): domain Eukaryota; kingdom Metazoa; phylum Chordata; class Aves; order Accipitriformes; family Cathartidae; genus Gymnogyps; species Gymnogyps californianus. Next base: position 8,189,722 of record NC_059479.1, read on the forward strand.
ATATTTATATGGATTTATTACCTACCTGTTCGGGACATCTGAGAGATCGTACTTAGGAAACCCCTTTAAGTAAATACTTTCTTCTATACAGTTTTCATGGCAATGAGGCAGACAGTCCAACTAATTAAATGAAAATGTGAAGTTTATTTTTATACAGCCTAAGCTGGTATTGGTTTGTAATTAGAACATCAGTGAAGAACTGTGGGAAGGACTGGTGACCGAGTCATTGGTTAAAAGGTCTGAAGAAAGTTTAGGCATTTTTTTCAGACCCTTCTCTATTAGCACTGCAAATGCCACACACTTTCATACCTTTAACAGTGAGATTTTAGCTTGTCCCAGAGCAGACCCTAGGTGCACTGGCTGCAAACTGCATTTCAATTGCAAAGAGTGTGTGCAAACAAGCCGTAATTGAGAATGTCAGAGACTCCCAACTGACTTAAATAAAACCATCATCAGACTAGAAACTCAGCATGTCCCTCATCTGCGGTAAAAACTGTCACTATGGCATAGGATCGCTTCTCCCCGCACGAACCGCAATCACAAGGTCAGGCATACACCAGGAACCCCCAAGCTCTTCGTTAGGCTTTGGGAGGAGGGGAGGCACAGAAGGGATGCTCTGCTCGGCGGCCGGCGGACTGGCTGGAGTGGAATTGGTGTCTGCTCATGCAGACGTGGTTATTCCACATACCAGGTGATTTCTGACTTCTCTTATCCTACATATGGATGGAGATGGGAGCACAGTATGTTTGCCATGTGACTATAGAGGAAATGTAAGCCAGCTGAGGTAGAGCGCTTCTAGAAATGCAGTAGGAGTTTTACACCAACACATCAGTGAGTGGAAGAATGGTCTATTTTGTTGTTCCAACATCCTTGTTTATTGCTAAAATTCATTATGCTGCCTTTCATAAATAAGATGCTAAAGGCTTGGGGAAAATCAATGCTAATAAGAACTAAACTATATGAACATTGAACTAGAGCAAAGGGGTATTTTGCGTTTGATTAAGTCATTACCAACCCCCCCGCAGTATCAATTATTTCTCTCTTACATCGTTCATGAATAATAGTGTGCCTTGAAATACATGGACAAAAAAACATTGTTCCCTCAACAAAGGAAAAACATCCACCTTTGGGATTGTAATTTTGTTTGCTTTGGTGTTTTTGTACATAATTAGGACAGTACCGTCCCTTAGCTAAATAGTGCCTGGGACAGAGTAGCAAAACATAGCAAAGGAGGGAATCGATAGCAGGCTTGGGATTTAGGATTAGTCAATATCCTAAACCAAAGCAAGTCACTGATGAGTGTCCTCTTGAGAGTTTAGAATTAAATGCATCTAAACCATTCCTGAACCCTCTAATCTCCAGTAAAAAAACCCAAAGAAAACCAAACTTTGCAATCTGAGTCTGGCAGCAGCAGTCTCGTTGACCCTACATGACCCTTAGTTACTGGAGGCGAAGCATGGGCCCTCTAATGTCCACCCACAAGGCAGGGACAGAGATGTGCTCCTGGCTCATGTTGTTGCTGGTAGAGGACCAGAGGAGTTCAGGTCTGTTCTTGTCAGGGCCATGCCTTCTTTTGCTTTCAAGAATTAATGTATTAATAAATAAAGAAATTGGGTCTTGGCCCTGGCAGCACTTTGCGGTGCCAAAGAGGATCTTTATGCTGGCATAGGTTTCATCCAGCAATTAAACCAAGGCTGTACTGACCCTCCTCTGCCTGGGCATGAACCACTGAATTATAGACCGTCAGAGAGAGCGGTCACATTTCAAATATATCAGTAATACCCGATGGGAAATGACTGCCCCATCATGCATTGTTAAAGCAGCTCCCTTCAATATTAAATGAAGATCAGCCAGGCACACCATATTAAAAGCTCATTTCCTCCAAACCTACTACAAATGCCAGAGCTGCATTGCCACTTGCCTTTCCAGCTGGAATAGGCACATCCAGAATTGAAGGGGACAACTTGCACGTGCCACAGCCACGCCGGTGCCTTGCCGTGGCACTGCAACACTTACCCCCACAATGTACCACTGGCAGCCAGCCAGCTCCTTGCACTGTCCTATGTGACTTTTGGGAGGGGTGGGGGGAAATTGCCTATGGAAAATTGGGATCTACAGCAAAGCCCCTGGCCACTAGCATCTGTTAGGCCAGGGGCTCTCTCTCGGCAGCCTCTGTTCCAAGCTTAAAACGTAAGAACTTCACTTGTGTATGGTGGAAAAGGGCTGCAAAGACCTGTGTCCAGAGGCATCGCAGCAGGGAACCCACCTGGAAAGGTCGGGGCTGTTGCACGGGTGCTTCTTCCCCCTGTGCAGCCAGCACAAGAAGAGGGGACTCAGCTGCTGCCACCTCTCCTCCCAGCGTGGCATCCCCTCTGCTGACTCCAGCTGCTCCCAGCCACCCTCCACACAAGAAGAGGGATGTGCCCAGACACGCTGCATGCCGCAGATAGTCCCCAGGGGCCCAGCAGCCCCTCCAGAACTCCGGAGCGGGATTTTGGGGCAGTTCTGTTCATGATAGCCATTAATGTGCAGAACAGACTCGAGCTTCTGTGCACCCCTCGTCCTTCCTCGCCCTCCACCCACACACTCCCATGACGGATCCATTACACGCTCCTGCTCACACCTGCGTTTTGCAGAGCTCCCTGTAAAAGAGGCAGCTTTTAGCAGGACTGTTTGCTGTCGCTGGCGTTGTATACTAAGAGGATAAACACCACATGCAGACGTTTTGTGGGTAAACTGTAGAACAAGATTATCAGTATTATCTCCATGTAATTGTGATTCCTGAATTTAGTTTAGCTCTCCGGTTTAAAAAAAACCCACACAGGATCAAAATAGAATTTGGCAACGAGTTTGGGCTAAAAATTGATATTTTGAAACGGGGAAAAAAAAATAATCTGTGAAAACTTTATTGCCCTTTACTAAGAAAAGAATTCAAATTACAGGAGATGTGGCTCGAGCACCAGTGGGCTGCAGAGCACAATAAACAGCACACTAACATGCCGGTGGCAATGGCTGTGCCTGCACGGGCACGGGCTGGGCAGGCAGCACCGCTCCTGCCTGCCTTTTCCAGGATGGGGTGTGATCAAATGAAGCGGGTGAGAAGACCCCCACTGACACCAAAACCTTGGTTACCTGCTCCTAAGAGCAGTCAGACCTCAACTATGAACACCAATACGTGTAAATACAAAATATTTGTATACAAAATAGGACATTTTGTTTTAATCCAGGAAGAATCTTCATTAACTCTAAATACAAAATGCATGCAATTTGCACATCTAGCTTTAACCGAAGCAGAATCTTTATTAACCCTTTCTATCCCTGATCACTCAGTGATCCTTAACAGGGCTGTTGGGATGGCAGCCAAGTGAAAATTCACACTCATAAGTGCTCTGTCCCACTTCAAATTGCCTAGTGGCAATGCCAGCTAGTCTCTGTAGGTGTCAAAACCGCGTGTCCAATTATAACTCCCCAACAATCACGGCGAGGAAGAGGCAGATGGCTATCATATGCTTAAAGTATCATTTCTCCAGTAAAGCACCATTTGTTTGCCCTGTCAAATTAAATATTTTCCTGTGTGATTTTTGTGCGTAAGAGCGAATTAGGAAAACCTGCCGGTGCTGCAGCAACATTCTGCGGCGCCTTGGCAGGGTCCCCGCCGCCCCAGCCGGAGCGGCTCGGGGGGTCCAGCTGCCCAGATGGTGATTAGCAGCATCTGGCCTTTTGGCAACCCATTTGGGCACCCCGGCTGGCAGCCGTGAATTTGCCGGACGGGAGATCTCGGTGCTGAATGAGTTAGTGGGATTGTCTTGACCTCCTGCATGACATCTCCATTTGACTGAGCAGCCTGCAAGAGGGGTATTATTTCCTTTCCAGTGTCAGGGCTCACGCAGTTTCAGCCTGCCACCTCCACAAAGGGGGCTTAAAATAAACCTATAGTAGACATTCCTTTATGATTAGAGCTAAAATTATGAGTCCAGATTGAAGCAGGCTTGCCTAGGGATTTGGAACAGCTCTGCCTTCCTCTCTATCACTTGACAGCAAAAAACTCGTAATCAGAGATAGAGGGGAAAAAAACTCAAAATCTGAAATATTTCAGTCGGGTCTGAACTCAACTGGAATATCTAGCTGTGGCCAAACCCTGGCCAAGAAGTGGCTTGTTTATGTACGATTCCTAAATCCACTGCCCCAACAACTGTATATGCTCAGTGGATAACATAGTTACAGTACTGTGCACCGTGCGCTGGTTGCTCTCCAGAAACTTGGGCTGGAGCCTCCCTGCTTGAAGGGGATGGGAGGCTGAGGTCTGTGCAAGCTCCAGGAGAAGGAGAATTGCAGGAGGCAAAGCTCGTCCATGCCAGCTAGATCCAGTGGAAGCAGCTGTATTGCTCAACCAGTATGTGTCCTGACATGGTGCAATGATGGTACTCCCAATCCTCTGTTTTAAATGCATACACAAATTATTGCAATTATAATAAGCCATGTAAGAAACTGTGATGCTAAAAAAATCTATGTACTCTCTCTTAGGCATGCAGTACATGATTATGAGAAGTTATGTCTACAAAGTTGATCTAATAAGTGAACATTTATTGGAAGTTTTTAGAAAGTGCCTAGTTAGAGGAATTTCCTTACAAGAAACTACTTAATCATTTTACCTTTCACACATCTGTTAAATTGGCAATGTAGTCCAAACAGAAATCATTTTGCTGTACTTCAGAGTTACCCGGTTTTAATGAGTCTCTGGAGGTACAGGGATGGATTTTGCTGCCAACTACCATTCAGCCTAATATTGCAATGGAAACATCAGACTAGAGGAACTCAGTGTGTCCCTGCTGTCAGACTACTATGCGATAAAGTTAGCACTCACAAAAAGGGAACAAGAGGCATCAAGGATAGACAAGGGAAGGAAATCCAGCAGTGAGATCCAGACCTACTTTCTCAGCTGAGTTAACTGAACATTTTTGTTGCTTATTTGAGAACATGAACATGCAGTAATGTGTTCTGTTCAGAATAAAAAAAAATAACGTGCTCTGTTCAGACTAGAATAAAAGCCAAAGACAGAGGTCCCTTTCAACCTATATTGTTCTATGATCCTAAGGAATTAAAGAATTAAATTGTAAGTAACTACTATTTAGGGGAAAGAAGAAAAAAAAACCCACTGGACTGCAATTTGCTAGGACAAAATACCCAGCTCCCTTAACAGCCCTGTGACAAAATCCAGTGCACAGGCAGCGGGTGGTTGCCCCAGTACACGATGACCCCCTCTGTGCAAAGTAAAATATCTTTAAATTATTTTGGGGACCTTAAAAAGCCACAGGAAAGATTTCTCCTCATCCACTAGAAAGACAAGATATGGCAGCAAAAGCTCTGCAACACAGCGATCCCAGCTGCTAGTCCACGACTGAAGGCACTTAGTAGGCAGGGCTGCAAGAAGTTTGCAGCCTCATAAAACCACAGCGTAGTCTCTTCTTCTGCATGTCCTCACATATTAATAGTTTCTTTATAATCAGCTGAACAGTTGATAAGTGTTAAAAAAAGATTTAAAGCAGCTAAGTATGGGATACGATCATTCCTATTAGTGTAGCTCCACTTGAACAAGAACTCATCCTTGGGAGGATAAAGTGCAGAGGCAATATCGAAATCTAATCAGGAGAAATACTCCTTTCCTGTTAAAGTGAATGCCCTCCCCCTCACCCCGTTGCCATCTCTGCAAAAAAATTGCTAAATCAGTGGTGAATTTTCAATCAAAAATCAGGGTTCACCTTAGTCATTGATATTTGTGCAAAACCACAATCACACTTTAATGAAGACTTTTTATTTCCCTCTTTCAAAGGCTCCCATTTAAGCACATGCTTATCTTTAAAAAGTGGGAAAAGAAATCAACAGGATGCAGTAATTAAGAGCGAATGGTAGACTTACGCTTCAAATCTCCAACAGGAAATGGAAAACTAAAGACAAAATTAACTGAATAATTTCCCAAGCTCAATATACATTAGATAATTATACCTAATAGAGAGTTATCCGCTGATTTTTGCTCAACATCAAGAAACTGGAAAGTCATTAGACAGAAGAGACGTGAGATAATCAGCTAAAAGCCTTTAGTTGGATTTTGAAAGTTCAGAGGAGAAAGTATGCTAATTTTTTTGAACCTTCAGAAGAACTTCAGAGAGTCCTCTCCTACCAGCGAGAGCTGCAAAACGAAGGCAGAAAGCCACACATGCAAACTAGAGAACAAAGAGATGCTACACCCCTTCCGAAATGGCTGCAAAAGAGCTGCCTCATCCCAGGCTTTGAACACAAAGCTCCCATGATGTCTCCCCCCATGCCTTCCCCTTCAGCGCCTGCATCGCACGTGCTGGCCGCGGGTGCTACCCTCCTCCCAGCCTGGGGAGCAAACACTAAAGCAACAGCGAGATGCTCCATGGTCTCTAAAGCAAGAAAATGCTCCAGGTGCAGAGCTGCACTGAGGAGGCACAAACCTCGGGAAACACTGCCTTGAACTGGAAGGAGCATTTTTGGGGTACGGTCCTGTCTCCAGACCTGACACCCCAGCGTGCCCAAGCCCAACCCTGTGCACATCCTGGTGTCAAGGATCTCATGAATCAGCAATTGTATCAGCCATGAGGACAACACAGCCGTGCTCTAGACACGAGACCTGATGCTCCCATGACTGTAGAGCACCGGCACGATTGCATCTTCACAGCCAATGTTTGAGGTCTGCCCTTTCTTTAGAGGAGCCCTTGTCTGGGGTTGACGAAAAGCATTTCTCTGGCAGAGGACAATGACACCAACACTGGCTCAGCCTTACAAAATCCACTTGCAAGAGATGAATGAGAGCATCAAGCGCTGTGATAAACTTCATTAATTCTAGTCACTTGGTCGAATGCGTTTAAAGATTTGTATTTGGTTAACAAGGAATACCAGATTTGGTCAGCTGCTGTCCATTGGGGGGGCAACTGCAAAATTTACTGCCGCTTAAGTCACCTTTCATTAAGGATCTCAATTAGCTGATTTGTGAGAACAATTACAGTACGACTGCTGAAATCAATAAGTATGTTTCAGAGCGGACAGATAGATTGTATTCTCTTGCCTAGCTTCCATTTATAGAGGCCAAATGAGGCTATTACTGGAAAATCTTATAAAGCCTCAGAGCCTCTTAGTTAGAATCTAGTTAGAAGCTGAAATTCCCCCCTTCATTTAGCCTCTTGCCTTGCCAGGCTGAGATTGCGGTACGTTTCTTGGCATCTTATAAAGTGTTACCATCGAATGAAGTGGGTTTAAGAGATCCTGATTAAACCCATTCATCTCAGATGAGATGGAACAGAATCAAAATCAAATCCTGGGAACAATATAGGTGTGGAAGGCAATACGTATCAGGCAAAAATTAGGATCCATACACAGCAGCTTGCAAAGTCTAGGCACATACCTGGCAATTGCCCACTTCTGTAGGGTTTAATACATTACAGCAAGGAGAAGAAAAGCAAGGAAACTATCAGTATACCGAACAAGACCTTCCTCATCCTCCTCAAACCATGAGGAATACATGCTAATTCAGGAATTAATCTCATGCCAATTAAACCTCTTCACTAGCGATGAAATCTTTCTTTCCTGAAATCCAGGAAAGAAGTTGTGTAGCTCCCCCAGCATCAGGTAGGACTCAGCCCTACGATCGGTGGCCTCACAGTAGGTTCATGAGGTGACTGCTGCACTGGGCAGTCTTGCACGTGGCATGTTTGCTTTGCAGCCTAGTGCTGCTGCAACCCTGCATCGTCCCTGGTGACCACCCTGACCTGGCATTTGGCCTCCCCTAACCCACCCCTATTTTCACAGGTTCAGAAGCATCATCAAGTGACCAGAGTTTATCAAGTCATCCCTTGCCTTTTGAGCATCCCAGCTTTTCATGAGCGCTATTTCTCCCCGGCAAGGAGAGGTCCTGGGACTTCTCTTGGCTGGCTATGGTATGGAGGTTAAACTAAGTCTCAATAACTTGAATTTGCAAGGCTAAAATGGTGGAACCAGCTAGTTACTACAGGTGGGAAGATGTGCACAACTTGGGGTATACTTCTGAATCTTAATATTCACAATGAACAATGTTAATATAGTATTCAGAAAGTCTAGCAAGGAGTGGGTCCTTACTGGTTAGTCCCTATGTGAACATAGTATCTGGATAGAATATCAGAATGACTTTCCCTGATTCCTTTTAATTCTCTATTTACGTATGAAGCAATATACTTGTAAATATAATTCCTTACATTTGGAATAATGATATTAATTCTAGACAGCCAGCTGGGGTGGGGATACACACAGTTGGCAGCTCTGAAGTCATTGCAACACTGCTTCAGGCTGAGCCTTTTGCAGTCCAAGTACATCGTTGTAAATGGCACTTTTCCTAGAACAGCTGCCTTGGCTTCTGCGTTGTCAAAAAACGTCGAAGGTGGGATAGGAACAGGCTTTCAAAGCATAAAGATCATTCCAGCTACAAATGTTCAGCAACCACGAGATTAATTCATGAATGAAATGTCATTTCTGTATCCAGGGCTGTATTTCCAGGAAATTATCATTTAGCATGGTGTGCATTTAAGCAGTTAGCCAGCTGCTTGGGCAAACTCTTACCTCCAGGCTTGCTAACCCATGGTAGCATTTATGGGCTTCATTCAAGAGTAGACTTACCCAATCTGAACTTTAATGAGTGAGGTTGAAACCGTCACCTGAAGAACACGAGATTTTGTGTTATGGGCTAGAAATTACACAGGAGAAAAACCTGGGTGTAGTCACTGAAAAAAGGATGATTAAAAGAAAGCAGTGTAATTTGAGCACATCAAGCACAGTCATCTACTCATCCCACCACACACAGGGTGGCAAAGCTTCCCCTGAAAAGCCTTGCAGCCCTTCAACCCTCCTCTGCCAGGCTCTGACTGAGCCCTGCAGCAGTGTGTAGGTGCATGATGCACCTTTATCATCATTTGTGCCAGATCCAAAGCTAACTGTAGTCAGAGAACAGGTTTGCATGGCTTTTATGAGGCCTTCTGGCTCAGACCTTGAGGCTCTGGAGGACCAGTGCAGTCCACCTTGCCCACCTCCCAGGTCAGAAAAGTCTGAATCCAGTCAAAGCCGCGTTCGCTGATGCCAAGCAAACCACAGCTTCCCACACAGGGACACTGGCCAGTGGTTCCCCACAGGGTCACCTCCGTTCACATCTTCTGGCTGCCTCAGCATGAGAAGTCAAGCATGGATTAGACCCAGACTAACTGTTAAAGGGAAGCAAATAATTCACCGGCTCAACTCTGCCCAGCTGAGCAAGCCCGAATCTGCCTTCACGCAAGACAACCCCTGCAAACTGAGTGATGATATTTTTATAAAAGTGCCTTGAGTAGCTGAAGTTTTTCTCAATCTTGTTATTAATAAAGGGGGGAAAAAAACTCCACAGAGCACTCATCTGATATGGTGATAAAATCTGGAAAACTATGAGGTCAATTAAAGCAATGTAAACTCAGGAGCTTATGAGCTTCTGGTGAGAGTGAGCCTTAGCCTGGTAAATACAGACAGCATCCAGGCACAGAATTTCTTTTGAAAGCAAGATTTTAATAAGGCTGAAATCTTCAATTAGGCTGAAAATTGAGGAAGACAAGAAATGCCTGGAAGCAGTCCAGTCTGCAGAGTAGCCAGACATTGCCTCACAGGAGGAGAAGGGGCTTCTCAGCCCCTGGAAGGGGACAGGTCACACTACAGCCACAGCATTTGCTCCCGGCATCCTCCACGCAGGTATTTTTAGATGGCTTTATCACTGCAATATCTCAGCATGCCCAGGGTGTTTTTTAACCGGACACACCACCACACAAATTCTCCCCCTGCCCGTGGTTTGGGGAAGGGAGGGCTGGGTTTCTCGGTGTGCGCTGACCTGCTCTCTGTTCTTGTTGTTGCCTTGCTTGGGGGGCACAGGGCAGAGAGCCTGTGTGGAGAGCAGACAGACAGACGACCTCACTGCAGGAAAGCTAAGTCAAAGATGTCAGGTTTGTATTTAGCTGTGAAACCCTCAAGGCATCCAAAGAGGCTTTTAACTCTTGATTAATCTCCTGGGGATGCTAAATTTAAGCAGTTTTCTGCAGCCCTTCGTGAAGCAAAATTCCCACTATTGGCAATAGGAATGGCCAGTTACAGACACCTGAAGTTAGAGGAGTTTCAAGCTAAATCACAGTCTGAAGCCTAAACTCTTTTTCTTGCAACGAAAAGCAGGGAAAACATTCCCTGCGAGAGGACTACGGCCTCACATGGCATAAAACCTCAAGTGCCTTTCCTGTCTTGGTCTCTGACTGCCCTCCTGCATCACCAATGGAAAAAAAGCAAAGGAGTGAAAGACAGCAAGAGTGTGAATAATCTTAAATAGTCGGTTGAACCCACTCCTACAAACATTTTGGTTCACCAAGAAAAGCACAAGGGAAAGTAGAACAGGCATTAAACAACAGATTCACTTTGCTGGCACAGTTTTAACAGAAAGATGTACCCCGAAGACAGAAAGCCACGTCCTATTTGCAGAACACAGTTAGCTGAAAGGTGTTTATTTTGCTTGGTTCTGTTCTTCATCTGCCCCTGAGGCAATCAATACATGTTCTGAAAAACAGTTTTATTCACTTGCACAAATATCTATGTATGAGCATACACTTGTGGTAGTCCATTTTCCTGCAAAATATAAATGCTGAACCAAATTATGATCTATTTTTCCTAATCATCCAGGCACATGTATAACACTGATAGAGCTACATCCATCTATACATCTCTTTTTATAAACAGCAAGGCAGGCTCTGTCCTAATCTGGGAGTCTGAACAGATGTATTTTAAAATAAAGCCTGCAAGACCCTATTTTTATTCCCCAGGATTTCTTGCATGACATCTTAGTGCCCTAAGTGGATTTCAAATATGGGACAGGATTTTCCTATCTCCCACTCTTTTTACTATAAAAGAACTATGTTAGAGCCCCACTCTGCACAGGTTTTAAAGGCAGCCGGATTTCCTGCTGTGATACAGCTGTACCTGAAGTCCTCCTGTTTCTGCTGTTGCTGATTGCCAGTAAGACACATGCGAACAAAGCTGTAGGAAAGAGGCCTTCACTGACTCTAACAGTGAGCGATAATACCCCCAGCTTCTCTGTGACTCCTTTTTTCTGACTTCCACATCACACTGTGGTCACGTCTGCAACTGCATGCGAGGAGGGGTCTCAGAACCCACCAAAGACCTCTGTGATGCCTCAGTTTGGGCGTGCTTGCCCAAGCTCTAGCTCATGATGCACCATTTCTCCCTGGCACTGCTGCCCAGGGAGAGGTCAAGTGCTGCTGGGGAAAGGGACACCCCGATGCTGCAGTCAGACAGACCTCGGTGAACACAGTACTTGCTGCAATGACGCTTTTTACTACTTGCAAGAATCTGGTCTAGCCTAGAGCCCACCAGAGGTGGTGGTCAGTAAGGATGCTGGTCCTTTAGCACTGTGGGCAACACAATCCTAAGGCTTTAGGCCAGTCAGTGCAGCGGAACAGGGACAGCTACAAAACAACTGCCGCTTGAGTTGCATTGACCACCCCTAACACTGTGACCGTAACCATGCTATGTATAAAGCAATGCATAGTTATATAGCATGGAGTGATCAGCTTTAATCTGTAAGTTAAAGCATGAGGGTACCAGTCATTGTCTGAGCTAGACAGAGTAATGGTTTTCTAAGTGGGAACTGAAAAAAATGCTAGTTCCTTAATACATGCCAAGAGATGGGTGAGAAAAGAAGGCATTTCACTCATTATATAGACACATCCATTTCTTCATACTCAGACAGGACTCCTCTAGTTTTGTTCTAGACCTAATTAGATTTTAAATGAGATTCCAGCACCTATAATAGCTTATTCTGATTGTTCTTTTTATATCATACAGGCAATGAATATTCATTGTGTTCATATGATTAAGTACCAAATCAATAGATATGACTAGTGGACCTGTTAGAATTTATGCTCTGCCTTATAAACACAAAGAATGAAGTGGTATCTGATGTACAGTTCAGCCTCCCTCTTTGAAGAGCCGCTGTGAGTGACATGGCTGGTGATCACAATGAAAATGGGGGAGAATGAGTACTTTAATGAAATTTCTGCATTTAGGATTAAAATAACCAGAAGGGACGGTTACAATATGGGATGAGTTTCCAAGGCTTTATCATGGAAAAAGAACAATGATGTGACTTGAAACAAATGCAAAGGGTCACTGCTCCTAAAGCAGCAAATTCTGGAATCTGTCCCCTGGCAATGGGCGCCTGGGTAGCAGGAAGGAGAGGACCACAGCTGTTAGCCTGATAGAGCCCCGAGCAAATGGTGCTTATGAAAACAAGTCAATAGAGAAAGGAGAAAAAGAGTATTTTTCCAAGCGCAATCGCACATCCTCACCTACGTAAGGCAAATAAAAACTCACTATGCCTTCCTAGGGAAAAGAGTCTGTCAATTCAGAAGAAGGGAACCTGTGGTGATATTCCTATTCAAGCTCATTGCAAAGATAAATGTTTTTCATTCCTCTGTCTCACATGACAGTCGCTGGCTCTGACCATGATGCAGACCTTTCCCACCAGAAGCACAAGCAACCCTCTGTGAGCCAGTGTTGCTCACTGGTCCTTGCCTGGCCTGCAGGTCTCCACCGCTGATACTGCTTCATCTGTCCATCACCAAAATCACAGCACTAAACGAGGGAACACACTTGACCGAAATATTTCTAACTTTACACCAGGATGAAACAACTTCCTGAAGCCATGAGACACGCTGCTGGCAGCTCAGCTCGCTGAGAGCAGCCAGTGTGTGTGTACATCATTAATAAAGGAGCTGCAGCTCCTTGGCATGTTGGTTTTACAGTCAGGGATTTTGTTCCCAATTTCAATAACCTGAAAGGCAGAAAGTCCCAACCATGCCCAAATGATTTGCAGGAGGTGTACGGCCGGGCATTGCGTGGCCTCCAGGCAGTAGGACACCAATGTGGCACCAAAGTGGTCCTGCTTGGCCTTAAAAACTCTTCAGTCTCCCTCCTATATGACCCACAAGTGATCTGCAGCCCCCATGTTATTACCAGCCCCCTCCTTCACAGATGAACCAGATCCTCCCTGGTTAGGAAATACTGCCTGAGCTAATAAGGCTGTCTTGCGGCAGAGTTAATTAGCTCGGGTTTAGCACTGCTGGCTGTGTTGCCTCCAGCTTCCAATCCAGTCATTTGAATTAAACTTTAGATGTGCACTTGCAGTTCAGAAACAAAATGTCGATAATGATAATTAATACACCAAAATTACTGCTCTTGTTCAAAGTCGGGTGATGTTAAATGAAGGACTACACCAAAGCAACAACAGCAAATTTTCTGTTAATTCTGGAGAAGGGACATGGGGCAAGAAGAAAATACAAGTGTTATGTCCACAGTAATCTAGACATGATTTAGTTGCCCTGGATTGCTTTTTACTACATATTTTCCTAGTCCACAGACTACGGCTACAACTTCTGTCCTCTCTACTCCCACCGTGGCTTCAGCAATGAAAGGCAGCAACCTTTCTTTTTTTCACCCAGTTGGGATCTTAGATTTTACCTGACAATTTTTCATGCCTGTTTTCCTTTGACTAAAATATTGTGAATTTTGTTTTCAAATACAATTGGAAGCTTTGGTGTCCACTTGGAATAGCCGAAAATGTTTTCATTTGTTACTGTGGAACAGAGAGAAAGTGGCTTTCAAGACTTTTGAGAAAGAAATTGTCTCATGTTTGCACAATACCTCACAGAACCTGGACCTGATCTACAAATCAGATCATTATAGCATGACTCACCGCACAGGAAGAAATGCACATTAAGGTGGCTTGATTGGGAAAATCAGATTAACATAAGCAGTCTGGATTTTTGTTGACTGCCAAAGGACATTCAAGCAGCGAGGGAAACACGGCACAGGGAATCTTGTCAAACACACACTTTAAATCACCTGCAGAAAGTTAGCCAAGGTATTATTGCAAACCTGTGGAGAGGATTTATGCAGCCTAGAATGAGACAGGCACCCCAGAGAATAAGTTCTGGAATATTTTTCATTACTGCACCAACACTGGTCGCCACTAAATGCAATACCAAATACTGTGAGTCAACACTCCCAAGACCCCCCTAAGTCTTGCATTGCTTGACAGGCACAACCTGCGCTGTATCTAGTTCTTGGGTTTCCAATCCTTCTCTCTGCAAGGGGGGTAGAGGAACGTGTTGTCCCTGATTTCAGCCATTTCTCCCGTTCAAAAGTCAAGATGATGCTGGAAGTCCCATTATTCCTCGGGAAGCTGCCACACATGCAGAGCAGCACCCTGAGCAAGCTGCAAGATCCACTAGATGCAGCAGTGAACCAGTCTCACCCCATGATCCTGGTAGTATCGTGTGCAGAATTAAACAGCTTGCTTTAAAATCAAGAGCAGAACTTATTAACAAGCTACCAATGAGTCATGCATACCTATAGCGGAGTTTATTAACTAAGCTTATGTGGCTGCCTGCCTTGTTTAAAACCACTAAGGCATCTATATGTGCTATAAAAATCTCTTTCAAGCATGTCGGGGTTTAACCCCAGCTGGCAACTAAGCACCACCCAGCCGCTCTCTCACTCCTCCCTGGTGGGATGGGGGAGAGAATCAGAAGAGTAAAAGTGAGAAAACTCATAGGTTGAGATAAAGATAGTTTAATAGGTAAAGCAAAAGCCACATGCACAAGCAAAGCAAAACAAGGAATTCATTCACCACTCCCCATCGGCAGGCAGGTGTTCAGCCATCTCCAGGAAAGCAGGGCTCCATCACGCATAACGGTTACTTGGGAAGACAAACGCCGTCACTCTGAACACTCCCCCCCCTTCCTCCTTCTTCCCCCAGCTTTCTATGCTGAGCATGACGTCCTATGGTCTGGAATATCCCTTTGGGCAGTGGGGGTCAGCTGTCCCGGCTGTGTCCCCTCCCAACTTCTTGTGCACCCCCAGCCTCCTCGCTGGTGGGGTGGGGTGAGAAGCAGAAAAGGCCTTGACTCTGTGTAAGCACTGCTCAGCAATAATGAAAACATCCCTGAATTATCAACACTGTTTCCAGCACAAATCCAAAACATAGCCCCATACTAGCTACTGTGAAAATTAACTCTATCCCAGCCAAAACCAGCACAAAGCACCATGGCCAAGTTTTCTGGTAACACTTCTTCATGCCCATGCAGGGAGGTCTGTTTGCTGGGACTCCAGCTAGTCGGCAGCATGTTCCCCAGCAGCTCACCCACTCACACACAGTATCATGAAGCCCAGATGCATAAAACTCTTGCTTTAACATTGGTTCATCTCTTCTCTTTCCACAGCCCTTAAGAACCACTGAAGAATTAATAAGATGATAGGGAAAAAAAGGATTTCTCCCACAAGGCAGTGATATAAGACAAGTATATAACAGATTTTTATCGAAAGTGAGGACCAAATCGGATTCTGTTGGGTAACTGAAGGAGGCGTAATTCTCTGAAACACCAAAATCCCAGTTTTTCTGTGGGGAACTAACACCTCTTCCAAAGGGTAGAACGAGGACAGCCCAAACAATGCAGCCAGTCCTGCAGTATCCCAAATACCACATTAAACCAGGGATTCCCAAATATACTTTACTCCTACACTGCTGCTATCTGCAGTAGCAACAGCCTCGCACGTGCTCTGGATGACAAGGCATTAGGTGTCTTCACCAGCGTCCTCCCCGACTTCGCTGGGGCACGTGTATCACTGCCAAAAGAGGCAGCCCTCATTTAAGCAGGAACATCAGCAATGTCACTGACATCAGGACCCAGATGCATGCTCACCACCCATCGCACCAGGGCCTGTCTGGGACTCAGTTTTCCCCAGGGGACAGCAAGGTGAAGGGAAAATGTGCACCTCCTTAATGCCCAATGTTTTGTGGGCTTGGTTACTCCCTCGAGTGCAACTCTCTGTCATTGCAGTGTAATAAAATATGACATCTCTAGCTTCAGATCCTTGATATTACAACACTGCTCTATGATATTACTGCTCTCTGCAAAAGCTGTAGGAAATGTTCTTGTCCTGGAAAAAGCCTAGGGGATCAGTCTGGCTCCTGCCCCAAGTCCTGACTATCATGTCTGGAAGTTGTCCTTCCCCTTCATTTTGCAGCCCCTCATTCCAAGAACCTTTTTCCATTAATCCCACGTGGGTTTTCACAGCACATGCAATCCTCCTGTCTCCTCTGTCAGCCCAGTCCCATCTCTGGACTGTTCCTCAAATGCACTGCCTCTTCCAAATGGAGTTTTGATTAATCTGGGATTGAGCAACCCTGGCCATCTGCTGCCGTCAGAAGAGGGATGAGGCACCACACCATAAGCGATCATTTCTCTGGTGCCCCCTAAGGAAAGATGAGGGGCCAAACCACACAGTCCTTACTCAGGCTTGCCCTACAGGTTTCACCTCTCCATCTGGACACTCTTCACAATTTCAGTATTTCTGCAAAATGTCTAGTTCAACCAATTAGTGCAGAATGTGGGGTCTGCTCTGTTTTATATGTCCCAATACAATAGAAAAGCTTTGCTTTTATTGATGAACCTGACACCCCAGGCAGGATAGTAATTATGTTAAAAATCCTGTTCCAACTCCCACTGATGCATCTATTTCTGGAAGGTGCTTAGTCTTGTTGTTTAATTCCCTGTCTCCAGATAAGTTAGAGTGTAAAATTATAACTACATAAGCTACTTTCACCTAGAGATCTACACTGTGCCTCTCTTTAGCTAGTGAAAAACGGTGCAATCTCATTTTCTCCTCAATTTGTATCAGCTGAGAATCTGGCCTCCTAATACTATGTCAAATTATGCTTTCATCAGCTATTAACTTCCATGCCATATTCAGGTTGCTCCTGCTGTTAAACACCTTGGAGATGCTGATACAACTGGAATCCTGTGAGTCACCTCTTCTGCAAGGAATGAAAATTGGAAATCAGCCGGAGGAAGATCATGCAAGGAGAGGGTGAGGGCTGCAGAAGGAGAGGGGGAGAGGTGACAACGTTGTCGGAACAAACAAACAAACAAGAGGACAAAGAGCACTGATAGCTACCCTAAGAAGAATTAAGCAAGAGTGACTGAGGTGGGATTAGATACTGTTAATTTTTCTTCAGACTTCTACGGTCCCATATTAAATTCAACACGGTCTGGTTATCACTTTGACAATGAGACTATTAAATACGTCAAGCCGTAGGGCGATAGGAGCAGCTTATGCACTTGGGCCTTTGTGCGTAAAAGAATTTCCTTTTAAGTCTGGCAGGATTTTCTAATTACACTTCCCGAGCCTGTTGCCTGTTTGTTTTGGGAAATTAGCACTTTAAGTCAGGAGTTTGTATTCCCAGACAAGGCTGAATTGTTTCCAGTAACTCTGATGTTTGCCAGGTTTAAGTTTAATGACATTAGGTCTTGCACAGGGAAAACCTTCCTGTCTTTTGCAATGTGCTAATTATAAATGGGATGTCTCAAGTGATATTTGCCTCTATTGTTGTATTTCACAGAGTATTTCCCTGAAAAGCTGCAGATCTGCCTCGTGTTCCCACCTCTGCTGTTGATTCGCAGGGTCCTCACCTACCCGTGGCGTATCTTTAGGCCATGATGTCTTTGGGACGAGCAGCTCCACCTCTGGGGGTTTGCCAGTCTCAATCTAGGCTGGAGCCCATGCCGTGGGCACAGCGTTAGTGTATTATGCCCATTACACACCGCCCATCTACCCTCTCTTCCACCAGAGATCACTTATTTTTTTCCTGTATATTCCAAATTCCTAAACATTCATGCTAGAAACACAGCAAGAATGGTGTAGCTGGAGCAAGTAGAAACTCCAGGACAAGCAGGGAATCACTGCTGAGATCTCCCAAAAATAGCCCAGGAGCCTGCATGAACTTTGTGCAGGTGCTGTTATGCTATCACTGGTATCCTAACACGGCGCCCAGGATCCCAGATCACCTCTCTGCCAAGACCAGTCTGCAGGAGCAAGGTCCAGTCTCACCAGCACGCCAGCGTGGCCAGGGTGCAGCACCAGGGCTTTGGGATCAGCTAAATTGTTCAGGCTCCCTTGGAAGTCAACAGGAATAAACATGTGGGCTGAATGGCCCTCCAGAAGAGCTGATTTCTTCCTGCAGGCTACCAAGGAAACTAGATTTTAGCTAAAGTTGGACGAGATGAATCCCAGCCCATTTGCCCAATGCATCCTTGATGGAGCAGAGTGACTTTTCAACTCAGGTTTGTTCTTGACCTGCATGTGAGCATGAAGAGTGCAGTGACAGAAAGCACATTGACCGGAGAGAGCGACAGCTCCTAAACCGCTGCTTTATCTGCTTTGACCTTTGCTTCCTGGGAATCTTCTTTTGGGGCTGCAGAACAGACTTGCTGCTGAGGCACACCCAGAAATAGGGCACTTTTATTTCAGCAGGGCTGCTCTCGCCTTCCTCTGGACGTGAGCCATGGGGCCAGTACGGCCTCGCCCTTTCGATAGGCAAGTTTTCTTATCAAAATAATGCTTTGCCCTAAGAAGTTCCAGAAATTTCATTTCCATTTGATTTAGATACGGTGCTTTCTCCTTTTTGAATGTGAAAAGTTTGACGGGGGTTTTGTGATGGTGCCTCTTCAGCTGAGCTGTGTTGTAGAGGAAAAATAAATAAGCCTCATCTACAAAAACATGCTGCACTCACTTTCCTCCTACTACAGGTTTTCCGCAAGCAGGTAAGTGCAAAGTGTGGATACAGAGTACAGCACGTGGTGTGGGTGAGAGCTGCTCCCTTGGTCGATTTTGTTTACTCATTTGCAGTCCTGCTCTTGGGTTAAATCACCATGTTTCCTTTGCTTCCCTGAGTAAAGGGAGATAAGAGTACCACTTCTCTCATTTTCCTTATCTCATGAACATTCTCTTTGCTTTGCTGAACAACTTCTCTCTCTCAGCTGGCTTTGGCATGCTGACAGCAGCGGCAGAGGGGCAAGGGGAAGGCGTGCATGTTTGCAAAGCAGAGGAGCTGGTCACTGCCTTCCCACTGAACTCACGCATATATTTTACCCAGTTATGGAAAATAGATTTTTTTTTCCCCCCACTTTTCACTGGTTATCACTAGGTTTCAAATATTGAGTAATTTGCTCAATTGGTAGATTTGTATCTGCGTTGGGGTTACAAATTGAGTCCCTGTTTTATGAACCACACTTTACTACACAAGCTGTAATACACTAACTGTACTGTGAAAATACTTTCCTCTGACATGTGAAATTAATTTATTTATTGGTAGAAATCAAAACAAACCACTTTGAAGTGGAAATATTATTGTGCCCTTTAGATTTTACTTTGGTGAAACCTACAATACCATTCCTGTTAACCATCTGTTTAAATCTTAATTAAATGGTGGTTTCCACATGAAAAACAATCACATCATCCTCTATAATACAAGATTCTATAATTGTTCCAAAACAGAAATACTAAGCTTTAAAAATTACATCTCCTCTATCGACAGGATTTGTTGTACGTTGTAAATTATTTTTAGTTTTATTTGAGTCCTAGCAAGGAAGCACAAATTGTAATAACTCTTCATGTGTTTGTTATAAAAGATTTCCATGCTGCAAAGAGATCTTCAAATATGAGTTGTTCTTTCTTTGATGAGTGGGTGATTTCAAATTATTATTTTTTTTTTAAGTCTTCCCAGAAGCAGAAGCGATGCTTAGCAATTGGACCACTTCCTTCAGCTTTTCCCAAACGTCAGTCTAATGACAGAGCAGCTCTCTCCATCCCAACACGCTTGTGTGCAGTACTGGCCGTCAGAGAAAGACCCTGGAAGTTTGCACCCAGCATGACAATGACTATTTCCAGTCCTCTTAATTCATCTGCTTAAGTGGCTCCCTCCTGCAAGGAGTCAGATATTTAGAAATCTCTCCAGCGGAGCGATGGAGGAAGCATTTTGGCTAACTTAACATAGGCTTCAAATCTCTGGAAGTAATTTGATTCTCCGAGCCCAGCCTTTTCCTCGGAAACTACAGCACAGAAATCCGAAGAAAACCTCGAAGACAAGGCTTATCGATTTAAATGTTTCTGACTTCAGGTTTTATCTGGTTTTCTAAAAGTACCCTCAGGCAGAAAGGTTACTCTCTTATTCCATGGTATAAGAAACAACATATCATTACCCTACCCTTCATTTGTTTCCTGGAAATATCTTATGCCAGTGAGTCACCTCCTTTGAGCTCAATATAATCACACGCATTTGCTGAATGCCCTTTTCCAAATGAAACTCAACTTTGTGCAATGACAAATTCAGTTAAGAAACTGAAAAATACTCTTTCCTTGATGAAAAAGCAAATTTTCCAAAGCAAACCTGAAGTGTTATCTCCATTTGTCCTCCTCCTCCTCCAGGATTCCCATTTGAGGCTGACTTAAGAATTTCGGGTCAAACTTTGCTCTCACATACACCCACCTAGAAATACTCCACTAACCAGTGTCTTGAAGTGCTTGCCTAGAGAAAGCAACAGGGTTTGTGGAGAGAAAAAGCTTGCTGAATTCTTGTTTTTGCAGGCACCGCTGTGATATCACTCCGTGTGAGCTTGCCCCTGGGCTTGCCTGGGGAGCAGGAAAGGAGGAAAGCAACTGAGAACAGAAATATCCTTCCCCACATGAGGTGTGTGTCCACCAAAACTCAGGGATGGAGCAGGCTACTTGCCCTGAGCAGCTGATGCTGGAGTATTTTCGTCTGGCACATTTTGCCATCACCTTGCACCTCCGAGAACCTGCTTTGGTGAAGCTCTTAGGATGCCATGACTTCCACCTCTTACAGGGTCTCTTCCAGACTGGGACCCTGCCGATCTCATCCCACCAGGCAGGAGAACACTGCTTTGTCCTGCGTGGAGCTGGGAAGCTCAGGCAGCCTCAGCTCTGCGGAGAACAACCCCCCTTGCTAGTCTTGGGACCATGCTGCTGCCCCAAGAAGGCTACAAGCTTGGGAGAGGCTGCTAGGACCCCCCCAATTGCTGGCAAGCACTCTGAGTGTTTTCTGGAAGTTTTCTAAGTCTAATTAATTAAAAAGTTCTCCGTTTCACTCCTTTTTGCACCAGATGATTTAAAGACCAGTTCCCACCAGGACCCAGCTCGTACTGCAATTTCTCTCCAATGGGGAATTTGTATGACAGAATCGCTGCAGCACCACTTTCTGTGAACTCGTTGGGGGGATCAGGGCTTCCTCACTCCAAACACTCCGGAGGTCTGGAACGATCAGATCTCTGGCCCCTCCAATATTTCCATAAATGCCCACTCCCCACAGCAGCGCTGCGTCTCTGGGTCACAGGCACCAACCTCCTGTTGGACAATGCCTGCTGTTCCTGACAAGGACGCAAATCTCCAGCTCAGAAGGGCTTCTTCTGCTAAGCAGAAGCAATCCTACATCTGTAACATTTGTCTGGAGGATGCCGAGATAATGCCATAAGCTACCTCCGCCAAGAACATAGCTGGCAGGGAAAAGTCACTAACAGCTGGGTTTGTGCTGCCTTCTTCGGTGGTAAACTAATAAACAAGATGAGAAGACCTCTCCCTCTCAGACACACACAGATCTTCAGGCTCCGCTGCAGTTGCCATTTGCAGACCAGAAATCTCACAGTTAGATGAGAAGGGAGCAAAGGATGGGCAGATCTCTGATTTCACTACCGTCCAAAATTCCTCTCTGTGTGCACAGGACGCAATTACTCCCTCCATAAAGAATCGTCAACAAGTGATTGTCTCTAAGCCAGAGTGGAAATGGAGGTCACGCAAAAGAGAGTGTCCCAGTCCCTGTGTGAGCTCTCTAGGATCCTGCAAAACCGATTCTTAGTGTCGTGGTTTAACCCCAGCCAGCAACTAAGCACCACGCAGCCGCTTCCCCCTCCCTCCTCCTGGTGGGGTGGGGAGGAGGAAAGGAAAAAGTAAAACTCGTGGGTTGAGATAAGAACAGTTTAATAACTAAAGTAAAAATAAAATACACTACTAACTAAGAATAACAATAATTGTAATGAAAAAGAATACAACAACAAAAAAAGAAATAACACCCAAGAAAAGACAAGTGATGCACAATGCAGTTGCTCACCACCCGCTGACCGATGTCCAAGCCGCGAGCCGCCCCTCCTGGCCAGCTCCCCCCTGTTTATATACTGGGCATGACATTCTGTGGTATGGAATACCCCTTTGGCTAGTTCGGATCAGCTGCCCCGGCTGTGCTCCCTCCCAGCTTCTTGCACACCTGCTTGCTGGCAGAGCATGGGAAACTGAAAAGTCCTTGGCTTAAGATAAGCGCTACTTAGCAACAACTAAACCATCAGCGTGTTATCAACATTATCCTCACACTAAATCCAAAACCCAGCACTGTACCAGCTACTAAGAAGAGAGTTAACTCTGTCCCAGCTGAAACCAGGACACCTTCCCAGTTACAGGCTAGGTCTAGCAGTCTAGCTTTACTTTCCCAGTATTGGTCTGTCTAGAGTGGTACAGAGACAACCTTGGGGAGAGCTGGAATGAGCTTTTGCTGCATGAAGCTATATTTTAAGATAGAAGTTTGCACCCAGCATGACAATGTGCATGCTAAATTTCCCACACCAAAAAGTAGCTGTTTGATGAAAACTGGAACTGCTGACATCAGTGACAATATAAAGCCATCTTAGTCACTTAAATTACACAGTGGCAGGCTCAGAGTCTCACACTGAGAAAAGGAAAAGTGATGATTTGGAGCATACAATGAAAGCAACACTTTGCTTCTTGAAATGGATTAGTTTTCCTTGAGATTAAGTCAGTATCCAGAACTGCACAACATGTGCTAATGTTACTGGCAAAGTCCGGCTTATAACAACAAAGTGGTCAGCTAGTAACACAGAATAATACTGTGGCTCTGCTTTAAAGTACTTGCCTAAATGTAACAGTTACAGTTCAGCTCTCAGCAAACGCAGTTTTTTCTTGCTACAATGCCCTTGAATCACTGAGTCGGCTTCAGCCTTTATTTATGTTCCTATCCCATGCACAGCAGTATGTTCAAGCTAGCCTCCACAAATTTCAAAGTGTCATGCATGAGCCAGACTAGGGAAGGACACCCACTCCACCAGGAGTCCGTCATATAGCCAGGCAGCCACAGCTCTGTCTCAGCTCTCCCTGCTTGCAATGCTGATTTCTCAGCCTTGATGGTACGTGGAATAAGATAAAAATCCAAAAAACATATTGGTGCGTACAGAAAACCCTGTCCTCAAGGCATTGCTTAAAGATTCAAACCTGAAGGGCACTTCTAGGTCTAGGGAAAGCAGAAAAAAAAAGATGTTTTTAGCACCATCTTTCATAAACTAGCCACCATCCTCAAAAACACAGCATCCAGCAAGTGACAGAGCCCGGCAACAGGCTGGTCTGATTTCCAATACCTTTGCCGGGGAGAGCAGGGCAGCATGACAGCCATGGCTGTGCCACGTGCAGTACCCGAATGTCTCAGCCCTCTCACACCCGTGCAAGACTCGGGTCTCGCTTCCCGAAATCAATGGCAGCTCCTCACCTTCTTGCTGGCTCCGCTTTGCTCCAAGCGCAATCCACACTCACGTTCCACAGGTGCCTCCCGTTTTGGGTAAGTTTGCTTTATTTTTGTTGCAATAGCAACAGCTATTGCAGTTGCATTCAAGAGCAGCTCTTACGTTAGCGGGAGGCAAAGGGAAACCTTGGGATGCCGCGGAGGGGACGTCCTCCTCGGGGATGTGCTCGTTATCACATTGCCATGGCAACCGCTCCCGCTGGTGCCACTGTCCCCGTGCAATGAATGGGAAATGTCATTGTGCCATGTCCAGGAACCCGCTTTCTGTGCGCAGAGAGTGGCTGCTGCTCCGGCAGCCTTCACAGTCCGCGCTAGGAAAATCCTTGGCTGGATCTATCAGTTCTGCAAAACTCTCATCACCAACGCAAACACAAACAGAGCACTAAAAGCATTTTGAGGATTCCCTCACCTCCTGAAACATCTGCTACCTCGAGAGATGCCTGTCCTGGCAGCAGGTTTCGAGCAAACAAAAGGAAATGACATTTGAAAAAGCCTTTAATTAAATCATGGAACTTTTTGCTACAGGATATTGTAATGGCCAAAAATATAAAAAAGCTCATAGAGAGCTTAGGGAAAATCATGGAGTGCATCTCCACTGCACACTGGTCCGTGGGCAATGCCCACTCCAGGAATACTTGAGCCAAAAGAGCTGGTGGCTGGAGGCTGAGGAAAACTGGGAGGGACCCCTCTAAAAACACCCTGCTCGGATGCTGTTTTCCAAGCATCAGTACTGGCCATGCCAGAGACAGGCTGGGTGAGCTCTGAGTCCAGACCAGGCCAGTCTTTGCATTTCCCTGCTCTGGCAGAAATCTGTGGTTCACAGGCAGATTTCATCACGCAGATCGCGTGGTGTTAATAGCAAGGCACACAGGCACCGGCTGGGGCCGGCACCAGCGGCAAACCCCAGCCATGGGGGGCTCCGAGCAGTACCCTCTGCTCCAGCTCCTCTTCCTGGGGATGCAGGAAGCACCGCCACCCCCAGCACACCTCCTGCCCCTTCCTTCTCGTCTCCCTGAGACACACACGCTGTGTGCAGCACCCTGAAACCTGGGCTGCGGGAGCCTCTGCTCCCCCTCCAGGCCATCACCCAGGCACCTACAGCAGCTCAAAGCTGGCAAGAAGTTGGGCTCCGACTGCCGGAGCAGCAGCTCAGAGACTCGTCCACGTGGAGGTGCCACCAAGGTAACACAGGCAGGACACGCTTGGGGCCTTGGGGAAAAGAGAGTGCAAAATGGGGAAAAGAGAGAAGGGGAAAATGTAGGTTTATAGACAAGTTAATCCTTTTCATCCTTTAAAGAAATTCAGGTAGTGATTTGCAATTGCCTTTGCCTCTAATAATTTTTTTTTTTTCAGACTGACCCAGAAAAGACTTTGATTTAAACATGCAGTTTAGTTGTAATGAGGATTTGTTTGAAGATACTAAACAAGAAATTCCCATAATTGTAAAACTTTTTCAATTCTAACTCAGAGACAGCTAGCCTGAGGCTTACCTCATAGAAAATTTAGGCTACTTTAAGATTTATTAGCTCGGTTTAATGTAGTATTTTCTCTTGTCATTGCACACTATAATCATGTGCACAGATGCAATTCTAGCTGTAAGAAGTGAGCTCAGTACATCATAGCATGGCTTGTTCTTACCCTCCAAGTCAAAAAATTAAGGATTTGCCCCCACTATTGCAAAGCAGCATCTGAGGAAAGTCTCTTTTCTGTGCAGATCAATTGCTTTCCATGAGGGCACGAATCCATGCAGCAGCAACATGGTTGAAGGAAAACGCTTGCAAAAAAATATCTTCCCAACCCTAAACTAGCTCTAGAACTGATTTATTCTTGTTCAGCTAAGTCACTCTTAAAACTACTTCCAGGCCTAAGGCAGAGCATTTCAAGGGCAGTGAAAACCAGTGACCCCAGCTACCTTTGAAAAAGTCTCCCCTGCTTCTAGCTATAACCCAAAGCTCTTCCCTTGCTTCCCCTGGGAGATTTAAAGCAGGGAAAGGTGACTTCTAATTTGATCATTGAAAAAGCAATTTCCCCTCTACAAACACAAACACATACCCTACTGAAGCCAAAATTCATGAAAATAAGGAAAAAATGACCTATTCCTAGCAGCTTTCTGAATTACTCTGAGGTTGCCCAGGTCCCTCTCTTCGCTCCTACACCTTCTGCAAAACTGCCTGCTCACCCACACGTCGCTCAATGTGCTGGGGGATTCCTCGTCCTTAAGAGCTGGTGCGGGAGCTACAACGGTGACTAACTGCAGCGATGCCACGTCTTTTCCACGGAGGCTGAAATCCCTCCTCTGACAGTCACTTGTTCTCCCACTTGTCTTTCTTTGCCGTACTATTTCTTGCCTCTCTATTTCTTTTCTAGATTTGTTCATATGTGAGTCTGGTGCATACATATGTCCATACCCCTCTATCATGCTATAATGAGTTGTCTCACACTGTAGCTTCCATATAGCTGCTAAAAGGAGGAGTGTTTTAAATAAACATTGAATGTAGACTCACGAGTGAGGAAGAAGATTTTTGACTGGAAGGGAAGGGAAAAGCAAATGAACTCGTGTTCACAAGGAAGCACTGGCAGAGCATCATCCCAAGGGTGAGACTGGGCCTGTTTCGACAGGTTGTTTACTGTTCACAAGGCAGACTTGGACACTGCTGTGACAAAAGTCACCTGGATCTGGTGCTAAAGTCATTTAAAGAAAAATTAGAAGGAAAGAGCCACATATGAGAGCTCTTAGCCACATATGCCACAGGGATACAGACCAGTGGAAAAGTCGTCTCAGTGAAACAATTAGGCAATTAAAAAGGAAGCTTTTCTAATAATTTTTATAGTGGTTTCTAAAAAGCAGAAAGCAACAGGGATGCTGATGGAGAGGCCGAGATAAGCGCGGGAAGCCTGGCTCGTATCCAGGAAAGCAACTGAGTGCGGCTGCCTGTTACAACCCAACCCTGTGTTTGCAGACAGCCATGGCTGCTGCCATCAAAGGGTTAAAAATCAGCGGTGCCAGCTAAAAGAAAAAAAAAAATAAGTAACAAATAAAAATCAAGGAGCCACTTGATTGCAGGCAGCCAATGCCAGTAACCCAGGGGCCCTGAGCAAGCCGCCCAGCTGGGAGCTGGGTTAATAAGGAGGCCCCGTGGCGAGGGCTGCGGGCGGCTGCCCACAGACCCTCGGGGGTGAAGGGGGCTTCCCCTCTTGCTGCTGGAGGCTGTGGGGTGGCAGGGAGACGATCCCCCTCGGATTTGTCCACAGGAGGAGAGATTTTTTTTTTCCAGTCAGCTGCTGGTGATTCTGAAGTCGAGAAATGTATGTGGAAATAATCATTAAAGCAATGTGGTTACGGGCTCCAAACACGAGCAGTTGCATTCCTGGAAGCACCAGGCACTGCCGCTACGTCAACAGTTATGGAAAAGAGCCAAACAGGGCTCTCTAAAGAAACAAAGTCATATCATTTTGATTTCCTATTTACCTACAGCAGAGCAAAGACTTCTCTGTCGATTGAGAAATAACTAGAATGAAGAAGGCAGAGAGGATGAAAGAGAAAAAAATGACAGATTCCTTATCACAATCAAATCTATTTAGAATAGAAGTGAATCTGAGCCCTGAAGTAGCACCTAGACGGCCCCAAAGCATGGGTGCAAATATCAGCTTTGAAGGTACAAAGTTGATGGTACTTAGATCTAGACTCTACAAGGGATTTAATTGTAAGTGGAGAATTGTCCGTTCAAGAGCTTTTATACCTGTTTCTTGTCTCTGCCTCTGTTTGCATGGCTCTTCAGTTCCCTGGGGCAAAGCCTGGCCCCCAGGGTGCTACAAAGGGAAGTCTGCCAGGGTTCAAGTCAGTCCTGCTAGACAGGGTATGTTCAGAATTGCATAGCTTTTAAGGACCAAGAAGGAACAAACACTCAAGGAGACAAAACGGTCCCCAGCCTAACAAGCCCAGGGTGGGCAGGGAGGACACAGCAAAGCAGCGTGGAGGGCCTCGGTACAAGCCCCTCGCTGGAAGAGCAGCTGTTGGTGACACACACATTCTGTGGTCAGGGCAGGAGGAGCAGGGAGAGGCTGCATCACCAAAATTAAAGCAAAGCTACATTCACGACCAGGACAGCATTGTCAAGATTGGGGATGCTACGAGGGCAGCAGAAAAACAGGGCTTTAAGGGCACTCATAATAATAGAGTAGGAGGATGGTACAATGCAGAGTTGGTCCACAGAGTCATTTGTACACGTGGAAGAAATCCCTCCTCTATCCTAAATATCAGTGCTGCTGAGGGCATACCTGTCTGGCAGCTGGCAGTGCACTGAATTCAGATGGTCTCCACAGGGGACTGGGCTCCCTTCTTCAAGTGATCACTGCCACAGACCCACCACTCCCATGAGGTTTTCTTCTAACTGAAATATATAATATGGCACTTTCTCTCAATTCCCTGTTCCATGGAAAAGTAACTGTGAATTTTAAGTGATTATGTATGTATCTATGCTTATACACACACAGCAGAACATGAAGAGACCATATTTTTTAAAAAAAATTACATCAGGAAAGGGACTTCTTTTGGCCTGTGAGATACCTGAGCTCTCAAATAACAACTACCAATTGGGGTATTTAACATCCTTCTTCCCCCATTTAAAATAAATAAATAAAGCAGACAAGCAAGCCTGCCATCCTGTCAAAGCCTCCGGGAAACAGGGACAGGCAAGAGGAATGGTGCAAATCAATCTGCATTACATTACCTCACCAGAAAGACTTGAAGGGACTACTGAACATTTTCATTAATCTTGTATGCTGCTGCTCCGTGTCATCCCAAATCGCATCAAGATGAAGCCAGCAGCCACCACCAGCACATGGGCCAGAGGAAAGAAAGAAAGGAGACGGGCCAGACCTCTCACCACGACCAGGTGGAAGGAAAGGGAAGGGGACTTAATGCCCAGCCCAGGTTCTTCCAGGTGAGCAAGAGTTTTGCTGTGACTGATGAAGAGGGACTGAGGAGAGAAGCACCTTTGAGAACCACTGTTCTCCATCTTTCTGGATGGCCAGAAGTACTGCATTGGGCCAGCCTTGCCCATGCTGGAGCAGCACAGCATCTCTGCATGTCGCAGTTGAGATGTGTGGGTTCACAGCTCCCTGGGGAGGATGGTGCAGAGAGTCAGCCTGGGAGCGTGTCCAAGGACAGCAGGAGCCCTTCAGCGTCAGCCACCACACAGCGGGAGAAGTGACCGTCCTCCTGCATCTCCTTGGCAGCGAGCAAGGGCATGGGGTACTCTGCTCTAGCCAGCCAGCATGCAATGAGAAAACACCTTGCATGTACCCAAAACCCTTAAAACACAGGATCCCCATCTTCCCAATTTATCTGAGGGCAATTTTAAAGGTGGCCATACCCAACAAGAAGATTCCCATGTCCACATTAGGCTTTGTTTTAGTACAGGCTGTTCAGTACAGGCTGCTGTACTGAAGTCGATACGCTGTTAGCATCAGTGCAGCTCCTAGCAAGGAGAAGGTGGGCTTGTTTATGTAGGCAATGGAGCATTTGGCCTCTCAATCCACAACAATACGCTCCTTAGTGGGCCATGGACCCGTGAATGAGTTAACCCCTGCAACACAAGCTGTCCCAATTAAAAAATAAATCAATCTGTGCACATAGCCCCCCAAAATGATTTAACTCTGCCCCCTGGGTTGAATCCTGGCTAAATCTGACACACTTTCAAGTATCCACCTTTCAACACATAGTCTGCCTCTTTGTTTGCAGCTGCCAGAGTGTGAATTGCTCCAGGTTTATGCCTCGAGTCTTGCTTCTATTCATGTGCCCATGGCATTAGCACAGAGACATACTGAAGGTAGCTGTATTTGAGCTTTTTCAACCAGAAAATTTCTAGCTGTCCTAATTCGGGGCTGTGGGTAGTCAGTAGGAGGGGGTAGGCACACACAAAAAAGCAAAAAAAACCCAAAAAAACAAAAAAAAAAACCCCAACCCAACCCAAACCAAGACTGGAGTATTATCCCATAAAAAAGCTCCTGTCTGATGCTTTCAGTTCAAATCCAGTTTGACATTAATACTTGCCTTAACTTCCCTAGAGAAAACAAACATGCTGAGACTCAGCGTATAATATAAATTTGAAGATTTGTTCATCAAGCCGGGTTAGACTTATAATGGGGAAAAAAAAATTGGCAAAAGTACTGAGCTCTAAATCTTTAACTCTAGTAATTGTCAGGCCAAAGTTGCAAATGCATCAAGAAGTCACCTGGCGTAACGACACCCACCCTCTGTGCTACACAGGCACTCTGTGAAGAAGATAAGAGGAGTCAGAAACAGGCACAAAAGGAAAGTGGCTTCCAATACCTGGCATAATTTCACATCCCTTGCACAAGCAGCCTCAGAGCAAGTGTTACAGGTTAGGGCTCTCTCTAGAATTGCTGTCGTGTCCTTGCTGCTGGAAAACTGAGCAATATTTCATAAGCTACTTATTCAGTCAACGTTGCCCTCTTTTGTTCATGGAAAAGCTCTAGAAGGGAAGTCTCAGCATCCTCCTATGCACACACACACACAAACCCTGGTATTCACCCTCTCCATCTGTCCCTCCAGCCTGTCCGCAGGCACTTTTTGGCCCATCTTGACTGGGAGGAGCCCATTATAGAGATACCCTAAAATCAGCCTGGCACCAGCTGATCACAGCTGGGCCATGTATGGTCTCAGCACGTTCATTTCCACGTGAATACACCAAAGGCACAAATTTACAGTTGTTTGTTATAACTCCAAATTTTCTTTTCCGGGGATTTTTGTATCAGCAAAAACACAGTTTTTGACATAGGCATGAAATCCAGACACAAAACACAGTGAAATCGAATAGCCATGAGAGTATGGCTTTCCTCATTCACTTGAAAGTAACAGAAAAGTACCAGCGGCAAAGTTTTCCACATCATTCCACTGGCGCTATTAGCCAAAGTTTTAATGCCTCTCATTAATCAGCTTTGAAAAACAATAAACAGCTAGTATGGAAATTGTACTCTAAGAGCTACGAAATTAAGTTGGTACTACAAATAATGGACTAACAAACAACTTCAAAAATCATGTTCATCCTTGTCACCAAAATAATTACCGCATCAACCAATGGGAAATTCCTTCCCCTTAGTAACCATGGAAATATTTAAAGGTTGCCAAAGCCCTGCAATTATGGATTTCCCAGTAGTTTCCCATGTGATGTGGGAACTCAGTGTATCGTGCACAGAAAATCAGGGCTTCATGCCACAGAACGCAAAAATGTACTTTAATTATCACAATAGAAAGTGATAGTTGGTCAAAAGACAGAAACCAGAATTACTCAAAATCAATAAAAGACTGCCACCAGCTTGTAGGATGTGTCTTATCTGCCTTGTTAGAATCAAACAGAGCCATCTACTGTATGTGTCAAAGGTTGCGAAACCAGGCAATTCAATTTTCACAAGTGTGAAGCTATCATAGTTATGAATATGGATGAGGCTGCAGGCAGCGGGGCCTCTGTGCAACCCATCAAATGTTGCTGGAGCAAGATGAATGGAAGAGAGGCCCCTGACCAGCTACCAGAGCTGCTAACCTGAGGAAGCAGAGCACGGCGAGAGGGGCTCGTCCCCTGGGTGCCACGAATGGGACAAGGCTGAGGCTGTGGAAGGCAGGCCCAGGGGACAAAAGGGGACACCTGTGCCCAGGGCAGTACTACCCTGGTCCTGGAGGCATCAGCACCAGGCTCCGCAGTCACGTAAAGGGAAGCACAGCCCATCCTGGACACACTGCCTCCCTCCTCATTTTTCACGTTCTCTCTGGCGTTCCCCTTCCTCCTTTTCCTTGCAGGTCGGTCTCCAAGGATCTTCCATCACATTCACCTCTCTCATCTCCTCCCTTCCTTCCTGGTCCCCTGTGCCAGCGCATATCCACACCACCTTGGCCCCACAAGTGCCACACCACCATCTCCTGTAGGTTCAGTCATTCCCACCCCCACATCAGGTCCTGCCATCAACAAACCTGGGAAAAGTCACACAGGATCACGTTATGCCATCTAGAGAGCACCTTTGAGAGGAAAACACTGCCTTCCCCTTCAAGTTGTTTTACTTCTCCAGCACAGAGAGTTCAGCCTAACAAAGGGAACCGTCCTCTCTCCACCACTTTGCTGCATGAGTCCTCTGCTGCAGGAGCAGACTCCATTAATTCTTGCAAGTAAATCATTAAAACTGGGCTAACACAGCAACTTGGAAAAAAGAGGGTGCTGAAGGGATCTGCTGTCATCAGAGGAGCAGCCCAGTCTCCTCTGGTGCTGCAAAGAGGAGAGGAACTCCCCATCACTTCAGCTCTCCCCAGTACAAATGACCTGACTCCAGCTCTTCCACAGGGTACACGTGATTTCTCAGCAATAAAATCTCCAGCAGACTCAGCGGTCGACTTTAGCAAGCAATGCCAATCTATGTATTATTTATCTTTGACACTTTAGATCACTGCAGTTAAAAGCACTTCCCTCAATTTTCTTGTTTTGCTGCTGCTTGTATCATTATCCTAGGATCACTTTGAGTCTAATTGAGCCTGCATGTGCCAAGTGAAAAGAAAATTTCAGACACGCTTGATATAAAAGTTGCCACTCTCTGTCTTTGTAAGAAACCATCATTCCACAAATCCTTTAAGTGCTGGACTGTCCTAGCTCTAGGAATATTGCTGGAGGGCAAACACGCTAATTCAGTCTGCTTCTACACATCCGTGCAAGTTAGTAAGTACATACAAGAAACATCAATCCTTTAGCTGTCAGTCCCATCTCCTTCTTAACTCCTCTCCCCTAAAAAAGTTCCTCAAACGTAACAGTGTTGAGCAACACAACAACGGGGGAGAACACGCCTCGCACGAAGGCATTTCTTCCCCTTTTACTGCATAGCTTTGAGTGCCCGAACCTTGCCTTCTGATAAGTCTGTAAAATAGACTTAAGGAAGCACTGCCACTGCAGATCCAGAGCACTTTGGTCACTGATTTGGCCTTTTTTCCCCCACCTCAGAACTGCCGTTAGCCCACTTCAGACTTACACAAAAAAGCACGCACAAAATCCTTTCTCTCCAAGAAGCTAATTCACTGGTTTTTTGCTGAAACTACAGAGGTGTATAATAGAGTTAATCTTGAGGGAATTTTGCTTGTGAAATGACCTTGCTGGTCTTTTTACTTTTTGTATTTTGTGGAATCATTCAGAAGACCACCTCGGCCAAAATCCAGACTCTGGCTATACAGAAAAGCATGCACAAAGCACAGCAATTCCCATTTGTTTGCCTGTGTCAGCGTCTACAGAGACGTGAGACAAAAAAGAGTCAGCTGCTGAATGGCTCTTCTTGCCCCTCGATGTCCCTGACTTCACGATGAGGCTTCCTTTTGGGGACAAACCTTTCAATGACAAGGGAGTCATATGGTTTCACATAGCAGCACAGCCTCCTAAGGACTAAAATGACTCCAGAAACCACGTTCCTTTCAAATACACCTGGACACCACCAAATACAGACCAGGAGAGTTTGGAAACTTGGTGGATGCTGACTTATTCCACTTACCAACTGGCCAGATCTCTCAGGACATCAACAGTGACTGATGTGACGCTCTTCTTAGATGTGTTATTCCATAAAATGCCTTAGAAACATGAAAAGCCCAGGTTTGCTAACAAGGTGAGATGGTAGCTGAATATGCAGTGTCCTACCACAGAGCAAGTCAACCCTGGCGTCTGCCTGCGGCTCCGTGCACACTTGTTGCATTCATAGACCAGGAAATGAAAAGAGTTTTGTGGTTGACAGGGAACAGTGATTATAGAGCTGAAAGCATCAGGATTTGTAAATGTGGAATTAAGCCTTTATTGAATTTGTGATTATTTCTCAATAGCAAATCAGGTAGGTCTTTCATTTAATGTGCTGATTACAGGTGACTCACCTTTCCAGACAAATCAGGGTTTAATCAAAGAATAACAGCCTAAAGCAACATCGTTGCTGAGCTGGAAACATGGAAGAGGCTGATGGGGACAGACCTAATACAGCATCTCCCGCAACACCCAGCAGACTTTAGTGGCCTGCATCATCCACCCTTACAGGGTTACGGTCCAAAACCTGGATTAAGTTAGAAATAACATAAATATGGCAAGTGGATAAACTGAAGATCATGTTAATACCACATCAACTGACTTTCTCAAAGCTTCCCTTACACACAGAGAACAAGTGGCCTCGATGGCATAAGTACATGCACTTACTGCATAACACAAACCACCACGATGCACACAGACTTTTGGGGGTAGAGATACCCTGAGCCTGGATAATTACATAAACTAACATACCACAAGGTGAATATAAATTAATTCTCAAACTGGATTCATATTTAAGCCTTCAAGCGTACATATATTTTTGTATAAGTACACTAATATTTCCCTTTACTTCAGTAGGACAACTCACAGGCTTTACATTAAGCCTGCTCTGAAGTGTCTGCATGCTTTAGTCACACCAAGTATTATTTTACTGCTAAGATACCCTTGAGTGGCTCATGAACTCAGCAGCCCCTAGATTCCAGCGCTGCTGTATCTATCACCAACCCTGCATGACATACAGTAATTATAGGCTGCTATCAGACTAGTAACATCCTCAGCAAGTAGGACTGAGCTCTTGAACATCAGTGTGCCAACCAGACAAACACAAAGTTAAATAAAATAAAAAGCAAGTTTAAATAAAAAGCAAGAAAAGGGACTTTCCTCAAAAACATTGAGTAGAGACTAAGCCTGATAAAATTTATCCTAGAAGTAAGCTAGTAGATGAAGTCTTAGAAACCAGTTCCCTGAAGACAAGGTAGTGGGACTGTGTAATTCTCATTCAGAGAAGTGAATCAAAAACTGAAACAACGTATTTCATTCAAGGTCTCGAACAGGAACGCAGCCAGGTTTCACCAATTGCTGTGCCAATAAGTTTTCTGAAAGGGTACATTTGTTACTGAGACTATTCATTTTTTCCCTTTTATCAACAGGGATTCCAAGATTTAGTGGGAAACTGCCCAGCTGCTGAAGTGCAGAATATGGAGATAATGGGTCTAGTTTTGCTCTGACATCCAAGGCAGCTCTAGTGATTTCAGGGTGGTCAGGTCCCGTATGATCCTACTCTCTACCTTTGTAACCATACCCCCGGGAGGACAGAGGCGCTCGGCTTTGGAAGTTCAAATGAAAGGAAGGAAACCGTGGTGGAAACAACCTCAAGGGATTTTATTGCTCTGCAAACAAGTTAGGAAAACACACAGCTGGCTCTCCACCTGAGCCTGGCTCCAGCAAGATAAGGGCAGATTTCTCCACCACGGGACTGACCCTGTTCAGCCCACCAGAGCTGGAGCAGGAGCAGCCATGAGCTGGCAAAGGGACGATGGGGAAACATCTCCCTGGCAAAGAGTAAGAAGGAGGAGAACAGGAGATCATTTTTTTTCCCAGATAAGACCAGCCTGAAGGTGCATGCATAACTCAGCCAGACATACTCAACATTTCAGGCAGCAGCCCACCTCACTTCCAAGCCAGCCTGCTCAGGCTGGATGTAAGCACAGGCAGGGCTCCCAGGCTTGTCCCGCAATGCAGGCAAGTCCCTAATAGGGGCTGGCTCCAGATTTTCAGGCAGTCCCTGATGCTGGGAAAGGGGAGGTCTCCCTGCAGCAACTGCACTGGTTGTTTACAAAAAAGCAAAACAGAAAGCAAGCCAGAAAACATCAGGTAAATTTTGAGAGACAATACAATAAAGCAGCTTCAGATAAGGAGAAACAAGAGGGTCTGTCCTTCCAGTTACCATCAGGGCACTAGGAAAACATTGATGAATCACTAGAAGAGGTTGGAAACATGCTTTCGGGGTCTATCAGATCTCTGGACCTAGAAGAAGAGGGAAGGAGGGCTAGCAGGGGCTAGCACAGGGGACTCACTCATCTCCGGTGCACTGCCAGAGCTCCTCCCCACCAGCACCGCTTGGTCCTGCACTCCAGCTGGAGGGACCCAAGACCTCTGGAGACCTTCTCCTACCTTCTCCCACCAGGTGACTCACACAGGGGGTAGATCCTGTCACATGACCTGCAAGCCCAAATTAGGAAAAACCCTGTTACTTACCCTGGTACAAGCCAGGAGGGACAGCCCAGCCAGCCAGCGGTCCCATGGCAGGCAGAATAGCATCGTGGACAGGAGATTTTGCCCCAGTGGCTGCACTGTAGAGATTTTGGGGCATGCACATCCTACTACAAGCCAATTTAGCTACCAGCCACAGCAGATATACAGTAGCCACTTGAGTATTTAGCCCTTTTCTTGGGCAAATTTTACATCCTGAAGTATTTGCATAGCCTTGTGAACAGGTAGGCAGTGCCAGCGCTGGTCCCAAGTCCACACAAGCTGCAGCAAGATCATCCCCTACCTACAGTCTATAGGGGAGTACTTCATCCCACCCCAAAAAGGCCAGTTCAGTCTCTCACAGATGGGTACTTGGACCTTCAATCTCATTTTGAAACACAAGCAGACCTCTGTGTTTAATTTGGATGAGGTAGGCTTTTATATACAGCATCAGTTTGTGACCATATGCTACAGAGTAGCTATGCTTCTATTTATACAATTATTTTATAACAAATAACAAAAGATGAAGTGATAAAAATAAGTCTAAGTAGGATGTATGCAACAAGGCTTCGGGTTTATATGGAAGACAAGACTGTGTAAAACTAAGAACAACAGAGCTTCAAAGTTTTATTTCATGTAAATCAGTCAACAGATATCTCAAAGTGTAGGCTGAGAATTTATAAACTTAATCTTTTTTTATTTAGTACTTATTAGTCAGATTTGTAAATCAGTGGTGCTATTTCTAAACTTATTTTATGATGTGTAAATCTGTTTCTTGACTTAAAACAACAGTTGAATCTTTTTGTGTCTTATAATGATCTCTAAAGTTGTGGGGTTAGGGTTTACTGGCTGTTTTATACGTCTGTAGCAACATACAGTTTAAAGACCAATCTGTAAAGAAATGCAGATGTAAAAAAAAAAAAAATCCTAGCATGTAAGGCAATAGCAAAGCAATGTTTTTCTCACCAGGAAATAATTTTACAAATGGAACCCATATTTCTGTAAATAAACGTCTGCCTTCTCATTAGCTTCACATCAACCTATACTGAAATATACATCAGAGAAGTCTGTCAAAGCAGTCACAGAGGAAAATCAAGAGCAGAGTTTAAAAGCAAAGCCTTCAAAAATTGTTATGCTTTTCAAGTCTAAGCCGTAAATAGGACAGGAGAATGACAGGAGAGCTGGCAACAGAATCTCATCACTAAAAAAAAATTTTTTTTTTTCTTAAAACATAAAACTTTTGTTTGGTCAACTATCCACAAGTGGTTTGAGGAGAAGGGAGATAGACATAAGATCCTGACATACGGTAAAATCACAGCCCTAAAAAATGCAATCAAGAGTCCCAAACCAACTGTCAGCCAGCAAACAAGCCCCGCAGACATGGTTGGTGGACCGCAGAGCACCTCAGACTCCAAATATTTTCTTTTCTGCTTCTTAAGAAGCAAAGGATGAATCTAGCTTCTAAAAGAGCACGGGATCAATACCAAAGAGAACATAATTAGAAGATTTTTTTTTTTTAAAAAGATAGATGTAGTAATGTACTCAGAAATAGAGAACAATCTGTCATTACTGAGCAAGCCCTTGCGTTGCATTGCTGAGTCACCCATGGGTTTGCACAGCAGCAGGTGACATTTCTGAGGTCTGCATCTTGCTTGATGAGGCTCTCTAAAACTCACATGGAGGTCCCAAGGCACAGAGAGGGGCTTATCCCTCGATCCACGCTGGAATTGAGGGAACCCTGTTTTCCTACGGAGTCGATGTCTATGCCTCGTAATGTCCACATCTCTTCCAGGCAATTCCCCTGTCTCTGCTGGAGTTACCTCCTACCCAGTATCCTAATTTCCGCCCCACCCCCGCAAGTACTGGATGTTGGCTTGGGATTTCTGAAGCAAGATTAGATACGGCACTGGAATTTACACTAGGGGGAATTACTCCCCTTAAGAATCAAATGGGGGATGCTCTGTTCTACTTTCCAGGAAAAAAAGACATTTAGTGATCTGCCCCCACAGCGCCCCAAGCATTTCTCTCTCGATGGAAAAGTAGCTTGCCAGAATAAGCACAGAGTGCTCCAGTCTGATCCAAAAAAGTGACTGAGCATGAAATCCGTAGGACTGATCTGATGCTCTGTGACATGTATTGTGGCTTTGCCAGGAGAGACCAGAGTGCTCAGCACTTTGCAGGACTGAAGTGTCTGCCCTGGATTAAAAACAAAATAAATGAAAAAAAGCACTGAAATCTTCCCTCTTTAGCCCCAGATGTTCACAAATTGTATTCCTTTAAAAAATTCACTTCATATCTGTCTTATAAAAACATGCCATCATTTTGTTTAAAAGTTTTAGTTTACTGTCCACAAAGAAAAACTTCACATTCTATTTTGAAGAACCGATATTTTGTATAACCTCTTCCCTGGCTTCCAGTCGCAGAAGAAACTATAAGCAAATAGTAAAACACTTTAAATAGTTTGAAGTGCCTTTCACAGAAATCCTAGTGTCTCACAGCAAGCAGGGGTATCCCTGGCCAGCACAGCTGCTGCACTGCCTGTGCTAAAGCCCAAGGGCATTTCATAGCCTAAGTAGCAACTCCAAGTTGTTTACTATTAAGAATAGCATTTTTAAAAGCACTTAGTACTGGTTTAAACCTGCTGCTATTGAAGACAACGGCAGAGCTGCCATCCACTCTTGTATGCAGAGATAAGTAATGATGTCAGATGATGCTAACCTGGATGGTGCAGCATGTTTCATCTCCATGTGGCTTAAGTGAGAAGCATGCAATGGACTCCACCCCCATAATAACCAAGTATCATACTTCAGAAATTTAAATTTACTCTCTTTCTTCCTCTGAAACCTGCAAACATCTGACCAAATGTATCAGGGAGTTTTGAAATAACGAGGCAAATCCAAAAGTTGGAAGCTCCAGACTTTGTACCTCTGAGCCATCCATCAGTTCAGATACAGCTTTTCCCTATTATTTCAGGCATGCTATGCTCCTTAAAATTAAGGTTTGATACTTAGTTGGCTGTGATTTTTCTTCATTCTTATCAATATTTCCCTCCTGCATTTTCCCTTTCATTTTCCTGTTGCTGTTCAAATGCATCATCTTCCAGCATGTCACTGCATCCTCCATTAAAAAAATGTAACCAGAACAAACTGATCGGGTAGATCTCACTTTAAAACAATACAGATGTTGTTTTTCAGGCCAGTCTAATTCCCTGCTTTGGGTCTCTCCCAGTAATTCCTAACGAGCTTTCCTCATGCAGTTCTACCCACTGTGCCAGGTGTTTGAGAAGGAGAACCCAGGGCAGAAGGAGCTGCTCCAAACTAAGGTGCAAGCCAACAGACGAGAGCTCAGTCCCACCAGGTACATACTCCTTCAAGGCTGCAAAATAGCTAAATCCACACCCAGTGTAGCAGCTCACAGGCTTCTAGTTGTTCCTGTAGTGGCACCTTTACTAGATCAGACCCAGAGTACTCACCACTTTACAGTGCTGATTTTCCTTCCAACACTGGAGACATTGGACATGCACCAAGGACAGCTGGCTGCAGGCTTCCTGGAGGTATAAAGCATTAATGTCTTACGGTGGTTTATGAGACATTAGTCCAAGGACTGCACTGAACTTGGCAATGACCCAAGGCTTGATACAAACTTGTTCTAGGATCACATTTACTTCTGAAGACTGCTAACTTCAACATCTTTCACATGCTTTTGACAAATCAGTCTCTATTTTGCTGTTATAAGTAAGAGTGTAGCTCTGTGAATTAGTCTGGAGAGGCGTTTGTCCACTGCCCATATGTTGAGGCAGTGGCCAAGTCCAGGTGTTTCACAGGAAGGGAATAGCAATCTTGCAGAACAATACGCCTCCACTAGGAACTTCATTTGTGCCTGAAAGCCTTACTTTAAATATATGCATACACTCCTCAGAAAAGAAGGGTTTTTTTTTCCTTTGCAACTTGCTGAGTTTGGGGTTTTCACCTTGCCTTGGCAGCAGTAATGGGTTCCACAAGCAAAGCACACACTGTGTGAAGAGGCATCTTCTGGAAAGCTGAATTTCAGTTTCACCAAAATTCTCTCAAACCGTGCGTCTAGAAGTCCCTGAATTAAGCCTTTGTGAATCAACAATCATTTTGACCACCTTAAATTGGTACCCATAAGGGAGCAAACCCAGAAAAGTTCACTCCAAAGCAAATTCCTGCTCAGGAACTGCTGCTAGATTTCCCAAGCAGCCTGCAAGAGGAGCACAGGGTTTCAGTGCAAACATGACAAGACTTTATTGTTATCAGAAGTTACTTAGGAACTTCTGGCTGGCCCTTTGCCCACCATTAGCTACTATTGTGCTGTATTTTTGCATAAATTTAGGTTAAACACTTCAAAAAACATACCCAAGAGGTACAGTCCCCCAATATGTTGCTTGTTAACACTGTTAACAAACAATGTTTTAAAATTATTCACGAAGAAAGAGAAGTCTTTGAGCAGGTAAACACCGTGACTAATCTGGGGCAGGACCGCTGTACAGCACATTCCCTCCCATGCTGCTCATGAGAAAGCAGGGTAATAACTTCTACAAAGTTTAATACATCCCCATGCTGATGGAAAACTAGTTCTAGGTAATGGTCTGAAGAAGCCCCAAGAACACATGAATCATATAATGACTAGAGAATGCATGCTAATATTGCCTTAATAAAACCAAAAGCCACTAGGTTATGAACGATCAAAAATAATTGCATAGATGGGAAACCTCAGGGAATCTCCCCAGCAGAATCCAGGGGAGAGAGATCTCACGGTTTTGTAATCTGCTCCTGCTCTATTTCCTGTCTGTACCTTGAAAAACAGCTCTATTTTCAACACAGTTGGGCAATAAATCCCAGGTGTCACCAACATATTTTTTTCCCCCTACTTGGCAGAAGCAGAAAGGCTTTTGCAACAGACAGAGTTCCTTCTCATTTTAGCAGCCAAAGTTTCTTTTTATGAGAATATTTCATGCCTCCTTACCATTCGGGTAACCCTCTAGCAACTACTCCCTATCTGTCCCTTGCTACACACAGATCCCTTCTCTATTTCTCTTTCATGAGTCCTACTACATCATTTTTAACTAGTGAGCTGAAATAATCACAGCGCTTTTTCAATACCATATATTTTAGCCTTATTTTAATACCATATTTACTTTCTTTGATTGCCACTGCTCATATTCTTTAAGTTATCATGCGATGCTTTCTGTGAGCACTAAAAATCACTTTGCAATTTCAAAGGCAGAGAGACAACCGAGCTCTGCAGCTCCCTGCTTTGCGAGCAGGTGCCCAGCTGTGTGCCGGCTCCTTGCTCACAAAGGCTGAAGCTCCGCTTGGGGATGCGCCGTTTGAGAGGAAGAGCAAACTTCACCACCACAGATGGTCAGGAGGGGATGAATCATTGTGCATACCAAAAAACACAAACACAGCTCACATAGGGCTCACAAGTTATGTATAAAAGATAGAGTTCAAACACAAATTGACTAAGTAATTTGTGTTGATGCAGTGTAATGGGACCAATCTGTTGCAGAGGGAGAGAGGAGCAAAGCTTGCAGAGTACTGGGATGGTCTGACCCAGGAGGGAAATGAACTGGCCACCCAAAAATCATTATTAATGCCAATTTCCTAGACTACCAACAAGGGCTAAATTTGTTACTGTCAGTGGAAGATAGCATAGGAAATAACCAGCTGTTGGGAGCCACTCAATGTGCAGCGTGACCAATTACCTTGGGAATCCAGCAAGACACAGAAGCAAGGCCAGCTGTGCTTCTTAATCCTCTCCGCTGAATATTTTAAAAATTTAAGCTGACTTGAGAGTAAAAGCAGAAACCAGCAAACCACTGAGCTTTCCCACCTCAGTCTTAAACAAGGAATGAACAGT
The DNA here is from genome assembly GCF_018139145.2 of Gymnogyps californianus. Lineage (NCBI taxonomy): Eukaryota > Metazoa > Chordata > Aves > Accipitriformes > Cathartidae > Gymnogyps > Gymnogyps californianus. Next base: position 8,231,251 of record NC_059479.1, read on the forward strand.
ATTTTTATCTCACCCAGAAGGTTGGGAGCAGGATGCTTGAGAGACCTGGTGGCAACTGAAATCCATGAAGTTGCATCAGGAAGGAACTGGCCCCAGGGCTGTGCTTTGGCCATCAGAGGATTGCACAGATCTTCCAGATGAAGCTGGTGATTCCCCACCAGGTTGTTTTATCAGTCCAGGCAGACTTAAGCACAGATTTACAGACCTACAACAACAGGGGAACTTGCAGCTTTTCCATGATAAAACACCACAGCGCACCTGGAAGCATCACTGTAGATGTACAACATGTTGAAAGTTATTCCTGGCAAGCAGGCAACTGAAAGAGTAAAAAGTGAAACCTCTAATACCAGTCATAGTCACCAATACATTTTTATTGGGGCAGTGTTTGCCTTACATTTGCTGATTGTTTTATAGATTACATGGCTAAGCTGCTGAACTGAAGGGATATTGTAGTAGGTAACCGCAGCGAGGTCTGGGTCAAAAAGAGGGATGCTTTTATGTAAAAAGGTTCAAATGTTAGACTGGAGTTGTGGAGGGCCCAAATCTCAACCACTTCCCAAAGAAAGATCTGACCTTCCTGTAAAATAATACTAATCACAAAGAGCAAAAATTAGAAGAAATGCAATAATTGGAAGAGTGATATAAAAATGCAGGAAATATTAGCAGCCAGCTGCCTTGTAACCGGCGTCACACACCCTCCCAGAGGGAAAGAAAGGAAGGAACTGATCTCCAAATGCTACAGCCTTGGAGAGGGAAGGGAGGCAGAAAGGCAAATAACTACATTGTCGGCTGATCTACCCCCTTGCGAGCATGTCTGTCGCTTGAGGAAATTCTGTATTATGCACTGATTAGACACAAGAGGGTTTTGCTTGGAAGTGAAAGGCATGGAATGATTTTGATACATGGACATTGTAAAATATTAGTGATATTAAGAGTGTTATTTGTTGTCAGTTTGCAGCTTCTTTACATAACTAAATAAATGACTCCATTATTCATATTTTTACAGCTAGATAAGTATTTTAATCCCTGTTTACTGCCAGTAGCTTTAACTGCTTTCTGTAATCCTTTTATAAATCTTACTTGTAATACATTATATCTGATATAAATTCTGAGCTTTCCACTGGTGCTTTCAGTAATTTAGATTCCAGCTGCCTGCCATGTTCTCCAGGCCAGATCAGTCCCATTGCTGATCTTTTGAAGCCCCTCTCCAGGTGACATTGTAGCCTGAGTCTGCAACAAGGATTGAAGGCAGAAATATTGCCAAGAACAGGCAACAAGCAGTCTGCAGAGGCACCTCTGACTACGCATCAACTGAACACACACAGCTCTTGGAAAGGTGTTTTTGCCAACTGCAAGCGCATAAAAAAAAAGTCTAAGGGTTGGCAGTTTCCTAAAGAACTTTCTATAGAATTTTTCAGTGGAATTTGAATTACTTTAAAAGAAACAAATATACAAATATGCATATATACACATTATTTAAACAAACATCTTCCTGTTTCTTCAAGCAGGTGTGTCCACAGCACCAGCGAGGGATAACAGCAACAGATGACACCTGGGGTTACAATGACACAGTTTCACAGCCCAGGGCTGTAAGGACAAGCCTGTATCTCTAACCCATTACAGCACAGGTAATCGAAGAGTTGCAGTGTTTTTCACAGCATGCTCAAATCATACTGAATAACAAAGAGCTACAACTTTGTGCAAGGAGGTAAATGCTCCAGAACTGGTGTAATCAGTTCCCTTTGCCCCCCAAATGCGTGCAATTGCTCTGTAGCATGCAAGCTAAGCCTTACACAGCTGATAAAATCAAGAGGTTCTTCAACAAGCACAGAGCAGCAAGGAAGGAGCTGAAATCTCAGAGCTCCAAACAGCATCATGTCCTCGGGTCCAAAGGCCGTTGTTCTCAGGAGCAGCAATTTTCCTTAAAAGCCTCCAGCAGATACTCATTTGGGATCCTGTATTTTTAGGGGACTGCTTGTGCCGTTTCCACATACAAGCTGAGCTGGTCCCCTCTCAGAATATTATCTTCACTTCTGACCTCTTTTCCACTCCCAAGCCCATGTTTCTGTAGGTATCCGAGACCATGAAGACCCTGGGTAAAAATGGAAGTCCTTGGGACCCCTTTTCCACTCCCAAGCCCATGTTTCTGTAGGTATCTGAGACCATGAAGACCCTGGGTAAAAATGGAAGTCCTTGGGCTCTTTACAAGCTACCCAGGACGTCACACACCACTCATACAAAATGGTCAGCAGCTCCCTTAGCATTTCATTTCATTGGCTTCAACACACCCTTCTGTGGCTGAAAAGGGTTGCAAACTCATGACGACAACTCATCTTGGTTGCAAAGCCACTCTATACTCAGGACAGCGTTAGTCTCACGATCAAACTTCTGTTCATTTGAGCTGGAAGGAACAGTACTTGCAAGTCATTGATGTGGGAAATCCACCGCAGGCTCAGGTCATAAATTCACAGCATCTCAGCTCTCATGTGGACTGGCAAAGGATGTCACAAGCATCTGCTGCTTTTACCTATATAACAAGAAAAAGTAAAAGTGCATGAGCTTTTCTTGCCGGTTTTATTTGAGACATTATGACACCTGGCTGTTGCTGTTAGTGAATACAGAACTATTAAAGTGTTTTGAAGCAATGTGGCTGAGCATATGTAATATGTTGGTTATCTAATTTGTTACCCTGAGTAAATTTAGACCTATATCTTTTAGATTGTTAAAGTAAGATGGATCCAACTCTAGAACTGGCTCTTTGGAGCCAGCAGGAGTTTTCCCTGTGATGCCAGTAAGCACATTTGCTCCCTAATGCTCCAGCCAGGTGGCTCAGAGGACACTGGTGCTACTGGAAGAGTCCCTCTGGCACAGATATCCTACAGATCAGAGACTGAGTGAATGTAAAATGCCAAAACACCTGTAAAACTAACACTGAATTAACAAGCCATTGGCAATACCTGTCAAGAACAGAATATTAATCTTTAACACCACTGCCTCTAAAGATGAAATATTTCAGTTACACAAGAAATAAGAAAATATGAGAATTTTCTGTCATGCTTGGATGCTTCACTTAGCACAGTGATGAATCAAAATAATTGCCTGGTCCAGCATTTAGTACAACACTAAATACAGTACTGGATCTAGTGATCCTTTACATGAACAGCTCTTTGAACCTCAGGCGAGTGCCTTCTTGCATCTGCTTCCTTCTTGCATTTTAAATTGCAGCAGGGAAACACATTTAAATGTCATATTCTGCCAGGAGGGCTGCTTCTCCGTGCACTTTCTTTTGTTCATCTTTGTCATGACAAGTGCTAGCACTCAGGTTGGGTTTCTCTAATAATTTCTGTTACTGGTGGTGGCCTGGAAAACTTTTCAATACGTGGGAAAAATTTCCATGAGGTTGGATGGAAAGACTGCTAAATTATTTAATGCCCCCAGCTACAGAAAGCCTTTAGAGGGTTAGTAACCAGCTGCTGCCAACCCAGCACTGAATCCTCTCAGCTCAGGTTTTTTCCCGTAGAAAATGTGCTCCTATGGGACATTTTCTGTCCAGTTTCAATCAAGCCCTGACATGCTTCTGCTCTGCTCAGTCCCAGCAGTGGTGCCCACAGACAGGCAGTGCTCCAGCCAAGCATCCCGAGTTTTGACATGATTTGGGTCCTCATCCCAAGCTCCAGCGAGCGCTGTGCTGCGATGCTCCTGGTTGCACTCCTTCTGTACCATGAAGACCTCCTGGTATTTTAAATGTTTGAGTAGAGAGAGATGTTTCCGAGTGTGGATTTTTGATGTGTTAGGACCTCATCAAAAGGAAGCGATGAAAGTAAAACGACCTCTGAAAGCTTTGATTTTCCAGGGGAAATTTCCATAACAATCACAGAGGGGAGAAACTGCTAGATTTGAAAATCTGGTTTTGGAATAATTAAAAGCATTGTCAAATAAACACAGTGAGAAGTAGGCAAATTTATGCAAACAGTATTTCAAAATTCACTGGATGGAACCAGAGAAGGAGTAACATGCCTGTAACAACACTGCAAGAGAGGAGGGTATTGATTACATTAACAGGGAATGACATTGTGCAGCTGTACAGACTTCACTCTGAATCTTATAAAGGACTTAAAATCCAGGCAGATAATGCTCATGCTTTAATTTTTATCCAGCTTCGAATTTAAAATATCTTTCTCTCAGAAAGAAAATTAAAGGATTTCAGATGCACAGTTTGATTCACAGAACTAATGAGATAAAACTCCTGACTGGAGGTAAAAAACCCCAATGCATTAAATCAATGGGAAAGTTTCCTTTGAAGGATTTGATATCAAATCAAGATTTGACCCTTCTGTGAACCTCACAGTTTGGAGACATCTCAGCCAGAGATGCTGGCTTTCTCTGAAAACTTGGGTCCAGCTGCGCTGGAAGGGAAGATCTGCAAATTACAGAGAAGGGAAGAGCCGTCATCCAGACAAAGCAAGAGCACAGGGCTTTCTTGGGAATTGCTTCGGGAGTCAAAGGGACATCTTGCTGCTGTGTTAGGTGTTGGTTCTGACACTAGACCTTCCCCAAAGATCTCATTTTCCTCTTCTTACACATCCTCTTCCACCTCTGGTGCTACTGCTCCTGCTCATCCCCTACCTGCAAATACACCTTCGCTCACCTCGAGTCAGCCACGTGTACGTGCAGCAGCATCACAAGAGGTTCGTGGATCATCTGCAGCTCCCAGTAACTTATGGCATCTGCGTCGTCCTGAGCCATCGGTTACAGACGGGATGAGTCACCCTGCCTCTGCCGCCGCAGCTGCTTCAGAAAAACAGTGATGGAATTTAATATCACAGACCAAAACTGCAAAAAAAAACCTCAAACCTTTAGATATTTGAAGCCCAGGTGCAAGGGAGAGGGTGGAAGATGATGCTTCTGGAAAGAAAATCATTAAGCATGAGAGATTCTCAGCAATATCCATTCTGCCCCTTGCAGCCCCCCACTCCTTTCCGATTACAACAGCATAACATCAATTTCTGGGCATTACTCCATGGGATGAGAAAGCTGTGAAAGACTATGCATCATGCAAGAAAAATATGGGTTTTTAACACAGTGTGCTAATCACATCCGTCCGTTGTACTCCCAGCTCTCCAGCGAGGTGGCGGGAGGGCTGGTGAATGCTTAGCTCTGGGGTCCTTTCTAAACTCTCCAGCACAGACTCATCCTCAGCCCTTCAGGTGGTGGGAATCCACCCAGAAACCCCTCCAGCAGCAGCTCTCAATCATCTTAATGAGCAGGTAACCCCAGCAGCCCTCCTGCATCAAGACCTGGGAAGCTGCGGCCAACCCTTCCATGACATTGGTGTGTGTCCTGGGACCTCCTATCCTCCCAGCCCTGCAGTGGCGGAGGGGAAGGAGCATCACAGTGATAAAATATTCTTACCATGACAGAGACCGGGTTGCCCGGTCCGCACAGCACCCCAGTGCTCCAGAGGCAGCAGGTTCAATAACCCCTGCAAAAAATAATAATGAAACTTCATTCTTTGCAATAACACAACAGAAAGTGAGGAGACTTTTTGATATAAGTAACAGAGCCCCTAGGTTAACGGAGATTAACAGCAAAGAGGTTTATTAAGCGTGAATAATTTCCTACTTATTGTCCACAAATGCATTAGAGTGTGCTTTTCTTTTCTTTTTTGTAAGCCAAATGTGTAATTGGCATTATTAGTTTCCTCCTCTTCTCCCTCTCCTTTAGTTTTTAATTAGAGCATAGAGGGGGGAAATGCATATTTGATATGCAGAACTGGGGAGGGAGAACAATAATACTGACTGTTTCAATTATTCCTACACAAGATGAGCCAGATTTCTGGAAGAGCTCAGCCTCCACAGTCGGCACCGGATCTGAGCCGAGGCCAGTACTCCATGTGCTCTGCAGGGCTGAAGTGCTCAAGAGATCCGGCCCTCGCCCAAGTGCAGAGTGGGTGCAGGGCTCTCTGCCTTGGTTTGATCCCAGTGATGGAACGAGACCCTTTCAAACCACTGGTCTCACTTGGAAGTTGTCTCTCTGGAAAAGGAAAACTCCCCATTAGCAAAGCGCTGCTTGAGGTTGAATGTCCCTTTCTTTGCAACTTCTTATTATTAGGGGTACCTTCATGTGCCGAAGGGAACCATCCTCCAACCTCACGTATCTGCCACCTTCAGACACTCTGCTTGATGTGAATGGATCTGTTTGCTCATCTTATTTGCTCTCTCCTGAACCTTCCTTTTTCTCCGTCCTCTCAGTACTCTTTCAAGGCTGTATCTCCCCAGCCAATCTCTCATCCCCTCACCCAGCGTGGGTACAACCAGCCTTGCTGCTGACAGGGCATGCACACACCCCAGTCTTTTGCCCCAAGCTGAACTGCACTTGCTGGATCATATCACAAAATTACACGCCCAGACCTTGGGCCAGGGGCTCTCTGCCTCCTTTTTCTTCCACCTCTAGTTTGGGAAAAATTTAAGATTAGAGCTGAGAAAGCTGCAATGACCTTTGGAAACCTGTTTAGTTTTCATCATTCAACAAATGCTTAAGGAACATTTTTGTGCAGAACGCACTTAAGTGTAATTACTATTCCTGAAGTAGCAGAAATATATTTCAGGTGGTGTATAGTGTTTGCAAAACACTGTCACATGTGTATCTATGGAAACCACAAGATACAAATGCCATATCACCATGGCTCCATCAGTTAATTCCATATCGTTTTACCAGCGTATTTACTTCAGCAATTCAAATTTTTAATTCCAGCTTGGTTTCATTGATAAACATGACTTTATGACAAACACATTTTTACAAAGCAGGTGTTAAACTGGCAATCATTTCCAACCTGATCTCATAACCAGCAAGTTTTTCAAGCAGTGCATTTGCAAAGTCAGTGAGAAACATGCTGAGAAGGGTTTTGGACTGCTCTGATGCTTACTGTAACGCAGGAGGAGATGGCGCTGATACTTCCAGAACTGCAAAAGAAAGTTTTGAGTGCAAAGCACTAACCACTCTAGCTCCATTACTGGCACAGGCAAGACCAGCTCCTCTGCCATCCCTGAAAGGCAGCCAGAAGAGCCTGCACAAGCGGAGACAAGCACGCTCTTCCCGTGACCTCCCCAGCCCACTGGAGGTCCTGCACGCCAGCCTTTTAGAGCAAGGCGGTCGGTTGTGTTCAAGGATTACACTTGACTAATGAATTTGCCCCAGCTGTGGATTCAGCATGCACACAGCCCTCTAAGTCATTTCAGGGCCTGTCTCTAATTAAATGTAAGCGAATATAGACATGGATTAGAGAAACCCAGACCTCCAAGCAAGATGAGAACTTGTAGTTCCTTCCCAAGTTTAAATCTCTCCCTATTTTACAGAAGCCTGAACACCTTGTCAATCCTCTTAAATACAAGCTATAGACTCTTCTGAGGCAATGCACTTGCAGGAGGCAGTTTATCTCAAGCACATAATTCATTTTAAATGGTATTACTTCTTTCCCACAGAGAGTGCTGCAGCTGTTCCCACCTACCAATACCTGCGTGCACCACGTCTCGCTAGGGAAGAGGAGAATGTTATCCGGAGATGTGCTGACTGTCAGCTGCATTTCAGATGCCAGTGCTGCATTCCTTCCCTACCACTACGAGGTCTACTGGGATAGCTAAAACTTTGCTGGCAGAACCCCACGGCAACAGGTTGACACCAGGTTGATTTTAAAAATCAGAGAACTCACAAAACATCCCATTAAACTGTAGGGAAGAGGTAGCAAAGGGCTGAGGGTTACAAAGAACGGGTTCAGTTACCTCAACCAGAAAACCTGGAAATCTTTTCCCTTGGTTGCTCCGTTGCTACCTGCAGAAGTGCCACCTCCAGCCGGGGAGCAGCAGGGACAGCTTTTCCCTGTACAGGCAGAGTCAAGCACCCAGTCATACTACAGAGGAGAAGCTTTGTTGGTGTCCCTATTCCCTGTATGCAAGAGGGGAGGGAAAAGGTGGCTATCACCAAAGAGTATGCAACTTGCTCATTTTCCTTACTATCAGAGTAATGGAGACATCTGACTTTAAGAAAAAAAAAAACAGAAGAAAAAGAACCCAGCATACACTATTCCCTGGAAACTAATAACTTGCATCCTCTATCTATTATATGCAAGCTCCATATGACAGAAAAGCTTAATGTCAGAGCGTTAGAAAAGACCTTATTCCCCAATGCAGATGCAAGAAAGCAGAGAGGCAGGATTTCTGCTAACTCCGATCAGACTTGAACGAGTCCCCAGGCTGCTGGCGGCTCTCAGGCAGTCCCAAGGATGAGTCGGTTTTGCCTCTTTGGGAACGAGCCTGTGAAACCTGGCTTTTGCTTTCATCTCCCTCAAACACAACTGGTTCTTGTATAAGCACGGGTGTACAGTGACATATGTGCAGAGCAGGAGCGTGCTAAGAGAAAAAGCAAGGGCCTGGTAACATCTCCTTTCTCAGCTTAGTGCTACAGGGAAGCAGGGGAGGGGATCAGTTTGCCCTGTCCTTCATTTCCAGTTATCCCTTTACATCAAAGATCTACTTTTGAAGACAGTTTCCTGCTTTAAAAAGAAATAGCTGCCCAAATCAGAAATCTGTTACCTCCCCTAAAAACAGCTAAAGATTGAGACTGGTGGGCCTGCGGGAACTTTGCATGCTTCACAGCAATGACATTTAGGGATGTGGCACAGCAAACACCGGGAGCACTTTGGTAAACAGAGCTGATTTGTTACACTGCGTCTGTGCAGCTAAGCCAGATAAAGGCTCCGCTTCAGAAGATGGTATCTTCTACCATCCCCTAGATGTTTATTGTCCCAATCCAATTTAATTCATCCATTTGATTTGTAAGTGGACAAAGCCTGCAGAATTTGTAAATTAGTAGAGTTTGCCCAGCAAAAGTAAAAGTCCTCATTTTGTGTAATAAAAGGCTTAAAAGCACACAAGCAAAATGTAATGCAATAAGGACTACCAAAACCAGACATTACTGATGTGCAAGGTGCTCAGAAAGTTAGAATTCTCTGCAACTTTTGATAGACAAGAAGTCACTCATCATATCATTGAAGTCTAATGAGTACGAAGGCAACTTCAAAAATGCCAAAGCACGTACATGGTCTTGACGCATTATTCTTTCAAGATAGCTTTTGATGCTTTTCTAAACAGAATAATTTTTCTGCATAGTATTTGATGTTGATGTGCAAAACACAACCATGACATTAAGAGTAGAGACTCAGCGTTAAGAATTCCCCCTTCCTGTAACCTTCTGATATTCTGTAGGTGATTGAAGAACACAAAAGAAATCAGATAACTCTCCCCACCCCATCCTTTAGCCACAGACTCTCTTCTAAAAACTGATACCTAATCACATACATTCAACCTCTAGTCTACCTCCCCACTAGAGCATACATTTAAATATTGTTCGCCTTCACTGTTCTTATTCCAGGACGTTCCACTCGTTGCAGCACCACCATATGATGGAGAGACATGAATTCAAGTCCTTGCTTTGCAGATTTCCTGTGTGTTCTCAGACACATCCCAGAGCATCACTGGTTTTACAGGCAGAGCCGAGACTGGCCCGAATTTCAAAGAACGGTTATTATCGGGTTTGTGAGCATTTGTTTTGCCCAGTGTGGGCTGTGGGGGCCTGCCAGTGCATCTGCTGGCTGTATCCCATGGGGAAATGCTGCATATGGCACATTCTGATTTGAATACCTTAATGGCAAGGAATAGAGGATGGCTTTTCAAGGCAACTTGTTTTCACCTAAGGCCCCCAAGCTCCCTTTGGAGAAGCAAGGAATCACCAATCCCCAAAGCATGGCATTAAGCACAGGGAAGGGGCTGCTCCAAGGCAGAACTGCTGGGGGGCTCGCAGCCATTCTTCTGAGCATCCCCAGCACAGTTTGGTTTTGCAGACTGGTGCCAGCCCATGCGTCCCATCTAGCAAGCATCCCTCCCTCTCTGCGAGCACCCAGCCCACCTGGATGGGAAGACATGCTGCTCTCTGGGCTCATCTCATACGCACCTGCCTCCGCACTGACAACCTCTTTCCCTTTCGTTAGCTCGTTCTTCACCAGCTTTCTCCTTCATTCTTTTGATTTTAACTGTGCCACACCACTGTCCCCTTTGCAGTGCTTGCCTCCCCCTCCCACACCGCTCTCCGAATAGGAGGGACCCAGACTGCACATTTCTAGCCCAGGTCTGAGCACTAGGGCTCCAAATCCAGCCTCCTCTCCAGGGATCTAGCTGAACATTCCCTGCCAAGCATCGCCACATGCAGCCCAGCCCAGCCCAGCCCGGCCTCACCTCCCAGGCTGTCCAGGAGGGATGCTGGCCATAAAAGCTTCAAGAGCAGCAGGCTGGGGTACTTGATGGATGGCTCTCCTCACTGCTTTGGCCTCTGTGGCATCACAGTGGAGACAAGAACAGTGATCTCATATTATATATACACAATGACTCAACTGCTGAAGTTAACCCAGCCCCACGCTATTAGCGCAGTAGGTTTAACATCTTCACCAGCACTATAATTGATGATGACAGCGGTGCTGCATTTGTGTCCTTCAGCACCACAGGGGTAGTGTAAGACTCAAACTCTGCACAAACTGCATTTGAGTAGCTATTTCCATCGTGCAATTTAAAACTAAGTCCTGACTGTCAGTGCAGGGGGGGGTCTTTTCATGGATTTCTGCAAAAGAAAACCAGAGTGCTATGCCCAGGAAACAGCCAAGTTACCTGGCATCACATGCTGACTACATTGCATACTATGTGAAGGTGAGCAGTAAAGCTCCTGTTGGCTGCTTAACCTGATTTAGAGCTCCAGTTTGTATTTAATCGCTCCGTTAAAAGGCAGAAGCACTAAGGATTGCGACGGACCTCCTCTAGTGAATCTTTCCTCTGAACACCATCTCCTCCAGCCCTCCGGTGAGGTCAGCCCACTCCTGGAGGGCGTGACAGAGGGAAACTCTGTGGCTTATTAGAGCAAAGCCTCCTTCATGTGCAGTTTGAGCTGATCTGGTGCGCTACAAACACAGCCACGCGGTTCTCCAGCTTCTTTGTCGGTGGGAGAGGTGGCTGTGGGAGGTAACACTGCAACTATCATAGCAGAAATGTTCATAACTAGCAGAGAATTTCAGCACTAGCATTAAAAAAAACCCAAAACTTTCCTCTCTCTAGAGTTTACGTGATGAGAAAATATCATGGTTGCATGTATTAAAACCCAAGACAAGTCCAAATGCAATCAGGTCTTATCTTCTATTTGAACTACCTTTTGGTCACCTTGAGCTGGTTTGGAAATGGATTGGTTTGGGGATTTTTAATTGGCAGGAGAAGAGAAACAGATTTCATTAAAAGGCTACAGCAAGGCCACATTTGTTTTGTATTTAAAGTTAAACTTTCTGTGTCTTTATTTTTAAAATAACATTTCCAAAAATTACTTTTCCCTAAGTAAATAGTTGGGGGGTTTTTTGCTTTGTACCAATCATTGCCTTGTATCGCTGGGATCAAAATCTAGTATTTCATTTTTGTTTTAAGACAGTGGTCTGATATCTGGAGAAAGGCTCTCTTTAGAGAAAGAGCCCTGCTGCCTGTGCTCAGGGAGGTACGGTCAGTACCTACCTGGCTGCAGATGGAGTAACAGCAACACCACCCCCAAGTGCACAGCAGCTGATTTTTCTGGCCATCAGCATCTCCTAGGGCTTTTCCGAAATCATACTATTCTGGCAGAGAACGATTTAGAGAGGAAAAAATTAACCACCAGCTTATGTGAATAAGCACACTGTTTGCAGACCTATATAACACCCCAAAGCATCATGATATAAACCAGTGACCTTGTGATGACAGTGCACCACACTGAACTGTCAAGAGCCCCTCACAGGACCTAACAAACAGTAGCTTGGATTTATTCTGTGCTAAGTGGGCTAAAGATGCAATTTTACTATGCACAGAGTGAGCATCTTGTCCCAGTCGCCACCATACACATCAGATGGACATCCCTGTTGCAGTTCAGCAGAGTCCTCTACCAAAGGCTACTTAAGATGCTAAAATATGATCCTGGGGGTGGAAGGATGGAGAGCACTCAGAAAGTAAGGAGCAGAATTAAACTGTCAGTTTTCCCCAGAGAGAGGAGCCTCAAGGTTCCCTACCAGATCATCTGCTGTTTAATGTATTTCCTGTGTGGCCAGGAGAAGAGAGCAATGAGCAGCAAGGCAGCAACACTTGCAGGTGACACTGGTGTCGTCTTGGCTTTGCTTGAGGTAGTTTGGTCCACTGGAGTACAACTGGCTATCCAAAATTACAGCCACTTCCCTGCTCCTGCCAGTGAAGCCCATTTGTGTGAGCTGCATGTCACCCGGCTCAGGGGAGAGGGAAAGCCACAGCAGGGCTGAGAGTATGTAACGTAAAAGCAGGGACCAGAGCTTAAACACCTGGATTTTAGTACTTAATACTTACAAAGTGGTAAATGAGGGGTTTTAGGTCTGTTCTTTAAGAAAAAGAACTCTTAGGAGAAGGTTTCCTCTACCTCTTCCATATATTATCTTATAAAAGCCTATAGACATTCACACAAATGTATGTCTCTACCTTAAGCTCCTTAAGACATTGCTTAAGAGGAAAAAATCCACACAAGTAAAATAGTCACATTCATACATTAAATATGATGAAACACAAAGCACATATGAGATGCCTGTGAAATATTTATGTGCACATTTATTTTCTTGTAAATACTTTCTCCATTAAAATTCTGGCTTGATCCTTTGTATAAGATGCTGTTTTGCCTGCAAAGTGCAGCCAGTGGAGAATGGCAAATATAATTTTTCTCTCAGTTAAGAGGATGACAATGATGCCCAATACGTCAATGAAATTTCAGTCTGTGTTAGCATCACTGATGGAACAGGAAATTGGATTCCACTGGCTAATCCATTGTTAATGATTTCACTTCATAAATACACTTAGTCTTCGTTATAACTTCTTGCTGTTGGAAATAGTCTAAGCTTTGGGAAAAATATTCTTGGAAGAATCAATGATCAGCATGGCACCTTCTAATATTTTGATTTATTGATTTTTCACGGGTAAGAGACCTCGAACCTGGGCTTGGCTGGAAGAAATCAAACCACTGCCATTGCCTCAGCCTCCCAGCAGCAAACAAGGCAAGTTTTCATAGGTTTAAATCACATCTATGGGAAGGGCCTGGTGCACTGCAATTTCATGCAATGGGAACTCTTGATTATCTTCATTAGTTCTGAACAGCGTGAGTTGGGGCTGCACCACAAGCTCCTCATAGCAATGTGGTCTCGGAGCAAAACCCTCATGCCAGGGACCTGTGCCAGCAGGACACGGGCAACAATGTGATACCATAGCATAGAAGTATCGAGACATGGGTTATTAATCTTCTCTGGTATTCTTCCCTGGCTCTAACTTGAAGGCCTCTGTTCCTGTTCTTCATCTCAAATGTTGTTCAGGCTGACAAGATTTATTACAGCAGAAAGTTCTGCACATGTGCTTAGAGCTACATTTTAGACATATGTTAACTAGGAGGAGATAAATAGGAGTGTGTCTGAGCAGTTAGTCAGGACCTCACCACACTTCCCGCTAAACATCACACCATAATAAAGCTCCTATTCCTCCCTACTGTGCTTCTCTGCCTTAACAGTCTGTCAGGCATTCACAGCAGTAAAGCATCGTCTCCTCTAAGTCACAGAGGGAAGGTCCTTAGAGGGCTAATATCTCCGTGGAAGAGTTAGCCACTTGTAACATGAGCCTGAGAGGAGTGTAAGCTCCTCTAGTCAACTGAAAAAAGAAGATACCAGGGCATGGGGGGAGAGCTAATGTATGAATTAAACAAGCTAACCAAAGGTGCAAATGTTGTGGTGATGAGAGAGCATATTAAATAGCCAGACAAGAGTTTAAGGTAAGTTCAGTACTAGGTGGAAAATGGAATTGCCCAGGAATATGGTTTATAAACAAGTATTGACCCCTAAGGCTTTGCTCTGGTCAGAGCCTGTTGAGACCCTCCGGGGTCTGCACCAGTTCCAGCCAAGAATAAGGCTCCATGCTGGAAGTGCTTGAAGGGAAGAGTAAGTAACATCGCAGTATTTCCAAGCACAAAATAAAGTCTCATGTTTCCTACCAAGCTCCACAGGAGATTTTTCAGTATTATGCATTACTTGAGTTTTAGAATGGTTCAAGTATATACATCACAAATAGCAAAGGAAATGTGTTTCAATAACACAGGTGTCCACATGAATATATGCATGAATCCTGGCACATATTTTTATTTTGCTAAGAATTGAAAAGTTGCCCTCTGGCATCTCTCTGCTGTTTGCTGTAAATCTCAGATGAAAATGCAAACAGGAAAGGACACAAAACTCATTGGTAATCCTGAAGAAACACTGCATCAGCCCAAAAGGCTGAGATATAACCAAAATCTGCCTGAAGTATCCTTATGCCAATAATTAAACAGCAGCTGGCCAGCCTGTAATTCTGGAGTGCCGTTCAAACTGGACATCCCAGGTAGAGGCAACTCACACAAAGAGTTATCCAACTAAATGCACTTTATTCATTAAGTTTAATCCACGCGTGCTCCCTGTTCCCCCATCACAACCCTTCCCTTCCCTGCCTTAGCCTCTCTCTTCTTGTCCCTGTCATCTTACCCATCTCCTCCCTTCTCAGCCACTCTCAACCTAACAGTGAGCTGCAAGGTTTGTAGGCCGTGTCCGTATACGTTCATTTTTGTCTTCTGCGCTAGTTGCTCCCTGCATTAAGGATATTTTGCTCTAGGTGGATCTCTAATTTGCTTCTTTCAACACTCCCTGTATTATGTTTGCATTTATTGAACAGAATATGGTACCAGAGAGAGGGAAACGGATGCTATTTTAAAAACAACTTAATGGCTAAACTATTCATTTAATGATGTAGAAAGAAGCAGAGGTCTAAGTTGTCCCAAAGAACATCAAATGCTCCGGTTATAAAACAGCATCTGGATTCCCCATGGAAACATTGATCTGATGGGAATGTCAGTGGCAAAGAGACCACCAAATACACCCAACTCTACATTCAGTCCAATTTCAGCCCCTGGGAGCTGGAGAATCCTGGATGCTAAATCATTCTGCCAGAAAACCACTGTCCTTCCATCAGACGAATGACTATCCTCGGTCACATTTTACTCTTGTTTGGCAATTTGTCGTTCAGCATAACTTTTGCTATGCTACCAGTGGCCCAAAAGAGACTGCATTTGTTTGAGCAAAGGTTGTGACTTTTTCCCCCTTCAAGAATTTTACCTTTGCTGGAACAGAGTCTAGTAACCGGCTTTAATTCACAGGCATTTGCAAACAAATCAATGCTCACTCTACCTGCTCTCCAAGCTTGCAACGTGCTCGCTTGGGTGGTGTTTTCACTGATGCAACCAGGGGTCAAACGGTAGAAAAAGAGGGTAAGCACTTACTTTCTACATCCATCCCGAACTGTAATGAAGATGCAGTGCAAATAGTATGGAAGAAGATGAGACAAAAAGAAATCGGAAATTTTTAAAAACAAACACTATTTTTTACTACAAACCACAGATTTTGGCCACAAACAGCACTGAAATGCCTGATTCCTTGAGGTATCAGACCACAGCTAAAAATCTCTTAAGATGTACATGTAAAACAGCCTCATTACCTGCATTTTGCTTTCTTATCTGTTTTACAGCTATTAAGTCCTCTGACAGTGATCAGATTAATTTTCAAGCAACAAAGAGCTAATGTGCTCTCTCCCTTCCTCAGCTGGGCAACCACAGCTCCCGGGTCACAACTGCCTATTTACTCTGCTGCAGGGAATTGCGCTGTAATGAAGAAAAGTCTTTCTCTGCAAAGATACAGCCAAGTAAGCGCTCAGAGAGCTTTACCAAGTCACACAAACTTCCATTTCTGCTCTTAAAAAGCCTGTCTTCAACAAGGTTGCTATTCGGTAAATAACTTCCTCTATTTGCTCCACAGAGGAGATGTTCTCCTCCTCCAAGCACTACATTTCTTTAAGATGGGAACACTAACACCCATACCTGTTACCCATCTTACCTACCCTCCCAGAGCTCCTCAGGGAACACACTTACCCCAGGCAAGCTTCCCATACTCATCAAGGTCCTGTCACCTCTCCAAGCTGACCCCAGACTGGATCAAGCCACTGAGCACCTGCAACTGGTGGTACAGACAAACAGACCCCACTCACTGCTGCTCTACCAGGGGACAAAGCTTCTACTTCTGGCTACATATATCCCTTATCCCATTTTGGCCTGAACAAGCTCGTTAGCTTAATCAGCAGCCTCTGCTAATCCAGCCCATTTTAACTGAAAAGGATTGGAAGTGATGACAAGTGCAGAGTGTGAGAGCTGCTGTAGGGAGATGGCTGTGAGTGGCTGGAACAGGATGATTTAAGCAGGTCTAAGTGAAAACCCTGTGGAAATAGGCAAAGTGGAGAGAACTACCTAAAGCACGAGCACCGTGAGGCAGCACTGCTGCTCCCTTAGACTTGCACCAGCAAAAGCATCCTGCCAGGTTAGAAAGGCAGGATTTTTTTCTTTTTTTTTTTTTTTAAGTAAGTAAACTTTCCTCCCTGCGCAGGAGTGGCTCTGCGTGAAGCAGGGAGTTTCTGTGCGGCCGCCTCTCCTGGCACACACAGCACCAATAATGACTGCTCCTTTAATCCCAGCACGGGCAGGGGTGCGAGTGCGGCTGTCGAAGGTGCCCGTGGGAAGGCAGCACGGAGACAATATCAAGCAGCAAAGATCTGCACAAACAATTTAGCAGTAGTTCAAACATCTCATTAATTTAATTTATAGGGAAAAGCTGTCAGCCTTAATTTTAGTTAAACACTGAACCACAGGTGAACCTTGCTCCTGTGAAAACTGTGAAGAGAAAAGCTCCGCGTTTTCTCATCCAGCACCCTGTGGCCTTATTAACCCATGCCAGAAAGGTGGGAGAAAGCCAGCGCAATAACTTCCTGGGAAGCCCAGGACTTTTCTAGGCAGTACCACATCTGCAAGCTATGTGTTTGCAGCAGAAACATAATAGCAGCTGTGTTTCCATAATGTCATACATTGTGAAAAAGCAAAGCAGCCGCAGCTGAAGGATGGAAGCTGCTCTCCCTGTGCTGGCTGGAGTACCAGCTCTCTGCCACGTACAGCACTTGCTCCTTGCAGTTTTTCCAGTTTCTCCTTCATGCCTAAGATCTATCAGTTTGCAGTTGCAGCACAGGTGGGATTACAGGAGCTTTAACACCTACTGTACTGCCCTGTTAAACTCCTTGCATCTGTATATATATTTTGATGGGCTTGGAGTGAGGGCTGCATTTTTATTTCTCTGCTTGTTAAATGAGAGACAAGGCATTGCCCAGCTAGAAGTTTCCCGGGGTTGTGTTTGGCTGGGACAAAGCTAACAAGCACTTCCCAAAGAGAGCGAGCCACAAGCTCTTACTGGAAAGCTACCTGTGGCCATGACGAGGTGCCATGGAGACTCAAGTACTTCTCCCTCCAACCAGCTCTTGCTTAAACTCCCAGCAGTCTGGGTACATCCCCCGCTTGCAGATTTAGTTTCCTCAAGTCACACACTGAAAAAAAGGTGTGAACCTGACCAGGAGGGACTAGCGATAAATACACTGCAAAAGCACTTCTCCTGGGCAAAGCTCCTTTCCCAAGGCTGGGCCACCAGGAAAACACCCTCTAGGATCAAACCGGGAAAGAAGCTCCATGCTGCCTCCTGCCTGGGTGGGCTGTTAGTGCCAGGGTGCTGCCCATGCAGTGATTTCTGTGGCTGCCTCCACTCCCTGATGCTTTTTTGGGCAAACCAGCTGGAACACAACCCCATCTGCAAACAGCCATCCTGGTGCAAGGTGTCCGTGCCCCTACGATGTGACAAAAATACCTCTCCAAGATTTCAAGGAGGCATGGCCTTTTCTCTGGGTTTGTGTATGTCTCAGCTTTGGAAGCAAGGAAAAATTCCAATATATTTCTCAAAAGCACCTGTTATGCCCTGCCAGCTCCGGCCAGGCGCTCCCCTCGCGTGACCAACCTCATGCAGGCGAGAGGCGAGCCCTTGCACAGGCAGTGGGGCAAGGGCATGGCGTATCCAGCCTGTCTTTCTCGTGCTTCTCCCCTGCCAGGGTCCTACCAGCTCATACACCAAGTATTGAATGCAATATTCCCCCTACACTGGCACATAAAATCTCTTTTTGTATTTCAGCTGTACATGTTTTTCACATCCTCCTTACTCAGTGCTTTGTTTTAAGAGCGCATCCTCCACAGTAATTTCATAGGTTTCTATTCCTAGCTTCAGGAGAGGGAAGGGAGAATCTAATAATATTGATGAATAACCAAGCTGCTGCTAAGAAGTCTGCCTCTTCTTTTTTTTAAAAAAATACCTGCTAGAAAAAGTAAAAAGGATGTGTCACTGCAGACTGTAACAAATGTGGTAAGTGATAGATTAGGGGCCATGTTCCCAGGCACATCGTCGACATCAGGGAAAGAAAACATAGTATTGTAGCTTCAAAGAGCAGGGACAGTCTAGAAAACAGATCACAACTGACACCCTGAAAGGTGAACCCTGTTGAAAAGCACATTTGGCTTTTACTTTCCTTTGAACAAACACCCACCCGTTTCCTGGGATTGTCTTACTTGTTGAGATCCACTCACCAAAGTGTATCGGAATAAACAACGCTGGCAAGATGCGGCTTGCAATGACTTTTGGGCTGGTTGGCACGTGTCTTTTCCACGTGATTCATGCTTGCGACTGAGCCTTCCTGTTGGAAAACACAGTCCAATCCCTGCCCAAACTGCACAGCAATAAGCCAACTTCCATGCAGACCCAGGATAATCAGTGCAACGGGTTTGCAAAGAATCACTCTAAAGCAACAGGGGACCTGACGAAATGGCGATGGAAGGAAAGAGCTGCTCAAAGGGATGTCATCAGAGTTCATGTAGAAAGGGGAAAAAAAAGCAATACGAGAAAAATATTATTAAACTGTAACTGATACCTTTGGGGTGAATGTACAGCTGTTTCTTTATTATCTCTAGGAGCAACATTCAATGCTTAGACTACAGCAGAGAGATAAAGGCAACAAAACAGGTCACCGCAGTTTTGACAAAACACACTGGTCGATCTGTAAGTGCGGGGAACAGAGAGATATGGAGAAGCGGGCCCCTGTGCTCCATTTGCCCACCCCGAGCCCCAGAGCACTGCTGGGACTCCCCAGCACAAAGCAGTCGTGCTGTGGCTCTTTTGCACCAGCTCTTTCCCTAAAGGAGCTGTCTCATGTTTGGGATGAGCAACAGTAATCTGTTCCACGAATTTAGACAGGCACAAGGCAGCTGATGCAAGAGCTAACAGACTGGTTTCTCCTACAAGTGCATGCCAGGAGACATAATTAACAAGGAAAATTAAGAAATCAGAGACTCAAAATTTGAAAAAATTATTGCTGTATTTCTACTAAGTAATCCTCCTGGGTCCTAAGTGAAGGGAAACTGCATGTCCACAAACCACCTCCTTGATAACTGGGACTCTTGTACACCGGCATAACCAGGAGTTTGCTGCACATGTGTTTAGCAGATGGGTATTTATTGCCCTGGGCTAACGGGAGCTCTTTTGGCCCTCACAGCTGATGCTGCCGGGCCAGAAGTGCTGGTTTCACACTCTGTTGTCCAGCCAGGGAAGAACCCTGATGCTGCCTTTCACTGCTTTCACATTGATTTAAGTCCTTTTCACAAACCACAAGAAATTTTCCGGATGAGGAAGAGAGAAGCTTTCCTAAGCTGGAGGAAATGCTAAGGGGGAAAAAAGATTAACACGAGATGAACAGCGGCGATGGAGTTTGAAAAAAGACTGGGAAAAATCCAGGTGCTCTCATAAAGCCGTGACTTCCCGAGGAAGAGCTGACAGAGCCATCTACCGCTCGTCGAGCTCCGTGGCACGGCAGCCACGTCTGGGCGAGAGCCCGGGCCGGTGGCAGGGACCAGCCGGGCACAGCCTGCTCCGATCCCGGCTGCCCGCACAGGGAAGCGTGGGAACATCTTCCCAATGCCAATTATGTTCTTAGGCCTATTACTTTGTAACATCAAGGGAAAAGATAAAAAAAATTCTGTGGCATAAAGGAAAGAATAATAGGCCGATAAATAATAGATAAAACAAGAGGCAGATATTTCTCGTAGCCTTTTAAAATAACCCTTACATGGGTATAATATACCATAAACATCAAAGCTGCAGTGCAGCCCTTATATGACAAGTCACAGACTAGTCAGAAAACACTTCCTGAGATCCGAATCATGGCCGCTTAGCTATTCACTTTTATTGGGGGGGAAAAAAAAGGGAGAAAAATTAATAGCATCTCTCAGCAGAAAGTTATTTCTAGTCTTCTACTGTGCAAAGGGAACTGTCATTTCATTATTTTGGTGGGTGTAATGGCACATGCTGTACCGACCATATGCAATCAGAGAATTAAATGCTGGCTCAGATATGAAGACATAATGAGACACACACATTTTTTTAATGAGAAAAATGATTGAAAATAAACCCCAGTACAGTGCAAAACACAGATGTCTCCAGCATTATAAAACTTTCTGGAAATGTAGATTCTAAGTTGCCACTGTTGCAATTGCTTAAGACTCTTTTAACTGCAAATTGCCGCTTTTAACTTTTTTGCCAAGAAAAAGTTTGTGCAAGATGCATGGCACACATTCAGCAGGCCAAGCCATTGCCAGTCGTGAACTGGCGAGGCTAACCTGGGAGAACCTGCTTGTGACATTGGATACTTGTGATATAGGTTGGCTTGGGGTGCATCCCCATGGAGAGAGGGATCTGGGACCCTAAAAAGATTAGAGTTCTTTCTTATCAAGGGAGGGCTTATAGATGCAGAGATGCCATCCCCAAGTGCTCCTGACTGGTTACGTGAATTCAATTAGGGAGCCACATTAGACACAGCCCTGACTTCCATGCAGGAAACCTTCCGCTCTTGGCTGCATTCCCTGGCTGATAAAGGAGGATGCAACAGGAGTCAGCAGGCAGGAGCTGTACTCCTGGCTTCCACTGTGTCAGCGCCCTTCTCTGCCTCAGCATTCTCACCTGCAGAATGGGCACAGCTCCAGTGATCCGACATCGCTGGGTGAAAAGCTCTGATGAAGCGGTGAGTGCTAGAAACAGTCTCTACCACTGATTTTAGTTAAGTGGATGGGCCACTCAGACCCTCTTCTAGTGGGTATATAGCTTCTTCATTCTCTCCTCTCCCCCTTCAATTGCTCGCTATCCTGTGCGGTCTTAGCAGTGTCACAGACTCTCCTTAATCTGAGGGAAATTCCTGCCCGGAGTTCACCTCCGTGGTTCCCACCTTGCACAGCCATCAAGGTTACCCCTGGAGCTCACTTCGCGTCCGATTGCCGAAATGTGAAGAGGTAAGCAGAGAGTCGAGGAGGAAGAGCAAAGACGAGCAGGCACTTACTGCACTTAGCGGTGGGTGGGGGCTTCGTGGCCGTGCCAGCAGCACAAGCTCATAAAACCCAAGGGCAGAACGTGCTGTTCTCTCCGGCGCTCGCAGCACACACGGGGATTGATCCGTTTGTGTAACATGGAGCCAAGCAGCGGCTGCTCCAGCCCAGGCGCACGTCACCGACAGCAGCTGGTACAAAGAGCTTCCTTCCAAATCCATTGTTCTAAGAGCATCTGGAGACCGATGCCAGCTACAAAGGCTCCCTTTCCCCATGAACAGTTCGCTTCGTTTGTCATTTTTCTCTCAAAACCATGTTATCTTACCTTCATTTTGGAGAAGAAGGGTACTAAAAATACATATTCTGTCCTTTTCATTAGGGCAGAGAGAAATACAACGATGCTTCTTGTTGACTGCAGAACTCCGATTTTTTAGCTACTCATAAGATTTTACCACTTCAAAGTGATCCCTGGAGGGGTGTTTATTAGAGGAGTCTGAACTCATCTCTGGCTGAAACTGGCTCTGTCTAGCTATCATGAGCCACATGTGGTTTCAAAGTGCCTCTGATAGCAGTCTCCAGAACAATGTAATCCATAAGTTTACATTAAATATTTATATGACACTACTTTGTGCTCCTCTTGGTTTAATTGGTCTTTGAAATTCATAAAAATGTATTAGCAAAGTTCATTACTTAACATTGTTGGTACCATTTAGTATGAACGCCCTGCTAAACAAACAAGCCTGTCTGCATAGGCCACCTTACGGGAGCAAAATGGCAAAATCCTGCCTTGGCTCCTGCCAGTCTCAAGGACAACTGGGACCATAAGCGGACTTTGGAGCTGTGACCAAATCAGCACACTAATTCCAGGCAGGAGTACAGTTTTTCAGAAATTCAATACGGAGAAAGGCAAATGCAGTTTCCAAGGAGGAGAAAGACTGTTCTGGCAGTTTGGTTTGTTTTTTTTTTTTTCAGAAAACTCATGATATTTCAAATTAAATAAAGGCTTTTTAAAGCTATAGTATGAAATTTCCCAATTAAAATGGAAGAAAAGTGTTAGAAGTTAAAGCTTCACAATACAGTCAGAACTGGCATTTGAGTTCATTGGTCTGAGTTGAAATGAAAAACAACACAAGACATTTTGGCAACTCCAAAACATTTTGCAGATTTACAGTTTCAATAAAAACACTATTGTATAAGACAGAAAGCTTCAATCTAGAGTAATCTCATTGTCTCTCACAGGCACGAACGTCACTAGGAACAGAAGGTGGACCGCCGTCTCCCACAGCCAGTAGTGTCATTGACAACTGAGAAATTCATCGGGTGCGGAAACACATGAGCAGACTCTAATACTCCTGCTGGAGGAACTGCAGGAAGGGGAAAAAAAATGCACCAGTATGGATGGAGCCATTTGGAAAAGTGAAGATAGATGTCTCCAGAAACTTCTACCAAGTTTAAGCACCATTTTTTTCCACAGAAGGTTCTCCGGTCCATTTTTCCAGTAGCATCATACTGAAAGTTCCTAAAGAGAAATTCTGAAATGACAGAGAACTGCATCAGAAGCGAAATAAATAAAGGAAAAAGAGAAGAGACTTTTGCGCGACAACCAGGGCAGTGAGAAGTTACCAATGAATGAACTTGCTGTGTAAATCTGGAACACGCAGTCCAAAGCAACAGCAAGGCAAGGATTGACTCAGTTACAGCTGCCTTTCAGCAAGAAGGAGCAGATGCCAAACAGTTGGACTGAACAGCAAGGAAATGTTGCTAGAACATTGCATTAAGGGCCAGGAGCCAGATGTTGGGCTATAAGCTGGCTTGGAAGAGGCTAGGAGTGCCAAGAAGAGAAACTGTTTTTCCCTGTGTAACTCCCTGTGAACGTGAAGAAAACAGATTTTGAAGTCTCAGCTGCAAATATCCACCTTCAGCCTCTGTTCCTCCAAAGGGGAGCAACTAGTTGTTTGGGGGGGGAAAAAAATCAAATGGACAAAAATCCAAAATTTAGAGGTAGTTTTACGTAGACTAGCTAGTTAAGGTAGGTTCAATAGAGTCCCTTGTCTCTTCTACATGTTGTGTCATTTGCTCTAGCATATATATATTTTATCACCTGTATCAGAAGATGAACATGTGTTGTTGACTTTATTACTCTGATTAGTGTTAGTTTTTCCCACCAATTTTTATCTTGTTCCTTACATCTGCTAGGATTCATTTTTGGGGTTCACACCACAGAGGACAGTCCCCGTCACCCCAGGGTGCTCTCTGTACTGTAACGGAGTCAGCAGCAACTCTCTGCTGAGGTTTTCCTGATGGAGCCTTCAGTGGCTTGGAATAATTCCCCATCACTCTGTATTTATACGTTGCTGTAATCATGCACATTTAATGAGGCTGAATACTAAAGCAGAAAGTTAAAATGCTTGGAAGTTTTTTCGAAATCCAATTAGATGTCATTAAAATATTTATATATTGGGTGCAAGTTTTCCCAAGGGGCTCTCTTTTACAAATAACTATAACACCAGGTATGGGTCACAGCAGAATCTATTCCATTAATTGCTTTCAGAGCATTTTAGTGTTACCATATTTCCAAATTAACAGCAAGTTAAAAAAGAAAAGAATTAACTCAGAATGAAGAGAGTAACACCCAGACAGTTACCGTTTATAGCATCTAACAAGTTGGAGCAGAGGAAAAAGCAAATTCAGAGTAATATGAGGACCAAGTGCCATCTCGTGGATCCACAGGCACCGCACAGGATACGGCATGGCAAGGCCACAGATGGGATTTAGGAGTCAGTCAGACACAGGACGGATTTGTATGCTGTAGGCACAGTTACTGGTATTAAAAGAAATTACTTCATTGAAATCACTGACATGCTCTCCCTTTTAGAAGACTACAGACATCGCCTTCAAGATTTACAGTTACCCTATTACTCTGGCTCCCACAAGAAGTCCACAAAACTTTTATCACCCAGTTCTTGCATCACAGCCATAAATTCCGACCGTCTTTTATCTCAGACAGCACAAACTGGGCACTGACTGCAAAGCCATGCAGAAGCTGCTGTTGTACAGCAGGGAGCGTTCACGCTCCCGGGGTTACGCAGAGCCGGTACCACAGTCCAGGGCTGTAGGAGTGATTTGCCACTCTCTGCACCAAGAAGTCAGAGTTTCTCCCCCTGCATTGCTCCCCAAGATAAGCTCTCATTGCACAAGTGGTCCGTCTGCTCCTACTTCTCCATCTCACCATTTTAAAAATCTGTGATACAGTGCTCAGTGGAGGGGTACCCCAGAGACCTGTGCACTGTTGCTGAGAAAGTTGCTGATTGCTCAATGGTGCCAGACCAACAACCTGATTGCTTTGCTAAAGGGACCACACTCTATTGTAAAGTAAAATTCTCAGGGCTAGGAGAGAAACACCTGAAATTAGTTTTTCCTATTTTTCAAAGTTACCAACAGTCATGCTACACAAAAAAAACCCAAATAAAACTGCTGATGATTGAGAAGAGCCAAAAGTTACTCCAATTAAAATGTTTCTGTTGGAAACCTTTCGTGTACCTCTTTCCCAAAACAAAGAGAGCAAGTCAGAAACTAACAGTGGAGGCCTTATTCCTCTCATGTCTTCTGCTTACTTTCCAGAAGCAGATGCCTCCTTCTCAGAGGACTTCTGCAATCTGCCTCCCCCCAAGATCCCGTAGCTCCCAGCAGCTCCGTGGAGTGAGAAGAGTTTCGCACTGCTGTGCAAGGTGGGACTACACACAAACAATATGGCAACTGCGTGTACGTTTATCCAACAAAGAGGAATTCATAACTTTCTCTTTTGTTCATTTGCCCATTATTATCTTACCCTATGTTCTCCCCACTCTAGTTTTTGTAGCATCCAGAGGATGGCACAAAATTCCTCAGGAGATGGTTAAGGACAAAACCCACAAAGCAGCTACTCCAGCTGAGGAGAGGGGAATTTAGGAATAGGCCAGGAGTCCTATCCTCATGTTGTCCAAGGAGGAAAGGCCAGGCCAGATACCCCTCATGGCTTGAAATCTTTATTAACAGCCCTGTGGCAACTGCCTGGCTGTAGAGAGATATGATACAATCCATTTTTCTGACAGAGCTTCAAACAAGAGCCTCTATTAAGAGGAATGAAAACAAGGTCTCAACTGACTTCCAGCCTGCCTTCCCTCACGCACACCGCATGAGCCACACACTTAACAAATCGGCTCTGTGGTTCACCCTCCCTCCGGAGCAGGACCGGCTTCTCTGCTGTGCCGCAGGTACACCACTGATCTTTCCATACCCAAAACCCTTCCTTCACGAAGTGGATCAGAGCTGTTCTTAAAACCACGGTTATCTTGAACTTGCAAGACAGCAAAGGAATAAATAATTTAAAACTTGGGGAAAGTGTCCATTTAGATTAATGCTAGGCTGAAAATAGTGCTTTTGTCCAATTCACTGGATGACTGTTATAACATTCAGTCCAGTTTAATGGAGTGATATTCCAGTTACATGAAGTTTCTCGGAAAGAAATGTACTATCTATCACCCACTTTCTACTCCATTTATCTGTAATGGAGATGATTACTTTAAAAATATCTTTCTTTGGTAGACTCGCATGCAAGTCATCTCTCTTGGCTAACTTTTGAGAGACATATTGTGACGATAAATATAAAGCCATCAACTTTGAAAGCAAAGAAAGGTGACCTGTCTATTGATACAGACAAATCAGACTGGGAAAGAGTCCAAGGAGAAACACAGAAGAGCTTTTAACCCAGATCAGGAAGCCCTCCCATTTCTTTCTCCAGAGATGGAGGTCAAATCAGACAGGCCAGACTTGAGAAGTGAGTCAGCTGAGTGCCTCCAAGGGGGCAAGAGGCGAGCTGAAATGCTCCACAAGTGTCTGAGGGCTCCTGCACGGAGGCATGGGCAGGCACAGGCACCGTTCCTCCCTCTCCCTTCCCATGGCCAAGGGCAGCATCACGGGGTTTGTAGCTTGTGGCATCCCTGCCAGACCACACATCTGCTCTTCCTGCCCACTCCTCTACTCGCAGCATTTTAGCTCTGCCTCTAGGGATGTTTAGGGAACTCTATCTCTAAATTACCCTGGTGACCCAAGCACACCTATATGTGTGTGTATATCTCCTCTCCCTGGAGACCCCCAGCAGCACGAACCCCAAAAATACTTCAGGAGGTTTCATACCTCTCCAGGTGAACGTTTTAGTCCCTGACAGCTCATCTTTCTTTCAGGACAGTAATACAAGAACTGTCTCCCTGGATTTTTGCTCTCCCAGATGAGCCCTTCCCTACCTCAAGGCCTCTTCCAAGGAAGAGATGCTCTTGCACCAGTGTGCTCAGTTTTCAGAGCAGCCCAAGGGTTAAGTCCACAGTTCCACTGCAGACTAACCTGGGATTATCCTACAAAGTGGTGAAATTCTTTATCCATCTTTGACAGATGAGAGGCAGACTCAGAGCCAGAACCAGCAAGGTGCCTGTAAGAAGGGTTCAGATGGAGTTGGGGTAATTACAGCTAAAAATCACCGTTTACACCTTAGTCTTGGCAATGTCACCTCTCTGTGTGACCTCCAACTTCACCAGGTCCCTTAAAAACCCACTGGAGATGTCCGGAGCTGCCCAGGTTTGAGCCACTCACAGCCCAGGACCCTCCAAGGAGGGCGGCATTTTCAGACATCCCCCTGCATGTCCCAAGTGGAGGCAGCCCAGAGCGTGCCCAGCCTACACGGACAGCAGAACAGCATCTGAGACAGCTTTTCCTTAAAAGGGAGGTCAAGGTGTCCCCATTAGCACCACCACCACCATGCTGGAAGAACAACCTACTCAGCAGAGGCCAGGAGAGGAAGGATGTCCCTGCTGCCCGCGAGCTGAGGCCACAGGGAAGGATGTGTCTCAAAGGTCGATATTATTTGACTAAGGTAACGCTTTACTTCTGGAAAATAACTGTAGTAAAATAACACCTTGTTGGCTGTAAGCCAGTGGCAGAGCTGGCAGGGCCCCAGGAAAGCTGGGCTCTACCCCAGCCCCGCGCTCCCCCTTTCCTGTTCAGTCTGGACAGTCGCTTAATGAGATTTTCAGGCAGAGCTCTAACACGGGCGCCCGCGCGTGCCAACGGCCCCTTTGGGTGCAAGGCCGGGCTGCGAGGGTAATTACACCATCCGAACAGCACCATTTGCTTCGTTACTGCAGAAGAGCATTAACATCTGAAACCAGTTGATCACCTTGCTTCATAAGACCGGTTTTCACAGGTATGGTTAAAAGTCACATTCCAGGAGGAAACGAGACCACGGGGGAAAACATCCTCATGTGAGGTTTGCTGCCAGTGCAGTACATATACATTGCTATAGGAAAGTGAGACCATGGCTTCTTCTGCGCCCAGGTAGCCCATCCTCAGCAGGAGAAGGTTTGCACCATTTTCAGGGCCCACCTAGGAAGGAAGGAGAGAAATTTCACCGTGTTTCAAAACTTGATCGAGACTGCCACCTACTAACACGCAGCTGAAATGACCAAAATTGTGCTGTGTTTCCAGAGAGAAAAACAGAACAGAAGCAGGAAAAAAGCTAGAAGAATTGCACTTGTAAAAGTGTTTAAAATGAAAAGCATCTTTCCTTTTTCTGGATGTGATGGTGAGAAGGCTGGTCACGCTGCCTCCGCAGGGTGCAGACACTTGCTGAACTGATAGCTCCCAGCACCTAATTCAGACTCAGCTGATTATTTAATTAATTAATTAAATTATTTTTTCTTTCCATATATGAAGTGTCCACAAGCGCACCATGCTTTCCTAGAAGAGGCCATCTGAAATAGTTTGACACTCTGGGAGAAGTACCTGCACTCCAGCAACTGCGGCATTTAAGCTGTATCTCTTCAGCTGTGATAAGCCATGTGGTCTTGCTCGTTCCCAGACCATGAGGGAGAAGGAAGCAGAAAGGTTTTACTGGTGTAATGGGGACCCCAGCCCTGCCTGCAACCTCAGGTGTGACCTCAGTAACCAGTGAATCTTTGCTCTGGCAAAGCAAACACTTGGAGTGTCACTGATACACATGCCTTTACCTAAAGGTGTAAGCAACACCTTTTTGTCTGGGTGATTAGAAGGGCCATCAGGAACAGTCCCTCCAGAGCAAAATTTACGTAATCAGATAAAAGGCTACATTTAACATGAATCAATCCCAAGTACATTTCATTTGACATAGTGGTTTAATGCACATCAGAGCTCAGCACATCGGCACAGGGAGGATCGGCAATGAACCACTCCAATTAGGCTCATTTTCAGATGAATCTCTACAAATTTCTAAGAGCAGATTAACACAGGCTCTCCAAAGAGCCCCCTAATAGGACTAGCAACTGGGAACAAATTAAACAAGTACCATAAGAGAGGATATGTAAAAGTATTTTAATTCAGAGAGCGAGGGCCTGTTTCAGTGCAGAAACAATCTATTTCATTCAAACGCTAAATACATGCATGTCCAAGCTGCAGTTAATTTGGGGCAAACACTGGAAAAGGTGAAATATTTTCCAAACAAATCTTTCAAAAGAAAATGGATTTATAACAAGACATTAATTTTAATGAAAAAAAGGCTCTGAACTATTTTTGGGTCCCTTAATGGTGGAATGAACCTGACCTGAATTCTCTCTGCTAAGGTCATATTTGTTTGCGCCCCATGTGTTAATATAACATTTCTAATATGATACATCATATACATATGATAAACATATCTAAGTGTGTCCTGCAGCAGAAGCTATCCCCTGCCAGCCAGCATGCACAAGGGCACAGCTTTCCCAAGCTCACCTGCACCACCCACAGGGATGCTCTAATTGCAGCTCCAGGAGCTGGACCCTCTCCACTGATGGGCAGGTAGAAGAAGGAGATGAGAGAAGGAGCTCCTGAAGGTACAAAGCTATAAAGGCCACACTGGCTGCTCCAAAACTGGTGATTTTTCTTGAGCCCAGAACCAATGAGCAACTTTTTCCAGCATAGGTGGGACATTTGGAGAGCCAGCTAACACCATCACGTCCATCCCAGAGGCTACCTGAATGTGACCGTTCCCCAAAGTTTGCCCTACTAACAAAGGAACAGAAATCAGTGTCCATGTCAAGATTTTGGAGACTTCTCACAGGGAGGAATAAAGATTTTTCCCATTTTGGTTAACCAGA
The DNA here is from genome assembly GCF_018139145.2 of Gymnogyps californianus. NCBI lineage: Eukaryota > Metazoa > Chordata > Aves > Accipitriformes > Cathartidae > Gymnogyps > Gymnogyps californianus. The sequence goes on from NC_059479.1 coordinate 8,260,806, forward strand.
AAGGCCCAAGAACAATCAACCCATAAATCAAAGGATGGAGATTAGACTATGGGCCCAACCATTCCTGTACTCCCCCTGTTCTCAAAAAGCAGACATAGGAAGAAAATTTCCACCAGGTCTTTGTGATTTTTCTTTCTGTCTTCTGACCAGCTAGTGGAAGCTGTTTAAAATTTATATTTCAATTAAAATCAAAGAAGGATAAGGGGAAATTCCCAAAGTTTTCTCTTAGTTCTGGATATGATTCCCTGCTGATAGGTATAGCTCCTTAACATGTATTCTAGTAGTCCCCTTAAGGAGGAAGAAATTCCCCTTTACTCCCTCTCTTTCAGTAGAAATTAAGTACCCAGGTAGGCATTAACCACTTACATAGTTATTCTTTGGGTCTAAGAGGAAGCATTTCTGTAAAAAGGGCATTTGGGGCTTCCTGGAAAGGAGTTTCCCCACAGGAGTATTCAGTACAGAGCTCCAAGCCCAAGTGCATGCCCTGACCAGAGAACCATCCTTACCTTTCCTCATGGCCAGCTGGGAAGAAATAACTTTTCTTGTAAATGCAGGATGTAGCTTTTGCATTTGGTGTTCAGTTGATCTTCTTTTTGCTCACACTGTTGAGCAGTTTAAATTAATAATTACATCTCTCTAAATACAACACATGTATCGTATAGCAACACACATACTGTTATATATTATATACACAGAAAGAGAGTTAGAGCCAGGTATCATTAATCTTAAATATTTATATCTTCCTGGAACAACTAGTTGACAGCTGCTAAACTACTGGCAAACTGTCTGCCTGAAGTATTTTTCTCCTTTCTTTTGGCACTATGCCCCTGGCTTGGTTTCAACTACAGATTGCAGAGACCATTCAGAATAACTACGCACTGTCTGGTAAAGTAAGCCGGGGAGTACATTCCCCCTCCAATCACGCCTGCAGCTCATTAACAATAATGTGACTTTTACACACATTTGCATGGATAGGAGAAATTAGCTCCGCTATGGATCAAATGACTTTCCTGTCCTTGCTGAAGCCCCCCCAGCACACCAGCTGAACCAGTGGAAAACTCAGTTTGCAGACTGGTATTTGGATTAGCAGCAGGAACCACAAAAAGCTTACAGGGAGAGAAAACTCAGGTTCTGTGTGCACTTCTGTATAATCTATATTTTATTCTGCCATTACTGTTTTACACTTGAACGGTGCCGCTTTGCTCTGTTTTGACTAAGTTTACACCGGGGTCAATGGCAGCACAGGAGGAGCAGTGCCCAAACGGAACTCCATCAGCTTTGCTCATTAACATGTCTCTGATTCCTCTTCCTCCTGTGCCACCTTCCTCTGCCATGTGGTACTGCAACTACTGCAAGAGAGCACAGTGACTTTAAGAAGGGGCGTAGAGGTGCAGCAGGAATTACATTTTTGAGGCGGTGATGTATAAAGCCTAATTCCCATTGCCCTGCACTGTATACAGTCACTTAAAGAAAGGCAAAAGGAATCGGATGCTCTGTGGTCCCTTCACCTCAACAGAGCTGACTTCATGCTACGATGGACTCAGTTTCACTGGAAATGGTGTCAGTAATGCAAAACAAGCAGAGCGTAACACAAGTGCCTGGCCTGGGGAGATATAATCTTTGTAACATTTTGCAGCCTGCATCACCTGTCCATGAAACACTAGACTTGTGCGGTGTTTCCTTAGGAAAAAATGATGTTTAACTATTGTAGCTGTACCAGTGAAGTCACGGGGAGCCTGTGAGCACAAACGATGAGCAGGTAGATAACAGACTAACAAGCAGGATGCCTACAGCCCATTAAAGAACTAACAAAAGGCCTACATGAGACACCTGTGGTATTGTACAAGGAAGGCGTGCAGACCAGGAAATGCCTAAATATAGCATTTAAAAATGTATAGAGTGAACTGAACATGTGGTATCGCTAATAGCTGGTGCTCTAGTGCGTGCTTAGCATATGGATAAAGTAATTAACCAATTAAAAAGTGCATGAAAGACAAGTGACAGAAGATGCTAACCAACAGGAGAAGCAACAACTGCAGTACCAAGGACTGATGCAGTGTACTTAAATGGGGGGTAAGGCCTGGATTCTCTGTATCAGGGCAATAGCTGGAAGCCACTCTGCTGTTTGCTGCTGAAGACTTTGCGTTGTGCTTGCGACTTGCATCAATATAGGAGCTGAACTGATAATGAATAGAGTAAGGGGAAAACTGAGTGATTTGGAGGGAGAAGTGGACTTGAAGCAGCCTGCATTAATACTGACCAGAGGGCAAGCGGCCAACTCGAGGATACCTTGAGTATTCCTGGAAAAAGGAGACAAATCACAGCTGTGAACAGAATATGTGCACCTTACAAAAACACTGACATGTTTTTAGCGCACAAAATCCATCCAATAGCATGTGTTGCATTAACTTAACGTATTGAATCCATGGCTTTTCCCTTCCAGTTTTAGCAATTTTGGAAAAAATATCTTTAGCCACTAGTGGTCGTTGTTGGCCTGTGCAGCAATAATTCCCGGAGTTCGCCCAGAGAGAGAATACTGCCAAATAATTGCCACGAGCTTATTTTCATCAGGTACAAACCATAGTCAAAATTTTAAAGTCAAGCATAAAACAGTAGCTCTGCTCATTCATCAGAAGATGAACGGGTGTTACATTTACCTGTTCCTGTAAATTATATTCAGTGTCAAGGGAAACACAACAGTTTGACAACAATTAGGTATTACAATGAATTGGAAACACTGCAGCTAGCCAAGCAGATGCTGCTTTGTTTACGGAGTTCATGTAAACACTGATTTTGAGGCAGCTCCTTTTATCCCGTGCGCACGTCTGTCCCCCAACCTAATGACAGGCAACTGCAAAATCACAGGAAAATATGACACCCTGTTTTGTGGAAGTTTTGTGTGTTTGCTGAGTGCTTATACAAAGCAAGTGCTCAAACAAAGCAGATGCTGCTTTCCCTAGCTTCCTCCAGACAAAGTCTCTGCTGTATATAGAGTTAAAAATTTAGGCCCAGATTGACAAAGGGACACAGGCTTTTAAGTGCTTAGCTTTTAGGTATCCAGCTGGTGGAGCAGAATTCACAAATATGAGTAGGGCATTGAGGGGGGGGCTGCAAAGCATATTTCAGTGCCATGCAGAGTTACCCTGGCTACTCTACATGAGCTAGTTCAAGCAGTGGAAACACTACAGTCACTAGCCCTTCTATAAATGCCACAAGGTATACAAAAGGTGACCACAGCCATAATTAATAAGTTGAACTTTACACTTCTAACTGACTGCACTGGTGAAAACCTCAGTACCTACGGACTCTGAAATGCTCTGGCCACCAGGCATAGTTTTTGTGGGTCTGTGACAGTCTTATGTGGTTAAACTCTGTCTTAATTTTTTTTAGGCACTTGTGATTTTGGAGGGTTTGGATCTCAGATCCCCTTTGGGATCTACGTTCATTAATGAAGGGAAAAAAAAAAGTTCCATTCCTTCCCCAAGCTTTGTTCCTCCCTTTAGCTGATTCACTCCATAGCCTAAATCCTCCTTCTCCAGACAGTCACATCTACCTGCTTTACACCCAAGTGGGACAGACAGCCACCCAAAAGAGACACCAAAGGCACCTCCCACTTTCCAACCAGATCGCAGACACTTACGGTCTACCTCACTGGGGTTAACATACAGTACTATTTCTAATCCACCTCAGAAGAGAGACAGATTTCAAGAATAAATGCAACTCTCTGATGAGGGTAAATGCAGGTTCTGCATTTTGTGGAGGATGTATTTTCTAAGTTCCACATTTGTAACAGTGTTCTCAAAGCTATTCCACAAGATTAATCCCAAGGGCTAGAGGTAAAATACTCTCATTGAGCAATTTTGCTAGAGGAAGGGTTAATAACAAATGAAGATACAAATTAGGGGAAAGGATGAATACGGTAACTGCCTGCACTTGTTCCAGTTTCCTGCATTTTACAGATGATAAATTGAGTTACTGTAAAAATCTCAACCTTTAGTAAAATGTCATATTACTATTACCATCCAATTATCATCACTAATCAACACTGTAAGGACACCATACTGTTTGCCCTCTTTCTATTGGCTTCAATGTAACATTTCAAAAAATAGAAAGCCACAGCTTAATTTTAAAGCTACGTCAAAAATATGAAGGTTTTAATTATACGTACGTAACTATACGAGTGTATAAATATATGCATGTATATATTCACACTTACACACAATTCACTTTCACATGGGCAGGAGCTTGTCACCTTACTTCAGTGGGGCCAGATATCACCTATAAAGGAAAATCCATCCCTTCTCTGGGAAAGGAAAGCAGGAACTTTCTCTGGGACAAGCGTGATATTACCGCCCATTTTAAACATTTAGCAGTGCTTCCACATTTTGCCCATCCCCCTGGTTAAAGAACACAGGAAACATTCCCCATGGATGCACACCAAGCGGGATTGACTGATTGAGACAATCTGATAGAAAAGAGGACTTAAAACAGACTAATACCACTTTGAACAACGTGGAAAAAGGTTGCTAAAAAAATGACCTAAGATTTAATTCGAATTTCACTGTTGTCATTGGGAATTTCTCCACTGACTTTGCTGAGCTTTGGATTAAGTCTCAAGCCTATAAAATGAGAAATGGAAGAAGGAACTCTGGTCTTGCAGAAACCCTCATGTCATCTCCATCACAAGCCTCCCACAAGCCTGTACAAGCAGGTGTTACTACTACACAGACTATAGAAGGGAGACAGCACGCACCTAATTTCCAAGTGTCTTCCTCATTCAGGTACAAGAAACCATTCTGAAGTAGCTTTCTACTTCCTAAAAAAGTTTTTCTCTTCTCCCTTTGAATTTTCGTGCAGAAATGTACTCAATACTCATCCATACTCCAGTGGCAGACATAATCAAACATGTTCATACCATTCATGCAGCAGATGTTCTAGACACTCAGTTCACTTACTTGCAGACTGTCCCAAAGGCTATGTACTCATGGAAAAAAAAAAAGTTAAAAAAAATTATTTACTTTAAATCCAGTTCTACATAATTCCATTTTAGTGCAATCTATATTCACGCAAGCATTTAAATATTCTATTAAAATGGATCCGTCATCAAATAACATGGAATCCAGCAAAGTAATAGCTAACATCTTAGTGCTAAGCCTCCATCAGAGTCACAACGGTGCCTTGATACCCCCTTCATTTATTTCCAATTCTGGCACCTGTAACCATGGCAACATACACTGAAACCTTTCAAGCAGAACAGAACTGACAATCACAATAACAGCACAAAATACCTGAGGTGGGGAAAAAAGAGGAGAGGCACAAGCAGGTAGTTGTTGAAATTAAAAGCTAATGACAAGAAAACAGCTGGAAACAAACGCTGGCTCACATGACCATGTTCTCTAGGCAGATGTATTTTTGCAAACCTAGTCTGCTCCATCGTATTAGCTGTGCAGCTATGGAAAGGGAGGTAAAATAAATATTGTTTCAGCAAAGAGTAAAACTGTGAACTCGAAAAAGTAAGTTGCTTCAAATAGAAAGTAACTGTTTATCTGTTGCATGCATGTCCAGGAGTGCTCAACATTAGCCCATGGAAAAGCAGGGATTTTTTCCAAAGGCAAATAGTCACAAACGTGCTTCAGAGAAACACCATCCAACAAGAAAGAAAGAGAAGTCACCTTTTAAAGTGATTCTAAAAGAATAATTCCATTAGCCTACATCAAAGAAAAGGTTTGAAATGAGCATGAGTTAATAAACCATATATGTGTAAACTGGGATAACTTCCTAGACATTTAAGGGATCTAATTAGCATTTGAATGCTGTGAAGCAAGAAAGGGAAATTCTATCTTTAAACTGTAACAATCAAAACTAGAAATGAGATTGACCTGTGTGGGAGAGCCTGGCAGGACGCAGCTGCAAGGTTAGCTTCGAAGGTTTATGGGGCCGGAGCTGAAAAAACACAAAGATCAAGGCCATCACGAGACCTGCAGGGAAGGCTTGTCGTTTTTATCTGTTACCCCATGAAGCTGAATTTGGAGAACAGAATTAGAAGAACAAGAGATGGACTTGCACCAGCCTCCCCATTGCAGCACCCCACTCACCTCACAAGCCATAAGCCATGACTCAGGCATCAGAACCACCAGGAAAGTCAGTGAGTAAGGCTTACCGAAAAAAGGAAAGAAAAATAATACAAGACAAAAGCAAACAAGATGTTAAACTAGACAGTCAAGGGAAAGAGGCAGTGTATCTAGGGATTTCTCTGCTAAGAAACCATAACCCACAAGAAACCAACATGAGCTACTTCACCAAACCTTGCTTTGAGATCGCTTAACTGTTGCCTACGGGGCTTCATATGCTCTCAAAAAAATGCATATTATATTTAGCCTGCTACAATCCATGTGGTCTTCTTTTAGATACCTTTTTCATCCTTAGACATCAGAAGGAAACAGAAAAATAGTGCAGCAGGTATTAGGCAGGATAAATCCCATGCTTGCATGGGATAGAGTGACAGCAAATGGGATAGGCAGAACTGGTTGCAGACTGTACAAAGGCCTGAACCCTGCAAACCTGTAAATACACCCAGGGGAAGTCAGACTTCCCAGGATCAGACACTGCAGCCAGTTCTCCTCCCTTTTCAGTGCCTTGTGCATGAAGAGGAGGACAAAGAGCTGTGGCGGCCCTGGCACGTCACTGCTCCATCTCTCTGGGTGACGATGGTGGAGAGTCTGTGTTGTCCTCCCGCTCAGGGCAGTTTCATCCACTTCACACTGGGTCAGAAGATCAGGAGGAGACTCCTGGAGGAAGGCCACCGCTGGAAAACCAGAGCTAGCCACAGGAGCCTGAGGAGGGCCTCTCACTCCATGGGGTGACTGGGACCTCACTCCTCACAAAGCACCCTATGCCCTGTCTTGAGTTGTGTCTTCCCTTTTCCCTTGTCCAGGAGTGCTTGCGGAGACCCATAGTCCATAATCCTGTGAAACAGCAAATGCACCAGGCGTCTCTTGGTTTCCCCACGGTGCATGGTTGTGTCTCCATGCTGAAGCTCCTGGTGTCACTGAGAATTGTGTTTCCCACTGCTGATGATCCAGCACCCAAGGGCTGCAGCAGCGGGTGACATGGAGGGAAACAGGAGTGCTTGCTTTTAGGGCAGGAAGCAGAATGTCGGTCCATTCCTCTTTTCCCCGGTCTTTTTTTCATTCAAATCTTATTGTGCAACAAAGACGGGTGCAGGATTCAGAGGAAGCAGAGGAAGATCTGGACTTGAAATGGAGAACACCGAAATGAAGAAGAGCTGGGATGTGAGTGAGCATTCATGTTCTGAGAAAAGAGTTAGTCTCTCCTTTCTCACTTGCTTCTCAGGGGGAAAATGTAACTGTCAAGCCACAGTACACAAAAAAGCTGTCATTCACTGTCATGTAGGAAGCACCTTATTCTCCTTCCTCTGGGGAATTTCCTCAGTCACCGGATTTTGTAAAAGAGAATATTTTTCCTCTACCATTGTGTCTCATTGACTCCTATTTTCTTCTTTCTTATTCATAAGACTCTTTTTCCTGACCGCCAAGAACGTTTTGAGCTTCCATCCGATTTCTCTAATGCCTTCAGGTTAATACCGGTTCAGCAACGGCAGAGTTTAACAGCGGGTTTGCAAGTAGCAGTCGCTCAAAGGTGTGGGAGCAACAGGAAGGGATAAGGAAAAACTAGACAAGCGCAAGCCACGGGGCAAAGCCTGCTCCATCCTGTCACCTCCCTGGACGTGTTTTGCTCCAGCTGGAGCTCACAAGGGACCACTGTGCTCCACCCGCACAGAGCTGCACACCCGCACACCACACACCTGTACCCCACGCGTCGTTCAAAGTCTCTGCTTCCCAGAGCAGCCACATTTCAGCTTGCAGACCTGACTCTTACCTATTCCATGAAGCCGGAACCCACGGATGCCAAGGCCAAAGGAGAACATCGCGATCCTCTCTCATCTGAACTCCTGCATAACACAGCATTTCACCCTGCCACTCCTAGATCTAGTTGAACAATCTGCATTGTTACAGAATTTTCTTGAAAAAGACATCCCACCTTAAGTGAAGGAGTTTAAGTGGTAGAAAAGGTACTGTGCCCTTTGGGAAGCTATTTCAATGGTTAATTAATCTCACTTTTAAAATGGCCTGCTTGCTTTCTAATTTTCGCTGACTTCTTCCATTTCTAGTTACATGATCTTGTTATACTTTTTTAACAGACATATAACAGGTTTTCTACCTTTACTAGGGTGCTGACAGACCAAAAAATTCAGCTTCCCATTTTTTCAAAGAATCTAATTAATGTTCCAATAAAGATGACCTTTTTACTTCAAAATCTCATTAGATCAGTTTTTTTGAAAGATATCCATTTATTCTTGGATTGCTAGGAACTACAGCAGTGAAAGCATTTGCATCCAGCGTTCCTGTATTTCTGCACTCACTTTCACCTAAAAGCAGAAGTGTAAAAATCTTAACTGGCTCTGAATTTAAAGATTTTTATATCACTTTGCAACTTCAAAGCTAATTCATTATCATTTGGCACAAAATTGCAGGTTTGATTGCTATAATGAAAATGTTAATATCCTGGACTTAAGCAGTTCTGACCAGGAAGCAATCTGTCAATATCCCAATTATTATTTTTTTTTTAGAATTTTACATTCTTTGCCATCCCAAACTGGGAGAAGAAGTTTATATAACGAGGAGAGTACTCACTAACCTAAAATGTTTTGGAGCCATGAAAGCAGAATGCTTTATCTCAAGTTTGACTTCTCAGAAAGTATAAATGAGCTAATATTTCAAAAGAAATGGTCCTCTAGAGTTGACAAATGAAACTTGTTCATTGCCACTATTTCAGATTTTTTTTTCCTACTTTGTTTTCAGATTGGTTAGATTATGTGAAATCTACTCATTCTTGTGAACATCTTTTAGTTTGGTGAACTAAACTTAAGTTTGGATGGGGCTTTGAGCAACCTGGTCTAGTGGAAGGTGTCCCTGCTTATGGCAGGGGCGTTGGAACTAGATGATCTTTAAGGTCCCTTCCAACCCAAACCATTCTATGACATGTTTCTATGATTCTATAACTACAGTTTTCTTATAGAAAACATTTCATCAGCTATTTGACTTGGTATCATAGGACATTTTTCTAGTTTAGAAACTAAAAATACACCAAGGCAGCCTGGCAGAAGTTAGCACAAAAGGATACTAAACCGAGAAAAATGCACGTTTGAAATCCCAACTACAGCAAGATATCGTCAATGAGCAAAGTTTTTCCAAGAGTCCCACAGGGACCAGCTCCTAGCTCAATACCTTACCATGTTTTATCAATGGGCTGCAGAAAAACATGGACATGGGGGATGTCAGAAGTGAAATAAAGCAGCCCAGCAGAAGGTGATCTGGATAAAGCAAACTGGATGCAGAAAAAAAGAAAGGAAAAAAAAAAAGCAATTTACTGTGATGACACATGGTCCTACATCTAGGCAGAAAGTACCCAGGAGCCGAGGAGCTTTTCCTGGGAAGCTGTGACTGTGGGGCATGGTGACCTGAGCTCGAGCTCTCAGCGTGGGCTGAGGCTCGGTGCACGGCTGTATAAGGAGGAGTTCTTCCAAGGGCTCAGAGCGAGGTCTCTGGCAGGGAGCTTCAGTGGAAGGCTGCTGGCATATGCCCCTACATCCTCTTCCAGTGTGCTGCAAATTTTGCCGGCCTCCTAGCAAGCAGTGGCCTGTCACTCAGCACACTACACGCCGTCTGCTCTAATTCGAGTTCATTTCAATGCACCACGCACCGATTCTTGGTGCCAAGAGAAAAGAACAGTTTGAAGCAAGATATCTCAGACCTACCCAGAGCAGAGTCCAGGTAACCAATACAGCCCATGTTAAAAATAAGTGTAATTGGTTACAATTTGTCATCTGCAGGTGTTGTTAGGGATACAGGAGAGGAAGGGAAAACAGTAATAGTTGCTTCATAAAGGCATGAATGCCAAGCGAGACAATTCTGAAGTGAGAAATTGTATTGTTATTTGCTTCCACCAGCTGTTTCTGACTTCCCAGCCAGGACAGCAGTACCACAGCAGGAAAGTATATGGCCATCAGCATTCAATCCCACAGCCCTGTCAGCCCAAAACCAAGTCCTAAGATCCTGATTCTCTACAACCTACCATGTGTGGCTGAAGCTAGTACAGTAAGGAAGTGTGATAGTACAGGGTCAACTCTCCGATGGCACTCCCCAGCTGTAACAGGCTGTCCTCAAGAGAATAGAAAGCCCTAGTAGCACTGGACACATAAAATCTCATCTGAAAGTATTGCTATTTTGTTAAAATAATCAGAATTATCTTACTTGGACCAGCAGGCACTCTGTCATGTAACTACGAGTCCCAGAAGTTGTTCTCACTTACACGTGCACACTTGCTCAGCGTTATAGTTACACCTGGGTGCCTCCCATCCAGGCGTCCCTTCCACCCCGACACCACCATCCTCACCCCACCAAATCAAGATATGGCACTGGAAGGGCACTGCATCGCTGTTACTTCTTCTTTGTCACCCTGGAAATCTTCTGTACCAGGACAAAGCAGAAGCAAGCAAGCGCAACTGTTACCTGGCCTGTTTCTGCTGTAGGACCAGTGTAAAAGGCAGGAGCAGAGCCCAGGATTAGGGCTTTACAACTGTCCAGCTGTTACCTTTCTACCTGTGGACAATGTTTCAGGGGTTTTTTAAGTTACTATATTTTAAACTCATGCTTTATGACTTCAGAATTAGGGCTGAATCCTATTAGGGAGACAAAAGGCTCCTTGTAGTTCCTACACGTCTAATAGTGTGAGAGATAGAGAGACTATTATATTTGGCACAATATTTAGAGAAATTAATCCTCAAGCGCTAAAGATTTGAGGGATTAACAGACTGAGTGACAGCTGAGCTCATCCAGCCTATATCCCTGGATTGTGCAGCAAAACCATTTGCCTTCAAGTTGAACATGTTCCTCCCTTCCACCCGAGTCAGCACAATTCCTGCTTTTATTGCACTCAGGTCCCCGGGGGAGATCAACAAACTAATAAATCCTTATTTCATGGTGGTTTGCAAAATTGTCATGTTATGTTCATTTCTAAGATTTGATATGTCCTTTCCTCCCTTTGTAAAGAAAAAGACGTATCCCATGTATAAAATGTATTGCATTTTTAAACCTTCAAAAATTGATTAAAAAGTTATTGAAACTGTCCATTTTCAATGAGAAATGATGTGTAGCGGTCACGCATGTAAATGTGTCCACAAAGTATCATCCAGACCCTCCCAAGCATTGCTTGGAGAAGACCTGATTAGTGGAAGACCTTAACTACTGTGTCATTCTTCCCTTGCACTAATTGCACACAGCGGAAATGTGACTATTCCCCTGGACTAAACTGGGGTGAAGAGAAGAGGGGAGACATGCTCCCATCTCCAATTACTGCACGGGGGTCCTACAGTGGACAGTCAGGAAATAGGAAGAAGTGGCCCCAGTACTGGAAAGAGGCACTGCCATGATTGGGGCCTCACTAGGCAGAGGCTCCCCAGCCAAGCAGACAAGACCTGATAGGGAAGGAGAGGAGATTTTGTGGTTGCCATGGCAGTGGCAGCATGGGGCCATGGCAGGAGAACAAGAAATATTCACTGCAAGCTGATTTTTGTAGCTTCGTAAAAAATCTGTGAAAACAGCTGAAATAAATTTACAGTGAATACTTCCAATGTCTCAGTACTCTGGAGTCAAAGAAACGCACGAGTACCAGCACATTAGACAAGGTGCAATTTTGCTCTGAGCTGTGCAACTTTGTAGAAACCAACGAGGTTACAAGGTTATGTCCAAAAGGATCTTACAAATCGCAGTTCTAATGTGTTTCTTGCCTTTGAGGGCTTAAGATGCTACAAGAGGAGGAGAGTTCCTCCAAGAAACAGTCACCCAGGCGGCTGGCAGTAATCACCCAGTGTTGTGCAAAATGGAGCCATTTACTGCCCTCCACACAAATTCTTGCAGGGAAACTGCTCGCGGCAGGATGGTTTTGCCATCTGTCTTCCCAATTATCAGCTTACTTCCACAGCCATTTTGGAAGGTAACATCCACTTGCAGTTCCTGGGCTACAGGAAAGGGCTCGTGCAAAATGTCTTGCAGCATCACGTGCAGATGGAGATTCATGGATAAGGTCTGCAAGCTGGCACACACCTGCGTTACAGATGGTTTTTAGGAACAAACAATGGGGAGACGCTTCAAGAGCAATGGGAACATGATGAAATGTAACTGGGGACAACTGCATGTCACCATGAGATGCTACTGCAGAGGGTTTCCTGTGGGTATGAAGAAGATCCAGACTAACTAGAAAAATGTACAGAAGGACTGGGGGTTTTCTTGCAAGCGGAGAAAGTACCTTAGGCTGCGGATGACCCTCACTACTTGTAATCTACTTCCCTATCCAGCATTCATAGGACTCACAGCTCTTAACTGTGGATCAAATTAGGATCTTTATGAATAAACCATAAATTTCAGTGTCTTCAGGGTAAGAATACACCTGAGAACTGTCCTCTCACCAGGCAACATGAGCAGCTGCAGCACAGTGGTGGGATGGGGAGGAGAGCATCCAGCATTGGTCCCTTTTGCCCAATGATCTCCACATCTTTGGGGTGTCTGTGCATTACCAATCCACTGTGGTGTGATGTGTGGGATTAAATGGAGAACATGAATGTGCCCTCAGTCTTTGGCAATATATAATGTTTTCTTTTCCTTCCTTAAAATTGTCCTTTGGCCTTGATTAGCTCACAAGCCTGTTGTTCAAAAGCTGAGATTGCCTCTCTGGATTTCCCCCTGCTTTAGTTCAAATCACATCTAAAGATAGAGCCATCCTTTCATGAACAGAACCATTTCTTTTGCTCATATTGCCAGCATGGTTAGGGCCTTATCAAATCTCTTCCCTCCTGTAATATATCTTTTCAAGGTAGCTCACTAACCCTTACCTGTTTTTCATTTTGACCTGCAAATAGCAAAATACCGTCAACTGGAAAAGATAATTACTCACTTGTGAAAGTAAGTGTTATTTTTTTATTCTATGATATGGGCAATACAAATGTCACTCCAAGTCAGGTTGTATTAAGTAGTTTCATGTCACATGACACAGTGTGAATTGACACACGCTGTGCTGTTGTATGAGATCTAGGGTTGCTTGTTTGAAGAGACTTTTTTCTTTTCTATTTAGGAGAAGATATTAGGTACTACAGATACTACATGATCCATCCATTAGCTAAAAAATACATCCAGAAATCATCCAGATTTCTGATATTCAGACCAAAAGAAAACCTGAAAATGATTGCTTACTTCTAACATATCTATTGATAGTCAGCTTATTCCTTACTGTTTGTTAAAGAGAATAAAGGGAAGAGACTACATCTGTAAGTAAATATAATTAATATAGAAAAATATAATAAAAAAACCTCATGCAGATGCCAAAAGTCAAACTAAGTCAGGGACACAGTAACTTTTGCTTCATGTTAGTAACTGGTAGCACCCTCTGAAAAGCCTCTTATAAGTTTCAGCATTGGTTTTTTTTTCAATAAGTTATGGAAAAGTCAAGGAGTTACCAGCAATAATTCTTACTCTGCTAATCCACATACCAAACCAGTATTACCAGCTATCCAGTACTACCAGCTTCTTCGTCATTTAAGTTTTATTAGAAAAGCTTGGGATGGGACAAAAGAGTTAACTCCTTATTTAAATCACACCTGAGAGCATTCAGTCAAGTCACATCTACCAACTCAATTAAAATCCTAACCAAAGCTCATTAAACCCATGCATACAAACCTTGACAGCATTTGTTTGTTTGTTTAAGATTTTCCAGAACTTGGTGCTTTGCTTTCCATGAGTCTGGAAAGGCTTGGTGTAGCTCTCTGGCCCAGGAACAGGAAGGCTGTTACTTACAACCAAAGAGGAACAGAGGGGTTCCCCTGGTCACAGTCTGATTATTTCAGTGTATGTCACCATCCTCTCCCCATTTTCAGAACTAAATGAGAAACTGGATTGCTCAACAAATCTACCTCTGAACAGACTGGTTACCATCAGCAGCATCTGCTTCAGATGCAGTGAGCCTTGCAGAAGCCTTCTCAAAGTGGTCCTCTCCTTCACTTCCATCATGCTCCCCACCATGTCAATAAGCCATGCCAAAACAGCCGTATTTCCCCACGCTCATTCACCTCCAAGCACACAATCTCAGCTTTGGATTTATTATTACCTTTAATTCCATCGTAAGGTCCTCTCTTACATTCCACCTTAGACCTTCCCTTTGCTCTCCCTAATATTTCGGAAGCAATGATTGCCTGCATCTGCACTTCCCCTTCATTTCAACGAAAGGAAAATAAAAAACTCAAAGTAAAATCTAGCTGAAACCTCACCCTTTCAGTGGGTATTACATCAAGTCATGGATTTCAATATCAAATTCCACAACACTTTCACTTGAAACCAGGCCCAAGCTGACTACCAATATTCAGTGACTCCCCAGTGAACCAGTGCTTACAATTTGTAATGAACCCCCAAAGCAAAGGAGCCTCACAAAGCTTTATGATTTGATCATGAAAGTTTTGCCGCGCTCTGAGGTTTGAAACACTTCAGCTGAAGATGGAATTAAAAATATATGTATTTAACCAGCTCTGCTTGAAGGGTCTGTATTCCAGGTAGTGAGGACAGAACAGCATCAAGAGCCTCAAAAAGGCCTTGATCCAAAGGAGGACAGAGTTCCCCTGGCACAGAACTGAGGCAAATAGCTGCGGGTTGTCCTCATCTCCTGTTCTGGCACAGGGGACCTGGCAGGAGAGACACATGTTGGAGACACACAGCAGAAACCACCGGCTCTGAAGCCAGAGCTCTGCAAGACGGCACAGACGCTCAACCCTGACTCTGGGGACCAACCCCAGTTCCTCCGGAATTAGTAGCAACATGCACGTGATTTCACTGTCACATCCCAGTCCTAGAGCTCTGTCAGTACATCTTGAACTTATCGACAGCCTGATCAAAACTTCCACGAAAGTTTGGAGTGTTAGGCCGCTTATAAAATAAAAAGCAGCACTGTTGGAACCCTCTCCACTGTGTTCCACTTGTTAGATTGTCACAAAGGAGGGCCTTGGGTCGATGCTACATGGCAGGCCAAGCTAATGACCTCATGCCCAACCTGCAGCCTCCACAGCACAGATTTGGAAAATCTGGCCTCACACAAAACACTTTTTGATCGTCATTTTGCATGATTCCCTGCATAGCTCATGTGCTTGCGCGTGCAAAGCAATGCAACCCCCCACGTTTTGTCAGCAGCACCAGAATCACGTATGCGTAACAATGACTGTGGTCGGGGTGTTGCATTTGCAAGCAAAACACACTCTTACTTTCTCAATATTGGCTCCTTTATTGCAGGCTCTTATAGCTGACAACACAGCAGAGAACTTCATAAAGAAAGTCTCATGATAGCTGTTATTTATTATGCAAATACTGTCTGCCATGGCAACACTGCATGCAGTAGTTTGCTTTATTTGCTCTGGTACATGCATATTCAGATTAAGGCTGCGTACATTGTGCCTACACATTACAAAGATTTTGTTTTCCTTGACACTTACAGGAGAACAAACTGCAATTAATACAGTCTGTTTAAGTAGACAGCACCCAATTAGTTATCATCCATTTTCAGATTGGGACTCTAGACAAAAAACCATGGAGCTGGCTTCTTATTCAAAAGGAAAATACATCCAAACTACAGGTTTTCAAAGACACATTTAACTCACAATGGCCAGGATACTCACTTGGCCTTTAATGTGAAATGGAGTGTTAATTTTTCTCTGTCACCTCTTAATTGCTTCCTTATTATACTGTTCAAGCAGTTAATTGCTAGACTGAGTGAAAGAGTGTTTTCAAGGGAAAGGAAATGCCACAGCATGAAAGAAAAAAAAAATAGAAGCAGCACACTAGTGAAATTGGGCCTGATATAACGTTAGTTGTGGTATTGTCTTTAATGGTAACTACAAAAATTAATAGGAAAAGCCAAATTGTTTTCTATTGCAAAACAAGCTAGGAGACATATTAGGAGGTTTTGCATTCAGCTGCCATGAACTTAGCTGGATCACACTCTCAGCAAGTCAATCTATTCCACGTGTTTGTACACAGAGCATTTCCTTCTGCTTCATCTCTTGCAATAAGGTACCTCACTTATTTGTAGTGCATGAGCTGTTTCTCAGATTCACGTCTCTCATTCTACTCACAGTTCTCTACGTAGCTGACAAGAGCATCCCAGTGCCTCAAAGCAGGAAACACGAGGCTGGAAACAGCCATGGAGATGCAGCCTCCATGCAGCCTCCGGCTCTCCAAGGCCGTTGTCCGTGACCGCTCTGCTGAGTTCTCCGCAGCCTCCTGAGCAATCCTGCGCAGCAGACTTGAAGAAACAACTATCAAACATTTTTCTGCCATTCCTGCAAATGCAAGGAATTGAAATGACTGGCCTCACCTTTCCAAAGGCTGTGAAGATACCTGACACTGACAGCAGTTGGGTTCCCCTTTCTCGCCTTAGCCCAGCAACACTGATACTCCTTCTCAGAAATAAAGGCCAGTCCTTTTGCAAAAGAGACATGTGAGTCAGTCGGGAAAGACTTTACTGATGTCACAGAGGGAAAACAGATATTCCAGATGCAAAAGCAAGAATTATAGGCATTTATTTAAACAACAACATGTGATTGCAGGCTCCAATGATGATCTTTGCGTGACAGTGCTAGAATTCGTGATTAGCGTTATTTCCCCCATCCTCTAATTTTTATTAGAGAGTAGTAATTATTAATGGAGGAAGGAAGCAGAAAAAAAGCAGATGCCAATGATACTGTTGCATGGTAGATTTAAATATGCACATTAATTCATAAGAAAAGTGAGTTAAATACGAATTTTTAATTAATTTCCTAAGTGTAGCTTCCCAGTGGACAACAGAAAGGAGATGATCCAGTTACCAACTTGTGCTTATTAGCATTCAAACATGCTGATTAACTCATTAGTAAGACTACATTTGAAGTCCTCCCTTTTGTTTCCTTCTCTAAACTGTTGGTCTTCCATTTATTTGTTTATTTGCCAGGAGGAAGAAAACACATTTATTTAGGACTGAGAAGAATGAGTCAACCCCAGCTGAAGAATAGCAAACATCATAGAACATTAAAAATATCCCCTTTCATTCTACAAGAGTTTATGAAGTAGTACTATCATCTGCTGAACTGGGTGAGTGAAGATAAGCATATGCCTGATAGTGTTGTAATTTCATTGGAAGAAAATTATGGGCAGCAAATATCAAAGCAAAACTTAGCTTTCCACCAGACAGATCTCAGAATTGCACAGAGAACTCCAAAATGACATTCCTAATGTCGAACTGAGAGACTAGCTAGTGAAGCTCTACCTATGTCCTGCCAAGGGGCCAGACTGCTTACAACTCTTGTGGCACATCGCTGCTGTCTGTTTACACACACTGCAGGCGTTAGCCACCCAAATTCTCAGCCACAAAAAATCCCACTGAATGTGTGGACCGTGCGATTTACAGTCTCAGAGCTAAGAAACAAAGTTTTGGCACAAAGTAAGTAGAAGGTGTGAGCTGCATGTGTCTTCACCACCCGCAATTACCATATCCAGTAAAGACAAACATGACAACCCTCTACAAGGCTGCAGAACCTGCCCATTTGCCCGGCTTAATAAGACTGTTTTCATCTCACTGGTCCAGCCAAGGTACCACTTTTAGTCAATAGAAAGAATGAAACAAGGTGAAGTCTTACTTTGCAGGACTTAATCAAACTTCTACCACCATGCTGAAAAAGGTAAGGAGACCCAGAAGAGCCCAAAGCAGAGGTAGCAATAGCTGACATGCAAGAAAATGGCTGCAGAGGGAACATATCACTACATTAAGCTTTCTGGGACTCTGACACTTTGTCATAGGGAGAATCTCCAGCAGGAACCTCAGCTCATCTTCCCCACATAACCAGCAAAGGAGAAAGGACCTGTTCTGTCCTTGCGAGCTAGATACCCATCTATGATACAAATGACTTACCAGCTCTCACAAAGGTGAATCATTTTGTAGCAATCACAACACCAACTCCCATTCCTGACCATGCAGAGTCAAGATATTCTCAAGTCAGCCATCAGGGAAAAGTTTCAAAACTCTGTAGGCCCTTTTAGTGATTATTTCAGTGCTTATTTATACTTTATTGGACTAAACCTCTGAGAATTTGCACAATAATAGCACTGCAGTACCCTGAGATTTTCACTTCTTTTCATACAGTAAATGCTATGTCTTGGCCATATCCCAGCATCTCCACTGTCTGCATGTTTATATGGCCTTCACTTCCACCTGACCTATACGCCTCACAAGCTTTAATTCATTTTCTTCTGTCCCATCACCCTTGTGGAATATTTAATAATAAAATGCTGAGGTATAGGATAAATCAAATATTCTACCGCAGGTAACATAGACCACCTTTCTCCTCTGGCCTTCTAATGTCTTCCTGTTTAAACATAGGAAGAAATTGTTAAAAACACTTGAAACACATCAAGAAATATCTCTCTCCCACTAGTGTAATCAACAAGTCTTTATAATTCAGTCTAAACACACCTAAAGATCTCATTTTGCATAGCAGAATTTCTGAAACCTTTATCTGAAAATGTTTGATCTCCATATAATTCTTAAGTATATGTATACGTTACCCCCTATGTAGTATCTTGCTGTTATTATAGTATAGTAACAACCTCTTCAAATACTTCTGCAATTTAAGAGGACATAAATATGTTCCCTGAATAGGATGTAATTAAATTGAACAACCTGATGTCTTATTTTCATAGAAATCCATTTTATTAAACTGTCTGTTTCCATTCTTATATATTAAGTTCTTTACCTAAATCTCTCTTTTTCTCTTTAACTTGCAATTTGCCTTTGTCTAAGGATACTGACAATGTCCCATATAGCCTTGAAATCAATTTAGTGAGACAGTCTCTTTGTACAACAATTTTTCAATCTGTGACATTTGCATTTCTATACCTTTTTTTAATTCACAAAGAACAGCATGTCTTATCCGAAGGAAACGGGAAAAAAACTGAGCTCCAGAAATATTAAAATCTCCTACAAATTGGTCAAACGATTTAAAACGTCCATCCTTAAACAAATCTTTAATACAAATGAAGTCTTTTTTTTTTTTTTTGCTAGGTTCTAAAGGCTCCATTTTTAATACAAGTGGAAGGTCCTCATTATAACACAATAGAGTTAAGGGAGACAATTTCTCATTCCAGCCCATGAATTTATGCACTTTCCCCATATTTTACAGACTGGGAAATAGTTGTTAACATAGTCTTTTCCTGGCACACCATTTTTATGTATATTTTTATGTCTGTGTTATCTTTCAAGTTCAAGTTCTGTGTGTGTGTATATATATATATCCTTCTACAAACTTGTAACGGAAATTACCCTTGTCAGGTCCTTATCACTCAGAGTTGTGATGTGTTAATCCTACTCTCCTGTTGCAATTCTTGTGGACCTGCCACATTTTATTGCAATAAGCCTTCCATTTGGCTTCCCTACACCTTCAAATGTACCACGACCTTTATCAATAACAGAAATAGTCTACATTTCTCTTTATCTCAATTATGTAAATGAAAGAGTAAAATAATAGTCATTCACATAGAAAGAAAACAGAGAAGTATTAGAAAGAACTATAACTTTAAACTGAAGTTTGTTCTACAGGATTTAGAGCATAAGAGATTTAGATTCCACAAGGTAGAAACACTCCCTAAATCTTCTGATCTCCCCAAAATAGAGCCAGACTGTTTAGAAACTGCCAATTTAACCAGGACTATAAGGTCTTCTGTATCATACTGAAAAGGAGATGCCTCTACCAGTCAGAGCGCTGCAGGACGGATGAATTATTTAGGATGAGTTAATCATCTCACTGAACATTGGGCTGCAAAAACACAGATGTCTGGACTATGCTTTCTCCATAGTTAGTGGAGACAAAGAGCAGGTCTCCCACCTAAAGCAGGTGGGATGAATTTCTTTCTGGAGGTAGAGGGCCGACAGTCGAGGGACCCTGGATGACAAGCTTAGACAAAGTGCCAGACTCTAAGCTGGCTAAGCAAAGCAGAAAAAACCTTTGTCCCATGGGTTTGCTTCCATCAACAACTCCATCACTTCTTCCGTGTGACCACCTGTTTGGCATATATACCATCCAGCTATTTCTCAACAAATAAGGTACCTCTTGAGAACAAAGGAACAGCCTTAAACTCTGCACAGTTAGTAACTGTATATCCACACAGAAATCTCTCCATTCAGGTTCATGTAACATTCCTGCTCAGGTTGTCTTCTGGACTCAAAGCTGCCAAGGTATCATACCTCAGTAAAGATGCTGAATTGCAGCTTTTCTGCTCTAAAAGTAGGAAAACATCAGCATTTTCATGACAGACAGGAAGTGAAAACACTAAAAAGGCAACAGTAAAAATAGGGCTGTCAAAGCATTGACAGGGAAAGCGGTGTCTGAAGAAACTATCCTTTGACACCTTCCTGCCATAACCTCTTCCCCTTCCTGCAAATTGAACATCTTATCAGCAGAGGGCTAGATATCGAGAGATGCTAATCAGCCAACACCAAAGTCAATAGGCACTGAAGGTGCTTAGCACAACTGGTTAAAAGAGGTCCAGGTCCCAGAGAAAACACTGCTCAGCTTCCCCCAGAAGCACTGCCAAATACAAGTGGTCAAAATAGCACGAGACCCATTTAAAAAGTCACACGATTCTACATGCAACTTGTTTACCCTTTCTGCTGGTCTTCAAATTTTGAGCATTTCTGAGTTGAAACTGTTCTCCAAGTGGGCGATTGCAAACCTTTTTTTCTTTTAAGTAGGAGAACTAAGACTCTGCGTAATAGCATGACCCCAGGAGCTGGTGTGCATGGAAATTACAGGATGGTACAGTAATACTCCCACATTCCTATGGCCACTGGAAAGTCTTCAGGTTTTTTTCCCTGAATTAGAATAGGTTGAAATGCTTCCTGTTCTGGGATCCTCACCTCTCTCAGTGATAATTAATTACAGACCCTGACCTACAACATGTCTGTATTCAAAATAAATAAAAAATCTAAGTATGCATTTTCTTGGATACACCTAATGGTGACAGACAAAAGCCAAGACTAATTCTGGAAAATATAGGTATTTCTTTTCTGAGAAATGCGGCATCTCTTATCTTTGCCAATTATCTCTTTTTGCTCTAAAAATTTGTAGGTATTAGTTACACAAAGTGGCTGCTGATGCCTACACCATGCTCTATGTCAGAATTTCAGACCCAGATTTCTCTGGCAATATACTCCTGATCAGAGAGTTCATGCATGCTGTATATCAGCGGTAGCAAAACCAACCAAAAACCAGGTTCTAATCTCTTGTTGTACTAATACACCTCTGGAGCAACTACAGTGATTAATGCTCTCCAGATTGAAATAGGAGCCACGGCGAGCAGTGCTGGTGCAGTCTTAGTACTGGCTGATGCAAGGGCTTTATAAAGCCAGTTCAGTTTGACTGTGGGCAAAGCATTATCAGTACCAAAAATAATCATGAGCACCTGGAACCTGAGCTTGAAATGCTAAATACCCTAAATACTAATAAGAAAACCATGTAATTAACCACCTACCAATCAGAGAAAACAAAGATGAACGTACAACTGTAAGATAATGACAAATAGTAACCTGATACTGTGTCACAGAATTACAAAAGCACGGAAAGGCTGAGGTTGGAGCAACCTCTGGGGATTCTCCACTCCAACCCCTCTGCTCAACACCAAGTCAGCTAAAGCAGGTTGCCCAGGACCGTGTCCAGTCACGTTTGGAATATCTCCAAGGATAGAGACTCCATAACTCCTCTGGGCAACCTGTTCCAGTGTTTGATTACCCTTACCCTAAGAAATGTTTTTTCTTGCATTTTAAGTGGCTGAAAAGTTGAACATAAATGCTACTACATAGTGGGGACACCAGAAGACCCTTCTCTCCATCTGTCCACCTCAAGAAAGCTCAATGGCATCTTTGAGAGGTGTTTATCCAACCTGTTCCCGAACATTTTTCCATGACAAAAACCTCCACCACAGCCTCCTCTCTCTGTTTCAGCACTTCACTTTCCTTCCACTCATTCACCTGCCTTGCCTTCTGACTTCCATTAGGCTGTTAGATTTTACTTCCCCACTTTAAGTATTTAATATGACCAAACGAAACAATTGGGACCAAATTCATTCCACTACTGTTCTGTTAAAGCCAGCGGATTTACTTTAGGATTGAATTTGCCCCTCTTATGTGAGAAATGGGGGATTCAGAAGGAGATAAAGGAAGAATGAAAAGAAAAACTGACCTTGGTGGTCATATTTTCTTTAATCCACTAGGGCCACTCGATGAATGCATACAGCCAGACCAACAATAGCGCTTGCATTTAAACTCGGGTGGGTGTAAATATAGGTAAGGGCACTAATCAGCCAGGTGGCTACATGTTACCCTGAACACAAGCAATTAAGTACAAGGGCAATTTTCTCCCAGAGGTTAGTTATTTCATAGCCAATTACCCAGGCAGCTTCACCCCACTTTGAACTGTGTGTGGAGTAAGAGCCATGTCTGCATCTGGACCTTCAATAGATTCCCTGTAGCTTTAGCCATCAGCCCTATTCATCTTTTTCTAAAGTAGTTACAGCATCCACCTGCCTTTCAGTATTTAACTCCTTCATTTGTAAAGAAGCAAGCAGAACATTTGAACAAAAAGATATTTTTATCTTTATAATAGGCAAGGCAATTTTAGCACTATATGTCTATGAAACTCAGCATTCAGCCTTGTGTAGTATCTTCACAAAATCAGTGAATGCACTTTATTAAACATATACACTCTCTGCAAAGCTGGCCTTTCGAGTGAGAAATCTGTATTGTTTCGTGTTCAGAATATGGCAGGTCCAAGAAAGATTGACTGAATGCACAGGAGGAGAATACATCCAGCTAACACAAGCTAACACTGCAATCTCTTTATGTAATGCATTAATAATATAATTACACCTTAAATATTAATAGAATACGCTGAATAACTCTGAACAGATACATATCACAGGCTGTGTATGTCTGTGTGCATATAAGCAATACTTATGTTTTATTCCCACAAGACACACATTACATTATGTTACAAACACCCAGGCGGAACACATACATCTGCATCTCCGTGCATCCAACCCACACACATGGGCTCAAGGCAGATGCGGCCACTGCAAGAGCAACAGTGCTGTGGACTCCAGAGGCAGAAATCACCGTGCTGTCCCAGCCCTGCCCTGCAGTGCACCGTCCTTGGAGCGGAACTGTAATTGTATCATCAGACACTGATCTTTTCTCTCCAAAACTTGCATCCCCCAGGCCACAATTCAGCGAAGTACTAGAGCATGTGTGTAACTCTGATATAGTGAGTATTCCCATCAAAATGTGTGTATAACTGGATCAGGTTCTGCCTATAGATTACCCACACAGCAATCCTCTGTCAGAGCAGCTTCCTCTGCCAGGTCCTGTGTCTCTCTCCCACCAGTGACGCAAAGAGCCTGGAGAGCACATCACAGCTCAGCTCCCATAGACTACAGTGCCCTGGGATCCATTGGGGACCCCACATCCCTGGTGTAAGTAACACAAAAGCATCTCCCAGCACTATCCAGGTCAGTCTAGAGGAGAATCAGGGAACAGTTTAGTGTCCTGGTGCTGTGATTTCAAAAGCACTTCTGAACCCCTGGGTCTCATTCTGAAAATCTTCCCCTAAATTACAAAGTAGACAGAGTCAAGAGTGTAGAGTTAGAATAACTGGAAAGTCCATAACCGTTAGGAATTTCTTTGAGCTTTCCTTTGCATTCTTTGTGAGAGATTTTAATATAAGAGATATTTCAGATCTTTTTAAGGAGAAAAATCTATAGTGTGGAACAACACCCTAGACAAGCCACACATTCTCCTTCCATAAAGGGATTAAAGGATATTGAGGAAAAGAAAGGATCCCTTGGACTTTCCAGTTTCTAGGTTGCCAAGTTCTTGCTAAAATAATAACATAAAAGCAGAACACAAATAGAATTTTGAATAAAATTTAAAATAAGAAATGGAAAAAAAATGGAGCACTGTTTCAGTAGTTGCTTCTCACTCTGGACAGGTTAATAAATTGAAATAGATATTTAAGTGAAAAAGGTTTTTTCCAGCTGTCATGCTGTTTCCATGCTGCAGGAGCAGATGTGTGCAGAGGCAATCACACCCAGCACTGCCGGAGCCGCAGTCCTGCCGGGTGCCCAGCAAGGGAGCTCTGCCTCCCGGGACCATCCCCGCAGCATCACATCTCCCCACCCCACCCCACCCCACGGGGCAACAGGGCTCCCCAGGGCACAGCGGGCACGGCTTGGCTGTGTTTGGCCCCCCAAGGTGTGTGCTTCCTTCAGCAAGGAAATGTCCAAGTCACGGTCCAGAATTTCTTTGCCTTCCCCACGGGGAAAATTCCTAGTCCCAGTAAAAAGGCAGTAAAAATTGTCCCTCGGGAAGCTAAAAGACTTAGCCCTTTGCCCCACAGTCTGAGGCAGAGACACCATTTGGCACAAGTCAGCAAAGACCAAAAACCACAATAAAATCTTCCCAGCTCACAAAAAGAGTCTACCTAAAAATTTTGTAATGTCACTGGTTATGGTCAGGATCATCATAGAAGACTTTGGTTATAATTTAGCTGCACTAATTCCCATCCCCCTGCCCTTGCTATTTTCCGTGCATTTCTCAGTAACCAGCCTGTCATTTTAAGCATTATTTATTTACCACACAACCACGGTATTGTTTGATATGTGGTAGAATATTTCCATGAATTTTGTCTGCTAAAAAATAACAACATGAAATAAGTTTTTAAATCTGTTACAATAAGTAGCAAAAAAACCAAAATTAATCAAACTCATGCTGGCAATTAGTTAGGTATCACTGATAATTAAGTTCTGTTCACTACAGCTATTATTATTTACATAATAAATTTATTATTCACATAATAAATTATCATTATATAGTTTAGGCAGAGAATTGTAAAATATATGCAGCTTATACAGTTTACATTTTAAAATTAGCTGCTCCTAGACTGTATCCAAAATGAAAGTTCAAATTCACTTTTAAATTGTAACCCTCCCACATTACAGATTGAAAAAATATGTTATATCAAACATCCACATAAATTACAAAAGCTCCTTTAAAATGTCAAGTATATATCCTACTGTGCTTAGGATGTCAGCATAACTCTAAAAATACAGAGTGATGAGGCATGGATACAATTTATAGCGGAAATCAAGCACGCTTTTCAACTTGCACGCACAAAAAAATGTGGTAAATCAAACAATTCTTTCCCTTTTTAAATTGAAGTTGATCTAAAACTGTATTAACTTCACACAAATTGTCCAGATTAGTGATATCTGATTGCAGTATTTAGGGATCCACAGCTGTAATGTCGTATTGCCTTTTTTTTTTGATCGCTTGGCAGTAGCATTACAAAATCTAACGCTGCAGTTTTTAAGACAAATGCACTAGTTGAATGCATCGAGTTAGCTATTTGCTTAAAATGGTGTTGGATAGGAAACTCGTCTGTTAGTTCAGTTGTGACACCCCTTCTGGAATCTGAATGTTTCCAGTAAAAATTAGTAAGCAAATACTTTTAGGCTGAGCCTGCAAGGAGATACACCCTGCCAGCTCCCCGGATCTGCGTGGAGCCCCGTTTGATTAAAAGGGCCCCCCTACAAACAGAAGAATCTCCTTTTATAGATCTCATTGCGGGACCAAAGCGGCAGTATTTCCTGTTGATTATTAACTATTTCCCAGAGAGCTACTTTAAAAAAGGAGCAACAAATATTTACAAAATAGTATTATTTATACTGAAAACTTATAGCTCTTGAGGAATAAAAAGGAAGAGGGGGGTGGGATAAAAAATAACGCTCCGAATTAACACAAATGTAGGCACGGTGTGATTTTCATACATGGAGAGAAAGTTCTTGGACTTCCCTCAACAAAAGGCAAAACTTCTGCTATGTGGCTATCTTGCAAACTGCTTCAACTGCAACACCTTCAAATAATGAGGTTAGTTATGGGAGAAATCATCAGTAAATAATACGGTTCCTAGGCACCTAATCCTTACTTTTTATTTACACAGCTCTGCCACGTAACCGTCAGAAATCTCTGTCCAGTTATTAGCAACCCTCGGAGGTCGTTCCCTTTCAGGCAACCGCTCTCCAGAGAGGGATGGAGGACAAGCCATTTGTTGTTGCAGATTTTTCTCCTTTTAAATCACCACGGTGAGACCTGTCGGCCATTTCCGAGCAGTGCCAAGAGCCAGGCCACGCAAGCGGCTGGGGAGAAAGGCGCGTTCCTCTCCCCGTGGGAGCTGCGGGGCTCTGCCCACGAGATGGCAGGCTGCGATGCTGTTTGCATTTTCCAGCCAGCGTTCAACTGGAAGTAGTTTCCCCTCTCAAATGACAGCAGCCCCAGGTAGCAGGGGTGACATTTGCTTTACATTATGATACACACTAATTAATCATTAGTGATCCCAGAAGTATGTCGACTAAAAATGCTTTGCTATGGCTCGTCACAGTAGGGGCTTTCAATATTGATACTATTACACACACTTATGTTCCACGGCTGGATGTTATATACCGATGGATTTAGTGGTTTAGGCTACAGAATATCTTTTAAGTGCTGCTAATTATTGTTTGATCTAAATTCTTATAGGCCATAATGAACTTTGTATCTTGTGCTTTATGCGATAAACACTTGAAGTTAGGTCACAAAATGATTGCTTGACTGGGCAATGAAATAGGACTTCTACAAGCTAAAGCTCCTGCAAAACTGACTGGAACTTTGTGTGGCATAGTCCAGGCTTTTTGGACTGGTTGACATTTTTCCACCTATGCATCAGTCTCTATGCCAACAGCCTGGGGCCACCTTCTTTCAGCCCACTAGCAACCACGGCCACAGCTGAACAGTGCCTCAACAAAGACGACTGGAGACATGAGAGCACTGTAAAAGATGATGCCTAACCACATTTCAAATATGACCAAAGCTTCATGCCACTTCGGTGAAGACACTGAGGTGTTTTGATTCACCTCTACTACCAAATACATAGGGACATCTGGGCTGGAAAATAGGAGGTGATGAAGAGTATAGGACAGTTCATGTTAATAAAGCTGAACAGGGGGTCAGGAGGTCCAAAAGCACCAGCAGCTCTCAGTCTAGTCTCATGTGCCTTCAACCCCAGTGAAAAGCAGCCAAGACAGTGAGTAACGAGGAAGAGAAGAGGAGATTTGAACCTTGGTTTCACGCCAAATATAAGATGGGCTTTTTTGGAAAGGTAAGCACAAACCTTCTGCCTGGGAACTCTCTTCAGTGGCTGCAAAGCTGCTGACCTGTTTCTTTCTTTCACCTCATCATTGCTGCACACAAGCAACCCAAACCCAACTGTCCCTTACAGATCCTACCATGGCAGTCCTACTGTCAGTAGGTTCATTTTCAGTCATCCTAAGCAGACAGCCACTCTCCCTACTCTACAGTTAAGGACATAGAGTCCTACCTTAGCTATCATGGTTCAGGAGTCCTTCAGCAAATCCTTTCAAATGGTAAAGGATGTCCAGGTGCAGACCAATAAGGGGAATCACAGATGGTTAAAATGTTCCATAAACCAAAAAATCCTGAGTTCTAAAACAGTTTGTAAGGAAAAATATAGTCATGATAGCTTTAGAAATGTTCTAGTTGATGCAGGAGATGATTGGTTCAAGGTGGTCCAAAGATGATTGAGCTCTGAAATTGTATTAGAGAAGACAACATCCCCATAGCGCAAAGTCAGGGCCTGGAACAGACATGAGGGTTTTACCCACCATCCTTCTTTGGGCTCCCATGTGTTTAACACTCGAGTTTTCCACTGCACCTTCTTTATTTGGATACTGCAATATACAATGAGAAAGAGATCCAACAAAACTAAAGCTCTTATTTTAAAGAAAGCCTACTGAAAACCACACACCAGGTAGACTGACACCATTACAAGCTTCTCTGGGGGTCATCTGCATTGGATGAAAGCTAAACTGTCTAGAAAAATCTTTTCTAAACACAAAAAATAAAGCCTTTGAATCTGCTAGTCTTGCAAGACAAATGTTGAAAGGTGAAGAGCACAGGCTTTTGCAAAGGTTATGAATTGAATATCGATGATGCTTCTCCTCAGGGAAGTAAAGCTGAAGCAACCAATAAACATTTGTTTAGGGATTTTTCTTTACCACTACGCATCAGCTGTGTGTCAGAGGGACACATGCCAGCCTGGATGTCAGTTGCTTTCACCTCCACAAACGCTTTGCTGGGCACAGGAGATGTGTCCACACTCGTCTTACTCTCTCCTGTAAAAGCTCTGGCTCAGCTCCTGGAAATCCTGTTTCTAATACGAACAATTCATTGGTACAAGTCAAGACTAGGTCAGCATTTAACAGCTAAAGAACTGGCAAAACCATTATTGATCTAATGGGCCAGGAAATTAGACCTGTTCAAGTAATGGAACTCTATTAAAACCATAGAAAGCAAAATAAAAAGAATAAAGAGGGGGAGAGAGAGGCAGAAAAAGAGAGAGACTCCTGGTTCTATATGATTTCAGGACTTGGGGTTTTAACAAAAATACCAAATATCACCAAACTTTTGATACAGCTGTGACAGTTAAGTAGTACAATTTATTTGGCTACTTGCACTTTGACTCACACTAATGCAGAGTTTGGGGATTATATATAGTAAGCCAAAATTACAAAAAAATGAGATTTACAAGTTCAGTTCCTGGATTCACAATGAAGCCCTTCACATGGGCAGGTGACTTCTGAAAGGGTGAGCAACCATCACCTTCAGGATCTGCAGAAATCTTGATCTTGCATTTTGATGTTCCAAGACATCAGTAGTTTGCAGACCTGCAGCTACCCGCTCCCACCCACGGCTTTTCCCATGCAGAATTTTCTACAAGGAGGAAAGTTGCCTCTTTCCCCATACGGCCACAGTCGAGGCTCACAGTGTCCACAAAGCTCTGCAGCGCTCAGACACATCTGCATTCAGCCACTTACATCTGCTCCTAATGTTTCTTCTTAACTAGCAACCCTCAAGAAAGTTTTCTAATTCAACAATAAAGTAGTTAATATGTGGATATATTTACTGTGCCATTCCAAACACTTTTTTTTTTTTTTAACCTGGTCACTAGAAAGTGAAGAGAAAGCAGTAGTCAAGGCAGAGCATTTTTACTGTTACATCAATTGATTTTTAAGCCTATACTGTTCTATTTTAAAACTTTTGGCATTAAACCTCATTCTATCCTCTCCCTCTCTCATGCCAACCATAATACTTATTTAAAATTCCCTCTTTTCCTGACGTATTACAGGTCTGAAAGCCCTCATGGTAGTTTAAACTTCAGCATCTTTTCAGCAGCCCCCTGATTTATGAGCTTATGGTTTCTACATTCTAGCTGCTTTACACTGAAGCTTGAAAATGTAGCAAGAAAATAAAAAATAAATAAAAAAGAGAGCTGACTTCTAGCAGCGGGATAGTATCCCTCAAGACGTGCTGATTTTGTTCCCTTCTTACTTGTGAAACAGATGGTGTTTTATGCTTAACACAATCGGTACCATTCTCTATCTGTTGCCTTCTAACCTTCCCCACCTGTGTGAAACCCAGCCAGAGCTTAATGAACATACTTGGAGCTGTCTGGACTGAATTAGTCCCAGTAGGAGTTACCCTTCAGGTACTCCACAGTCTCTCATGGCCGTGTAACTGCAAAGGAATACAAGAAACCTTTACACTGTGGCTAATTAAATAAAGGTTTGCCTCTGCTAAGTGCATTTTTTCCCTTCCAAAAGCAGGTAATGTCTAGTGTGTTGAACTATTTTGGAAGTATTTGTCACTATCTTGGCATTCTGGGAGACAAATGGCATGAAAATGGGGTCAGAATGTTATTTTAAGCCACATTCGTCTTCCATTTTTAAAGCTTTCTTCACTTCCGCATACCAAATTATTACAATAATTACCTTGCAAATGTAAGGTGTTACCAAAAGAATGTTTTTCAAAATTCACATACAAGACAAAACTTTTTGTTCCTATCATTCATCCCCTATATTTGCATTTTCCCCACTTGAAATTCTAAAAAAATTATCTTTTTTTTATCTTCTGGCAGCAGATTCTTTAAAATGAAGATGAAATTACAACCTGGTTACTTCGACCACGTTCCACATCCCAGAAGGCAAATCTTAAAAATGTCACGAAGACATGCTAAAGTAATTTCCTTCATGCTAATCATCAATTGTAGAAAATTGTTGCAGTGAAGTAATTCAGCGGCCTGAGATTGCTTCCAAAGTACCTATGGTGGGATCTTTGAGTTGGCTTATACACTGAAATTTTTGCTGCTGGCTTTCATTCCTCTGATGTGTGAGGCAACTCTACCTAGTTTCCAACCTCAATAAGCACAAAACTTCCATTAAATTAATTGGACCATTGACATGAAGGGGCAAAATGAGTTTCGCAAATCTAACTTAGATCAAGGATGGGATCTCATTGGATTGCAATCAGGTGGATGGCCAACCTTTCTCAGGAATTTTCACTAAAATAGCAAATTATCCGAGTTCTCTATCTGCAATTCCCTCATGCTGAGGTTTGGCTGTGGATCCTTTCTACGGTGTTCAGGTGCACACAGGTAAGACAGACACACATTTTCTTAACACACCAAGGAGAATGCCAGGAAACTGAGCCAGCCACTGTGATGAGTCAGTATGGGAATCCAGAGAGTTAAAATTAAGTGTTTATCATAGAGAAACAGAAGATGCCTTCTCCTACAACTTCACCATGAAACACAATCAGGAAGGTCTGCAAAACTTTTATTCAAAAGGAGCCATGCCAGTTTCTTCCCTTGAAGAAAAAGAAACCAAACTTATGCCCATGATAGCGGCCAAGGCGTCTCTACTCTTGATGCAGAGAAGGTGAAAACTGTATTACCACAATCCAAAAGAAACAACTTTCTTGTTAGGGATAGAAGAGAATGACACAGACAGGTACTTAACAGAGGCAAGATAAACAGGTTTCCAACAACGAGTACTCTGGATTTGCCTCTTGGGTACCCCTCTGCACTTCTACATTTGGTTCCCAACACAGTGCAATGGCTGGGAAGCAGTATCGTAAGCAACGGCTGTCAGAACTGGACTGGGAAGAGCAAATCAACAGACAGACAACAGCAGGGAGATGGATGGGAAGAGAAATGCCATCAAGCTGAAATCTATAGGAAATACCAATCTCCTACAAGGTAGGAGAGAGTCCAAGAACTACAGGTCTGATCCAAAACCCCAGGGACATCAAAGACCACCAATAATAGAGCCTTTCCTGCAGGAGACAACAACTGATCTTTAGTAATTCAGTCCTGGGCTTCAGCTCCTTAAAGCAGCATTGGTCCTTGCTGCTATCTCAGTTTTGCAGCGTGAACATATGCCTGCATGCCATAAGCAGATTCTGGGATACAAGTCCTTTTCTCCTCCAGACCATTGTTGGGATGTCCTGTGTTGATGCCCGTCTTAATCAAGTGGACGCTTTCTACTCCCTTAGCCTGCGGTCCCTTGCAAGTGCTCTAGATTGACCCTCCTCTTCCAAAAGTGGCTGTTTGCTAAAATGATTGTACAGAGATATCGGAGAGTTATTTGCGTAGTAAGTGGGAAGATGACACCTCAACAGACTGCTCAAAAATCCTCCTAGGGTCAGCTAGAGTAGAGGAACATGAGGATCTTTAAGTGTGTGTGAAGGTAATGAACTGTGCAGAAAGAGGGTTTCCCCATATCACATATCAGGCAACTTCTGGGGTAGGAAAAAGCTAAATAGAATCAGAACTTTGTGATAAGAAAACTGGCAAGATATGGGGGTGTTATTTAAACTAGAAAACAGGGGAAAACTCTTTTTCGAGGCAAACAGAGACAGGCTGTCAGTTATATGTAGGTAACAAGAGACCTGGTTGTAAAGGAGAGGGCAAAAATTACAGCTGAGCCCTGCAATAGGCAGGTGGCCCTCCTGGGGGGACGTTCCAGCAATGCAACTCAGCATCACAAAAGGTGGTCAATAAAACAGAGTGCAGTGGTCAAACAAATGCCAGCAATCGCTCTTTCTTACACTGCCATTTAGCTGAACTCCAGGAGGGATTGGACATCCCAAATAAGAACAGAGGGGGCACTTTGCCGGGGGCACAGGCGGAAGGGTAGCTAAAATAGAAAAGCCTGGTCAACAGTCTAGGGACTTCAATAAGACAGACTGGTGAGACAGGATGGAAGGACAAAAGTGGATGAGCCACGTACCAGCCTTTCAAGTGATTTGTCACCAATACCTGAAGTCACGTGCCTGGAGATTTTTCTGACATTTCTAAGATGTGCAGGCTAAGTATTTAGGAACCATTGCCCTGGGGACTCTGCCCATCTCTGATTCTGTCACAAAGACTCACAGAGGAGAAGGTAGCGGGACTGGCTGTGTAGGACTTAAAGCGAGGAGTTAGTCACATAAGTCTCACATTCACACTGTGTGACAGGGCAGGCATTCCCATGATATCAGACTTTATCCTTAGAGTCATGGGAATGGCTTTAAACTCCAAGAAGCCCACAGAACAGACAGAGATGTCTTATCTCCAGGAGTGAAGAGACCCATGGCAAGGACCTGTACCAATCCGACATGTACCACTAAGATACAGAACTGGGGAAGAGACAGTCTTCTCCACAGTCATTCTACCTAGTAATTCTAGTCCTTGGTCTTCTCTACCAAACCAAACCCCCAACCTCTCTGCCTGCAGTGTCAGCTCTCCTACAACAACCCTGGCCACATAGTTTTAGAGAAGTGCACTGGATGAGGGCAACATTCCTTGGGCTGTAGGCTCTTTGTAGAAATGTCCCATTCGGATTGTAAACAGAGGTAACTGTTGAAAGTTACCTTTCTTGCTTAAAAAACCCAACAAGGTACTCCTTTAGCAGTGAAAATGACATGCAGAAGTGAGTTGAAGAACTAACTATAGCTGAATCACTAAGTACAAAGGGGCATAGTGTAATTAAGTTCAGTGTCCTTGTGGGAGGGAATGCAACAAAACCTAGCACTGTGACATTAAGCTTTAGAAAGGGGATTTAAAAAAAAAAAAAAAAAAAATGAGGAAGCTAGTCAAAAAGGCCCTGAAGTCAGAAGTAAGGAAATTAAAATCCTTCAACTCAGCATGGAGGCTACTTAAGCAACCATAATAGAGTCCCAGAAGGAATGCGCAGCTTTTCAAAGAAACATGGAAGGCAAGAAAAATAAAATTAGCATGGGAAAACAGCAAGGTTCAAGGGGTTATTTAAGCCAAACAAGTAGCATTCAAAAAGAAGTGAAAACCTACCTTAAGGGAAGGCAATGGGAACGAATGCAACCCATGGAAGGTTCTCCCCATCATGCAGACATGTTTCAAAAGTTGTGGTGATTGAGAAACGAGCTAGGCTGAGGCGGGGTTTAAGGAGAAAATAGCTAAGGAAAGAAAAAATGAGTAACCGGAAAAATGGATACCCAAAAGATTTCAAAGGGTCATAACAGTGAATAAGGTGATTGCAGAGAAAATAAGTCATTTCTCATCAGCACGGAGGACACTGTGGGGATATGAGTTGCCTGGGGTGAGGGAGTCTAGGAGAAATAGAAGGGATAAAATCAAGGAGTGGAAAAAATAAATAAATTAAAACCCAAGAGATCCCTGGAGCCAGCTGGAATAGGCAACTGCTCCCTAGGATAGTGTAGCTGGGTGCTGATCACAAGTTATGATTTTACAGTGAGCCCATATGGAAAGTGGCAAAATTGCTGCACTGAGACACTCTTCCCTATCTCCTACAGGCTGCACCAAAAGCCTCTTGATGTCTTACGCAGCCCAGAGTGACCTCTGAAAATATGAGGAGATCTGAAATCCCTGGGAATGCCTCAGGACCCTTCCAGACCATGAACAGCATGATGCATCACTTCTAAATGAGCCAGGTGAAGCAGAGCCTTCCTCACTCTAATTTAGTTGGGCTCCAGCAAAGCACCCTGTCCCCAGCTGCATCCAACCTGCAGCACAGCACACACTCGTTTGAGCTTTAGTCATTTGTGTGGTCTTTTAAGTAATTATCCATTGCATTATTCAATGAGAGAGCATAATAGTATTTACTGGATTACTGGGTCTGTACTCCCTTAAAGAGACAGCTCACTGGTTTAGGAGCCAGCTGCACTGTTGCAAAGCAATGAGCAAACTTTTCTCTTTTCAACTCCATTTTTGAGCTACACAAGAAGGTTCTTTTAAAAAAACAGGAATGGTGGTACTACAATAAAAACCCAGTCAGTTCTAGGTTGCTCTCTTTTATGCAATATATTTGCTGACCCAGTCACAAAATTGGAGGTGGCCATGGTTCACTGGAGTGCCTCATACAGACTCCAGCTGAAAACAGGCAAATTATCTTTCCATGGGCAAAACAATATTAATATGTGTGTGTCACATATTAATTTCTGCACACACTAAAGTACTGACTCACGGTGTGTCCAGCTGCAGCATATGGCTAATTTCTGTGATGATTTCTGCTTTTCAAAAGGCACATGCCCTCAAAGAAACAAAAAAGAAGAGAGTAGAATACATAGTGGCCACTAGCCAAGAGGACCCCACGGTGCCTGCAGGCTGGGAAGATGATGGCGGCACACACTGCAGCATTTTGAGTCCTGTAGCAATCAGCACAGACAACATCCTCAGGCCAAAGATGCAGAAGAATCATTGTGGTTGGGTGGGATAAACCAGAAGCATCCAGAGGCATCAATGTAAGACAGAGAAGGAAACAGGCATATATGGAAAGCGGAAAAGAGCTGCAAAACAGCCCTCTCCAGCATTTTCCAATTGGATCCTATGCAGCTGGAGAACCTTCCATTTGAGCTAACTGCTAGTCAGGACATAGTTAATCAGTTGGGATGGGGGATAATTACACAAGGGTTGCAGGTGTTGCTACACCCAGTTAAGCAGTTGCTATGTTTCACACCCCAAATGGTTGCCTTCCATGAAAACTATTTCTGTCTGTGTACATGCATGTGCACACAAGGACAGGGAACCACGCTGCACATTAATGGATAATGACAACGTGCCTGAGTATAAAAACACAGAGACCAATTTGTGTTGAGGACAGCAAACCTGACTGCCTGGTAATCCTCTACAGATAGCTGCAGGTTACCTGTCCAGCTCCATTTAGAAGAGAGCACCCATCTGACTCTGAGTCCATAAGCCATGGTAGGTCCAGGTTATGGCACTAAAAGACAGAGCAGAAGTGATGAACAGTTTATTTGGGAGACAGAGGCATGTCCTCCATCGGTACATGCTATTTAATATCCTCATGTCCTCTTCCACTGATAGATATTCAGACAGAGGTACTGTCTGAATAAGGAACTGTTTGGGCTGACATTTTTATATTGATGCAAATGAATTTAATAAAGACTTACATGAAGAAAATTTGGAGCTCTGTCTGTGTCTCTAGAACAAGCTGTCTTTTACAAATATTCCTGGTTATCACTGCAGCAAATATTGAGCACAAAAATAGCTGCACCAGCTCAGACAAAAGGTTCCTCCAGCCCAGTTACTGGTCTCCAAGAGCAGTAAACAATAGGTGTGCTACACAAGAGTACATGCATAGGGCAAGCATACAGTGGTATTTATGCAGAATGCTCCTTCAAGACTATTCTTGGGGAATTCCAGTGGCAGAGGCCATGTCTTTTATTTAAAAAGCTCTGGGAGGGTTTTTCTCCCACCTTTTCCTAAGAGAACAGGTATTCCTCAGTCCCCTTTACTGCCTATAGTTCCAGCAATCAACAGCATAGCTACTAAAACAAATCCCCGATGTGGATATTACCAAATATGACCAGAACCAAATCTCAGACTCTGATCCGGTCTGGTTAAAGTTATCAGTATCCTGTGCTTTTGTTAGCGTGATCTCTGCTCTGCTGATTGTAGGCTAAACTTTATTCACAGTTACACCATGTAAATCAGGATTCCAGCAGAACTGAAGGAAACTACACTGGAGTTATATCACTGTCATAGAGCAAAATTTAGTTCAACATTACATTAATTTTTTTACCAATCGCATAGCTTACACATCAACTAATAAACTCACTCTGGCTACACTTACCCAGTCAGGAGCAGGGGGAGGATATTGCAAAATATCGCTGAAACTCTATTTGTCCAGCATTAGGTTGGCTGACTTCCACGAGGAATGCGTTTAGTTAATTGAAAAGGTTTTGGTTAAAGTTTGCCAGCAAGAGATCATAGAGTTCTAGACAACACATACTGTGAGTATGAACTCCATTCAACCTTTGGAATACCTCTGTGAAGGCAGGAAATTGAAATATTGTGCTATATTGGCAACTAAATGGTCATTTATCATCCATGCTAAGTTTGGAGCACAGTGAAATGATTTTTAAACTCTCAGAGGGCCCTTATTAACAATTACAAGGTGTGTCTATATAGATATAGATTATGTACTGAAATACAGTTTCAAGAAGAATATGAGATAATCAACAGCTGTATCTACCCTCCTATTTGCCTAAGATCAAATTTGGACTATGCTCAGAGGCACAAACACTATATTAAAATACAATAGAGTTAAGACACCTACTGACAAAAGCAAGGAAATTCACAGTTGAGGGGGAAAACACGCCATATGTTCTGCAGTACCTAGGAACAACAGGGAGCATTCAGCTCATCATTAAAGAGGCACCCAGTTGTGCCTAGGTATTGGAGAACATATGGAACACTTCCCTGCTCATGTCTGAATTTCCTTACTATTGTCAGCTTATGGATCAAGCTTGACTTTTTACTATTTTTTTTTTTTTAATATCGAGTTCAGGGGATTCTTTAAGTAGTTGTTTAGTTTGTAAAATACCATTTTATTTTTATAATTATCAGCCCCACGGACATGCATAAATTATTGCAAGTCTGCTTTTAAGAAGAGTTCAGGATCACTGGAAACCACAACTTGTAAAAATAAAGCAGTGAGTTGCTCCGGGAGTTTCCAAGGAGACACCTATAGAAGGTTACAACTGGCAGGACTGATTGGATTTACTGTAACTGAAAAGTAGCTCTTTCATTTTATACTTCAGTCCTTCCCTTTAAACCACCTCAAGGTTTTAACTGCTTAAGACAACATAATCAATCCATTGCACTGCAAATCTTTATATTTTAATTATTAGACTGTTAGGAGTCCCCAGTCAGAATTGCCATGCACTGTGCTTGGTACTGTGTATCTATTTATGACATCCAAAGCACTTACAGTCAAAGCAGCTAAGGAGCTAAAAGAGAAAAGATAATGGTTATTGTCCCCATTTTAGAGCTAAGGTTTCCCTCAAGCAAGAATGACCTGGGACTAGGATGAACTGAGCTCTGTAACAACTTTCAGTGAGCATTCAGCATCCTGCTCTGGCCACTTCTGCCTTTATTTAAAATAATAGTGCAGTTAAAGCCAAAACTGCCGCACCCGGAGATGGCAACCCCATCGGCAGGACCACACTGTGGCTGCAGGGCTGGCACGGTGATGGGCTCCTTTTAATGTCAGCACGAGAGGGCAGCATTGCTCATGGCACCCGTCTGTTTGCATACAGTAGCTGCCTCTTGCAGGGGAAGGTGGCACCCAAATGTCCCTTATCCCCAGGGAGGTCCCCGTGGAGACGTGGCAGATGATACATTTTGTTCAGAACTTGCATGGAAATTAACGTTGCCTCAACCTTTTTTTTTTTTTAATTTAAAAAAGTAATAAAATGTCAAATTATATAAAATGTTACTTCTTTTATGAAAACATACAGAAATCTGGTGTCTTTGAAACCACTCTAATCTTGTCAAAATGCATCTGAATTTGGTTCTCTCATTCAAAATATACCAGGGAGGAGAATAGGGAAGGAGCGGGGGCTGTACACACATATGAGGTCCTGTCTGATCTGAATTACAGTATGATCTTATATATGTACTGGATAACCACACATCTCATTTTCCAAGGAAACAAGCTAAAAGAGTGAGTTCATCTTCATGTTTTGCCTCCTAAACCCATCTCTTCCTGTCTCCAAATCTGACTGTTCTTTCAGTAAAATTAAAATAATCAGAATAGAATTTTGACGTTTCAGAAACTTCCAATTTTCCATTTTGCCCCACTTTGTTCAGAAAGCAACAAACTCTTTACAGACTCTGAGCTGGCCACCTATTCCCTTGGCCTTATGGGGGGCTGAGCCCATCACTGCTGCTTAAACAGTTTTCACCATTTAGGACTAAACAGTGACCTGAGAAAATCCTGCACAGCCAAAGACTAATCTCCACAGGTCCTGTGGGGTCCTCGCATGCATTGCTTGCCAGCTTAGATGCCTCCATTTCTCTCCCAGAACCAGTTACACCCTTAGATGCTTAGATAAGGAGGATGAGGAGTGGATCTGCCCTTCATTGCCTTTCCCCTACTGCATCTGGGAAATCCCAGAGAAGTCCCTTTCTGAAGCTCTCCTGGGGATGTTTGCTGCCCTCAGCCAGCAACCACTACCCTTACTTGGTCCTTACCCAGCCACACACTGAGCAATTCTTGAGTCCACCCCTTGCAGTTTAGCCAGAAGAGGTCATGGGGAATGAGCACTAACCAAGGAAGAAAAGTTTCTTTTGCCTGACAGGTCATTCACTGGGGCAAAAATGCAGCCTCCTGGCTGAAACAATATCATCATCCAGAAGAGTGCAACAGAGAAAGATCCTGTACCCACAGGAAATTGCCCAGCCTCTTCTTCCTTAGCAAAAGGAGGGAAGAAGGTTGCAAGAGGTTGGTTTTAGCCAGTCTGGATAACTAAGTCTGAGCCAAACTCAAACAACCTCCCCAGGCCAACGTAAACCTATGAGGGCTGTACTCTCAACTCAATCCATGCAGAAAATGAAGGTAAGAGTGAGATTTAAATCAAAACAGTGAAACAACTCAGTCACAGTATTGCAACTCATTTAGGTTCCTCTTTCAATCCTTAAATCACCTTCCTTCCCCTCTGATAGAGCATTAAAATGTTCTTATGATCTGACTACAAAAGCTAATTCATATTTGTAAAAGTAGTTTTAACCAGGACAATAAGTTAACAAGAAAACTATATACTAAGACCAGTGAATTATCTGACCATGCTGACATTGTCAAGACTGTAAGTATCCCTGGCAAGCTGAACCATTTCATGTATTTGCATAAAAGTTGGGTGGAAGATTTGTAAGGAGAGCACTTACCATGAGCAGAAAGAGGCAAAGGAAAGTGCAGACAGCAGTATTGTTACACTTAATTTTCTGTTCCAGCCTGCTCGGCTCTCCTGAGAGGCAATGCCTTTCCATTTATTAAAGTCCTTGAGAGACTGGATACTCTACAATTCAGATTTTAATAGCCTGCGTTGATGTTGACTACTCAGTTATTAAGTTGTCTTCCAGAATTTCATCCAAACCCTCCATCTGAAGAGGCTGTGGAGCAAACACATCAGTGTTCCCCTTCAGATGCCCTCTGTCACCTTGAGAACTGGCAGCAGTATCTCTAGGGAAACTGCAGTCATTGCTCTGCTCCTTGGCTGCAGGAGAGAAAGGCTGAGCTGCAGCTGGGGAAGCACAAGCTTCTGCACCCTCTTCTGCTGAAGGCTTGTCTGGATCTCAAGAAACAGCTCCACCAACCTCCCTTCCTCAGCGCTTTGCGCTGACATGACTTCAGGACTCGAGTGACGCAGCAGAGACCACCACCAGTGATGTTCCTCACCTTTTACACGCTGAACACTCATAGCTAGAATGAGGTTTTAAAGAGCGAAGGAGGCTGGCAGGATCCCTCACAAGAGCCATACCTTCCTCTCGATCTTTTATCCTCTTTTAGAAAATAACAAAAATGCACTAACGACTCAAAACCTTGGAGGTGTCTTTCCAATCAATAACATTTCTGTACCTGTTTAAAATGCCAAGAAACTCTTCTTGAACACCTGCAATGCACATCTCAGTGCAGACACAAGACTGACGGCTGTCTCTGCACAGAAACACAAGCCAGCATTAGTCTAGCTCCATGGTTAGATACCCATCTCTCCACTAGCAAAAGAGCAATTGTTTGGAGTCTAGATTTCAAACTCAGCAGCATCACACAGTTGGCAGGGAATATTCCCACAGTGCCTTAAAATATTGGGGTCACCCTGCTCCAAAAGAGCCTCCAAAGCTGGGGATCAAACATACTGACCTTAAAAGAGTGCCAGATGTCGCCTGCCACTCTGCCGGCCCGCACGGGACAGGGGATGGGATGCTGCGCTCTCTTCTGCACAGCAGCTGAATGAGGAGGAAGCTGGTCTGGCACACAGGGCAGCACAGTGATGGCAAACCCTTCCTTGTCAGAGGTGTTTGCACTGTGCAAGGAGTAGGAGCAGCTTGCCCTGTCCTAAGTGGCAATTAGTCAGACAGAAGTTATATCAAGTAACAGGGCACAGAAACATAACCTTTTGTCTGATGAGGCTTTCCAAATTGCCAGTCATCTGGAAAGGGTGTGTGCATGCAAGGGTCATAAGTTTAGCAAAGGGTATATTAGTAGCATGGCAAGGCAATAAACTATCATGCAAGTATGTGCAAATATTAGCTGACTGTAGATTTGAAATCTTGAAACAGATTCACTGAAGATTTAGGACTTTATTAAGGTCAAAAGGGTTATGCTGCAGTTCATAGGCACATTTGTTTTATTAATTGAGTCATAAGTTCTGGCAGCCTGCAAATACATTTCAAAACATGCATCAGCTGCTTTCGATTGCCATAAGAGATCTGAAAACCTGCCAGTAAGTCTGTTTGCAGCTCTTAAAATTTTGGCTAAAAACCTGTTTTAAACTATTAGCAATTTTTTTTTTTTTTTTTTAAAGTGTGCGGGGAGGGTGGGAGTTAAAGAGAAAGAGAAGCACGTATTTTGTTTAAACTCAGAGCACAACAGTTACTGATGTAAGTGTACTCCTCTGAAGGAGGCTGATTATCTTCTAGACAGTCAAAGCCTTACCATTTCCCTGGTGTCCCAAGCCTTAATGCCTCTCATCTCATGCAGGTCTTAGCATGTTTCAGAATGAAGAGCACTTGGTCAGCATCCTGCTGGAAAAGTAATGTCCAAGCAAAAGGGGAAGATGTCTCATTTTCATGCCTTGTTTTAAGTCCGTTGAGCACATAGGACATAAAAGAAGAAAACAGTAACAAGTGAAGCAGTGCAAAGAAAGCCAGGTACAGCACTTGCTAAGATCTGTCCCAAACACATGCCAAAGAAGTACCAACAGACTAAAGAGCAGCTGTTTTTCTTGCACAGTACCAAGCTCAAAGAGACCATGTCACAGCTCTGAGAAGGAGAGGTTTCAGCTATGCAGATAGTGTTTCAGAGATGAGTCACGTGAGCTTCAAACCCAGTAAGTCTCTCCTACTATCCCACCACACTACCAGGATGATTTGTCAGCTGCTGTCTTAAAAGCTTTCATATCCAGAAGTGACCAGACGCCAAAGACAGAGCTGCTCAGTTTGCCCTGCTATGAAAGGGACTTGACTTATTACAGTTCATCCTAATGGCATAAAAGGTTACAGATTTGGCACCTCCATTTCCCCTGACTGCAGAATCAGCCGTTGAAAACCGCTATTCCAACCCTGTGCAGCTGTTTGGTTCTTCTGTGTCCACATCCCATTCCAGTCCTCCTGCCTTCTCCTCTTTCTGTGCCTTCTGAAGGCCAAGCAGCTCCTATAAGAACACAAAAGTTGATCTGAAAATGAATGTAAATTACCACATTTTGAAAACAGACTTAAATTTTCGTTCCCTGAGCTCACACAGCTTCCTGGAGCTCAGTGCTCATAAGCACAGTCTGTGCTCCGGGTTCATACCAAGCTTGCATTGGGTGCTGACCTGAGCAAGAACCAGACAAGAGATGCACCCAGAATCAACCACATCAACTTTTGCCTCTGGCACCTCTTAAATGACTTCATGCTGTATTTTGAATTACATTATCTTCCAGCAAATTTGTCAGATCTCACAATATAATAAAACTAGCCATCCAGGTACCTCAGGTATGCCAACTGAAGCTGAGACATCCCCTAATTTTTTAGCATCTTTATCTTCTTGCAGCCCTTGCAAGCAGCAATATGCTGCTCCCCTCTTCACATTCCCTCTCATCATACAGAGCTGCGACACAGAAAGGCTAGAAGAGAACATGACTGCATTTAGCTCCTCATGAAATCAGGTACCAAAATGCCTTCAGCTATTTGGGCACAGCTCGTTTGAGGGGTCTGTGGCAGCACGGGGAGATCTGTGCTCAGGTCCATGCTCCTTACCAGTGAGGCCATCGCACTTCTCTGTGTAACTCTGTAAACAACAGTAAAAGATCTGATCATGGGAAATCTTGGTATAAAGCTACTATATAGCTCGAGGGTGCCTCTTGTTAACAACTGTAACACAGGCTACATAAACTGAAGCGCTGAAGTGTTTATTTAGCCAAGAACAAGGTTACTACCTTGTAAACAGGAAGCACCCTCAAGCTATCCAAGCTATATTGATAGGACACCCAGGCTTTGCCGAGCAGGCCTGGAATGACAGAATTGTCCTGGGGAGCCTCCAGGAGGCTGATTTGTCTTGGATTTCTGTCTGGGATGGCACCTTCCCCTGAATACCATCTCATTTGTGGCATATATAACCACCTATGCTGCCAAGGGACTGTCCAAATCAGCACTCTAATAAGACACGTATCAAATAAATACATCTGTTAAAAACACACATTTATCACTGTTTATCACTCGAGTTTTTAAGTCTTTTTCTGTTACGGAGTCGTCACTGGACTTCATTACTGTCAGCCCACAAAATGGATTTACTCCTTCACTGGTAGAAAGCACCATGTGTTTTACCAAAGGACTTTTTCCATAGCTGGAGTCAGAGGAGATAAACCATCCTGGCCATCAGCTATAGTGCAGCAAATACCTTTGGGATCTCATCAGTTTTCAGCAGCTTTTTCACTTTATCAGCTTTACCTCCTAATTCCATACACTACACCTTCAACAAATCACCACTTGAGCAATTTTTTCCAATAAGCTCTTTCGTAGTATCAGCTATTTTTTCCAATAAAAATATTTTTTCCCTGTGGTTTCAGTCTTCAGCTACTTTTCCATCTGAGCTAGAAACAAGTTAGTTATTTGTGAAACTTTTATTATTGTTCAACCA
This sequence comes from Gymnogyps californianus, assembly GCF_018139145.2. Lineage (NCBI taxonomy): Eukaryota > Metazoa > Chordata > Aves > Accipitriformes > Cathartidae > Gymnogyps > Gymnogyps californianus. The sequence goes on from NC_059479.1 coordinate 8,304,065, forward strand.
ATTGAAAAAGTTTTGCATGTCTTGGCCTCATTAGTAATCAAGTTAATGACTCTTCCCATAAAAAAGCCAGAAATGATAAATCTATTTATGACCTCTCATAGGGAACTCCATGTGCACGGGGGCTGAGGGAATATCTGATTGAGGAACAGCTCTTTACCCAGGAAGAAAATTCAAGGAAGGATTTTTTAGCATGCAGAATTGGTTTGTGTGAAGAGCAGCCAGATGACAGAAGCATTTAAAAGCCCATAAATACTATTTCACAAGTGAGACCATAATAGCTATTGGGTCAAAAATCACCTTCCAAAAAATTTCCTACATTTGTGCCTAGGGGATAGAATTTAGAATAAATGTTAGCAGCTACATGATCCTCTTCACAATTCTATTTTAGATTGGCCTGAACCTTCAAAAGCTTAAATGAAATTTTTTCCCCCCCATCTTATTCCTTAAAGCTAACAATAAAAATCTCCAAGAAAAATTCACCAGGGAATGGTGGCATTCTTAGCTATGCTGGGGTCCTGTGGTATTTGAAAAAGGTCATACCTACAAAGCAATATAGCCCATTAGAGATTTAAACTCTGGCCTAAGCCCACATAATATTTAAGGATGCAAGTCAATGCTTGACTCAGGATTTTGTATCTAGGTATGACAGATGGTTGGCCACTTCATGGGGTTTTTTTAAACAATGAGTGAGTTCACACTGTGTGAGATACCACTATGCTAACCGAAACTATGCCTTTCTTTTAATTTCTGGGTTTCCAACCAGCTACTCATGGTTCTGAAAGAACTCTCTTGTGATGTGAATATGGAAATTCAAGCTAGATGATTAGAAAGTATGCAAACAACAAGTACTGAGCTTGGCTTCTAACAAGAAAGACAAGGAGAGGGCATGTGCAGCTATTTCAATTCACAAAAACATCTGTGGAACTCATGTATTTTCACATCTCCCTTGATTTTAAAGGACACAAACCCATTTCCATCTCTTCATGTTGCTATGCAGAGCAGTACACACAGTAATTAGGATCTTACACTAGAAGGGATTTATTTATATTAAATTAAAATGGTGCTCTTTTTACCAAACTGTCAAACACTATAACCAGTGCACTTTGCCATTGAAGTGTAAAGACAGACAGCATCTTGAAGGGCAGGGACTGACACCAACAGATCTCTCTCTTGTAATGAAGAGCACTCGACGCTGTACCAGCAAGCTTATTCGAGGAACACAGTGTACTTAGTCTGTCCTGTATACAACAGGGCCCTTATGTTAGTCATTTAAATTTATAGTGGCTTCACATTTTTCAACAATTCCTGTCAAATTGCATGTATTTATTTAAAGCTTGCCCAACGTCTGGTATTTACAAATACTGCCATATATTTTAAAGCAAGAGTCACTCCCAATTAGCTGAAGTGTTTAAGAAAATCATCATATATTCTGAATGATGAAAGATCACAGAAGGAGGTCTCCTAATGGATGACAGGTGCAGGAATGAAAGCATCTAAGGACTATGAGCCAAAATCTAAGAAGTCACAGAATATCATAGTTCACTTTAAATTGCACCCAGGTCACAAAGTCAAATAAGACCTTTGGCTCAGAAGGTATTTAAAACTACCACTCTTTTTATAACACACATAACCTCCCCAAAAATGCTGATTCTTATAATTGAGACATGTGAAGTCAGCTGCATATGGAGAATAAACAAAAACAAATAATAAAAAATAAATATAAAATAAATATAGAATTGAAAAGCATAGATTTTTTTTACCTCTGCCTTCAGGGAGCTATAAAGAGCCTGGATAAGCTCTAGTCAATCCCAAAGATCTCCTAGACTTCTGTTTGATTACAAAACATTGAAAAACCAGGCAGGTTAACTCATATATTTAAAAGTTTGCATCCACTACACAAGACTACTTTCAGGCGCTTCAAACACAGATGATCTTTAAATAATCTTTGTCACAAAAATAACATAGAGTAAGATCAACAGATTAGTTGGATGAAATTCTCCAAATCAGATTCTCATTTGATTGACACAATGATCTGTATTTTGTTAGAACTTGCAGTTGTAGTACAGGACTGTTGCACAGACCTAAGGTGGTACATGTTGGTACTGTGCTGTACCACATCAAGATGCCTTTTTTCCCCAAGAAGATTAAGCAATAATAGTTTTCTACTTGTAAAAGCTCTTACCATTACTTTGAAAGTAGGGAAATGTAAAACGTGAAGACACTTGAACAGTTACAAATAATTAGCAAATGAGGTACGCAGGTAAAGATAGAAATATGGAAATACAACCTACCTTTAGTCACTGTAGCATCACCATGACACCATAAACACACAGTAAGGTTTGGACAACTCCATAAACCTTTAAATGAATGGAAGTAAAATTAGCTGCAGATTTAAGTCTCTGACAATAAATACCCACGTATCTGCCACATAACTCTAAAGTACAAACCTTGAATAAAGCCTGTCCTTCGGTGCCAGCATCATCTCTGTCAGCTGGATGCCTCATAGGTCTTCTACAGGTTGAGCAGAGCACAGACCTAGCGGGTATAGACAACTCTTGCTCACTTGGAAATTCCATTTAATGTGGCTGTTTTGCTATTTTCCATGTGTTTTTTCTCAAGATATATGTGTCAAGAAGACTTGCTATTATTATGGGCCAGAACTATATTCAGGCAAGTCAGTTCAGGGACATATGATGCTATTTTAGGTTATCATGCATGGGAAGTTGACGATGACCATGCTGAAGAAGTGTGGAGAAATCCAGAAACAGAAACCTCTCTAAGGTTGCCACAGCTAATCAATATGGAATAAAGATAAAGACATCACAGCCCAGTCAGACACACAGATACCATGGGTAAACAAATAAAGTGCACGGGACCACTAGATCCAAAGGGAATCAGTGAAACCAACTAGCTGGCCTGGACAGCACCAGAACCTCTCTGTGTGAAAGCCACTGGGTCACTTAGAGCATGGCCGTGCACAAACCTGGTCCATGAATTTGTGTCATCTGCCCATATCACAGCAGAGAAGCAAAAGAAAACATCACAATCTTCATCCAGAGACCAGAAATGGGCAGAAAGAAGCAGAGGATGTGCAGCACTTGGCCCCTACCAGCGTGCTGGTAGGACTGTAATCAATATAGACTCATTTCCAGAGCAATGAGGAGACCAGAGGGAACTCTAGACTCAGTAACAGCACCCTCCTTACAGACTCCACCACACTGTGCAGTGTAAACATACCCCTGCACCACACTCAAGGCAGATAATTAATCTTTAATCAAGTTTCATGTGCATGTTTAAAACACGTGCAAATGTTACGTGCTCATCCATCCATATCTAGGCACGTACTTTGCATGTGCAAAAGGAGACTTCATAAGTATGCTTTTTATTTCCTAAGAGCTGCACCACAAATTCCATAAAGCATTCGTTTTATACAATCTCAGGGTATTTGTCAAACAAGATAATACTAAGAGCCAGAAAGGGTATGAAAAACCACTGGGAGAAAAAGATATGATTCATATTTCTAGTAGTGGATCAGTTGCAATGGAATCTGTTTTTCATCATAACTTGGTACCAAAGCTACTGCGGCCGCTGATCGCACAGAGATAGTGCTGTATTTCAGTATCCTTCTGAAAACCCCAGCATTTCAAAGGGAATTCTCTTTCTCTTCAGAAAGAATCAAAGCAGCCCATCACCTTACACAAGTCACATACTGCAGCTTCCGCTGCTCCAACCGCAGCAAGGACAACGTCCGAGCTACTGGATAACACAGTTCTTACCTTGCTGATTGCTCTGCTGATGTCACCAAGCCCATTTTGGGTAAGTCAGGATTAGGACAAGGCAAAACCACCCAGTTGTGCCGCTGGATTGCAATCCCAAGCTGCTGGATTAACCTGAGGGAAGGTGAGGGAAGAGAGGACATTGGCTACACTGACAGCAGGATTTCTTTCCTGACCCCAGGATGCCTGCCATCAGTCACTCCACTGAGTAGTATAAGAGGCAGTTTCACTACAGGTGGGTAATCCCAAATGGAGCATGGAGGGCTTCTCCACTTGGTGTTTTACACAAGTTTATTTAGCTCTTACTTCTCAAAAATCATCCTATAGGTACATTAAGCCACACGTGATATATAGAGATTGTTTCCATTCAGCTGTATTCTATCAGCCATTCCCTGCAACTATGTAATTATTTTTAAAAAGAGAAAGGAGAAACAAAACCTGTGCTGTGTGTTAAATCCTGCCTTCTGATTTTGGGAGCATTTCTCACTATAACAGTTAAAAGCAATACCGTGAAAAATATTTCATTTCTATTTACACAACGTTTATATAAGTCTCTGAAGTTTTAGATGTTTGCCAACTGAAGCACTTACAAATTGGTCAGAGAAGGTCCAAGTTCAGTTATCCTGGGAGAAGTGATGGCATATGGTTCCAGGCTTAACTGACGAGGTGGAGGGTGTAACCACCAGGAGGAGCCCCCGAGTTGGGTGCCTCTTGGATTATACTTGGCCAGGCATACTGATTCCTCTGCTTCAAAAGAATTCAGAAGTACTGAGTACAATTTTCAATGGACAGATACAAAACAGAACTACGTTCCATCTTTTTGTTTTACTTTAGACTATTTTCTCTGTCTTTTGGAAATTTGTTTCTCCCTTAAAAATAATATTTTGCAATTATGATGGTTGTAAAGACTATTTCTAAATAACAACTGGAAAACTGTTGCCTATCTGAATCTGCTGGCAGATCATGAGCACCTCTGCTGCCGTTCATTGCTTTCCTCAAGCAGAAAAAGTCACCAGATCTTCCCATGCCACATCTGCAGAAGAGACCCCGGGAGGAGCACAGCAGTAGATTAGAATCATGCTAGTCTCAATCCGCAAATTCTAGTGTAAATCAGACTCACATGAGAGCATGTTAAAAGTTCCCATTTCCTTTAGGGGAAAAAAAAAAAAAAGAAGAAGAAGAGTGGCTGGTCAGCACATGCACAGTAATATTTTCAAGTCAAATGAAAAAAACACAGTAGAAATGAAAGCACTCAGAGTTCCTAATCTTCAACTAGTAAGAAGCTGAGAGGAGCATTATCTTGGCCCTGAGAAATACTCTTCTCAACCATTAGAACAAATCCTTCCAGTTCTGCTACACGGGGTACACAGAATTGAGGCTTCAGAGGTCACGCATCTCCCAATAGTTCTTCCCAGATCTTTGAATCAACTGCGGATGCAGCAGGAACAGCATACTGAAAAAAATCACTGCAGTGACTTCAATACCTAAATAAGGCCTAGAAGCCCAGCTCTGAAAACCTTTGAACTAAATCGTAGCAGTGAACTTCAGCCCACACCCAGCTGACATCTGAACCACTGAAAAACTAGTCCAATTACACCCCAGCTCGGCAGCAAGACACGGCAGCTCTAAGAATGTATTAGCCTTTTGCTATCACATCCAAACCATCTGAAGTCAAAGTCACCAGCCCTTAAATCAGAAGCAGGCAGCACTTCCAGTTTTCAGCAAGACAGAGATGCAGCTAAAACTTCTGCCTTAAAAATAAAAAGTTTAGGCTTACCTGGGGGTCACCTTTGCTGAAGAGCACGAATTACAAGGATAATACCATGTCACCTATAGGATTTCACAGGGTTTGATGCATCACCAGAAAAGTCTCAGTTCAAAAGATGGATTAACGGGTATTATTGGTGGAACTACAGCTACAGCACCACTCTGCTCACATCTCAGACACAAGCCCATGCAGCTTGTAAGCTGCCTTTCCACTTCAACTTGGGATGCAACAGGGTGATGTTAAGAGTTCATCCTTCTGCTGTTTGCCAGTTAAATAAGGACTCCTTTTGATTTTAAATTACTTGAAGTTCTTGATTAGACTAAGGCAACCTGATTAGAAAGAGTTTTTATAAGCAGCATCATGCCATTAATATACTGACTTAAAGAATACAATAAATGTGAGAAATCATCTAGGTTTGGCTATTAAGAGACAATCTGCCTGCAGCAACGTTTGCAAGGTACTTTATTTCTTCTCCTTTAGAACTGATGTAACTTTTCAAGAGCTGTAAGATTTAGAAAGCCACACAACATTGCAGTTGTTTTCCTATTAGCGTACCCCATGCAGAGAAAACCGGCAATTATCACCTTTGTGGAATGTGGTCTGCCTGTGTTACCAGCGCTTTGACCTCCAGCGTGGGTCAAAAGATGTCACTTTCTGGAGAAGTCTGTGGCTGTTTTGTCATCCAAATAGAAAATACTGCCCTGTGCCTTGCAGAAGGCCCAGGAACAGGGCCTTTTAAAACGTGCTGGTATAATGCAGAGGAATTCCTCTGTCCACCCCTCTTACTGTGTCACTCTACAGCTGGCTTCGCAAAAGGTCTTGCAGGATATTCCTCAGGCATTTTCCTGGCCTTGCCAGGAGTATCATAGTTACATTCAGTTCTTTAGTAACCTCTCTCCAAACCCACCAAAAATGAGGTACAGGTATAGGTGCTGCAAAGTTAGCCACGTTGTATCTAGCGATGACTCCAATTCAGATTTGCAGTGCCCAGATCCTAACCCTTGAAGACACAATGCCCATGACTTCAAAGAAACCAGGATTCAGGTCTAAAAACATGCAGAAAAGAACATTAAGTGAAAAATTCTGAATACCATTTTTCTTCACTCAGCACCACAAATCAAACCAGCACTAGCAGTTTCTGGTCCAACTCTGGCAAACCTTACTATTTGCACAAATAAATCTCCTTCACAACAATCTCACAATATCAGTCAAATAATTGAAGTGAAGCCAGCCCATCTGTTAAAGCCCAGAAAGCCCAAGTTTGCAGGAGTACAGAGAAGGCCACCATCCAGCTCATCTTCGTCTTCTCTAATGTCTGCCAGAAGATAGATACACTATGGAGCTTGGTGTCTGCGCTGGAAGCGCCTCTGTAGGAAGGTTGATTAACTTAATGATATTTATATCGTCAGTGGGTTATCTGCAATTCAATCAAAGAGCAATCAAGGTCTGTTTACTAGTGTATCTTTAAAAAGGCATTTAGAGCATAGGTTGGGCACTTATTGAATAAAACTAATAAATAAGACTACAAGAATCAAATCCTTACTCTTCAAAAACAGCACTTTCTGTGGCAAGGAGCGATTTACAATCATTACTGATTTGAAAAGGAATGAAAAGATGAAAGAAAAACATCAGCAGAAAAAGGGGCAGAGTAAGCCATTTATTTTTATTTAAGAGGATTTGCTATCAGAGTATAAACATCACACAGGATCCCAGAATGGTATTATTTCTCATTGCAGATGTGTACCACAAGACTGGTCTCCTCAGTCTCCAAAACTGGTTCTAATATTTTTCTTGTTTGGATTGTAACTCGACCCACACCTTCAATTCATGTTTTGTTCGTGTATACCTTTTATGCTGGATGACTTTACTTGTCTTCATCACCTCAGCAAGTCAGAAGGGAAACATTTTTAAAAGCTGTGGCACTACTCAAGCTGTGAGGTGGGCGACTCAAGAGGAGCAACATCTTAAAACATTCTGCACAGGGGCAAGTAAAAAGTCAATAAGGAAATACCATAGTTAGGCTCTTTTTAACTTGCTGAAAGTGTGAGACAGCAGTTCATTTCCTGATCACTCATGTGGAAATGGTAAAAAATAATTAAGAGCAATGACTAATCACCAAATCAAAGCAAATATTAAATAAGCAAACTTGCTTTCCACCATCAAGCTCAGTCTGCAAATGAGCAATGGCATTCAAAAGTTTAGCCTTTAGACCAATTAAAAAGGGTACATTAAAAGAAAAAAAAGATTCAGTTTATGGCTACGTCATGTCAGAACATCAGCAACAGGAGTTACGGGAGCTGCTGGAGCCATGTGGTCAAGACTGGAACAAAACACAAGGAATTGCTTTAAAGTCAGAAATAAATACTAGATGAAAACAAAAAGTGAGTGTACATGGGAAAAGCAAATTCTCCCCTTTGCTCATATCCTATCCCAATTACATTTCACTGCTGCTTCCGAGCTGGCCGTATTGCGATGACAATAATTGGATGTGCGGTCCTGACTGGCCTGCGAAAGCTTTCGCTCTATTTCCTGTCCTCCACGCAGAGCTTGATTGGGTTTAGGGCTGTCCAGGGGGGCATTAAAGCTGCAGATTAGGAAAATACATTGCCCCCTCTTTGGTAATGAGGTATGCAGTCCATCTGGGAAGAGGCACCCAAGCTGCTCATGGGAAATGGTTTGCCGTAACACCAGGGAGGCACGTTACTGGAGCAAATGAAATGAGCAGGACAAGCAATGCCTAGATTCAGGAAGCTCTGTTAGATGCACCCCTCCTTTTTCCCCATGCCCATTTTAGTTCTTCTCTATTATATATTTTCAGATCTGCCTTAGGGCATTGGTATTCATCAGCCCCTGAGCTCCCAGTTGAGCTGCACGCATCTCTGTTAACAAGATGACCGACTCCACCCTGCCAAGGGCTTGCATGCGCTTTGCAGGCACAACCTGCCTCAAAAGGGCTCCACTGAAACCCATCAGGAGCTCCCCACCACTGTCTATCACAGTATCTTTAACCTGCTCCTCTCCTCAGCCCCCATGTGCTGCACGTGTGCTCCAGAGGAAAGGAAATCTTGGTCAACAAACGTCTTTAGGTTGTTGGGCTCAGAGTTTAGCCTAGTGACTTTTATGAAGGCTTTCTCCTTCATCATATGGTTTAGCCCCCAAATGGGTTTCTGTAAGCACTACAGGAACATAACGGGGGGGGGCATGGAATAAATGATCATCACATTGACATAGAACACAATGTCCTACCTGCCCTGTTGGTGGAGCCTGAACTCAAAATACCTACCTCTGAGCCCACCTGGATTCACAACTCCATTTCCCCTTTCCTTTTCTCCTTGGAGCCTGCTCCCCACCTCAGACAGGTCCTTACCACTCCCTTCTCCCTCACATAACCTAAAGATGAGGATTCAGTCCCCTGTTGCTGAGCATGATTTGGACCTCAATTCATTTCTCCACAGCTAACTATGATTTGGATATTCCAAACAGCAGCTATTGCGCTATCCCTTCTCAACACACTGCCTTTGGTAAATCTGTTTACTGAATTCTGTCCCTTTCTTTCACTGATAATGTCATACTTACCACTAAGATGAAAGAATTAATACGGTTCTTGATTTTTAAAGAAAACTGCCACAAGTTTGCAATTATTGCCTGCTGAGCATAATCTTTTAAAACAATGCATGAAGGACCCATGTAGTAGCTTGGTGTCAGACAGGGAAATAGTAGTGGTTCTCGCAAGCAAATCCTGTGGGTAGAAGACAAAAAACCAGACTGATTATGATGGAATCTCTTTTCCCAGATTTGCAAAGTACTTTTGCTAGGGAGATCCTCAGCAAAGAGTAGCATCATACATTGGACTATATTCAGCCCTGATAGAAGTTAATTGAATTTAAAGAGGGATGAGTGTGGTCTATTAGATGTTAAATTCTCAGAACATAATTTGAAAAGAGAAATCACATGACTAAAACTTCAGAGGGTTAAGATGAGGCAGAGGAGGGCAAAGATAGGAAAGAAACCAGAACAAGTCACCATGCAAAGGAAAGCTCATTACAATTGTTTCCAGGCATTGTAAGTCTCCTCCTACAACTGCTGCTCAAGAAGCCAACCATCTGGTTGTCTTTATACTGATCCAAAATATATATTTGCTGGGCCATTTGTACCATCAGCTAACTCAAGAGAAGGATGCTAGGACACCTGGGGATTGCAGTGTTGAGACAACACTGGGAAGGGAAACATCAGCTTCAGGGGCAATAAGCCTTAAAAAAACACAGAGCTACCAGGGTGGCCAGGAGGATAAGGCAATGAGAAGAAACACACAGACCGCTTGCAATTTGCAAAACACACGAACTCCTCCCAGTAATCCCATTTCCTCCCATTGTTTAGAAGAACTTCTAGCAGGAGGGCAAGACCTGAAAGAAAAAGAGCAGCACAGCAATCCTCTGCTGTACGGTTGAGATGGGCTGGTGCACGAGCGCTGCATGGTGAAACTGGGGGAGGCAAAAAGATTCTAGGATTTGCAAGTGCACATGGGCTGGAAATTAAGCCACTGCAGCTGCACTCTGACCCAGGACCACCATCACAGTTAGCTTCTAATTCCACAGCGTTCATTAAATCCCATTGCTGCGACCAGGCTCCCCTCATGGACGCTCTAAGGAAAGACTCCTCAACATGGAGTCTTGTACAAAGCTGCAATACCTTAACTGAATAACAAGAGATCTCTCAATGACACAGAAAACAAGTATTTTTCTTCTACATACTCTCAGCAAAAGTGTTACTTACCTTTAATTACATTAAAATAAAGGCCTCTCACTTAAAAATAATAACAAGTCCCACTAACCTTTCCTATGAAAGGGCTTTGAACCAATGACTGCGCGTAGGTCACAGAGTACTCTTACAATATGTTGGGCTACAGCCAGTCTTCCACAAGATCTAGCCCTTCTAGATAAGATAGATCTAGGAAAAATGCAGCAGAAAGCCCAGCTAACATAGGAATGCATCAAGACAGATCAAGGTCATTTTTGCAGGACTATGATGGAATAAAGACCAATACGAAATCGCTGGATCAGATTCAAAGTTGTGGGTGGTGTTTACCTGGGGTCCCAAACCATGAAATGGAGAATGAAGAGTAGTGGAAAGCTAACACGTAGCCACACTGAAATCAATGGGAGTTTCTGCCGCTGATTTGGTCACACACAGTATTTATCAAGCCAATGGAGATTTTTCAGAAGTGTCTTTTCCTAAGGTCCAAACCAGAAGGGAAAGGCTGTTGGAAAGCTAAGGACTGACGTAACAGACTGTTCCACTGCTGAAAAGGAACTAAGAACAGCAAGCACATAATGTGCTGGTGGAGACCAGGTTGCACATGAGCCACAACACACCCTTGTGACAAAGAAGCCCACGACCTCCTGGGCTGCATGAGGAAGAGTGTTTCCAGCAAGTGGAGGCAGGTGATCCTTCCCCTCTGATCAGGACTGGTGAGGCCACATTTGGAGCGCTGGGCCCAGCTCTGGGCTCCCCAGAAGGTGCTTAAGGGAGCATCTGACAGACAAGAAGCTGAGAGAGCTGGGATTGTTCAACCTGGAGAAGAGAAGGCTCGGGGGTGGATCTTATCCATGTGTATAAAGGGATGGGGGGTAGTAAAGGCAACAGAGCCAGACTCTTCTCAATAGTGTCCAGTAAAAGGAAGAGAGGCAATAGGCACAAACCGAAATACAGGAAATTTCATTGAAACATAAAAGACCTTTATGTAAGAGTGATTGAACACTGGAATAGGATACCTAGAGAAGTTGTGGACTCTCCCCATCCCTGGAGATATTCAAAACGCAGTTGGACATGGCCCTGGGCAACCTGCCCCAATTTACCCTCCTTTGAGCAGGGGGGGCGGACTAGATGATTTCCAGACATCTCTTCCAACATCAAATATTCTGTGATTTTTATATGCTACTGGAACACAATTTCAGTTGCAAGACTGAAAAAGCACCCCCAAATTCAAGCTTAGCTATAGAAAAAAAAAATGCAATTCACCAGACATCACTTTATTCAGGATACTTTTTTTGGAACATCATGCATTTTATTGCACGCTTGGGAAGTTTTCTGGAACAGCAACAAAAGCTGTCCTTCCAAGCACATGATTAGAAAGCCAGATATTAACCCAAATGCTTCCTACTGGAAAACTTATTGCCAATGTGTGATAGGCAGATGAGGCTGTGGAAACAAATTCTTCTAAACTTTGGGATGAAACTTTCCAAGTTTAGATTTGCATCCATTTTTTGGAGCTTGAACCTAGTTCAGCTACTGATTCCAAGGACGGTTTTCTGAATATTCATCATTCGGCTAAATTCACACCGGGAACCAGCAATGATAATGAAGAAAATGAGACTCCCATCTTGAAGCGGCAGTTATTCTCATACTGCTGTTGTAAAAAATGCTGACAGTCTGGTCTTTAAAATGAGGCAAAAGATGGTACTAACCCAAATTTATTATTACGGGACTAGCTTCCAAGATGTGAGGTTGGCCAAAGGAGCGGCAGGGGGGAACACTATCTCATAGAAAGAAAGAAGAAAAAAAAGAGAACAAAAAAAAAAAAACCCACAACCCACAACTCTGAAAAGGAAAGGGATAATGGTGGGCCTTTATACAAACATAAAAAAATATTCCTGAGTTTCAGAAGACTGTTGTTTCTTACGGTTGGTTGAGTGGGTTTTAGTTTAAAACCAAACTGACATATGTTTTTTTGAGATTGTCAGTGTTCTTTCACACACAGTGTTGTTTCCAACTTTCAGATCTTTAGCACAAGAATAACCTCAGCCTTTTCCCCATGTCTCACCTGGCTTACCCCTAAGTGACAAGTCAATCTCTGTTCCTTCCAAGTAGGATTTAGGGCCTTTGGAACTGCTTAGCTCTCAAAAAAATTCCCTTTCTGGGAGCCACCTTCCAGCATGACCTCTATCCTTTTCATCAGCTGGATGGCTGAAGAACCAGCAAGAAATGCCATTCAAATGAGGTGAGAACTTAAACTACACAAACCCACTTTTTTTCTTCCCAATGATAAAACTTAAATTTCATTTTATTTTCAGATATGAAAGTGGATTGATGTGCAACATAAGGAGGTTCTGTAAAAAGAGGTTTTACAAAGCATGATATTTTTCTAATTGTTGTAGATTAATGGTTATTCCTTCAGGACTTGCCCTCTGACCTGAAACAAAGAGCACATCAAACCATTTTCTTTTTTGCATTTAAGAGCAGAATTTTACATCAAAATTAAACTTTGTGCTAAAAAATATAATGTTCTTTATAAAATTACTTTTAAAAAAAATTTTTAAACACACTGAAAATGTTTCCCAAAAGTTTTGGTTTTTTCCCCAAGGAATATTGCACACACTTACTGAAAAACAGTTTTTTGGTAAAAAAAAGTTTAAAAATTATAATGTTTAATTAAGAACATAATGGAAATTTTGTGTTAAACATAGGAAAAAGGTTCTTTTCACATCCTGTAAAATGGGGGTGAATTTTTTTTTTTTTTTTAATTTCCACAAAGTCCTAGTGCATTTTTCAGCCTGTCCTAGGTGACCAGGGAAAACATGGATCCTGGTTTTTTACAAAAGACCATGGGCTCTTCTTGTTAAAGCAGTCACTGAAAACAGCTCCTCTTTTACTTAAAAAAAACCAAACCAAAACAACACACACACACCTCCAATGCCACAAAAAAACCCCACCACATCTCAGATATCTATCATCTCAGACATCAAAACTGCTGTGAATAAGGTAACAGTTGTATTGCAGAAAGATATGGCTAAGGAAAATGAGTCAAATTGGTTGCTTGACTTCAGCCAAGTTAGAGGACCTCTTAATAAAGAGACCAATGTTTATTTTCTCTCTGCCTCCTCTCATTTTGAGAAACACAGGCTTTTTATTCGTATCATCAGGGTGGCACAAAAGGCCAGAGAGAACTATATGGGAAAAAATATAGTAAAATTTTGGGTGATGTCACTACACAGAGAAATTTTTATCTAGAAAAGTGAATGAGGAATTTCAGCAACAGCCCGCGTCTCACCTCAACGTATTCCAAAAATACTTGTATAATTTTAAGCACATTTTGAAGAACACTTATTACAAAGACGATTGTACAGGAGCGTATATATAGAGAGAGAAGTTTATTTTAAAAGATTTTGAGACATAACAAAAGCTGTTTTAACGAGTAAGCCAGATACTTAAAAATGGCCCCACATTCAGCTGGTTCCAGCCAGCTCCATAACTTCTCCCACTATATGGCAGCTATAGACCTGATCCAGGTTCCCATTAACTCATTGCATGAGTTTTATTCTTTTGTTAAAGTCAGGGTGCAAGAACATGCTTAAATAACTGAGAGGTCTGGAGGAAATATGGAAAGACATATTTCAGTGTACTAAAAGCAAGTAATTGTCAATGTTTTAATGAATCAATTATATTTCAAAATGGACTTTTGTTTTGTTTTAGATTTCCTTCCCTTGTAAATGGCATGCCAACTTCAATACTTCACTCAATAAACGACTACTAAATGAGTGCAAAGTTACAGGCACGTTGGTCTCTATGACAGGCCATACATAATCACCATAGAAATATATAATTACACCTGTCAACCTCATCTCATGCAATTGATTCAATAACTAACAATGTCAGTAGCAGGCTAAGCTTAGAGGTCTCACTGTGTGAAAATACTCATACATGGCTAAACATCTTGGTATTTTAATTGCCTGTCATACTGCCAAGGTTCCTATATTGTACCTATCTCCACAGCAGCAGGCTGGAATGAGTAAAGCACATTTAATAACTGAAAAAAGTGAATTTATAAGCTTGCAGTTATTTTATGGCTCTTACAGACACTGCAGAGTATTGTGAAGACAGCTGGAGATGTAGTTGTATTCGAGGAGAACAGGTTTTTTCTTCTCTGGGTGGATTCTGCGTATGTGCACACTATGAAATAAAACTCATCATATAAATCTGAAAATTGTTTCTAATTACAGCTACTGGAGAGGTCAGCTCATGCCTAGAAGCGTACACATGTCCAGCTTGACAGGACATTTAATCTCGACACGCCAGGAATGGTTGTGTAAAAACAGCTTCTTAAAGGCTCCTAAGGACTTAATCATGACAAGTTTGTTAATAATAATAATCAATATGATTCCATCTAATATTCTAAATTACTTGTAAGCTACGCTGCACTGAAAGGCTCTAATGTGCCCAAACGCTAACCCCACTGAACTCGATGGCCAGGCTCCCAGTGCCCTTAGCACCAGTAGGATTTATGTCTACTGTCTAGCAGTCTGTGCTAATTGCACATGAAGATGACAAGGGCAAAGTCTTTGTGGCCTGAACTTTTAACAGTGACAGAGTAAGACCAAACAGACTGGGTCAGGGAAAGGAACTAAGCAGAGATCCACAAGGAGATGAAAGACCAACAGACATTGGGAACTGATGGGAAAGAGAATGAACTCTTCCCCAGGAAATAGACAGGAGCCAACAAAATATCTGGCAGGTAAAAAAGATAATGTGGAAAATGAGGAGGTAAACAGGTGGAAGAACTGCTCCACACGTTAGCAACAGGTAGTTCTGGAGGCTTCCACACTTCAGGACTTTAAAATCAACATTGCAATGTAAATTCTGTTCACATTTTCCCTAGCACAGAGAAGCGTTCACCTGTATGAAATTTCTATGGGAAAAATTAAATTGCTTTCAAACAATTCATGAGCTCAAATACTAACGAACACAAGTAAACAGCGTCATTGAAGAAATCCTTCTACTCACCAGCATAGTAACAGAACTATACTCTTATAGTTCATAAGAGAACTTCATATAGAAGTTCTATTCATATAGAACAGGCTATATTCTTTCTCTCTGATGACTGTTCTCTGGGCCTCTTCAATCCTCCTCTGTATTTTCGCTGAGTTTGGCTTTATTTCTTAGACTCATCCAATATCGCCATGAACCGAAATCCTTAAACATAAGAGAAAAGGTGCAATTCCAAAGTCATCACAGAAAAAAGAAAAAGCAGTGACAATTTTCACCTACAAACAATGGTTACCAAATACTTTGCAGTCAAACACTCAAGAGGAGCATACCATGGCAGAAAGATGAGCCACAACATCCATGCTTATTGCTGCATGGTTTGATATTGAATGGACACAGGAAGGGGATGGAGGGCAGATGTTAAAGTCTATGAATACAGAACACAGGAAAGTAGGAAAATAAAAACCACTTTACCTTCTGCTTTAATTTACTGTAAACAAAACATGCCAGAACTTCGAAAATAGCGAAGTGGCAAACACCATTTTTATAAGGGGGTTATCATCAACCTCATGGAACTTATCTCCAAAGACAGGATTTTACAGAACAAAAGAGAAAAAAAAGTCTCCTGTAAAGCCCAGCAGAGCCTCTTGTTTCCCAGCTTAGGTCTGAAAAGCAGAATAAGCCTGGTAGTGCCAGGCAAACAAGCCTTCCTGTTGAAAAGTGGAGTAGGAGAGAATTTATTTATAGCAACATTCAATGGCCAGATCAAAGGGGGATTTCTCACATGAATCTTAAAGCTCTGAAGCATTTTTAGACCTTCTGGAAGGAGATCACTTCTAAACAAGTCTGTATCAGAACTGCCATGAGCACAGCAGGACCCATAAATGCACCCTAACCTCCCCAGTTGCTCTACCTCATGTAGAGGCAAACAGGTCAGTCGGGAGCAGGGAAAAAGCTAGCAGGATGCACAGGAGCTATACGGGACGCAGAGCATGCCAGGACAGATGTCCTTCTGTGGGCAGGCAGACATTCACCTGGCCAAGCACTCGCCCCAGCTGACTCCCAGGCTGAGCAAAAGACCCACTTGCTGAGAGCTGAGCCACAGTACTGCCACTACCCAGTCTGCTGAGAGATGACAAGGTTATTGTATCCTGCTTCCCAACACAGCCAAGTAGTTCCCTACATGCAGGTCAGATTTCTCACTGAAATAACTGCATCCAACTTGCTTCCACTGTCTTTGCTGGAAATAACACTCAAGTGAGAAAAAAAACCAGCAAAAAACAAGTGGTGCCTGTGCATACGTAAGGAGGTGGAGACTCAGATTCTCAGCTGGCATAAATCAGCATCACCATGTTGAATGAAACAGCACTACGCTGATTTTCACTGTTGTGGAGTAAGCCTATAAACAAATACACAACTCAGAAGTAGGTACACATTTGCCTCCCTGATTTTCAGGGTAGGTGCAGTTGCCATCACACACTGGCCAAGCATTCTTGGAGCTGCTTCAGAACATCAATCTAGCATGCTTTCAAGCCTGTCCTTGGAGAGCTCAGCTGGCCAGAAGACTTCCCAAAGGATGTATTTTCTATATCCTTTCAAAGCAGAGAAGCCAGAATAAGTCTCAGCTCAAAGAATTTTACAGGGTCTTTTATACTCATTGTAGTACTTAAGAAACAGGAAGGGTATCACAGCTCCAAGTGGTTTATAATATCGATGATCCACAAAATTACATTCAAAAAGCCTTTCATCCACATAGAGTTACTATCTTCTCTGCCCATTCATCCCAACAAAACCCCAAAGCAAGGACAATTCATAAAACCTTTATAGTTTTTCATATCAGCATTTGCAGGAAAAGCTCTGCAAATTTGTAAGAACTGCTTTTTCTATCAACTTAGTTTATTTTTATTTTTGCTAATTAGGCTCATTTTTCCCTTGCAGCCAAAATAAAGTAAAAGGAAAAGATATTGTTCCTTTATAAACAATGAAAATGTCAAACTACCAAAGTTCAAAATAATGATTATTAGAATCCCTTTCAAGTGAAACATTTTTTCCAAAGATAATTATACATTTTAAACACTGTTCACGGAGCAATTTAAGCTCCTAAGTGAACAGCTGAATGAAGCAAAACCCAGAGCTCCCCCCTGAATAGAAAGCGCTGCTGAAGTGCGTGCGGGACTAGAGCAGGAGTTCAGGATAGGGTGCTACGTCCTCAGCAGGGTAAGTCGGAACGGCTGTCTGATTGCCAGGAGCACAAAGCCAGGTTACATCAGCCAAGGATCAGCCCCAATATCTGCAGCTGAATTTTCAAACCACAGACAAGGCCTACTTCAACTCCCATTAAAGTCAATAAAAGCCTCCCATTGATTACAGTAGCAGTTGGATCACGGCCATACTGATGTTTACTAGAAGCCAGATACAAGGTCTGATTACTTTTATACTGTTACACATCAGATCCTTATTCGCACCATTATTTACGGGCTTGCAAACAAGCAAGAAATGACACACAGTCATACAGACCTCCATTTGCATCCTTGATTGGCACGATGAGAGCTGCAGAGAAGGGTTTGAATATGTATTACACAGAGCGGTAGTGCACAAAAACCTGCAGGACGCAGTAAAGCAATCAGGCAGCATAAAGAAATTGAAATGGAATTCCTTGGAGAAAGGGATCATTAAGTGCTTAACAAGCATCACTCCGTTATATCTGTTTTAGTGATGTTAGCATAATTTTAATTGTTACCATCCAATCTGTTGTGATAGCTTTAGAGTTACCAAGATGTTAAATATTTTATGGTGACATTTGAACAATCAGAAAGATTAGCTGCAAAGCCTGCTACCCAGTAGCCCAATGCCTGTGAATAGACAAAAAGAGGGATCTATTTTCTGTGTGGAACAAAGACAAGACAGAAAGATCAACACAATTAAATATTAAACAGAAGTAATTACATAGGCAGCTAACTAATAACTCAAACATCCTGTATTTTATTATGCATTTCCAACCAGCCAATTAAATTATACAATATTCTGAATGTGCCTGGCATATCCTGCTCCATGGCATGTAATTTAGCCAAGTTTTACTTCTGGTATAGGTGCTTCTTACTAAAATTTATACTGAGCCAAGGAAAGCATGCAAGATAGGGGGTCCTACTTTGTGCTAAGCTGACAAAAAGCATAGTTGTTCCTTCTAAGAAGTCTCAAAGTCCTAGAGTCCTATATAATGCTAATGGATTGCCAGCTGCAGCTTCAGTCTCATTTAAGGTGCTGACTTAAGATATGACATGCTTGGCAATTTTGTGCCCCAGTGTCACACCTACTAAGTAGGTCATGGAGCCAGAACAATATGCACAGTTTCAACCTACATGCAGGCATTTTTCAGATCTAGGGTTCATGAAATCAGTGGATGCTAGGCACAAAACATAACTGAGGATCTGAGCTATGCAGATTTAAACAGGCTCATTCACTTGCTTTAAAATTACACACCTGCTAGAAATGTTTGCTGAATCAGGGCCATAAAGGTTATTTGCAAGTGATCCCTAATTAAATGCAAACTAGTGCTCCCAGCAGAACAGTAGCGAGTAATAATAATTATAATAAAGCTAAACGTTATCCAGAACAGAGGCAAAGGACATAATTATTGCCATATGAAATATGGCAACACTAGGGTTTAATATGCTCGTAAGAAAAGCTGGCAAAATCTTTGGTAACACAGGGCTGAGACTTCCATCTGGATAAGTAAGGATCCAGGCTGAGATCCGACATGTTTTCAAGTTCTTTGGAAAAACTCAGAACCTAGCAGCATATACTGCCCTTCAATCAAATGATACTACTATCTAACAATTTTCATCTTAATAGCTCATCTCTCTGTCTGATGAGAATATGAATGTTTTTTTAGTTATTCAACTCATGCTCATAAATGTGTATTCGGAAATAATATATCTCAGGAAAAAACGGTATTCTTTCCCTGGGAGGAGAAAGAACAAGCTTCAGGTTTTCGGATTAATCTGATTAGTCAGGATATTGCAAGGCTCAGGCTGGCAGGGCTCAGAAGGGCCCTGCAAACTCAGGGTCACGCTAAGATACCAGAGGATCTGGGTATGTTAAGCTCATCAAGGTCAGGCACTGGCCTTTGTAGCCTGTGTCACCTAAAGACCTACAGACTCTTCTGTGCGGGCTTTCAAAGGCAGCGGCGATGCACAGCTAAAGAGGACACACTCCAAGTTTGGTCATTCAGCATCAACCTTTTTTTCTGATACTGGAAGCTTAGAAGCTGCCAGCTCAGTACTCATCAGGGAAGAGACTTACCAGCTGAGGCACAGTGTTTGCAGTGCACGTTTCCTGCTAACTTGAAAACGGGAATCACAAAAGGTCCTGTTGAACTATGAACAGGACAAGGGCAAAGGTTCAGGGATAGCTGCTCGTCCACACATTCCCCATGATTCTTAAAGGGAAATCTCTTCTATTTAGCAATTGTAGCGGCTCCTGTCCTTCCTTCAGATGGGAGTCCCCGGAATGACATCAAGGTACTCTACTGTGGTAACAGAGCTTGCTCTGTAGACTGTTACAGCACCTCTCTACTGGTGATGGGGCCTCTGAGAAAAGAAGCTATCTAATGCTATGAACGTTGTTGCTAAGATTTTTCTTTTTTTCAAGTTCAGGCAGTAATGTTTCTTTCTTTTACAGTCAAAGGTCAAAGTTCTGCTTCCTGCTGCCAAAGGGAGGAGGGCAGTATGCTGAGTTAGTCCACAGTAAATCCATCTGTGAGACAACATTGTTTTCCAGCTCACTGTGGATATATTCAGGAAATTTATGGTAAGAGTTTTCAGGCAATTTCACAGTCATTGACACTGGGCACTAGACTAATGCCAAAACATCGGTCAGTGCCTGACTTACAGGGCTTGGTGACAGGAGTGGCTGCTAGCCACTTCCTCTGGTATCTTGAAAACAACGGTACCAGTTTCCCTCCAGAACATGTGCTAAATGTGTTAAGTCTGAATAATTTGATTCAAAAGGGTAGCAACAGCTTCCTAAGCAAACAAAGCTTTAGAATAATTAATAATGAAGAACAATATTTTTTAAATTATCCTGAGAGAATACAAGAGGACTCCACTCTGATCATCTAAGGAGAAAATTAACTAGTAATTGAGCATCTTCCCTGATACATCTAAAATAGTTCTGTGTTGCACCCCTGGCAATGAGCTAGAAGCACCAATAGCCTTCACACTGCACAGCACTTTCGCCAATATTTTTGTGCACGTTTGATAAAAAGAAGAAAACTTTCCAAAGGCAGAAACACAGTAATCCAGTGGAACATGAGGTAAGGGGGCTAAAGACGAAGGATTTGGAAGGCCACACATAAAAGGAAAGCTCAGAGTTCCAAGAGAAGAGGCGTTTATGCTCAGCTCCTGCAAATCCCATCCAAAGAGCCTACAGATAGTGCAGCCTACGAAGAAGAAAAAAATGTAGGGGGAGACCGTAACACTTGCATTATCTCAGAGACTCTCACAGCAAGCTCTGACTGTGCTGAACACTCATGTGGTGTCTGCCTGACCTTTTTCCTGACACATCACTGGAGATGGCAAGGAGAACCCACGGGCCATGCAGAAGACCATGCTGCCACCGCAGGGCAAGGGGTGCAATATTTGCTGTCTGTATCAGCAGGAGCAACTCAGGACCCAAAGCTGCTTCCTGGATGTCTGGGTAATTTAGAAGCTTTTTCTTGAATCACATTTCTTATAACAATTGTGCAGCTACTCCAAATCACAAACACTTCAGCCAAGTCTCAAGAGTGCCATTCAAAAAATGAAACCTCTTTAATCTTTTCAGTAGGAAAATCAACTTAAGTGGATAACTACTCTTTGTCATTTGAGCTGAAACTGGTAAATACTTGCATCGTAAGAAAGCTTCAGAGCAAAGATATTAGCTAGAAAGAATAAAACCAGAAGAGTGAAATTCTCCAGCCTTGATGTTAAAAGTCTGCAACATTTAAAAGATTAAATAAGTATTTGATATATTATTTTTAGCTAAAGAAAAACAGCATTGCCCCTATTAGACATTTCAATTTACTTAAAATAATTGTGCCTCAGTAGTTTACAAAGGAGTGATTACATACAATGTGACAATTGTATTATTTACTACCCTTGACATCACTTCAGTGAGGGTCACTCTAGTTAAATATTTCATTTGTTATAATGTCCATCTTCATCAAGCTATTTTTGAAGCAATCTGAAAATCTTAAAACATGTGTTTCTTTGTCTTGCAAAAAAAGAGGGCCCTGTTCATTTGTTCCCTTTAATACCTAGCAAATTGCTGTAGCAATTCAAAAAACCCTTAAAAGAAAAGGGCATGCAAGAGAAATTCAAAGTATTTCATTGAAAACATCCCTTCTCACTTTTTAGTCCCTTCCGCTGTTAAACACTCTGCCTAAGTCCAGTCTCTGTCAGAGAGGCAAAGATGCTTTATTAACAGTATCCTCATAAATATTCTGTGCTTGAATGAAAAGACGAAGGATACTTGACATTTAAATGCTTCTCACAATTTCATTTATAAGGCAATTCTCTGATATCAAAGCATGCCTCCATAGTTACACATGAAAAAAATTACAGCCTTCTTATATTCCTCCATATATGTCTTACACGTCAGAGATACGTCACCATTTTCTTAAACCCATAATGAACCAAATTCTATTTGTTGAATCATAACCACCAGCGTAATGTCATTGAAAAGCACACAGCACTAAGCTTTGGTATCTACAACTTACCTATAAATCTTCACAACAGAAGTAGGTTTATGTCCTGGTCAGACTATGGAGAGCTGCAAATTATGATTTCTGGCAGGGAGCACTGGGGAGTGGAGGAAATATTACAACGGTGTAACCAATATCAACAATAGTAATATCTCCTTCTCAGCTGGACTATTATGCATAAGATTATTTAGAGGCTTAAAGGTATTGGGATTAAGTGTATTTGCTCTTGTTGTGGTCCTGACTAATTTCTACTTCATCTGCTGTGGAGGAGAGACTATGGCTTCCCAAGAAGAATTCTCCCTCCATATGTGAAATAGATAAAGTCACATTTCTGCCTCCTGATGTTTCTCCATGAGAAGGTAGATGAGTTATGATAAATTTGTTTAAAGCCCAACACCAAGCAACGACAACATTTTCCTATGCCTGGAACCTACCATCACCTTCAACTCTTCTGAATATTTCTGGCTCCTGCTTTTTTATGATGAGACCTTAGATAGGAGGTATACGAAATTCCTGGAAATTCAAGAGAGAGAGAGTTAGGAATAGGAGGAGTTCTCCTCATTGCGCTGGCAAACTCAAAGCACTTGGGTTAACGCAGTGGCAATGATGATTTTTGAATTTTGATGATGATCTCAGCTTGCACTGAAAGCCCAGTCCAGGCTGAGGCTTTCTCTAAACCAACACCATTTGCTAACTGGAGTCAAAGACAGGCTACCTTCTCTCCATTCTCAGTTTGATCTGCATTACTACTTACAGAAGCAGGGGAGGGGGGGAAAGTCCAGATGGTCCCCCACCCTGCAGAGAAGGTGTCTCCAGACCAGCAGAGCAAGTATGTTTCCAGCTCAAAAGCAAGAACTCCAAAGCAATATAGCAGCTTTCCACCAAGTCGCAACCAAGGGTTTGCACCTGTACCAGAGTCTGAGACTGATTCCTACAAAACCTGAATTCTCATTAGTATTCCCATTACTTTTTCTGTAAATTAGGGAAAGTCCTATTAAGTATTTTGAGACTTAAGGATAAAAAGAATAATTTAAAAAATGCACTGCATTAGTATTAATTAGTTAATATTATTATTAATAGCACTATGTATTTTCATATGGTAAATATTACTTCCTGCTTCTCACATCAGCATGAAATGAGCCACAGCATGGAAATGTCATTGTGCAGATCTCAGCACAGGCAGGCTGACCTCAGTTCTCAAGAATTAATGCACAGCTTTAAAGCAAGTCATACCAGAAGCATATATTACTTTATGGGTTTCTCTGTAAAATAACCTATCCCTCTTTGAGGCATGGTTTAAAGACAGAGCCCACAGGACATAAATCACAGCTGCTAAAAATACAAACCCCTTTAGGACATCACTCCTTAATGGCAGCAGAAATCTTCACAGGAAGAGACACCTGCCCCAGTGACAGAGAATAATCACCTTCTTAAAAGCACGTGTTGGATGCCTGCTGGAGTTAGCAAGTTCAGAGTGCCAAGTTTTCCTTTGGAAGAGAAGACGAGTTACAAAATGCAAACCAAAAATCTCTATTTCCTCTCAAAAAATATAACTACTTTTCAAAAGGGTGAAGTGTATTATAAAAAAAGGTGTAATGGTGCACTAAGGTCTCACACACAACTCCCTGGGAAAGGCCTCCTCATTCTTGCACCTCAATTACCAATGCAATCAAACCAGTACCATTAGAATCAGCTGCCTAACAGCCACCCACACATATTTGCTTTACTTCCCTAAGCTACTGGTAAGAGATGGATTCAGATAGTTAATTGTAAGTATGAGGTCTTTCTCCAAGTTTCTTTTGATGATGCACTGGCTCATCAGGTTTTTGCAGCAATACTGACTGCAGTATCAACGATTTTGATCTAATGCTGATTTTCTTTCCCTTTCTACCAAAATAACAGTGTCATATTACTTAGGCCATTTTCTTTGGTGAACAAGATTTCCCACCTGTCATGGGAAATGTTAAAATGTTGATACACAGTTTCATCCCAAATTTGATTAAAATGTCTATAGTATTTATCCTATTTTTAAAAATGGAGAACATTATCAGGCTTCAAGCTTTTGATGAGCTTCTAAGTTTTCCTTTCCTCATCCCATTCACATTCTACTGAACATTAGAATAATTTTATGGAGTATAATCCATGCGCATCCACGGGATACAGAAGCATTCAGCAGAAAGAGCACAGTTCGAAAAAACCCCCACAGATTTTGTCAAACCAACATTATCTTACCACAAAGTTATTTTACCACAAAACGCCTGACACATTTTGCTGATAATACCAAAACAAAGACAGACAGTGTTATCAGATATTACTATAAGAACTGTACAACACTCAACTCAAACCAGACAGCAGATTTGGCACCAGCTTTCTCCTCTCCTCCAAAGTGACTTGCGTTACACGGGGCTCAGCTCTGCAGAGGCTACAGCATATGTTCACCTTTGAGTCACAGCACACTAACCCTTCAGCAGAAGGCTGCTGTTGAAATCTTCTAAATACCTGAGCAAAATGCATTTTGGGCTAAAAGCAGGTTTTTTCTCTGATCTAAACGCACTGATGCAGCCTTTCTGCTGTCTACTCACCTTATCTTCATCGCTCTCCTAGAAGAAGCACTCTGTGTGCCAGACTCAGCTGGTGAGTGCCAGCAGAACTCCACTAACTTCAAGGGGACGCAGCCAACTTTGGGGATTTGGTCTATGATGCAGAGTACTGCTAGTTCAGTATGAAACCTCTTGCCAGCTCTAGCAGAGGGTACTGATACTTTATGCCCATGTGCCAAGGTTCATTTGCTTAAGTTTATGAAGCATTTCACAGCTTTTAAGCTTTCCCTCCCCTCCCCCTTTATTGAAAGGCCTTAAATTCCAAAATAATGATCCAATTTGTGAAGAAAAAAAAGAAATAACTGCATCATCCAGAAAAAAAAGAGAATCTCAGTTTGATATGAAGCCAGTTTATCCATGAGTAAGGCTGGCCCGCTGCAGAAGCTCATAATAAGTGAAGCCTAACAGCTCTGATGATGAAAGGTATAAAGCTGAAAGGGAAGCTATTTGTAATACCTAGCTTGGACCACAAATTACATTCCTTTCCCTACCAATTTTCCCACCCATTTGGCAAATGTCCTTGCTGCATTATCAGGTATTCATAGGCACAGAAAAATTGGTTTTGTCATATGTTTTTGGTGGGTTTGTGTGGTGTTTTTCCATTTCTGCATTCTTGCAATTAAATTGCTTGATTTCAAAAGTCATTGCCACACAAAGTGCAGCAGAGATAACAAAGTTAGCCCACAACAACTGCGTAAGGCAAAATAAAAAAAATGAAAAGAACGTTGTATTTCGATTTCACAGCTGGAAGTGAAAAAGATATTGAGAAAGCTTGGGAAAACATAAATAAAGATAAGAACAGTCATCCAAAAATCTGTGTCTCAGAGGAAATACCCTGAAGACATTATTAAAATATTCTGGATAATAGGCAACCATCAGGTTTTACCCAAGAGCAGCACTAATCCTGGCACATCTCCTGCCTTCAGCCATCTCAGAGGACATTCCTCCTGTGCACAGAGCCAGCACGTACACAAAACTTCCTCTGGAAATGCTAGCCAGGTCCCAGAAGCAGTGAAATTATCTTGTCAGCAGGGCTCCCCCACTTGGGTGCAATATCACGCTGACAAAGCACTCATGCTCCAGAATCCCACTCTTGTCTGATTGCCATCATTTCAGAAGTCTCCACAATATGCTGCTGGAAGGGGCTAGACATAAAGCAAATGGAACTGAGCCTTGGATGGGGAATTGTCCCAGAAAGCACCCATGCTAGATATTGTACAATCCTGAACCAGATGCTTCTCAAAAATGTTATCCTACTGGCACAATCCACCTAATTTCCATGTCTCATTTAAGATTCCATGCTTCTTACATAGTCTATAGAACAAGGCAGATGCCTTTCTGATTTGTCAGGGACTTTTATTCGCCCTGTGGAAGCTTCCCTGCTGACTGCTGAATACTCGTATGTATCCAAAAGTAGACATTGTCCCCATTTATACTGACTAAGGAGGGAACGAAGACCTCACATGAGAAATAATTTCTTATGTATGTCTTCCTTTCCTGCCAACATCCCAGCTAAACCAGCCCCATTTTCATTTGGACTAGGCAATAAAGACAATTGAAGCTTTCAACCTAATCTTGATCTCACCCTCCCAAAATGGCTAATATTGAAGCTGGCTACAAATTATCTCCCACCGTATCTTTTCCACCCTTTCCCAGTAGGTCTTAATTCCTCCCCTCCTCCTCATAAAAACACCACCAATATTTTTAGCAACTTCCCTCTGTGGCTTCAGAACTAGTTTAAAGGCCTCTTTCATTTTTGTTTTTGTTTCACACATCTTGAGGAAAGAGCCCTCAAATATTCACATTCCCAGAAGACTTGCTGTGCTGCATTTATTCACTCACCGTGTTTTGAACAAGCAAGGAGGAAATAAAAAGGAGGGAGAAAAGATGCAAGGTGGCTGTGGGAACACGCGAACCTGCTACACCTAGGAACAGAGAGCAAGTGTACCAAAGACTAGGAAAGCTCTTGGGCTGGCTCTCTTCTCAGATACACACATTCAACAACCAGTGAAATATGTAAGCATAGAAAAACCATCAGGAATTCACAAGTCAGGATTCTCCTGCACTTTTACACCTTATTATTACCTGACTAGATGGGCTCTCTCCATGGAACAGGCTCCAAACGTACCTACATTGAGATTAAAGACAAAAGCCCACTTTGACTGCAGCAGTACAGTCCTGTACCTAGCAGTAACACAAGCACAAATCACAAAAAGTGTTTGAGCACCGCACATAGGCTAAGGGCTGAAGACAGCATGCCTGATCTTTCTACAGCAGTTCCTTTACAATATAAAACGTGACAACATCCTCACTGGAAATTACAGTGCCCAGTATCCCTACTGCAGATAATAGAGCACGGATAGCAGCATATCTTATGCATCCTTTGCCATCCACTGAAATAGATACAGCATTTTACAGCACTTAAGACTGCTCCTTGAGACACGACTGCCACTTTAAACCCCAAAGCTTCAGCTGAAGTTCACATCATTCCCTAAGAGCTGTATGTGGCCTACAGTAGAGAGGTACCACAGAGAAGTGTTTTTAGCCATTCCCTGCTCCCACGCTCCCTCTTCAAATTAAAAGGCTGTGGCAAACACGGAATACAAACAAATTCCCCATGTTCAGTGGCACACACCACATTTCTGCCCATTATTAGATGTGACAAACACAAGAGGGGGCAGAGCAAAGGGCAGGACACTTAGCGATCTTGTCACACAAAACTTCTCAAACTGCTCAGTGCAGTGTGGGATTACTCAAGGCTTCCCATGCAGTGGGTCAGGAACACCAGACGTGCAGCAAAACAGCTTCCTGGGAAACCTAGACGGAGAAAGAGGAAAAAACAGTCCCATACACATCCTTACAGGCACCCAACATCAGTGTGTCTTTCAGGAATGGTTCACCACTTTAGTCTTCTCCTTAACTATCACCGTGTTACGTTACAACCATACCACTGGGGAAGATTTTGTCAGGTGCGGCAAGAGATCGGTCTCATGCCAAGAACTTTGGGACAGAAAAACCTCGAGTTCTCCCGATCTTTTCCATCATTTGTTCAAGATGAGGAAACACTGCTGGCACATCCCATTAACGTCCTGCTCCCCAGTGCAAACTGCAAGATGGTTTGTGCTAGGACGTTTTAGCCTTCAATAAGCAGAAAGCACAATCTGACAAAATGTATTCCCCAAAGCACTATATTGCCTGCAGCATCTACCTCTACCAAACTGCCTTCCCTATAAACACTACCCTGGATTTGATAAGTACACGGAAATGAAGACTGTGCCATTCAAAAGAGAGAGGAAGGCAGGCTCTTGCCTATCCCAAGCACAAATGGTTTCTCCTTTCCTCCTTCTCTGCAAGAGCCAGGTAGCCGCCTCACACTGTGCTGATGTTCCATTGTTTATTTTGCAAGCATCTTCACAGAGCAGCTTTCCCATGCGGCAGCTCCCTTCTGCAGGCTCTGTTCTCACGCAGACAGAAAGCTGCACTGCTGCTGCCTTTTTGATCTTGAGACGGAGGTGAGGGGGCTAGGGGACGGGGGATGCAGTGGGAATTCCCACCCTAATGCTATTGGTTTGCTTTTCAAGATGCTCAGCAGCACTGCACATGGCACTCCTGTGCAGCAGAGGCTTTCTTTAAGATGATATCCTAGCTTTCCTCTGTGACCCTTATTCCCACTGTTTGCTTTTCTCCGAGGTTGATTCCAGCCGTAACCGATACCAGAGCATCCCCACCCCCATGGCTCCTTTGTACTGGCTCACAGGAGATCAGGATCTCCATTCTCTCAACTGTTTCTCCTGCTAGCAGATGCTAAATACAGAGGGAGGGGTGAAAATCCCTGGCACAGGAATGTTTCTGTGAGCAACTGCCCTCTCCCACGTGGTTCTTGTAACTTGCTGAACCTCAGCCAAAGCATGCCAGGGATGAAGGAGGTTGCAGGACAACATGGTTTTCCTCATGAGCATTGTCCTTTTGCTCTTTTGCTGGCACTTCCTTCCTCCCGGAGATCCCAGATATGCCTTTTCCACCAGTTTCATCTAGGTGGCAGAGCCCAAAAAACAAAAGGGATATTTAAGTGGCTTTCTATTAGAGAAAAAGCAGCAGTGGCTGTCAAAAGAAATCTACTCAAATTTTTCAAAGGGATTAGGGGAAAGCAAAGACAATCCAGTCACCAACTGCAAAAGTCAGGGTCAGGAGAGGAGAATCACATAACCAGCATGCCTTACGTGCTCCTGGAGAAGTCAGCTCATTACATTTCACTTGCATTTCCTCCACCTCATAGAAAAGGGCTGATGACTGTTGAAAAGTATGCCTTAGACTTCCGTCTGTTCGTATTGGTATTGTGCTTTAACATCAGAGGATGAGAAAATCTTTGGAAATGCTGTGAGACAGAGCTGGACCTGAGGTCTTCCAGTTACTTTCTAGAAGTGACACCAGGGTAGTCTATGGGGAAGAAGAGTCAGAGGTTTAGACATAGAGTGGACAGGATGGAACAGGAAGGGAAGGTGGGCGTAGGCTCCTTATCGTCTGAAGACATTTTGACAACGTCTTGCTGCAGTTAATGCCTACCGATTCAGTTGCTAGTGCTGCACAGAGGAAAAGAATTAAGTCCGAGTTGCTTTAGAACTGATCCAAGCCCCTGCCCCAGCCACTGCCTTCTGCTATCCAATCAAATACTTCTACCATGTTGCTTCTGTTTGTACAAACCAAGTTAATTACACTTCCTTGTCCATAAGTCTTTCTGAAAGCCTCAAAAATCAAGAGTGTGTTTCAAAACCACCAAAACAACCTAATTAAACTGGGGGTTTTTTGATAGTGTTAAATTATTATCCAATATAGAGAAATAAAGGTACAATTTTTGTAGAAGAATTGAAGCAAAACCAAGAAAGTTAGAATGAAGGTCTCCAATTTGATTCCAAATCACTTCAAAATTTGTCCATCAAGAGTTTTCACATTACCACAAACTTTTTGATCATGATTAAACTTATATTTCTACAGCTCTGACCAAGATTAGTACCAGTTTACAAACCAGTTTTCCTCTCATGGCTTCAAGTCCTCAAAATGGGTATTTTTCCCTCTGAATTTTCAAATGCTCAATATTTTCTTTGCAGATCTTTCTAGAAAATTCACTGCTAGCTCAGCATTTCCTTACAGCATTTCATATTAAATTATCATTGCAGTCATCTTTAGCAACTTTAACTTATGGAAATTGGTCAAACCACAGAAAGTCCCACCTACAGTTATGCTGGATATAAACACCCAAGCAGAAAATAGCTCACATCAGGCAACGTGTGGGAGGAAGTGGCTAGAGATGTTCACAGACTTTATTCCCACTTTTAGAAACCAAGCAGGGATCTAAATAGATCCAACAAATGCAGCTGAAGATCTATGTGGCTTTACACGGGAATTTTGTGGCAGCCAGAGCTTCAGATTAGTGTTTCAAGTGGAAAGCAAAGTAATTATTATAGTTTGTTACTAGTTTGTAAACAGCCCATTTCCCACCATAAATATTAAGTGTATCCTGAAGACTTCTGTGCCGTATCCACTGCAGCCACAAGAGGAATAAAAACCTAGCAATAATATGGGCAGATTACATGTAAAAGCTCAGAGAAAACCATGTTACCAACCACCATATTAAAACCTATCAGAAATCAGCCTCCCACCCAGGCCAAACATAAGGGGGAGAGGGGAAAAAAAAAAAAAAGAAAAAAAAAAATTCAGCCACATTTTATATCCAAGCAATCCAAAAAGGATGCTGTATAGAAAGGACTCGTTGTACCAGCAGCACTGCACACTCTCACGGTTTCATCCCAAGTCTTGCAACAGCTGGTGCCTTCCAGGAAGCCTCAGAACCTGCAGGCACGTGACTCACCCAAATCTAGGTTCTGCATAAAAAAAGAACATGCATCATAAAAATAAGTTTGTAATTCTCAGTTTCAAAGAAAACCTTGAAATAGGCGACACAGACGGACCTAAAAGCTCATAAACATGACAACACATCCAACAATTTAAAAAAAAAAAAAAAAGGGCAAAAAAACCCCATCCTCATGAACTTTCTGAGGTATAACTCATGAATTTTGAGCACTTAAGGCTAGCAAAGATGTACAAACTCCCTGTAAAGATGCACAGCAAGTAGGCCTCAGAATTCCCAAGTCAGAGATACCCCTTGGGCTCCAACAACCAGAAAATGTCTGCTTTTCTGCATGCTTCTTTCCACAACTCATTCCCACCTCTGTCAAGTGCTGCTTGTTGATGGTGTAGGCCCTGATACAGGTCTCTGGTTGATACATCCCCAGCAGGGTATGGCAGTTCTCCATAACATGCATCACAGCCCTTTTCCTGGAAAAGGAAAGGAGTTGGCCATTCATGTAAGAAGATGGGGATTTACCAGGGAGCAAGACTGGGAAAACCCACCTGAAGTCAGCAATACCATATTTCTGTTTCAAAACGTAGTCACCTTTGGGAGAGACCCATAGATTCCTCCTCACAGCAAGTTTGATAAATAAGAGGAACAGTTGATAAAGCTTTGTTTTACACATGGTGTGATGAATCTGCAACATTGGCTCCTGCTCCCCATAGCCAATATCTTATGTTTTCAAACAAAATCCCTTTTGTGCTTCTCCCCCAGCTGCCCCTCCTGCTAGGAAGAGCTCCCAACAACCATCTACAAAGTGACTTCATTGTTTGCCTTCAAACCAGCCTTCAAAGTCTCCTGAACCGTCATGCAAACAAACAGCTTGTCATCACTTAAATAGCTGTTTTCCTGAGAGAGGTCCATAGACCAATGTTCTCATCAACTCCTTACACACCCCCATCTATTTCTGTTGCCTCTCGTTTTGGGCTTACTTTGGAAGCGGTCTGAGGATAGGACCATTTTGTTTTGTTTCAATGCATTCCCTGACATCCTGGACCACGACTAAGACTCGTTGGCCTTGCAAAGCGAGTAACAAATTCTAAGAAAATGCACCCATTAAGAGTGATCTATGAATGTCTGTAGACTCTCTGCATGTGTCATCAATAAAAACTGGGAAACCCTCTTGATTTGCTCTTATTTTCACAGACACATGGTAGTTCCCCAACTGATATATAACACGACTCGGGACACATCACCATGACCTTTTCAAAACAAACAGAAGAGAATAAATCTGGAGTCACAAAATTAAACCATTTGGGTGTCTAATGGGCCAAGTGCTATACACAAGTGAACTACCAGTGACACAACTGGTTTTTGATACCAGTTTGTCTGCAGGACCAGGACATGGCTGCAAAATACTCCATGTTTTATTTTGTCACCTACCATGGAAAACTTTGCTTGCAGGGACTTACGTCACTATTTTCCTAACCACTCATGAGACCTATTCCCACTTCTCAACTGATTCATCTCAGGTCTCACAGCAGTCTGTTAACTCCTCAGTGGAGCAGTCCATCCACCTGTGAAGCAGGGACAATACCTCACTCATGGCTGTTAGGAAGGTAAGTTCGCCTTCATTTGGGATCTATTACGTGATGACAAAACAACAGGAGGGAAAAAACCTGCCACCAACCCTCTCTCTGATTTTTTTTTTTGTCTTGTTTCCATCTTATCTAACAAAGTAGCATATTTAGCTGCATTCAGGAAGTGACACGCTGGACATCTGAAACAAGCCCACAACACCGTCTGCTTAATGGCCAGTTAGCAGCCCCAGCTATGTATATGACAGGGCAGCCGTCCCTTTTCTCAGCAGGCTCTCTGCCAGCTCTGCCACCAACCCGCTGTGTGGCTGGGAACAAATAATTTTGCTTCTCTGTGCCACCAGTTCCATTTCCATCTTTTTCTGTCCTAAGCTATTTGGGACAGGACTTGCTTCTCTCGCTTTTTAACTGGAGGCAGGAAGAAGATCTCAAAGTTTATAAGGGTCATTAGACACTATCATGGTACATAGAAATAACAATGAGCAGTTTAAAATACATTCTATTCCTTCAGCTCAGCAAAAAATTATATAATAATGAAAAAAAATATGGCAAAGTGAAAAAATATCATCATCAAAATAAACCACGAAGATCCCACAGGGAGAGAAGCATGCATTTAGAGATACCATTTCTCCCTAAAAGTCACGGCTACCGTCGAATAAAGTTGACATGCAAATTCACATGCTTGCGCTTCTTTTAAAAGACAACCCATTTCTCGGAGGTATCATAACAGTTTGTGATCTTGCAGTTGCTATGGCAGCTGCTTGTGTGTAGAACAACAAAGTACTGTGTGTAGTTAGATAAATCTGCTTAAGTTATATCTGTCCCAAGTTCCCAACGCTACACTAAGTTATTATGCACCCTTGGAAAAAAAAAAAAAAAAAAAGGAATGTAAATTGAAGAAACATGTTTCAACATTGAACAATGGTATATAGAAAATATCTTCTCCATAAACATTGCCTTTCATGGTATTGTCATCATGTACCTTTGCTGACTTTCTCGTGTCAAATTCCTACTACACAATTGCCAAATACATGTAATTTATTCAAATAAACCAAAGTGATATTAGGATGACGTCTCAGTACAATAAAAACAATTGCGTGATCTCTGTGCATGTTTTAATTTTAAAGTCTGGTAACACAATAGGCTTTCTCTCTCACATTTGGTATGCATTTGCTACAAAAAAAATGATGTTTTAATATAAAATAAAATGCCCTGAGATGTACCACTTTATCGTTCTATGTCTTTCATCTCCTGCCTCTGAGAGCCACAGCATTCCATGCAAAGCAGACTTCTATTATCATACCCCAACCATACAGCAAATACGCGTTGCCCTCCACTGAATATAATCTCGCCAGCACTCAGGCCCTCCATTTCCTTCTCCATCCCATTGCTTTTCATAAAGGACTTCCTGCAGGAACACAGATGATTTGCAGTTCGTTTGCATACTACAGGGAGAAGCTGTAGCACACTTCACAAGTGCTTCATTTGCTCCAGTTGCTCGCTTTATCTCAGCAGGGATAACCAGCATATGAGCCAAGAGTCTTTTCCAGATGAGAGGTATCTGCCAGCAACCAGCTGACATTTTTTCATTTTAAAAAATTACCTGTTTTTTGCAGTAATACCTACGCACAGATCTATTCTGAGAAGATAGCAACAGAAAACCAAACCATTTCACAAAGGTGAAACAATAGATTCAAGATTATTGAGGAGTGAGGCCTGGATACTGAAACAAGAATCATCATCTCTGCAAAACTACTGAGGTTTAAGTGCTCAGTTCATTAAAGCAGAGAAAGCCAAGCCATCATTTCTGATTTTCTCACCAAATTCCTTTTATATTTTGTAGGCAAGAGAAGCCACATCATTCATAATTGGGGTTTCTGTTAGCCTAAAATCATCTGCACTAACAAAACCTGCAAGTGGTAGAGTCACAGGCAGTGACACTGCAGACATGAGGAAGGGGGACTCATCATCACAATGGGTGATAGCACCCTATCACTTCTAGTCACAGGCTCAACATGCCCAGAGGTAAGGGCAGAGCTTCAGCTGCCGGCTCCTGAAGGAAGGAATGAGCAGCCACTTGGCACCAATACAAGTGCTCACAAACACGCACGTGCACAAACGCAAACATTCTGGAATTCTCAGACCAAAATTAGATGGCTTCAAAGTTTGTGGAAGAGCAGGAGAACCCTTTTGGAGTCAAAGTCTTGCTCTTAATGGTATGGTATTATTTTGAGTATATTTGAATGTACATTCTCTTCAGCGGGCCGGGCCTGAGCAGCATTTTCAGAAGCACAATTCTTTGGAGCAGACATCTCCTTTATGGACTAGGATTTTAGCTGTAGGAGCCAAAGAAGGATACCGGTATGATTTTGAAGACATCCTTTCCCCACTTAACACAGTGTCCCCGGAGAGCTGAGAGCAGCTGAAATCTGTCGAGTCTAAAACCACCAAAGTTAACTCTGCCCTCCCGAAGGCACGGGGTCTCTGGCACGTCCTGACAGCGTGCACCGCAGCGCTCCCTCTAACACGCATAAT